>NC_087384.1:5115931-5755306 GCF_963675165.1 Halichondria panicea | reverse complement strand
CTCACAAAGTGGACAACTCTCTCTCATCTTGAAGTCAAGGTGTGTGTTACATCATGTATTGATACTTGCATAATGTACAAAATGCAAGGACCTCCCAATTTTTTCATAGTTACTTATATTATACTCCAGTCTATGTACATGTACTATATTCATGAAGATGATTCCAGTGTGCTTGTTGTACTATTAAAGTACTGTACCATGGTTTTCTATGCCCAACCTCCTTTAAAACCTAACAACCATCCCCCTCCCCCTCTTAGACGTTCCTGCCAACAGTACCCAGCCTGGCAGTGCTCAATATTCAGGAGAGGACAAACAGATTCTTCCTCTTCACTTTGCAGCTAGAGCAAGGTGAGAGACGAACACTGTTCAGGTTGTGATTGTAGCAGACTGAGACTAAACATACATATGTACAATGTATGTATAATTATGGTGTGACTGGCCCTGCAAATCATTATTTGTAAACTCCCTATTTTTATGGGTTACCCAATGTAAATTTTAAGCTACATAATTCTTTTGTAGTTCCACAAGCATTTTTGACTTACGAAAATGGTCCATATACTTATTATTGTAGTATATTGTATGCTGTACAGAATATATAGTTGACTGTACTGTTTGATCTTCTAGCTCGCCTCGTTGGTATTGTGAGTGTGGGTGTGGCCTACCCTACCACACCCCCTTGTTTTGCCATCAAGATTGAGGACAACGACACAACAGAGTCAGGCAACATTCAAACCAAGGTAAAACTGAAAACTCTTCTACTACATACATCAATAGTGAAATGTATAATGGCTCAATTTTGTCTCTTTAGCTACAAGCTTTTATTTATTTATTTAATTACTTCTTTTATTAGAAGTTTTTCTGCAACTTATAGCATGTGTAAGCATGTGTATGTATTCTCCACAGAACATAGAGGTTGAGGTGAACATGAATTTCCCTAATTCTCTTGCCGGGGACAAATATGGTCGATACCTCTTGTGCCGGCAGATACGCAGACTTCAGGTGAGTTTGCAGTTCAGGTGCAGTGTATGTGTACATGTATGTGTACAAGCTAAGAAGCTTGAGTCTGCATGTGGGCTGCAGGACTAGCTAGCTACACGCCGCCTTTATTCAAGGCATTTATTTGATCTTGTACCAAGAACAATGGAAAAGGGTCACTAAAGTAGAAAGCTAGAAGTATGATTGTGTACGTCATAATTGTCTCCTGCTCTTAATGCTGTATGGGCCCTCGGGGCGTAGGCAGCTACATGTATAGTGGAAGGACGAACCCCTTTATTACAGACAAAGTTTTGGCCATTGTATAATAGAAGTTGTCTTTGTTATTTTTATACCCAAACTATTAAATTTTGGGACCTGGATATTGCAGTTGGCCTTTCTTCGGGAGTGGGTATTTGGGTATTCTTAATTTTAATCTTTGCTCTGTTTTATTCTCTCAGGAATGTTTTGAGTTGTACATAGCTCACAAGCGGTCGTCGGGAAGAGTGGCAAAGATGCAGTGTTCAGTCAGGTAAGCCTTGTGTGTACATTGTCCATTGTCAGTGTTCAGTTAAATATAAGTAAGCCTTTTGTATGTACTGTGCAATACCATTGTCATTGTTAATCATTATAACACCCTCGTTGTTTGCACCTGCAGGGGCAAGGGAAGATTACTCAAACTGTCGGACACATGAATATTTATACTCTCAAATAGATCGAACTTAACTACAGTACTAGCTCATACGAAATTCTTGTTGTTTATATCGTCTTCTCTGCCCCCCTTCATTAATTGCCATACCGCTATTAATAGCAATTCACTGAGTTAATTTACTCAACGAGTTGTTAACACAAACAATAAATTCGAATCTAATAATCAGTGCTAAAAAATGATAATTATATAAAAATACATCATAATTATAACGTATGCAGTTACTGTTCTACGCATTGTGTTCCCTGTACTCTTTCACGGCCAGGCCACACTCCCTTTTGAGTTCAGACTTCAGTTTACCCACCATAGCAGATTGTTCTCTCTTGAATGATTTCCACAAATCCTCGTGGACCGTTTCCATCTCCTCCAGCACGTCAGCTGCAAGGCCGCTCAAAATACTGTTCCACTTGGTTCGTACTTCACGTTGCGAGTCAACCGTCGAATCAGGAAGCCCCAGTTTTGAGATTGTGTTCACCAGCCTCTGTTGCGTCACCATGAGAAACATCTCACACTTGACCAGTTCGTAGTCTTGGTTATACTCTGTAGTTTTCCCCTTAGGCTTACTTATCTTTTCTCGAGGTTGCGTTTCTCGAAATCCATCGATCTTCCTCTTGAAAATGACCCTCACAAGTTCCGGGTCCCTCTCTGTCTCCAACATCACATTTTTCATCGGTTTGACAACAATCCCCTCCGCCGGATTCTTGACATCAGCAGGAAGTGGGGGGAATCCCAACTTGGCGGGTATCTTGCTGTCCCAACCCAGGGGGTAACCCAGCATGTCCTGTAAGGTGCCAGTCACAAGAGGCTCAGCATAGAGCAGCTCACACGACTTGAACAAATCTACACATATGTCATAGTCCAGGTACACTGCAAAGAAATAGAGACGATGTGTCAGGTCAACAAATTTAGTTTGGCTAAAGTACTAGGCTATAAAATTACAGTGTTGAAATAACAGTTGACCCTTTTTTTTTAGTTCTATTTACTTTTCTTATGTCCCCCCTCTACTTCAAAATCCTGTATGACACCCTGGCAGGGGTTGATAGATTAATTATAATATGCTCAAGACATTGCCTATATTATATTATTATTGACCACATCCCATGTTGTCGCACAGGTAACATTATAATGGCCATGTCACATGACTCTATTAAATACCCTGTTACAGTAGGATACTCAGTCATACAACTAGTACCTGAACGCAAAAAAGGGGAGGGGAAATTGGAGTTATGGGGGGGGGTATCCCCCTTTCCTCCTGTATGACACCCTGCCTGCTGAGAGGCATCAGTCTATACAATGTGGCCGTACATTGTAAGCTGCTGATGACACATTTGAAGGAAATAGTTTTGGCCATTTATTATTTAGGGTGCCTTTGTTGAGGGGTTGTTTCTAGCAGTTCATTTGGGAAGTGGATGCCTGGCCTTTCTTCAGGGGTAGCCATTAAAACGGGTTCTACTATACACTCACTTCTGTCATGCTCAGTCTCTGACTGTGTGGAGGACTGATGAATTACTGCAATGTCGTAGGCCATGAACCGAAGGTCAGGACAATACACCACCTCCCTCTGGACTGGCCGCAGCTTGGGGACAGCTGGCACATCTGGGTGAGGGTAGCAGCCTGAGGAATGAGGGAAAATATCTATCACATATATAAGATCGAGACAAACATCAAAGAACAAAATAAACCACATCAAAGGAATGTTTATTGACCGAACTCACCACCGAACAGCTCTCCATAGACTGTGACAGCAAGCACAGGACTTTCCAGCGTCTTACAGATTTCTTCAAACAGCTTCTTTACTTTCTCAATGGTCCCCTCCACAAAGCCTTTCTGTTGGTACATGCTAAAGAAATTCTCCCCCTCATTGAGATAGGCATTTCTCCTAGCCACCTTGACACTCACATCTTGGCCAACATGCTGTGCTGTGAAGGACAGGTTAGCACCGTGGACTTTCTCCAGGGCTACCCACTCTTTGATAGCATCTAGCTTCTTGGAGACCCAACCATTGGTGTCAGTAGGCATCTTCTCATAGTTATTGAAGTCTACAGTAGTCGAGCTAGTCTCTTCTTCTTCTTGATCCTCTTCTTGATCCAATTCTTGATCCAAGCAACTTGCCATGGCCTCTATTGCACACTAGGGTGAAGTTAAGCAGTATATTCTGTGTTCTTAGCTAGCTAGCAACTTAGTTTAGTACTGTGCACACATGACTGCACTCATTTATACAAGCCACAGTAGTGTTTGCACAATGTGGTGAAATATCCTTCATGATGACGTAATTCTAATTCATACATGTAAACATTATTCATGATCAGAACATTAATGAAAACTGTGGAGGCCAGAGTGTAGCCTCGATTCCAGGCCGCTGAGAAAGGCGCACTATTCAAGTTCAAGGGGCTGGAGTCGAGGCTAGCCAGAGTGCAGCCATACTCAAAACAGTCACTTTTTCGTACACACCCCAGCAGAGCTCTAGTTCTAATGTACATTGTCTAACCCCGCCCCTCCTTGTTTGCACATACAGAGGCAAGTGATCAGAAGATTACAGTAATCTAAAACATAACTCTTTCTTGTGTTGTATTTAAACATCAAGAGTAGATAATTATACATATCCCTCCTTTATTTATACTACTAATCGTTCACCACTAGCTAGTTCATTCAATCCTGAGAACTGTTGTGTAACACAAACAACATATGTAATAAAAAAAGTGGGCTAAAAAAAATGAAAAAGCTATAGGCTTATTACTGTTTTACGCATCGTGTTCCCTTGTATTCTACCACGGCCAGGCCACACTCCCTTTTGAGCTCAGATGTCAGTTTACCCACCATTGCAGAATGTTCTCTCTTGAATGAGTTCCACAAATCCTCGTGTACAGTTTCCATCTCCTCCAGCACGTCAGCTGCAAGGCCCCTCAAAATACTGTCCCACTTGTTTCGTACCTCATGTTTTAAGTCAACCGTCGAATCAGGAAGCCCCAGTTTTGAGATTGTGTTCACCAGCCTCTGTTGCGTCACCATGAGAAACATCTCACTCTTGACCAGTTCGTAGTCTTGGTTATACTCGTCAATTTTCTCCCTTGGCTGAGTTACCTTTTTTCGAGGTCGCGTTTCTTGAAATCCTTCGATCTTCCTCTTTAAAATGACCCTCATTGGGCCACTCTTTGTCTCCACCATCGTATTTTTCATTGGCTTGACGACAATCCCCTCCGCGGAGTTCTTAACATTGGCAGGAAGTGGAGGGAGTCCCAATTTGGCGGGTAACGTGCTGTCCCAACCCAGGGGGTAATCCAACATGTCCTGTAATGTTCCAGTCACAAGAGGCTCAGCATAGAGTAGCTCACATGACTTGAACAAACTCATACACAAGTCATAGTCCAGGTACACTGCAAAGCAAAATATAATTTTGTGGTCAAATTTCCTTCAAACTTCATACTCTAATTTTGGAGATCACAGATCAGCTATATTATCATAACTGTACATTCACGGTATGTTAGCTGCTGATGACAGTAAGTACACTCACTTCTGTCATGTTTCTCCGACTGTGTGGAGGACTGATGAATTACTGCAATATCGAAGGCCATAAAACGGAGGTCAGGACAATACACCACCTCCCTTTGAACTGGCTGCAGCTTGGGGATATCTGGCACATCCGGGTGAGGGTAGTAGCCTGAGGGATAGAGGAAAATATTGACGACATAAGATTGAGACAAATATCAAAGAAACACAGATCAAAGGAATGTTTATTGATCGAACTCACCACCGAACAGCTCTCCATAGACTGTGACAGCAAGCACGGGACTTTCCAGTATCTTACACACTTCTTCAAACAGCTTCTTTACTTTCTCAATGGTCCCCTCCACAAAGCCTTTCTGTTGGTACATGCTAAAGAAATTCTCCCCCTCAGTGAGATAGGCATTTCTCCTAGCCACCTTGACTCTCACATCTTGGCCAACACGCTGTGCTGTGAAGGACAGGTTAGCACCGTGGACTTTCTCCAGGGCTACCCACTCCTTGATATTCTTGATAGCGTATAGCTTCCTATCCACCCACCGTCTGGTGTCAGTAGGCATCTTCTCATAATGACTGAAGTCTACAGTAGTCTCATCTTCTTGATCCGCGCAAGTAGCCATGGCCTCTAGTATGAATCAGTATTCTGTGCTCCAGCTACTAGCTATACTAGCTACTGTATCATAAATGCACGAGATAAATGTGACTGTTTACTATCCACAATGTGGTCAGGTATAGCTGCACTGCGATGCAATTCACAACAGATATTTTATTAGAAATCAGAATAATATAATACAATGAAAAATCAAGTGACAACGATGAAAATGGGACCCTAAAACTAGCTGGTGGTAGTTGCGCTATCTGAGTTCAGACTGTTCTAAAAGTGACTCAAAGTCAGGAGTACATACCAGTCTGTGTGACAGTTGTCCCAATACAGTCACTTTGGGTTCCGGCTTTTCGTTTCGTATACACCCCAGCTCTTGTAGAAATCCACACGGCGTACCCATGGCAATGTCGAATGAAACATCACCGAGAGTTAACCTAATGGAATTGTTTTCAGTGTAATGCATCAGCTGATTGAGCTACTACATAATAACTACAAGCAAATTACAAGCTTGTGCACTCAGGCGTGTGTACGTACACTACAAGCGTTTGTACCAATGAATAGCCTCGCTCCCGGCCTGGCTTTTCTCTATTATAACGCTAGGTAGCATCACATCATATATCGCTACAGGATTATTCATAAAATTGTTGTACCTGACTTTGCCAGACTTGTGCACCCTCAGTTTTCCAATTAGCCCTTCAGGAATATCACGAAGAGAGCAGTGCCTCTGCCCAGCATCATCAGCCTACAGTAAAGAGCAATCAGTATACAAGGGAGGTGGTCTCCATTCAGAGGTAAATCTCTCTATAGTCAGAGCATTTTAGGTGCAGTATACGTACTGAGTGATCTCCTCAATAATGTCATGTTGTAAAGACAGGAGTGGTTTCTTTAGGGAGGTCAACAGTGTGAGCATTGTAAGGATCAATAGTGTGAGCATTGTAGGGACAGTACTGAGTGGTCACGATGGTCCATCTGTGGACTTAGCTCTATAGAGCAAGGTGGACTGGAGCACTCACTGCGTCTCCAGTTTTCTTGTCTTCTGCTGAGGTGATACCATTTGATTTAGCAGAGGAATCTTTCGCCTCGTTGCTCTCACTGGCCATGATGCTGCTGGTGGGCAGACAGTCGGGTAACTGCAGGAACAGGAACTGCCCCTTAGAACTCTACGGGGAGGCAACAAACAAAGACATAGAAGTGAAAACACTGGAGAGAGAATGAGTGCATATAGTATAACATAGTAGGAATTCTAATATGGCACTGTTTTACGCTGGTACTTACATCTTCTGGAGTGAAGAGGTCTGAAATCTTCGTCTGATGACCTTTCACCTCGGTTGAAGGGGCCATGACGGCTTTGACTGGTTTCACATTATCTCCGGTATCTGCAGTATCTGCAGTGGAATTGTCACAGTCCATCGGCTCTTCCTTTATTATCTTCACTTGTTTCGACACTGCCTTCCTCGCTTTAGTGTGTAGTTGGTAGTCCAGGGGTAGCAGAGTTGGGGGTTGATTAGAGTTTGAGAAGAGCTCGTCAATACTCGACCCCTGGGGGTCAATATCGTCCTCAAGATTGGATATGTGTTCTGGTTTGATAGTTTTATCCGTGAGGAAGTCCGGCTTCTTAGCGAATTTGATATTATCTGCTCCACCTTGGGAACCTCCACCACCACTGCCACCGCCACCGCCACCACCTAGTGAAGGGCCTGTGAAGGGGAAAATACACGAGACATAATTTCTATTGACTCAACAATGGATTCACCTTCGCTGTAGCCCTTACCGTCTTTTTGTACATAGCGAGTGCATAATTATACTTTAAAAGACAGTACTAATACCATATTTTGTCACCCTTGGCGAGTACCATTAATTAAAAGCTATAACCCTAACCCTACACTGCATCTGTTAAACAACCAGTGTACGTATTGTCACATACCTCTGCCCCTAGCGAGTCCCCTGTCAGCTGGGCCCATGGAGAACACGGAGGCAGACGCAATGATCTCCTTGTCCTTCCTCCTCCCTTTACCCCTTTCCTTCTTACCCCTACGCTCATCCCGCCCCCTCTTAGTGGGTGTGGCCTCAGGTTCCTCCTTCTCCTTCTTGACTCGTCGACTGGTGGGGATTGTGGGAGCAAAGGATTTCTGGGAAGAGAATAGTGGAAATATATTGAGCTGTTCATTACTGTAACAGTAGAACTCCTCTTAACGGCCGACTACAATATAAAGGCCACGCACCAAGGTCCCAATTGAATAGTTTGTTAGTTTGAGAATACAGCTCTAGTTGTATAACAGCCAAAACTTTGTTCCCCAAAGATGTATCTACTGTACAGTCAGCACACTGCACATGTAACTAACTACATATTCATAATCATGCATTACATGAAGATCTAGACAACTGGGTGTAATTGTCTAACAACTAATCAGGTTATTGCGATAATTTCTCAGTCAATGTTGCATTAGCTAGCAAAAAAATGACACGCTTCATTTTTGTATGTTGTGCAGTGCATCATTGTGCTCACCTTAGGGACCCCTCCGAGAGTGAGGTCTCTCTTGGGTCGAACAGAGGGCAGCCTGTCCGAGCTGTAGGGGGGCAAACAATGCATGACGTCATGTGACCACTGTACACATGTACCTGGCTGGCGTCTTTTTAACAGTCCTCCTTCCCAAACCACTTCCACTACCTCCACCTGTATGATTAAAAATGTGCATAAAAATACTTCGTGAACTATCAGTACATACAGTACAAGAGCATTTGTTCCTGGTACATACGAGTAGAAATATGCAGATATACAAGAGAGTTGAATGAAATAATGGAATGTGGCATGCTCAAACAAACATGCAACACTGACTGGTCAGGAACTCCAAGCTGGGGCTCTCCTCCTCCTTGGATGAGGATTCTTTCTTCTTCTTACTGCCACTCATAATACTACCTCTGAATGGAACCATGTGGATCAGTGTGGTCGTCACAGCAGAAAAGCTAAATTCAGCACTTGTTTGGCCAGTAAGTTACTTTTGCTGTGTTGTGTGCATGATGTCGATGAGCTCGAGCAGCTCTCCGTGTTCCGTGCTCGTTGCCCTGAGGGCCTCTAGTAAGGGAAAACTCTCCTACAGATCGCCATTGGACAGTGACATGCCACCAGCAGCCAAACTGGCAAGTGTGACTTTATCTCTATCATTCTTTTGTATTTCGGCATAATTATGATAGATCTACCATTATCTTTCTAACTACAGGAGTTCTTGAACCAATTGACATCATCTCCACCTATGTCCCCTGAGGCTATAAAGATAATCGAGGAACGGACCAAGCGACTGTCTCTCACAAATCACACACCCTCACCTACAGTCCACACCACACACCGCACACCAACGCCATCTTCCTCTCGTCAAACATCCAGAGGGTATAGCCTCAACTTTGAAGAGGTAGACTACGATTTAGACGATTCCGCCAACGTCACGACCACCAGTCTTGGGATATCACATGTGGCCGTCCAAGGGGACTCCCCTAGTGCCGTGCCAACCGAGCATTCGTTGCTGGAGGACATGCAACAAGAATTTGATGAAGAAGTCAAGTCCATTGATGATCGTCTCTTGGAGGAGATGAACGAAAACATCAGGTATCACTTCATTAGCTACATGTAACTTGTGGTTCCAAGCTCAATAGGAGTATGCAGATATAATATTGCAGATCACAATTTGTTTGTTTGCTAAAGAAATTGTGTTTGTACAATTACATACATAGTCTGCATAGTCTTTTTTTTATTTATTTAATTCCTTATAGTATACATGTACTAGTATTACAATGTGAGAGATGTGAGAGATTTTCTCTGCAGGTTATTTAAGTTATTCTTTTATTGGGCCGGCTTGGTTTGTAGATATCGGCGGATCATGTTTGAGAGGAAGATTGAGGACATACGAGTGTTTGCCATGGAGAAGATGGCGGAGATGGAGAGCAACAGAGAGAGGATGTGGGAACAGGACGAGATGATTAGAAGGGCACAAGAAGAGATAAAGTGTGTAGCTTACAATTGTCAGTGTACGTGTGGTGTCTTGTTAGGAGGCAACTAGGAACGTTCGGATTTGATACTTAATTTTTATAGGACAAAATAGTGTACGTCTTTAAGAACAACATGTACAGTATGTATGTAGCCTATAGGTACATGCATAGGTAATCTCACTGTATGAGTATGTGTGCATGTACTTGATTTCCTCAGAGTTTTACTTTTGGACTCTACCAGCATGACCGTCTTAGACGTTTTTTTGTTACGAATGCACTGTGCTTTTACTGCGTGTTATAGGTACATGCATGCATATGTTGTATTGACCTGTATACACTACATACACACAGAGAGCACCAGATTGCTCAGAAGCAGAGGGCCCTCGAAGAGGACTACAAACACCAAGCAGAGGTGAGGTGGCTACTGGTTAATGATGGCTACGCTAATATTGTACCTAGGTCATGGAGGCTAAGCTGAAGTCTGGCGAAGAACAGAAGAAGATCATTGAGTAAGTTGCCCCTCGGGTTCCCCTACATGTAACCACGTACACTGCTATCCAACCTGTACATGTACTTTACAGATGTGGCCGGGACCTATAGAATCTTGTTTATTGAAGAATTTTTATATTGTGAATAAGGAGTTGAGATTTGGTTGAATGTCCTGGAAGCCTGCATTTAGGGGTTTCACTGTATGTAAACCTAAGGCTGCCAACTTCTGTCAAATGATCAATTATCAACTACGGTACAATGCGCTCAAATAAAGTCGCCATTAATTTGTATGAAGGTGGCTACTTCGTTATGTAGGAAAAGAGCTGTTGAGAAGCTGATGACTCAGTGCCACGATTTACTTGATGCCGCGTCTCATACCGAGACCAAATTCACGGTTTTACTGAAGTCCTGTTCCCATACCCAGTTCCTGGATCAGAACGTGGTCAACAAAGTGAGAGAGGGAGTGGCAGCTCTCAACCAAGTCAAGACCCAACTTTCCAAGGAGATGAAATCTGGCCACCCAGACCAGAAAAAAGTCCGTTTTACACTATATTTGCTAGGCAAACGTATATACAGTAAACCACTTGTACATGTATACATTGAATTGCAATTATAAAATCCAGCTCACAAAAATTGATTGACAATGTAATATAAACATACTTCCGATAAAGCTAGGCGTACATTTACTACCCCTCTCCTCTTTTACCCATACAACACTTTAATCTCATGCCCCCCTCCCCCCACGGAACTAACTGCAGGTGTCCCAGTGCCGTGCCCAGCTGACTGCCGTTAACCCGATACTAGCTGAGCTCAAGGCATCAGTTGACCAGGCGAATCAGTACGGGGAGATAGAGGTCAAGAAACAACAGAGTCTCCTCGAGGCAGCTGCCAAGAAATTAGAGGCTGAGCGTTTGGCTAAAACGGCCGAGGAACAGACTAGGGATGCTGAGAGGAGGAAAAACGAAGAGAAGAAGAAGCAGGACGCAAAAGACGGGAAGAAAAAAGATGACGGAAAAACGATTGGAGGAGACATTTCTGGATGTAAATGCTTATACCGTGCAAATTGTATAAATGTCCACACCTGTGTGTGCAGTTGTTTTTTATCACTCTACACACTGCCGGTATCTTAAGAACTGTAGCGTATGCAGCCTTCAACACATGTACATGTATTACGGTGCATACGTTCTCTATACCTCCCACTCACACACACACACACACACACACACACACACACACACACACACACACAGTGCAAATCCCCAAGTCTATGATCGAAACATACAGTGCCCTCCATGACCTCCACACGTGCACAATGGCTACGACCACCTCTCTCACTAGCACACAGGACCGAGGGCTGAAAATGTATCGTTTTGACCTACAAAAGGCGGTGACCGGAACCATCAACTCCGTCTCCTCCAACAGTGGACAAGACCTCATCGGAAAGATTATTCATTTAAAGAAACTCTTCTCAGGACAGCCAGTACAGGTTAGAGAGCAACTCATAGCACATCGCTAGTAGGAACTTTACTGAGGTAGAGGTTAAAAATGTCAATTCTGCACAACCTTCGGAGCTGTAAACCTTTAGTACTGTAATTAACGCATACTTGTTGTTACCTCTGTGTATGTGTTACGGGAGGGCTATAAGTATTTTCCAATTATGTCCCCTGCTTCAGGTTGGCACCAAGACCATCAACATTGGAGCCCACCCTGATGCAAAGATCTACTGTGTAAACCTGCTCGCTGCCAAGATGATCAAACAAGGGGAGGATCAAATAGCCTCCAGTGCACAGGCTGCGTTTCCCCTGGCAGCACTGGCCGTGGGAATGTGGACTGAGTTTAAAGAAATCGGGCATCACCTTCTGGCACATTTCTACTCTGTGTGTCCGGTTTTGGTTCCAATGTATGTGAACCGGACCAAGGATATGAGTGAAGCGGAGTACATGAAGTAAGTGTGACTCGAACTTTGGGTACAGTTGTTCCAACTTTAAGGTACGACAACATCACGTGCTGCACGTTGATTCAGCAGTACTTGATTGAAATTCCATAGCCAGAATGTGATATTGACATACATACAGCACATGTACCTCATCTACTTCAAAACTACTAAAATTCTTCTCTCCAATTATGCAGGTCCCTTGGCTACAACGTGTCCAAGGATGGAGTGGTTGAGAGCAATGACCTCTTCCTCAACAGAGTACGAGGCACAGTCCGTTTCTACGCGGCCATCATTCAGACCCCTCAGCTGCCCACCAGTTCCACCCCACCCCCTCATCCCCATGGACTGGAACACGGCTGGATGTGGTTGGCCAGAATGCTCAATTTGGAGCCACACCCAGTCGTAACTGCAGCTGCACTTGGAGATTTTCTAGAGGTGGGTCGATGTGGGTCTATAGAAAGTACCGGGATTGCATTGAAATGCCTCTAATGATGTGTTTGAATCAGTGATTGCATTCAGATCAAAATGTTCTTAACGATCGTGCCTTGGTGATAAAATTATTTCCAAAATGGGCCTGTTTTGTAGCTAATGTTGAGTGCTTGTAACGATTGTCCATTTTCAGAAATAAATGCATTTTGTAGCTTACATATCTTGATGTGTTTAGATCATCATAATTATCGTTATGGCATCTTCTAGGCTCTAGACAATGTTGCAATCATGTATGGTGTGTTTGTTAGATGTACTGATTTGTCTCACCACTTTTCTGGTAGAGGTAACCATTCACCACTAATCATGTATGCTCCGCTCTAAAATTCCTTTGTGTCTTGTTAGATCGCTGGTCACGCTCTGATGAAGAAGTACACCAAACAATTCCAGAAACTATTGTTTGTACTCTGGAAAGAGTTCATTCCAAAGTAAGCATCAACAAGTGTGCTACGTCTCTCCCCCCCCCACACACACATGCACACACACACACACACACACAACACACACACACACACACACATGCACACATGCACACACACACACACACACACACACACACACACACACACACACACACACACACACACACACACACACATGCACACACACACACACACACACACACACACACACACACACACACACACACACACACACACACACATACACACACACACATGCACACACGCACACACACACACACACACACACACACACACATGCACACACACACACACACACACACACATACACACACACACATGCACACACGCACACACACACACACACACACACACACACACACACACACATGCACACACACACACGCACACACACACACACACACACACACACACACACACACACACACACACACACACACACACACACACACATGCACACACACACACTAAGTGACTATAATTACTTAAATGATCGCAGGATTGAGAAGATCACTCCGGTAGCAGACAGGGGACCGCTTGCCAGACTCAAACTGTTTATAGAGGTAATTGTACCAACTTCATTTATTTTCTCGTTAGCAGAAGATCGAATTAGCATTTTTTTTATTTTATCTTTCTGTCTCAGTGCATTGTCTATACTTTTGTTGCTTGATTTCACATAATTGACATTAATCCTGTCCATTGCAGGGGTGTATATCTGCTGGCAAGATTCCTGAACCCAAAGGCTACCTCACTAACGAATTCTGGAGAACTAAATCACAAGGAATTGCTATAGCTTAACATTATATTTGGTTTGTGCATCTCATTCTGTACATGTTGATCAGTACTCTTTCCTGTATACCCTTTCCATGTACCATTCATTACTTCTTCAATCTGTCATGATATGATAATTATCTGTTTATATAGATATGCGAGGCTAGCTACATGCAGACGTGACGTACAGTAATCCCAGAAGATCAAGCGCAGTGCTAGTCTCGCGAGCATGCAGCCGTCGATTGAAGAATTTTTATATTGTGAATAGGAGTTGGGATTTGGTTGAATGTCTTAATTTCATGGAAGCCTGCATTTAGGGGTTTCATAGCCTCGATACCAGCCCCTCTCGATTTCCCTGCGGCCTGGAATCGAGGCTAGGGGTTTCACTGCAGACGTTTCTTTAGTCTCACGAGATTAAGTGCAGTGGCAGTTTTAGTGCAGAGGTTTTACATGTAGTGATTATCGGCCCATGCCCCGCCCACTCTGTGTGTTGTTGTGCAGTGGGGGTGGGGCTAGTCATACTAGGCCCTCCCCACCACGTCACACTGTGCATAATTATACACTTGCATGCCCTTGCATGTACATTGTACAGTACAAGAGGAGTACAGTTGTAGGTGTACAAGTATGTCATACCACGTCACTATCAGACCCCATCTTAAGTAGGTGCGTAGGTGTAGATGAGTATGAACATGATCAGTCAGTATCAGTGTCGATATAATTATATCGCAAATGTTGCATCAAATGACAGCGTCAGAGCTGAAGTATTTCTGAGAGAGACTGAGTATCGTCGTCTGAGCCTGCATGTAAGTTGTTAAACATAGTAACTAGTTGCTGCAGAGGTAGACTGTTGTATTGAATTGCATGCACATTTTTAATATATAATAATATTATATAATTATGCTATTAATTAAACATACCTACATGATGACCGGATAATATATAATTTTATGCATACATTATTTTATTCACACATTTTGTTCAAGGCATATAGTATTGTGTATAGTGTATACCGTGTATAGTGCGAACTTTTCTCGAGGGTTAGCGAACCTCCACGAATATTGCTATTAAACGGCGGACGCAATGTGCATTGACAAACTGTATAGCACAAACTTTAATTGTTAAATTAAAGGCAATTCACGAAAGTTGAGTGCCTCAAAAATTTCGCGTTAAAGGCTTTTGTCTTTTGCATGGGAAGTCTGACCTTTTTATCTCCCTCTTTTGGGGGTTGACTAGATTATATCTTTGGGATTATCCCTGGGACTATCCCAGCCATGGTTGCGTGTATTTGTAATTTGTGAAACCACAGATGATCCAAGCTGAGATAGCTACAGTGACAGGTCTTATTAGGTAATGAGGGTATGTACAAGAGTCTTAATTGCATTTTTTGCATAATTATAATATCATGTGTTAGAAATTATCAGAGTTAGCTAGAGATTACTCAGCTCTAGCACTAAACAGTGGGGCCAAACGCTAGTCGTTTGCTCAAAGTCAGTTCGAGGTGACGTGCCTATATACTGGACGATTTTTTCCGAGGCTGCTGTAAAGTTGCGTTTGGCCCGTTTGAGACCCAAAATTTCTCTTCTGAGATAGATGAAAACTCAATCAAAGCTAATCTCTAGCTAGCTCTGTTGGAGACTAATTCGCTTGTATTACTTCTAACATAGAGCCACATACATGGCTGTCGCACGTGAACAAACACTGTGCAAAAAATGCAATTAAGACCCTAGTACGATATCAGACCCTCTGGCTATATAATGCACTCCATTATTTTGCAGTGATTAAGATACCAATACTTCAAATGGCGACCAACACTTCAGCAGCAACTTCCTCGTGCACCTATTGCTCCAAGATATTCAATGATCCTCGAATGCTCAACTGTCTCCACTCATTTTGCAAGGAGTGCCTCGATAAATACTATGACGAACAAGGTAGTGGAACGAACCTTAAGTGCCCGGACTGTGAAATTTCCACCCCTCTAACCGCTGTGGGTCGAATCGACTTGCTCCCCAAAGATTTACGAGTTAGCTATGAAGCCGATATAGCTACATACGAGCTCAAAGTAAAGAGCAAAAAGGAGATTGAGTGTGATCGATGTGTTGATCCAGAAAACGGACCAGCCGTGTCTTTCTGTTGCAATGAGTGCGAGTTCCTTTGCAAAGTCTGCACCAAAGATCACAAAACCTGGCGAAAGACTCTCCATCACGAGTTAATTAATCTCTCCGAGAAAAAAAAGAAAGGTGATGTTTTGAAGAATATACCCCACGCTCCGATGACATGCAACGCCCACCCAGACGCTACTCTCACTTACTTTTGCGAGAGTCATCATATTCTTCTATGTCGAGACTGTGTTCTACTAGAGCACAAGAGTTGTGAGTATCAGATGATCAAAAGCGCTGCAGAGGCAGAAAAAGCTGACCTGCTATCGTATCTAGGTAAAGTGGAAGAAATTCGAGCCAAGTTGGAAGACGCTATGGGTCATGGAGACAAAGTGATGCAGCGAGTTAACGCCACACATAAAACGGTAGATGATTCAATCAAAAACACCTTCAAAGCCCTTTATGAAGCTCTTCGCAGCCGAGAGAGAGCCCTTCTGTCTGTCAGTGGAGACATAGCCTTGGGCAAGGAGACTGCTCTTCGAATGCAGCACGAGAATCTGAAGAAATTTCATGACGATGCTACTAATACTTGTAAGCGCGTCAAGGCCGCTACTGAAGTGTACACCCCGGCTGAAATGCTCTCTACCAAGACCACAATGGCTACAAAGCTGCAGTACCTAATGAAGCTATTTCAGGAAACGATCCTTGAGCCATGCAAAAGTGAAGTAATGCCTACCTCTCTTGACAATGCAGCTCTTCTCAAAGACATACAACTATTTGGTCAAGTCATAGCCGGCTGCTGTCCATCACTGAGTACTGCAACGATTGAGTTTATCCCAAAGGCAGTAAAATGCAGAGAGAGGAAGTTTGTTATTCAAGCCCGTGATTCTCAAGACAAACCCTATCCTAAAGGTGGCGAGCCTGTGTACGCAACCATTCGTCTGATGGGGTCCGAAGAATCCCCCACTAGTTTAGCTGTCACCGACAATGAAAATGGTACGTACAGCATTTCCTTTACACCGACGAGTATTGGAGAGCATGTATTATCCGTTACCATTAGCAATGAGCACATCAAAAGAAGTCCGTTCATCGTCTATGTAAGGGAGCCAAGGGATTACACTGCACTAAATGCAAGTATCCAGACCTTTAAAGCAACTAATGTTCGTGGTGTTGCTTTGGATGAGCATTCAAATTTATACGTTACACTTGAAAATCACAGTATCATTGCTTTCGATAAATCTGGGACGCAGTTTTCTGAACTCGGCACACCAGGTAGCGACAGTAGTGATGATGGGAAATTCTGTTATCCAAAAGGCATTCTTCTGAAAAACGATTTGATGTACGTTGCAGATGAGTCTAATCATCGAATTCAGAAGCTGAAAACATCCGGAGAGTTAGTAGCCAAATTTGGTACCAAAGGATCGGAAAAGGGCCAACTGAATGGTCCAAGTGATATATGCATGATTCCTGAGGGGAAGATTTTTGTTTCCGAGTCTGGAAATAATCGAGTGTCTGTTTTCGAAGCTGATGGCACGTTTTGTTCTCACATCACTGGACAGGGCTATGAGGGAGGAGAAATGAAGAGTCCTCGAGGAATTGCGATTGACACAACAGGAAATCTGCATGTGACAAATTCTGGTGGAAATACGGTAAAAATTTACTCCCAAGGTGGCGAATACATCTCTGAGTATGGCAGTGATAAAGTGACTACTGCTAGCGGGATCTGTATCGATGCTGAGGGTTATTCTTTCATTGGTACTAATACTAACCCGGGCCGTGTGGAAGTATTTGATCTGGAGCACAAGCACATCAAGACGATAACTGGTCACGCCTATACCTGGCATCTTGCTCTTGATAATGACGGCTTTCTCTATGCTGCTGATTATAGTAACAATCGAGTACAGAAGTATTAGACTCAAGACTCTAGCCAATATATTAGACTCTTAATTAAAGACTCTAGCAATTAATTAAAGACTCTAGCCAATCAAAAAATTAATTTTTGTGCATCGTTTTGTTTATTGTGCTGTAACAGTGAGTTGACAGACTTTTAGTAGTTATGGGCATGCGCATGTAAGGGTCTAATAATGAACTCGCCAATAGCCACGCCCACTCCTACATGTGTAGCTCTGTGTGTAGCTACCGTACTACTAGCCTCGATTCAATCGAGGCTACCGTACTACTAGCCTCGATTCAATCGAGGCTACCGTACTACTAGCCTCGATCCACTATTCAAGGGGCTGGAGTCGAGGCTACCGTACTACTAGAATCAGAGAAAGGGGATTGGAAACGACCGCCCACGCCCTATGTAAAAGGACTGACATCCGGTGAAGCACTCCGTGTAATTATTGCGCTCGCAAATAATTACATGGAGGACTGCGCTACGGTTTTGTATCCCTGGTTTCTAGCTCTCCTATCCACTACTAGAGATCACTCAGGGCCTGGGAGATACTTGAGAGAAGTAAGCTTATACCACTGACAAGCTCTAAGTCCGTTGTCTTTACTCTGTTTCCAATTTTTTTGACTTTAGCTTGAATTACTCTATGTCAACTTTTCTCTGTCCCTCCTGTGAAGTCAAAACAGCAAAGGACATTGCTTGACTTGGTTATTATGTATCTAAGTGCTACATAGAATGGCTTCATGCTATAAATAAGCTGTACTGTTCATAAACGTTTGCAGTATAGTCCTTCAAACAGCTTTAGTATACTTTTAGACACACCACAGGCCTGTCCCTCCTACGACTTCATAGTAAAGGCTATTTCTTCTTGCATAGCATTTATTTGTCTAGTAATAGTGGCTGCATGGCTTAGTCGACTTTTTAGAGCTAAATTCTCTTTACTTTTTAGAAAAATCAACATTAAAAATGATCAATTTCACTGTTTCTATGTACAGCACATTGTAGAGCAGTCAAGACAGGTAATGAGCATGCTGACTATAAATATAATCCTTTGTAGTTTTAGCCACGCCCTATAACGCGGAATGCTTCACGCAAAAATTTCGTAAAAATTTCGTTTCCAATCCCCTTTCTTTTGTATCTCTGCTTGAGCTGAGAAGAAATGAAGTAGGAACACCGGCACCCTAACAGCTAGTGTTCCCCTTCGCACGAAAAAACTTTTCAACAAGAACAATATCTGAATGGAATTCTCTGTTTTGATGTATCTACTATATCCTCCATCTCAAAATTTAAGCCGAACCAGAATTTAAGAACCATGTATAGGGTTACTGTAATTGTTTCATGTTCGTGTATTTTTCTGGTTCTCGGGTTGCAGAGTAGCATACCGCTAATTTTTTGCATTGCAAAAATGTGTTGCTATAATAAAAAAGGAATATTATAAGTGCACGGCAGAGAGTACGTATACCTTGTGACTGCTATATGGCCAGGTTGGGAGGGGTCAGGCTAGCTCCCATGAAGAGAGCCAGGTTCTTATCTTCAAAATGGATACCGCTACCTCTACACTTACCAAATGCCGTCAAGGATACGCCAGTGGGTTGACGAACACATGAACTGTGAAGACATTGCTATAAACTTCCTCATCGCCAACTACACTGCATTACCACCACTGATGTAATCGCACTTTTTCAATAGGCTACGCAGCAGAGAGAGGAAGTGCCCAATGCATGCTTTCTCCAACTGTTTTATACACATAATACTAACAAGCTAGCTACATAGAAGTGATCTTGCAATTGCTGCCTGTTGTTTTTATTCTACTCAATAGGTAGCGGGGTGAACTGATAAGATATTCAATTTACTTTTGTCACCTGCACCGTGCTCAGCATTTAGAACGCAGAGAAGCTACTTGTGTGCAGTAGTATGTCTACATTGGAAAAAAAGTTGTTTTGATCATAATATGGTCTGAGCCTCTATAAGTTCAACTTGCAAAATTTCAATTCCCCAAAAGTTAAGTGCCTTGTTTTATTGGGAAGTTTGACATGCTTAGAGGAGATACGAGTGTATACATTCTATTCTTTCTATATAGCCTCGATTCCAAGTTGCCTTTTATCTTCAGATTAAGGCTTATATATATGTCTCTCCCTCTCTTTGCGTTTTCCCGGTATACTTTGGGATTATCCTGAGACTATCCAGCCATGGTTGTGTGGTATTTGTAATTTCTTAAACTATGCACAGATTATCCTAAACTGGCAGATAGCTATAATGCACTCCATTATTAATTTATCTTTTGCATGCAGTGATTAGGATACCAATACTTCAAATGGCGACCAACACTTCAGCAGCAACTTCCTCGTGCACCTATTGCTCCAAGATATTCAATGATCCTCGAATGCTCAACTGTCTCCACTCATTTTGCAAGGAGTGTCTCGATAAATATTATGACGAAGAAGGTAGCGGAACGAACCTTAAGTGCCCTAACTGTGAAATTTCCACCCCTCTAACCGCTGTGGGTCGAATCGACTTGCTCCCCAAAGATTTACAAGCTAGCTATGAAGCCGATATAACTACATACGAGCTCAAGATGAAGAGCAAAAAGGAGATCGAGTGTGATCGATGTGTTGATCCAGAAAACGGACCAGCCGTGTCTTTCTGTTGCAATGAGTGCAAGTTCCTTTGCAAAGTCTGCACTAAAGATCACAAGACCTGGCGAAAGACTCTCCATCACGAGTTAATTAATCTCTCCGAGAAGAAAAAGAAAGGTGATGTTTTGAAGAATATACCCCACGCTCCGATGACATGCAACGCCCACCCAGACGCTACTCTCACCTACTTCTGCGAGAGTCATCATATTCTTCTGTGTCGAGACTGTGTTCTACTAGAGCACAAGAGTTGTGAGTATCAGATGATCAAAATAGCTGCAAAGGCAGAAAAAGCTGACCTGCTATCGTATCTTGGTAAAGTGGAAGAAATTCGAGCCAAGTTGGAAGACGCTATGGGTCATGGAGACAAAGTGATGCAGCGAGTTAACGCCACACATAAAACGGTGGATAATTCAATCAAAAACACCTTCAAAGCCCTTTATGAAGCTCTTCGTAGCCGAGAGAGAGCCCTTCTGTCTGTCAGTGGAGACATAGCCTTGGGCAAGGAGACTGCTCTTCGAATGCAACACGAGAATGTGAAGAAATTTCATGACGATGCTACAAAAACATGTAAGCGCATCAAGGCCGCTACTGAAGTGTACACCCCGGCTGAAATGCTCTCTACCAAGACCACAATGGCTACAAAGCTGCAGTACCTAATGAAGCTATTTCAGGAAACGATCCTTGAGTCATGCAAAAGTGAAGTAATGCCTACCTCTCTTGACAATGCAGCTCTTCTCAAAGACATACAGCTATTTGGTCAAGTCATAGCCGGCTGCTGTCCATCACTGAGTACTGCAACGATTGAGTTTATCCCAAAGGCAGTAAAAAGCAGAGAGAGGAAGTTTGTTATTCAAGCCCGTGATTCTCAAGACAAACCCTATCCTAAAGGCAGCGAGCCTGTGTACGCAACCATTCGTCTGATGGGGTCCGAAGAGTCTCCTACTACTTTAGCTGTCACCGACAATGAAAATGGTACATACAGTATTTCCTTTACACCGACGAGTATTGGAAAACATGTATTATCCGTTACCATTAGTAACGAACACATCAAAAGAAGTCCGTTCATCGTCTATGTAAGGGAGCCAAGGGATTACACTGCACTAAATGCAAGTATCCAGACCTTTAAAGCTCCAACTAATGTTTGTGGTGTTGCTTTGGATGAGCACTCAAATTTATACGTTACACTTGATAATCACAGTATTGTTGCTTTCGATAAATCTGGGACGCAGTTTTCTGAACTCGGCACACCAGGTAGCAACAGTAGTGATGATGGGAAATTCTATTATCCAAGAGGCATTCTTCTGAAAAACGATTTGATGTACGTTGCAGATTGGGATAATCATAGAATTCAGAAGCTGAAAATCTCTGGAGATTTAGTAGCTAAGTTTGGTACCGAAGGTTCAGGAAAAGGTCAGCTAAATTGTCCAAGTGGTATATGCATGATTCCTGAGGGTAAGATTTTCGTTTCCGAGTATGGAAATAATCGAGTGTCTGTTTTCGAAGCTGATGGCACCTTTTGTTCTCATATCACTGGGCAGGGCCAAAAGGGAGGAGATATGAAAAGTCCTCGAGGAATTGCGATTGACCCAACAGGAAATCTACACGTAACAAATTACGGTGGAAGTACGTTGGTGAAAATTTACTCTCAATGTGGCAAATACATCTCTGAGTATGGCGGTGATAAAGTGACTAGTGCTTGCGGGATCTGTATCGATGCTGAGGGTTATTCTTTCATTGGTGGTACCTATGCTAACCCGGGCCGTGTGGAAGTGTTTGATTCGGAGCACAAGCACATCAAGACGATAACTGCTGTGTCCAACATCTGGCATCTTACTCTCGATAATGACGGATTCCTCTACGCTGCTGATTTTAGTAACAGTCAAGTACAGAAGTATTGAAGTAATAGATCTCATTGTTTGGTTTATTGTGCATCTTTTAATAGTACGTGCGAGTTACTGTGACAGTGTAATTGCAGAGCCGGGAGGCTAGAACCATGCATTGACCTTAGGCATAAAAACTATAATTACTTTTCTCCAACTTCCTTAATTGCAGACTACTTTTAGCCTAAGCCTGTTTTTAGTGGTATCTTTCAGGGGGTAGTCATATTTATATCAGCAAAATTGCCGAAAAGTGTTTGCCAATTTTGCTCAGAAGCCGAGATACAAATCTCAACGCCAGCTGTGCGTTGATCTCGATAAAAAGCCACTAGATCTAGTACAAACTGACTTGTACTTCTATATATCTTTGAAATCGACCCCCCTGCAAAATAAGCTTTATTTATACAGGAACTAAAACTGGAGATAGTAGTCTCGAGGCCAAACTCCTCCTAGGACCGCCCTAAGGAGTCTGGCCTCGAGTCTGGAGAACTAGTGGTTACCTGGTTGGGCATGCGCAGTTTGTTATGAGATACGCCCTCTTTTTGTTGTGTGAGTTGGCTAGGCTGCTTTGTTATATACTAAGATAGCCCAATGTCTGACTCCTGGACTAGAATAGCTTTCCTCTTATGCGCATTCATCTCAGCCTCCCAATCACAAAATGGTGAGCACTTTGCATGAAAGATGATTTGGTAAGCATAAGTATGTTTTTTAGGGTGTGACTGACTGTTTGCTTAGCTCAGCAGAACGGTGCCGTTGTGTATATTGTATGTACGTATGCATGACAGCTTTATGTGGAGCTATAATAATGATTAGCGGTTCTGAAATGTCCTGTTTAGTTCAATTTATTTCACCCATCCACTCCAGATGTTGAAGCATGTGCTGTACTGGACTGTTCTCTCTCTACTTACATACTCCTTGGAATCGCAGTCCTTTACTCAGTATTCTCGTTAATATGTGTCGGTCTGATAATTATCGCTTGTCAATGGTGAGTTCATAAATATATGAGTAGTATAATTATACAGAGCTACGTGCAATCGAACCCCTCTTATGATTAAACAGCCACCCTTGAAGAAAGGCCGACTTATACGATATAAAGGCCAGACACCCAGGTCCCAAATGAACAGTTTGTGTACTCGAAAAAGGCCACCTCTGTTCTGTACAAGGGCCATGAAAACTTTGTTCCCTAATGGTGTTCCTTATATAGAGAGATTCCACTGTGTATAGATCTTTAATACATAACAGGCTCACTACTATACCTTGAATTTAACACACTTTATACGTGTACAATATCTAATCATCTCTTTTAGCTTCACATGGTTTTTTATAGCTACTTAATTGTCCAATTATAGTCAGAGGAGACCTCGAGTCCGGACCAAAGTGCAACCGGCCGCGGCACGCAATCCACTAATAGAAAACGAGCTTGAAGGTGCGTAGGTTTGTGTATACCTATAGCTATATAGAGACATATTTATGTGATGATTTAATATCTAATGTTATTCACTGTGCATGTCATTCATCTTGTGACCATCGTGGTATCAAAGTTCAAGTGATGTTTATATGCATGATTACATTCCTGACACCATGAATATATTTTGTCTCTTCTGATTATTGTCTAGTCCTTGGAACATGCGCATGTGCAGTAAACAACATGTGCATGCATGCATACATACAGATGTGTTCTTTCCTGGAGTCTTGGATACAATAACGGAAACAACGACTACAACGAATCTAAATCTAGATTTATTTGAGAACCCGATGGCTGAAGAAGTTTTTAATAGTGAACACAATAAAAGCTCTTCATCAGACGGAGAAGGACATGATTCGAGTGAATCCAGCGAATCAGATCAAGATACCTCTTTGGTAATTAAGAATCCTTCTGCAAGGAATAAGCGCCACAAACTACTCACTGGGTTTGTCGGTAAAGCATCACCACTTCTCTTACATCAGCCTAAGGCATCTCCCATTCCACCAGCAAAGGTTCCAGGTGAGACAGAAACTTAGTTACAGAGGATTTCAAGTTGGCTGACTGTAGTTAAAGTCGAAGTGCAGCCCACCGTGACCACTAGTAGGAAGAAACACACAGTATGTGGTCGTGGTTGATTGCATGCGCTTCAACATTAGCAGTCAAACCTATACCTGAAATCTACTACAGCTTCTAATTACCATTGAACTTCACAATCTGCTTATCTATTGCTATGCTTGTCATAGCATGCGCTTGACTTAGGGAGGATGCATGTGCTGTTCATTATTGACCACTAAGTGCATAGCACCAATCTAATGATCCACTGATTATATCTGAGGTCAATTAGTGTAATCATTACTGTGTGCCTTATAGGTACAATTATATCAAATACTTTTAAGACATTCTGACTTATACATGCCTCTTATTTATATACTATATACATGCATTTATTGCTGCAGTGCCGTTTTCCAAGTCAGATGGACCTGGAGTCAAGCCGCCATCTGGTCGTGCTGGTCCTGTGAAACTACCTCCCCTGAAGACCACCCCCCAACAGAGGAGCAAAGCTGCAGCAACTGGACTTAATCAGGGTATATACGCTCTCTTAAGGTGTTAAATGCATGCATGTATAACAATGATTGTTTTGCTTAATTCTTGTAGGAACTGGTTCTCCATTTTCAAGACGGAAAAGTAAGTACATGCATGTATATAATGTACACTGTATACCGTATAGCGGGTACGTTTTGTGGGGTAAAAAATTCGTTCAACTCGAGAAAAGGTGGTTTTCGTGAGTAAAAATTTCGTTTAGTCTCGTGGCTGCACAGCATTCCTACGTTCAGATAAGCCATGCCTACGTTAAAATTTCGTGGAGGTCAGCCTGCCCACGAAAATAACGAATATTTTACCTCACGAAAATTACCCGCTATACGGTATATGTAGAGGAAAAACTACTTAACCTATATGATACCATTATGGTTGTTTAAGTATTGTTACATAATTTTAGAACCCCAAAATGAAGTTGCCAAAGACGGTGAGAAAATAAGCACTCCTAAAGTGAGTAAAATTCAAAAACTGAAGAGTCAATCTTCTATCCAAAAGAAAGGTAAGAGTAAAAACGATCGCTTATTTGCAATTTTTTCAAATAACAGCAGGTGTGCCAATATCTGATGCTGCTTTGAAATGTGAGATGCTCAAAATATCTCAGAAGTGGCGTCAAATTGGAGAAGCATTTCAAATATCTACCAACTTTCTCAATAACATCAGTGTTATTTGCAACAACGAGAATGATACGTGTATGTTGCGTGTGTGCGAGGAGTGGCTGAGAATTGATAGGGACAGATGTTGGGAGGAACTGGTTGATATTCTTAAACTGGAGAAAATCAAAGAAAAGCAACTTGCTGGCTACTTGCAGAAGTCTTACTGCAATGGACCACAGATCCAAGACAACTTGACAAGCAACAATTCAGAGGGCAGCCTATCTTGGGTGAGTGGTGAATAGACAATCTGTTGTGATGCTATGATCTCATACAGTACTTTAATGGATCTCAGGGTAACCCACCAGCTGACCAGAGAGCAGGCGAAGCAGACGGATCAATATCTTGGGTAAGTCACTCATAATTACAACACCTTATATAATAATAGTTGGTGTTTACCAGTAATTTGGCAACCCATATAATAATAATTATACTGTGTGTGTTACATTTGCCATATTTTCCAGATATTGCATGTGTAGCTTTATATAATCTTAGTAATTGATGTTTTGTGATGAGGGTTTTCATCCTAAATGCAGCCCGATGAATCACTGACCATTTTATAAAGTTCGTGAGCTACTCCACTGTCTCTTCATTATTACAGATTGACTGACATGTACCTCTATGTACGTTTTTACACAAATCTGACTTATTCTGTTACAACAAGAACTGCAAGTATACTCGTGCAACTTTTTATTTAATATGAAGCTGTTCTGTTCATCTATGTGTCTATATAGTCCTTTTGTATAGTTTATTTCATGTACATGTCATGTACGTCAATATACTTTTATCAATGCTTTTATGAATTTTCACGCACATGGAAAGAATTGTATGAAAACTGAATGAAAGTATAACTGGTGCGATTCAGCGGCATGTTGCTATAAAAGGGTGCAAAAAGGTTGTACATGGGAAAACTGGTTGTTGCTATGGGATGATATAATCACTGCAGGAATGTGATGAATGCAAAGTATAAATATTCGTGGTTGAATAACCTTCTGCAGGGTTAAAGTGTCTAGTCTGTTGTGGTTGAATCAATTTTCTTTTCAACTTGTTTGCCGCTTGCTTTGTAGTATAACCATTTCATCAGTACAATATCATCTGTCACCAAAAAGTACACAGCAAACAGATAGAGAAATGGAAAGATCGATAGATTCCTCCAATCGTAAGCAATTCTCAATGTCCACACTACATGAATTGACCAATTGAGAGCACAGCAGATCACATATGCAATCAAACTAAACAATGCAAATCCTCGGAGCCATTTAGCATCAGGATAAACAACTCTCAGTGCCAAAAATATATTCACAGGAAATGCAGCCGAGCTGAATAGTCCATAGAGAACTGCCATCTTGCTCACTCCTAGTAATCCGTTCCAACCCTCCACTCGTAGATTCACACTGCACACTAGTACACTTATAATAGAAGTGGTGATGTGATGTAAAACTGTACTCCTGGGTAGCTTCGAAACAATAAACAGGGCAACCAAGTCTGTTACGCAGTAGAGAATGCCACATCTCTTTGTCACAATCGATTTGAATTTGTCCAAGATGAAACAATTGTATGATCCAATCCAGTAGCGAGGGCTTACAGCGAGAATGGCAAGCAAAGCAGCTTTTGACATATTAGCAACAACATACATCTTTTTGTGGGCAGGCGATATCGATCTGAATTTCGAGTCCAAAGCGTTCCAGACTTCTTTGGCGAAATAAATACAGATTGCTACACAGATGCTGACTACAAGCGTTGAAATCAGTCCGTCTACAAACTCGTCTGGTGTGAAGTAAGTGGAAGCGTCAGGTAGGATGCGTCTCAAAGGAGAGAAGCGAAAAAGACGTGGAATAAAACAAATGTTATCTCCTGCAATGTCTCTGCCTTTGTTTGGGAAGGCTGTGTGAATAAGGTCCAATGGTTCCATAACCTCTCCATTGGGGCAGATGTACCAAGGTGTAGTAGATCTACTATTGGTGGCAGATGTGTAGATTGACCTTATACCAGCCATAGTTTCTTGTATAACATCTAGCTGGATAAGAGTCTCTACTGCGAGTATACTTTCACCAAGCAAAACAGGAATAACAGGAAATGATTGTGTTTATATTAATCAATGGACTTACACATCGCGCATGACCAAAATACATCACGCTACCTCGGGCCGATCAACGCCGCTAGGCTGGGGGTACTGAGGGCGGCGTGACCTGCGAGGGCGGTAGGAGCATCAGCCCCACCCATTATTTTTTTCTTGCTCCTCATCAGATTATAAATGGCTAATTATATAGCATCAGGGGTGTCTTGTTTGGCTGGATAATTATAATAAAATGGGAGATCATGTGGTCTCCGAGTCCCATCACCATAAAGACATTACACAGTGGGAAGATTTCAGTATATAGTTTCTTCAGGTATTAGCATAAAGCCCAAAATCTAACTACATGTATATATCATGTATATATATCATATTAAAGTTCTATTCAGTTTTTTTTAGTCCTTTCTGAGAGTAATCTTGAGTCGATGCCATAGGGGAGTTTCTCCTCCACAGCCATTTGATAAGCACGATGTCATCATGAACCATTGCTGCTATAGCCAGCAAGTAGAGCACAGGTGATATCGATAAGTCCAGTGTCACAATCAATCTCACCAGCCACACAGCGTGCATCGTCCAGTTGGCTGCACACATTAAAATGTATGGCCACAGACTTAGGTGCACCAGTGCAGGCATCCATTTTGCTTTGGGGTAGACCACTCTGAAGGCAAGGTAAGCATTTACACAGAAAGAAACAGAGCTGAAGATGCCGTAAAGAAGGGACATTTTCGTCACACCAAGAAGTCCACTCCAACCATTACGAGTTATGTCGAGTGTTGTCACCGTCATGATTAAAACAGTCGTGGAAACGTGATGGAGAATGGTACTCGTTGGGAGCTTTGGAACCATGTATAGCGCAACCAAATCTGTTACAAGGTACAATACTCCAGTTCGCTTCACTTCAAGCCCAGCAAATTTATCAAAAACAAGACCATTGTATGAACCAATCCAATACTTTGAACTAAATGCCATGCATCCCAAAAAGAATGCTTTGAACAGATTAGCGACCACATACCATTTTTTGTGGTTTGGGGTAATGTCAGCAAATCTCGAATCAATTTTTTCCCACACAAACTTAACGACAATCATACCCACAGTCACAAGGATGCACATATAAAACAGGGCCACGCAGCAGTCGACAAAATCGTCAGGAGTAAAGAAGTCGGTCTGATTTGGGAGGAGATTACGAAGTGGCGAAAAAGTTAAATGCCTTGGGATGAAGCAAACATTGTCACCGACTGTATCTCGTCCTTGATTGGGGAAGAGGAGATGGAGCGTATCGAGTGGTTCCAGTGGCCAGCCGTCGGAACAGCGAAACCAGTTCCCTTCTCTCAGGCTCTCCACAGTCATAGTCGTGGCGAGGCCAGCCATAATGCAGGAGCTCTGTGGAGAGAGAAAGAGAATTTTATTACTGAGTTAGCTTGAGCCCCACCCTCTTTTAGAAGTCTTATAGTATAGCTCACCTAAACAGAGTCTAGTTAGTCTGCAAATGTTTCTCTAGCAGGTTACCACATTAAAGATATGGGCGTCGATCTCTTAATTATGTGTGTCAAACTGGAGACAAAGAGCATTGCAGGCACGCCCCCAAGAGGCTAATTAGACCATAATTATACCATCTATGAATCTACTTTCACACATGCAAACATGGCATTGAAGCTGGAGCTAGAGGCCGATGAAGGCCAGGATCCAGGAGATCTAGAGAGAGAGCACGAATTAAACCATAGTGTCAAAACAGATGGGAAGAAAAATAATAAGTCACTTGTAGTGGACTACTTTGAAGACAATGTCGAGGAGCTTAATAGTGCCGGTGAGACAGAAGAACATAATCTGACACAGATGCTTACAATTATTTTAAGAGTGGTGCTTTTCATAGGATTATTATAGTAGCTGTTCCGTGATCCGTGACGCTATATAATAGATCTGTACGTTCGATTTATAATTTTCTAAGCCCCACCAACAATTAATTAGCGCTAAGTAGTTATGTTTGAACTTGGCGCTTCTATTTAATAGGGTGATACTGTAACTTGAAGAAAGACGGTAGATCGTTGTCAGGGCATATACTCGAGGTACTATAAAACGATCTTGCAGCACGTTTTTGGCCTGCACACTCAATTAATTTTACTCGATCACACAATTTTTGCCACAACAAACAACACTGGAATCCAACAGGGTCTCAGAAAGTTGTCTTGTATAGTTATACTGATTCTGCATTGTATGTGTGCATACAATGTTTTTATGAATTTGAGTTAATTCTTACTCTTTTTCAGATTTCTCTCAACTTGAAATCATAAACGTTGTGACGTCCGTCTTCTATGATGAGGCAACTCGTCCATCACTGGCAAAGCAGAGAATATGTAATTACAACCTGTGGGTGAAAGGAAGGTGAGGGTAATGCTAGCCCCATTAAAATTGAGCTATTTTTCGATATTATTTTGTTCTTCATTTCCGACTAAATTACTACTATTGCTCAAGCTGTAGGTAACCTTCTCACCAAATAGGTCCAACAAACACACTGAGCTATATACTGACGACCCCGGAGAGCTAGCCTCGGAGGAAACAATTGAACCTGATGTTAAACTGAGTTCGGAAAACTTAACTGACCAATCAGAGGAATGGAATCACGGTGTGCGCTCCTTGGTGAGAATCACACAACAAAACAATGTTCAATTTTGCTTTTTCTAATGATGCTTTTCTCTATTTCACAGTCACCTTCAATCATTCAGCCAGCCCCGCACTGGTGGGAGAGGGGTCCAGAGGTCATGACCTTTATACCTCCGGCTCAGGAGACAAGCGTTACAGATAGTGTCAGGGGAGAACTGGGGGTGGAGTTCCCGTATGCCCTAGGGAAGCAGGTGGAGGAGTTGATGGCCGACCACTGGGAGGAGATGCAGAAAACAGGGTAGGTGTGGTTGGTCATGGTGGTGTGTGAGGAATTAATATGAAGTAAGCGGCGTAAATGTGTCATTAATTGTATGTATAGACTCTGCCGACTCTACGTAGAAATACTGCAGTACATACAGTAGACCAGACGAGGCCCAACATGCGTGCACAAATCACTACAAGTTTAGTACATTGATGTCATTGCGGTCACGTGATAACGTCAGACCAATACACTAGCACTTGTAGTGATTCGTGCACGCATGTCGGACCTCCTCTGATAGTAGGCTATTGTTGCTCCATTTTGAGGTTTGAGTGCAGTTGAACTCTTATAGATATACGAATATGATAAGGGTTTTAGTATCAATATTCGCATGCATGTATACAGTGTACATATAGATGCCGTGTTGATTGATTTGTGTCCTTATTTACAGAAAAGTTGGCCGTATAGAAGACTCTCGCTCTCAGTTCAACGCAATGGTGGCCAATGCTCAGCTTAACCTTGTGAAGATCTCTAAGGCCTTCTATGACCAGTACGTGCAACCATATGTCTTGTATGATGTGTTTGAGGTAGATTTCAAGAACTTGTGTCTATACACTGAAACCTAGCTGTCACCCTATAAAACAGGTCCACCTTCTAATAATACAGCCAGGTTAATAGGCCCCAAATTAAGACGCTGTTACAGTAGCATGTATTTCCAAAACAGGCGACCTTTTTAGTACAGCCACATTTAATACAGCCACGTTGGTCTGCCCAAGGGTGCACTTACTATAGACTTTTTTTATCGGAAAAATCAATGCAGTATCACTGTATATGTCTAGTGAGCCCTCTTCCTGATAGGTACAGGCATTAGTTAGTCAATGTATTTCTAGCTTTGTACATAATATTTAGCATGCTTGGTGGTCAACCCTCAGTCTGCTTTTTGTTTCTATATATACAGGCGTTATGACGGTTACGTGGAAAACAAAAAGCTTCACGAGTTAGAGATGGTAAGAGCGGTTATGGAAGCATTTCAGGATCCCCAAATTTTAGACAGTCCCGATGAGAGCTCTTCCATTGTTAGCAGCGAGGACTTGAATGAAACTTTAATTGATAACGAATGCGAAGAAGATTTGAATGAGATTCCTGCCAGTGAGAGAATAACAAAAACAATGATGACAAGACTGAAAACTAACTCAGTGAAGACAGAGCCAAGAACAGGCGATGAAGATATTGTTGAGTTGTTAGAGGAATGGCCACGGAAGAGTCGTAGACGTATTTTGTGTGCTAAAACTCGGGAAACGTCAGACGACGAAGAAATGAGCAGTTTGAGTGGCTCCAACTCATCGGACGAATACCAACCACCCCCTCTTAAGATTAACTCTGCAAGTTTTGAAATGAGGAAAACACCCGCTGCTATGAAAGGAGAGTTGGCAGATAAACATTTTGTACAGGGAGGTACTCCAAAAGGCGTTTTATCATCACAAAGTGAAGCATCTCCCTCTCGGGTAAGGGGGCCTCGGAAACGTGTGCGTTTTGAGTCTCCACCTGAGTTGACTGTGAAAAAACGGAAACTTGATCCATCACACAGTAAACATGTACCAAGAATGAACATGGGTACCTCGAGGCCTAAAGAGACACTCAACCTAGAACGTTCCCAAGATGGGTCAACGGGACGTGAAGTCAAAGCACGTCACCAATGAGCCAGAGAGTCCAATCAGAGTAAAGGTACAGGTCATGTGACTCTCTTACGCACACCACTAAACTAGCACTGAAAACTGAACCTATCAATCGTACATGAACAGTCATCTATCATTAATTTGCTTCTGCCATAATTAAGATCTGTGACAAGTAATGTGCACTGTACATGCAGGCCTGTTAATGGCGTTTAGGATGTACTTACATGTACACATGTGCATGCTATATGGCTGTATTAATGTAGAGGGTGACCACAATAGAGAGGTCTTACGTACAATGTGGTAGCCTAATTAATGCATGATATTGTCTTGTCTAGCTATGTTTAGATCATCTTCCATGAGTGGATTGGTCATGTTTGAACACAGAAGCCAATGGTGGACAGTCCATGAAGCCAGCACTGGAGTTGTGTGGTTGTACTGCTCAACTAGGATGTCCTGTGCTTTTCCTAGTAGTGTCCTAGGTAAATTTTTGTCGGTGATGTATAGGTAATTTGAATGTACCCTTCCTGTTAATGTGTCTATAATTATAATGTGTGTATGCATGTGTACGATGACTCTACAATTATTACACAAACAACCTATAGCTAGCTCAGCAAATCACAGCCGATTACTGTGCATGCATGTATTTTATTGCTGAAGGTGCATTCTTCATTATTGAGATGCTCCTGCATGTAATATGGTGTCTATAGCTGCACTAGGCTGAATTGATATGTAAACAAAAATGGGTGCTTGGTCACTGTTCTAATTTTAGCCGAGCCAAAAGTGTTAATTGAGTGCTTTGGCTTGTTCATATACACACATCCCACCTATGTGGGGGGTCCAAACATGGACACAAGCTATGCTATTTCTTGGCTCACCCATAGCTACGTATAATACCCATCTATGTAGCTCTGTGTTGAGACTGCCAATGAGTCAAGTATTGGTATGTGTACATTAGGTTGTGGTTTTGTAGTTGTGGCAACATGTTAGCACCACTCTCTCTAACGACGAGGATGGTTGTCTGCCGATGTAAACACCATAACATTGTTTTTATGTATTATATGTAATAGCACAATAAGTCATACACATAATTGTCTATAATACATAATGTCATGTATACCTCTATAGTGAAAAAAACCAAAACACAAAATGTTACAAGATTAATGCTTTGCGGAAAACATGTGGATATTTTGTTAGCAAAAAGAATGATAATGCTTGAGTGTGTGCTGAATCTTTTGAGCAACAACTGAAAAACAAACGTCACTAAACACTATATAAATAGTGCTAAACACTCATTACAATAGTGCGCAGAAAAACTTCTTTTTAGACTTCCCCGATGCTCTGTACAGTTCTGGGAATACAACTACTTCTGCGGCTGTCGTAAAAACTTCTTTAAGTCCTCTTTGCGTCTTTGCTGAGCACTCCATGTACTTAACAGCATTTATTCTCTTAGCCATATCCAGCCCTTGGTTCTTTGAGACAGGTTGCAGCTTCTGCTCTGCTAGAGTCTGAATGATTGCGGGGTCGTCCCTTAAATCGAGCTTGTTTCCCACTAAAATAATTGGTACCCCCAGACAATGATGCTGTATCTCTGGGTACCACTTTTGTTCTATGTGCTCGAAAGAAGTGGGGCTAATAAGTGAGAAACAAGCCAGAAATACATCAGTTTGAGGGTAGGAGAGCGGTCTCAGTCGGTCGTAGTCCTCTTGGCCTGCTGTGTCCCAGAGGTTGAGTGAGACGAACCGGCCGTTGAGGCACATGTTTTCTGAGTAGTTGTCGAAGCTGTGTGTGTGTATGTGCGTGGTGGGTAAGTGAGTAGGTGGGTATACTTGTATGTGGGTGAGTGTTACTAAAAGGTGTATGTGTTGTGTTTTCAGGAGTATACACACATACACACACGATAACGTTAGAGGATTACTTTAAATGCCTAAAGCTGCTGACGTTGTTTACATGTACTTCTGTCACTACACATTTAGCTATTATGCAAGCAATAATTACGCTTCCGTGCACTACACTGCAGTGTGTGTATACAAAGTAAGGATGATATGGTAAGTTTTGTACTAGGAAACTGTTTGTAACAACCCAACACCTTAGTTAGTGACTGGGAAGGTTGTTTTATAGTCTATAGATCATTGGGAACCTGTTCCTGTTCCAATGTACCATTCAAAGGTGAGATTTGGTGTGCATTGCTAAATACAGTTCTAAGAATTTTAGGGTACGCTCAAATTACTGGTTTCTTAGGGCCACTTGTATGTGACAGACTAATAGATGGTTAATTACGTGATTAGCTTGGGGATAATTTATTATCGCAAGGGTGGTCCAACAATGAACATACCACTTCATTGTCTGCATTTATTGTATGCTTACATGTAGAGGAATCGTGAACAATTCATTGTCATGTGGTGTGTGTGTGCATGTGCTCCACTTTTCTTATTTTGTGTACACTGCGCTATACAAATTAATGTTTTCGGGAATCAACATCGATACAAATGTCTTGGGGGATACACTTTTCAGTGGGAGCAAAACATCGAGAGATAAGTTACTAAACACTGCTTAACACAATATGTACTCATGTATATACCTGAGGCAACTGCTAATGTTACTTGCACCTATCTCAATGGAATGCTCAATATGCAACTCTTCAACTGTATACATTATGTTCTGAGAATACCTTAAAGATCTGACTAATTGGTTCATGGGTGGGCAGGTGAGTTAGGTATGCGAGGGATTGATCCTCAGACAGCAGTTGTGAGCACACCTTAGACCTAAGGTCTAAGTGAGGAGTACTTACTATTTATATCGCCCCTCGGGTCAACTTTCCAAGTGATTACAACTTTCAATCTCCGATAGGAACTCCAATCGTTATGCGAATATAATTTAGTTAGCGTGTATGCTTATCTGAAAAGTTATTCTTGTGCATTGCCACTGATAGAAAGAACTTTAGGTGGCACACAGTTTGACCAAGTTGTTGATGAGCACAAAACAAAAACTTTAACTAATCACAGCTCAGCATCATAAGCATCATAACCCAGCTAGCTATACTAGTATTTCAGTTCGGTGTCCATAACCCATACATACCAAATGTTAATCTTACAAATGTACCCATGCATGCCCATGAAGAGAAGCTATGCGTATATTGGGTATGCCCACATGTACTACATTTGTGACCAATCAATAGATAAAGTTGCACAAAACAAACTCCTAAATCTTGACCTTTTGGTATAATAATTTGCTTGACTTACTTTATTTGCTCTGGAAAGTTAAATACAGGCGAAACATTAGATTATTGATTATTCATTACCACTGGCTGGAAGACAGCTCAGAGCTGGCTATTACTACAAATAAATTCATAGCTTTAACGTACACAGCGGTTTTTATCAAGAACAATTCTAACCGAGAGACAGGATCGATGAAGTTCTAACTCCCAAAATTGGTACATCATAGTCACTATGTACACTTGTGTATAAAACTACAAACTATAGAGCTCATGTACTTACACTGTAGGGATGTACTCTCCAGGAAAAGTGTTGTTAACATGGGCTATCATCATGCATGTCTTCCCCACCGTGCCATCTCCCACAGTCACACATTTGACATGTTTTAGAGACATCTTGAAGTACTCTTGCACTATCTTGCTGGCTTGCTTTGTTGCAGCTTTTGGTTGAGGCTTATAAGTCAATTGGCAATGTTTCTAAAAATAGCTTTTGCAGGAAACTTACTAAAGGAGCCCCTCCCCTCTTTGTTGTAATCCTCAGATCAGTTTGAGCAAGCTATTGAGTCGACCCTGTACCAACTCTATACATGCACGATCGATCGAAGTGTTACAATGCCGATAGAGAGATTAACTGTGAGCTGCTTAGAAGAGCTGCTAGCCAAGGTGGGTGAATGGAAGAGCAAGGCAGACAAGATCTACCTGTTCTTTTGTGGAGACAGAGACAAAGCAACAGGAGAGAGCTGGTGTCCTGACTGTGTGAAAGGTGTGTGCAATCTAACTCTTCAATCTATGGTGCAATTGAGTATAGCACATATTTAGTTTACGTTGTTATCAGAAATTGTACATGCTCTTTTGTAGATTCATTGGAGCTCGCACACACACACACACACCTACCCACCCACCCACCCACACACACACCCACACACACACACCCACACACACACACACACACACACACACACAGCTGAGCCTATAGTGGAGAAGGTCCTGGAGAAACCAGGCGTCAGTGGGGTGTTCATCAAATGCATCGTAGGAAACAGAGACTCGTAAGTGTTTATAAATAGTAGTTTGTACGTCTATATAAAATTGAGTTTGGAAGAATGATTGGACCTTCCAAACTCAAAACAGTTGATCAATAATAACTATTGTTTTCACTGTTTTTGAGGTAATCGTATGTTGTCCTATTATTCACTGTAATTCGTACAGTGATTACTGCCTTGGCGTCCGAATAACGGCCGCGGCTAATTTTTTTACTGAAACTGCTGCTAAAAATGTCCTTAAAACTGCTTCCAAACGATTAACAATCAATAGTATGTCTACTCGTGCAATACAAGGGATTAATAGCACTCATAACAAGCACTGGCAAGGTTAATAGCACTCGGCTACGCCGCGTGCAATTAGTATCCTTGCCATTGCTTGTTACTCGTGCTATTAATCCCATATTGCACTCTTAGCCATACTATTTATCACATATATATACATAATGCCCTGTAATGTTATTTACCTATGATGTAGGTGGAAAGACCCACAGAATGTGTTTAGACAGCATCCTGACCTGCAGCTCAAAGGCGTACCTACTCTGATGCTATGGGGAACGGTAAATGTGCTATGATTTGAATGTTCTTGTAACTTGATTCGTTCCATTTTATGCATGCAGCAAAAGAAACTAGGAGATGAAGATTGTTCAAAGGCGTCCCTAGTTGAAATGATGTTTGAAGATGACTGATTCATTGATTGACTTTATACATGTACATCATACTATATTGAGCTTGCAAAGGTTTAGCCTCAGTCCAATAGAACGAAGTTGAAAAATACTCGGCCTAGCTAGAGACAACGAGGCTGGGAACGAGACAAGGCTAGGAACGAGGCTAGCAGAGGGAGGTGATGCCATTTTGCTCACATGCGCACAATGCTATTAGCCTCTTTACACAGGCTCTCCTTTTTCATCACAATCGTTCAATAAGATAAAATACTATATATATCGTTCAATAAGATAAAATACAGTATTATTTGTACGCCCTGTTCTCTAGCTGAACTAAGAAAAAGTATTAAAGGCCTGGGAACAAGGCTAAAAATTTAGTCTCAGCAGTCATGTCTGAGTCACATTTGATCTATCCTAACTTAGCAGCATTGAGCAATTTCGACAGAGACCTCAACTACACTGGCATTGTCACTGAAGGCTGGGATGACCCTCTCAACCTGGTTCCAGTGGTACTGCTAGTGCTCTGCCTCTACTGCGGTCTACCCTCAGGGTTCCAGTCAATATGGGCTCTGTCTAATGCTGTCATATTCCACCCTATGGACTAGTGAGTCTATACTGATTCAGTGACATTATGTTTGCAGTGATTGTACAGGTTAGCTTGACAGTTTACATGTATAGCTAGCTATAGCTCTCCTTCAGCGTCATTCGCATCATTTTGTATGACACAGGCCTACGTCGAGTTTTAACAATTCCTTTTCGATTCTTTGTTACAATTCTTCATTTATACATAGGTCTAGTTATATAATAGTTATAACATGGGCACGAGGGATTGTATGGTGTATATTGCACAGAAGCACGAGGGCTGAGTGCAATATACGTCATGCATCCCGAGTGAGAATGGAAGGAGCAGTTAGTGGAGTTAAGAATCAAGGACAGTGCAGAATATGAGAGACAGTGCATTATGCTGCATATTGCACATAGCAACAGCATATCAACGGGATATAATTGTTGTATGTGCACAGCATTGTAGGAGCCCTTGGTCGTGGCCCCAAGTATCTGACTGATGAGTATGCCATCCTAGACGCTCGATACTGGCCCTTGAATGACCCCTCTGTCACCTGGATCTCCAATGTGGAGCTGGTCGTCATGCTTCCTCTCTGCTTTTTCTGGTGAGCTCATTCTTTCGAGGCCCATTACCCATTATGTAGTCTACGTGCATACAACAATAACATTAATTATGTAGATCTACACGTGCACTGTACAACATTATTTTTTGTAGCTAAAAATGCAGCTGGCTATGACGTTACAATGCATATACTAGAGCAACCCAAGCAGTCTAGCTCATTACTCAATTCAAGCGTCTACGTCAAGTACTCTTCTCTCTCCTCTAACTGGCGACCTAATAGTCTAGTGGTGTAAATACCTGTACCCTGGTCTGGGTCTTGAACTAGTCTCATGAATCAGCCGCCGTTCTTTTGGAACCACCGTCTGAGCACTCTTGTCATCGTTTTATGTGCCAAGACGGAATTCCGTCTTGACCAATCAAATTGCAGAAGTCCAGTCAGGTGATGAACTTGGAGGCAGCAAAGAACTGCACTTTGCTCAACGCATTTGGATAATCATTACGCATGCATTACGCATGGTAAACACTTCATACATAGAAGCTGCTACGAAGCATAAGCAAGGCAAGCAGGGGTCCTTGGGCACAGATTTAGCACCACAGCAAAACACAAGTAGAGAGAGATGCCTTCGCTTGGCGATTTGTATAACAATTAGGAAATATGTGTGGGCGTAAGATCACGATTTAATTACATTCCATTGGTTTTGTGAGCAATCAACATTCCATTTTGAAATGACTTCATGACAAGAGTGCTCAGACGGTGGTTCCAAAAGAACGGCGGCTGATTCATGAGACTAGTCTTGAACATGCATGAAAGTGTGAAATTTCAGGAACAAAAACGCATGGTTTACACAGCTGTGACTTAATCATTAAATGCATTCCTTATGGGTAATACGTATGCATACACACAATAGGTACAAAGGCTGTGTGCAGGGAAAGTCATACCGACATGTGTGTGGTCTTCTGGCATCTGGCTTCCAGATGATGGGAACCCTCCTCTACTTTGGCCCTGAGTGGCAAATGGGGTTCATTCACCTACCAACACATGTGAGTACATTCACTGATCTCCACGATTAACCACAGTACGTGCTTTCTGCTCATGGTCAGTCTGTTTGCTCAGCCAGCTAAAATGTTATGGTAGTTTGACCCTTACTTAAGGTTAGGGTATTGTGTTTCGCCCCCGCGATATTTATGGAGTATGAATATCATTATCGCTATGTTTTTAGTGTAGCATCAGACAAGTTGTACTGGAGTTTTCTTGCGTCAATTTTTAGCATGGATAAACCCGGAAGTCTTCAACTGAGGGCTCTATCCAATTAAAGAAAGGTAGGGGCAGGGCCAGACGAAGAGAAATTTTGAAAAAAGTCAATCTGGTTGGAGCTAGCCTCCTGTTTATCAGAAGATCAAGCGTATTTTTAGATACTTACCGTCTACTCTTAGCTTTTACTCGCCCGTATGAAGTTTTACAACGATATCTCTTCGTCTGGCCCTCTGGAAGGTACTTAGCTACATATAAAGCTTGCTGAAAGTACTTACTGCTCTTATAAATTGACGCAAAAAATAGTCTATATACTTGCGGTTTTGATGCCCACTTTTCTCATTCATGCATCTTCATAATCATGGCGTTCTTACACAAAACAATAGCAATAGAGTTGATAATCATACAATATAAGTACAGCAGACTTCTTTGAACCTCCAAGAGAGAAAAAGCTGACAGAATTAAAATCATGAATATTCATGAGTGATCACAATACCCTAACCCAAGCCATTATATAGGTTATGTATTAATTACTGTCTGTATGATAATCTTGATTTTCCCTATGTAATAGTTATTACATGGCTATGAGAAAGGCCCGAGATCTACTACAAGGGCCAATAAACTGCTTGTGGCACGAATTGCCATGTAATAACTAATTTGTTGCCTTGAAAACCATTTTTTGCATAATTATAGGAACCAGCATAGAACATAGAAACTACTTGCTGCATATAGATACGATTTGTTTTGATAGCTTGAATTTACACAGTAAGTGCATCGAAACCATGCATGTAGTACATTTACCACAGGTACCACAAATGTCTCATTCAGTGTCACTATAAAAGCAATGATTTGCGGTATTGGGTGGAGGGTGGTCTTAGGTCACAAAAGGTCACTTTGCACCAGTGCAACTAGCCTCGTTTCCAGCCGAGTTGTCTCTAGCTAGGCCGCCAACATTCTATTAAAAAAAATCGGCCTGGGACCGAGGCTACAGTGCAACATGCCATAATTATACTGGCACTGCTATTTCTTTGATCTCAGAGGTCAAAAGGCAACAATACAGCACACAGCTACGCATGATATCAACTGATAAACTTGCCCCATTGCAGGACTATGTTTGGCCCCCTACATTCGACAGTTACATCAAGCTCAAGTATTTCTGGGCCATTTTTGTGGGCTGTAACCTAGTGTGGCTCATTGTACCGACATCCATCTGTTATTGCATCCTCAAAGAAATAGAGAGAGACTACAAACCACAAAAGCAAAAGAAACAGTGATTTTAGTATTAAGAACTTACAGTCGAACGCTGTACGTTTTAGAGTGATCTTATTTTCTAACTTATTTGCCCTTATAGAATGATTGTTTCATTATGGTGTGTAGGAAAGTAAAATATTATTCAGAACCTTTTGAGAATGAGAATATTGACAACAATCAAGTGAAATTATTATGTGCAAGTTAGTTACATGTATAACTAAGTTCAGTTATTGAAAGGAGGAGAGTCTCTGCATGTCTAGAATATTCTCGTGATGATGAGAATTATTTCGGCAGACTCAGACAGCTGTAGAAAAGACACACAGTAGAAATAATAGCCGACACTCTGAGTCTCAGTATGTAGTGTGCATGTATAAGTTAATTGTGGACTCACCGAATTATACTTGACAGGTTAATTGTGGACTTGAAGTCTGGTCCAAAGTTGGCAGTTACCTTTGCACAGAGACAGACACACGTAACTGTCATACATACCCACAGAATGTGTTCAGACAGCATTCTGACCTGCAGCTCAAAGTACTGCAATGCTATGGGGAACGGTTAAGTGTGCTAGGGTTGAACCTGACCGTGACGTTCTTGTAACTTGCATTTTATGCATGCAGCAAAAGAAACTAGGAGATGAAGATTGTTCAAAGGCGTCCCTAAGAGATTATAGAATCTCTGAAGATGACTGATTCATTGATTGACTTTATACTGTGTCATAGTCTATATCTACATGCACATTGTTATAATTATATCTCTTTAGTGCAAGCAGGAGCACATAAATAAGAATCCTAAATAAGGGCTCCTGCTTGCACTAAAGAGATATGTAACAATGAGATTATGGGGCTACTGCAGAGGAGGCTGGAACCACTTGACCTTAGCTAATTAAGGTCACTAATTGGATTTATCCAAAATTCTCTTGCAGACTACTTCAAGCCTAGTTTTTAGTGTCTATCAGTTTAAAACGTTATTTTTCAGGGGGGGTCAAAATTTATTTTCGCCAATTTTGCTCAGAAGCAGAGATACAAGTCTCAAAGCCAGCTATGCAGTGACCTCGATAACAAGCCGCTCATGATACCGAGGCTAGTACAAGAGCAAGACGTTTTAAACTGATAGACACTAAAAACTAGGCTTGAAGCAGTCTGCAAGAGAAGTTTGAATTAGTGACCTTAATTAGCTAAGTCAAGTGGTTCCAGCCTCCTCTGGGGCTACTGGTGCAAGTGAGGTGATTCACATCACCTGATCCCGTCAGTCATTTTGCACATGCGCACAACGTATGTCAAGTATTCAGCTTCTAACCTCCAGTCTCCAGCCAGAAAGAAGCATTTATATTAGTCATGTCTGAGTCACATTTGATCTATCCTAACTTAGCAGCATTGAGCAAATTCGACAGAGACCTCAACTACACTGGCATTATCAGTGAAGGCTGGGATGACCCTCTCAACCTGGTTCCAGTGGTACTGCTAGTGCTCTGCCTCTACTGTGGGCTGCCCTCAGGGTTCCAGTCAATATGGGCTCTGTCTAATGCTGTCATATTCCACCCTATGGACTAGTGAGTCTATACTGATTCAGTGACATTATGTTTGCAGTGATTGTACAGGTTAGCTTGACAGTTTACATGTATAGCTAGCTATAGCTCTCCTTCAGCGTCATTCACATCATTTTGTATGACACAGGCCTACGTCGAGTTTTAAAGATTCCTTTTCAATTGTAGGTCTAGTTATAATTATTGTTGTATGTGAACAGCATTGTAGGAGCCCTTGGACGTGGCCCCAACTATCTGACTGATGAATATGCCATCATGGACACTCGGTACTGGCCCTTAGATGACCCCACTGTCACCTGGATCTCCAACGTGGAGTTCGTCGTTATGCTGCCTCTCTGTTTTTTCTGGTGAGCTCATTCTTTCATTGATAATGAGGCCCATTATCCATTATGTAGTCCACGTGCATATAACAATAATAGATCCTCTACGCAGTTAAGGCCTGGGTCAAGCACTGATTTTATTCATTGCCAACATTTAATATAGATTATGCAGTGTTAATGAGATTCATAATCTTTATTGCAAGTGACGTCATGAGTAAATGTGTTTGCTTGCGCTTAGCTAGCTGCAACTATTATACAATATTTTTGGCAACAAATACGGCGGACTTAAAACAAGGTAAGAGTAGCTGTCTAGGTTCTCAAAAGATAGAGTATATGTTGTCATGAGACTCACAAGCCATCACTGTTGCAGGCGAACAGTAGACTGGTCAAACTCCGTGTTGAGACTCGTGGAACGATTGTGATAAAGAACAGAAAAAAAGAAAAAGGAGAGCCTGTGTAGAGGCTACGTGTATAGACTCTTCGCATTAAGGCCAGGGTCAGGCTCTCCATACCAACATTTAACACTGTTGCAACATACACTTTATGCTACATCAAAGTGATCTAAAATAAAGTTCAATGTTAAAAATTTATCACAAAAAATAATGGTGATGACATCATGCCACTTTTAGTGAGAGAACTGCAAATACGGCGATGAAGATGCCAAGATCAAGCTTCAAAAACAAGGCTAGATGAACATCTCATAGCTAGGTACTAGTATCCTTAATGAGAAGAGTAGGAGTTATTGGAGATACGTACACAACATAGCCTACCTCTATAGGGTGGCTGTCAGAGCTAAAGAAGCTAGCATAGCTAAGAAAGTTTTGGACATTTTGATTTCTCATCAAGGTAGACTAGCAAGCCGTCACTGTTGCAGGCGAACAGTAGACTGGTCAAACTCCGTGTTGAGACTCGTGTTGCACAGTCAGCCTATCAGATAAGATTCTAATTGGCTGCGGTTTTTGTGACATCAGTATACTGCATGTGATACGTAGAGTTTTCTAGTGATACGTCACTATCAATGATCTTGCGGTAACCGCATGCTGTTAGTTGTCACAAATATCGTGGCAAACCTTACACAATGAGATAAAATACGGTATTAATTGGAGGAATAAAGAAAGAAATAGACGTAGAGTTAGGAAAAAGGAGAGCCTGTATCGGGAAGTCGCGTGAGGGTAGAAGGGTGGTAGAAGGGTGGTAGAAGGGTGAAAATGAGCGTGGGCATGCTGAGCTAGGTCTTGAACATGCATGAAAGTGTGACATTTCAGGGAACAAAAACGCATGCATTATAACTGGTTTACACAGCTGCGACTTAATTCTTATGGGTGTGCATTTATTACAACAGGTACAAAGGCTGTGTGCAGGGGAAGTGGTACCGACATGTGTGTGGTCTCCTGGTATCTGGCTTCCAGATGATGGGATGCATTCTCTACTTGGGCCCTGAGTGGCAAATGGGGTTCATTCACCTACCAACACATGTGAGTACATTCACTGATCTCCACGATTAACCACAGTATGCACTTTATGCTGATGCATGGTCAATCTGTTTGCTCAGCCAGCTAAAATGTTCTCATAGTTATGCCTCGGTGCGCATGTGCAAGCGAGGTATTACTATACGGTAGTGTGTCTGTCTGTCTGTGCGTGTGTAGACTGCTACAGCTGTTCAAGGATCAATCAAATGCAAGTAAGAGTTTCTATACGCTTCTAGTCATGTTTTCTTTGTGGATTTGCAAAATAATGCTTCGTTCTCGAGTTATGCCTAGTTTTGCTTGCTTGGAATGCCATTGCAGCATTTTCAGAAGAGTCAGTAGCAAAACTTGTTCACCGAGTGTTGCTACTCTACTTAGTAGTTAGCTCTGCACTAGAACGCTAGCTATATTGGTAGCTGCAAGAGTGAGAAGAGAGCTGCAAGGCTCTGCTGATGCAGCCATTCATTTTACACTTGAACTTTTGGCATCAATCGTTTTAACAACAATCATGGCTGAGGCATAGCACCTGTGGTGCTTTCATTCGACCATTACTTAAAAGCCGTATCTGTATATAATTTATATAGCTATAGGGTACGTGTTAATAAAATTACTGTCTGTTGTAATATTGCCCTATAGCCTATATAATTGCATACACATGAGGCGATTTGTAGCTGTCTCTACACAATCTAATACGTTTCGTTTATTGCAGGATTTCATTTGGCCCCCCACATTCGATAGTTACATCAAGCTCAAGTATTTCTGGGCCATCTTTGTGGGCTGTAACCTGGTGTGGCTCATTGTACCGACATCTATCTGTTATTGCATCCTCAGAGAAATGGAGAGAGACTACAAACCACAAAAGCAAAAGAAACAGTGATTTAACACAGTTGAATGCTGTATGTTTTTATACGTTTTTATTTTCTAACTTATTTGCCTTATAATCTGAATGAATAGTTGTTTCCAGAGGTTTAATACGCTATAGGTACGGTGTGCAGGAAAGTAAAATATTATTCAGAACCTTTTGAGAATGAGAATGTTGAGAATAGCTAGTACAACAATCAAGTAAATAATAAGCACACGAGAAGTGAATAATAATGTGTAAGTTAGTTACATGTATATACCGTAACTAAGTTCAGTTATTGAAAGGAGGAGAGTCTCTGTCTAGAATGTTCTCAACATGAAACAGCATCTCAGCTATTATCTGGTCGATGACCGTTATTTCGGCAGACTCAGATAGCTGTAGAAAAGGCACACAGTAGAATAATATAAATAATTGAATTCAATAATTATGAAAATAGTGCATGCCGTTAAGGAAAGTCATAAGTACATGTACTGGTATATATACTATACGGGTACATGGAATGTCAAAAGGTAAAAGCAGTTCATTTGCTTAATAATGTATTCGCCTGCTCAGGCAATACTTACAACATACAACAAATAATAGCGTGCACTCTGAGTCTCAGAGTCTCAGTACTGTAGTGTATATGTAGGTTAATTGTGGACTCACCGAATTATACTTGACATCTTTGGGTGGGCACTTGAAGTCTGGTCCAAAGTTGGCAGTTACCTTTGCACAGAGACAGACACACGTAACGTGCAGTCATGCAGTGCTACACACACAGTACTGTATATACTCACAGTGACTCCCTTGTATAGAGAGAGGGCGGGGTAGTACACACCAGCAAACAGATCGCTCCAGGCAGTTCCCTACAGGCAATGATATTAACTGTAGCACACTACAGTAGAATCCCTCCTAACGCCGGGCCCCCAACTGCGTTATACATTGTAAAGGCTACATCTAGGAAATGAACAAGTCTGTGTACAAATTAGAAACCTCCCATTTCTAAATGATACTCTTCATTGACCTTAATTTGTTTCCAAAAGGTGCTGTCTGTTATACATTATAAGGGGTTTCACTGAATAATTATGACTATATACACTACACTAGCTTACATGCATGTGCACACATACTGTTAAAAATATGGGGTATCTCAATTGTGGCACCAAATGGCATACAGTAGTCGTACAGTTACATAGTTCACTTACTTGGGGCTCTCCATTCTTGTAGAAGGTGATCTACATGTACATACAGAATGGGAACCAGCATTCAATACAGTGCACCAATCATTTGGAAGTGTACACACATCATTTTATACATGTAGTTAATTACACTTACATAACTTCCAGGTAAGGTCTTCAGGCCCTGCAGATGAGAACAGTAGTCACACAACTTCAACAGAGACCTCCACACTCACCTTTTCAAACTCTTCCACTAGGTCATCTTTCTCCTCAAAGTAGAAGAAATTCTTGAACTTTATAAGTGCCTAAGAAAGAAATATATGTGCTGAAAACTATCCAGTAGTAGCTATATACACATGTATGTAGGTAGGCCACAGTCCATATATATACAGCAACACAAATGAAGCATACAGCCTGTACCTTGTCTTTGTGATCTGATGGCAACTGTTGACCTGCACAGAGATAAAGACATTCCGGTAAACCGCGTAAATAAACAATATTCACACTCGCATACATGGGAAACCACACATACTAGCAACTGCATGTGCCTATAAAAGGCGCCTGATGAGAATTGCTCTTTGCCTTAAACTAATGAGTAAGGAAAATAACAGATCCCAGTGACGCGGGATCCCACGAATTTTAACGTGATGTAATTTTTGAGGGGAGACAGGCCACCCCTGGGTGACCCACCTACTTTAGTGGGATGCCCTTGTGTTTGTGGTCTCCAATTCCCAACATTTTATAAGCAAACAAAACAAAAAGTTCTTACACGTAGTAACATGATCAATGTTAGCCTCGATTCCAGGCCGCTAAGAGAGGGCCTGGTATCGACTGTTTGCGCATGCGCCACCTATTACCCAGAAAGTGGGTAATTCGGATACCATTGTATTTTGCTCAGTAAAACAATGACGTCACAACGAACGGAAGTGGATTGAAGAAAGTGGATAGAAGTGTGATTGTAGCCCGTGTGATAGCATTCTAATAGCTACCCTTAGCCTACTATGTTAACAAAGGACTCACAGCCTGCAACAGTGTGGATAACAATCCTCTGAACGGAGGGGAAGGCTGACAATAGCCTATATGGATAGGCCACGCCCATCTGACACTAACCTTGGTGAAAGTCGACTCTATCAGAAAGAAATTGCTGCTGTAACCAATACAGCTCTGTCTCTAGCTAGCTAGCTATATAGCTCTGTGTCTGACTTTATGAAGAGTATTCTTTGTCTGTATATGTTATTCAGGATATAATTCGGGTAAAAATTCAGTTTAATGGGAAACATTACGGGAATATTAATAATTTTGCGCATGCGCAAGCAGTCAGTAGCAGGCCTAATTGTTTAGGCCTTGTGAAGGAGGCTAGATCAATGTGAGCAAAGACACTAAATGTGTGAAATGGAAATACAAGTAATTGGTGTAGTAGTCTCTGTGATCTTTTGTAAGAGCCATTGCACAAAGTTTGCACCATATTAAAGAGGGAGAGGGATTGGAGAAACGGAAGTTACCTCAAATTATATCCGGGGTTTAATCGAGGCTATGTAATGTTGAGTAAAATCTAGGCTAGATAGTAATGTCTGCAACACATTTGCACTAAAACTTGCACTTCTAACTGACACATGAGACACAGTACATCGATGAGTTGCACAATCTTAGCTATATTAGAAGCATTCTAGGTACATAGGGGGCATGAGAATGACGTTTTAGGGGGGCAGTGATCATAATTCATCCGTGTATTACGCAACTGTACAAAAGTTCTCTGGTGCCATACTGCAAATTCAATGACGCTACTCCCGTTTCCAATCCCTCTCTCCCTCTTTAAGGATTGGCAGTGCGCTTGCAGGTGTTAGCAATATTTCACATATGCTTGCATTTAAATTTTAAAATGCTTACCAGTATATCCTTTCCTAGGCAGGTGTATCAGGAATCCTAGTGTGTCTCCAGTTGTAAAAGCATCACTAAAACAAAGCAGCACAACAATAACAGTTAATAGTCACAATGGGTAAAGATCACCCTATGTAAAAGCTGTAGATGAGTCCAAAAATAATTATGAGTAACCACTGCTCCTTAGGTAAAAACCACCATGAAACTATGGACATAAATTGTACTATACTATACCTGTAATGCTTTCCTTTACTCTGGTGAAACCTCGTTCCATACTTCGACCTCCATGAGTAGCTTAGTTTGTCATAACCACAAGGGGCCTGTAAGTTACCTGTGCATGAATGGGGTCAGTGAGTACAATGATAATTATGTCTAGTCTAGAAAAAAGCATCCATGAACCGATTGTGCAAAATGTGAGCAAAAAAAAAATTCGCTGTGGACAGGATTCGAACCTGCGCGGGTAGACCCCAATGGATTTCAAGTCCATCGCCTTAACCACTCGGCCACCACAGCTGTTACAAAACACATACATTAGCAATGGACCAGGCCTAACAATCACTACTTTTTAAAGGAAAAAAGATCGCTGTGGACAGGATTTGAACCTGTGCGGGGAGACCCCAATGGATTTCGAGTCCATCGCCTTAACCACTCGGCCACCACAGCTGCTTTAAGTGATCACATAACTTTTTTTAAAGAAAGCTCCCGGATTCAACAAGTAAAAATGACCAAAATTAAAATATGAATTTGTCGCTGTGGACAGGATTCGAACCTGCGCGGGTAGACCCCAATGGATTTCAAGTCCATCGCCTTAACCACTCGGCCACCACAGCTGTTGTACATGTACTCTGTACTGTATGTATAGTGGGTAATTTTTGTGGGGTAAAATATTCGTTATTTTCGTGGGCAGGCTGGCTAACCTCCACGAACATTTTCCCTACGAAAACTTAGCGTAGTTTACCGGAATGCATGCAATGCAGTGCAGACAATGAAGTAAAGCAAAACTTATGAAAATCACCACGTTTGAGGTAAACAAATTTTTACCCACAAATTATCGCTGTACGGTACAGCAATTTACCAAGCCCTAACAAAAAAGGTCGCTGTGGACAGGATTTGAACCTGTGCGGGGAGACCCCAATAGATTTCGAGTCCATCGCCTTAACCACTCGGCCACCACAGCTGTTACAGATCAACATAAATTTTGAAAGAAAGTTCCATACATACCATGATTAATTGAATAAAACATCGCTTTAGACAGGATTTGAACCTGTGCGGGAAGACCTCCCTCCAATGGATTTCGAGTCAACCACCTTTTAATCACTCTGCCACCACAGTTGTTATACATGTAGATCAATATTACGTTAAGCAAACAGCACTTTCCCTACGAAAACTTACACCAATGATTGTAAACTCAATTCAATCTGTTAAAAAAAGGTCGTTGTGGACAGGATTCGAACCTGCGCGGGAAGACCCCAATGGATTTCAAGTCCATCGCCTTAACCACTCGGCCACCACAGCTGTTGCACTATATACAATGTAGAGTACACCAGGCCTAATAACCACCACATGCATAATGAAAGCACCGCGGGTGCTGATGCCTCGGTGGAGGTGTCTAAGCTATACATAAACACAAAGCTACATGTACAATGTAGTAGCTATTAGCATTATGATGAACATCATTAATTTTGCTGATCCAGAATCACAAGGAAACTCAAATAATTATCGATCAAAAGTTCAAGTCTAAAATTAATGGCTGCATCAGCAGAGCCTTGCAGCTCTCTTTTCACGCTTGCAGCTACCAATAGCTAGCGTTCTAGTGCAGAGCTAACTACTAAGTAGAGTAGCAACACTCATAAGATTTGCTACGCACTCTTCTGAAAAGGCTGCAATGGCATTTGGCATTCCAAGTAAGCAAAACTAGGCATAACTCGAGAACCAAGCATTATTTTGTAAATCCACAAATTAAAATCCAAGAAAACATGACTAGAAGCCTATAGAAACTCTTACTTGCGCTTCATTGACCTTGAGCAGCTGTAGCAGTCTACACACACACACACACACACACACACACACACACACACACACACACACACACACACACACATGCACACAAACACACTACCGTATACTTCGATTGCGCATGCGCACCGAGGCATAATTATTAATTTCTGACAACAATAAAAGATCGCTGTGGACAGGAATTAAACATGTGTGAGAAGATTTCGAATCTATCGCCTTAACGTCAGCTGTTACCGAATTACTAGAATATTTTGCTGGTGAAAAACCTTTGCGAATGAACCAAACAGCAGAAAAGTTGATCCTTTGCGATCGCGTTCTGGCAAGGATCGTGTGTATTTACTAGTAATAATTTAGGTTTTGCGGATTTCATTGTTGTGAATTGATCAACCCTTGCAAAGTTTGCAAATGTTTGATGCTTGCAAAACATTCTAGTAATACGGTATAGGTCTATTAAAGTTTAAGACAGCTCCGTAAACCAATGCACAATTCAATAAATTGACAGAGATTAACGTAGCTAACCTATGAATAAAAAGGTCGCTGTGGACAGGATTCGAACCTGCGCGGGTAGATAGACCCCAATGGATTTCAAGTCCATCGCCTTAACCACTCGGCCACCACAGCTACACACACACCATTGATAGAAATAGGTTTATATGTTCAAGGTGCTCACCTAACCCTTGTGACCAGCCCAGCCTGACAGCACTGTCTGGCACGGAGTCTAGGTCATCAATGTGCACCTTGTGGGAGAGGCAATAGTCACTACTATTATACGCCAATAACACTAGATACACTAATATGACTATCAAAAATGACTTCACCGCTGTACTTATAAATCTAGTAACCATTAGCAATGACTGTTACATGTATATATTACGTACATACCTCGTAAAACCAGGTCCCCGCAGACACACCTACACATGTATATGTACAAGTTAATGAGCATAAGACGCTACAGGCACACACTGACATACACGTGACTTACCATGAGTGGCTCTGACCATGCAGTAGCCTTTATCTCCTGTCACTGTCAGTCTGTTCTCGGCTATCTTCAACTGGGGAGCTACAGTAAACAGAGAGAAACACACAGTTACTTGGAAACACATGTACACAAGCCATGTACACATGTACTTGGAAACAACATGTACATGCATGTACACATGTACTTGGAAACAACATGTACATGCATGTACACATGTACTTGGAAACAACATGTACATGTACACTTTCATAACATACTGGTAACGATATTGAAATGATTGAACTAGCAGTGCAGTATGTAGCTAGCTGTTAGGAGTCAAATTAGTACATAAAAAGTCATTAATTTTGTAGGTGAGGGGTAGGTCACTACTACTAACTACAGCAGAATTACCTCTATCGTGTAGGGCAAGCAGGACCTTGGTAGACAACCAGGATCGATACAGCTCAGGGGGGATGGGCCGCCCTGCCATGTCCTCCGGCTGCAGCTCCAGGGTGGCGTGAGGATCCTTCTCGGCCAGGATGTACCGATATCCGTCCTGTGTGAGGAGGTTGTGTGTGTGTGTGAGATTAACGCACTCACTAGGAAATACGTGCAAGAACCCTGTTTTATAACAACGACGGAGGAGCTTCACTCCAAATAACGAAGGAGAATATCAATGTATCATCTGGCTTGTTAAACATTGTGAAATATGTACACTACTCCCAACTACTAGACACGTATACTTATATACGATCAGTATGATTTAAGTAAGTTTCTCATACATGTACATGTACCTTGTTGTAAGGGTGCTCCAGTGGATAGCCGTGGGACATTGCTCGACTGGACACACCTCCATCCCTGGAATATATACAAACACTATACACACACGTACAGCACACAGCAATAATGTCAAGCACTAATTTGAGTGAGCGATACAATGAAGTTTGTGTGTAAATTTAAGCGAACATAATAGGTTTACAAGAGATCGATGTACATGTAATGTACCTTGTACTAACAAGTCAAATAGGACGCTCTTTGTTCAATACATGGACAGACGACAAGTACATGTGCCTACACGTAGCTGAATTATACGTATAAGTACTGGTGTATGTACATGACAACACACTCCAACCCTAACTCTAACCCCAACCCCAACCCTAACCCTAACCCTGGCCTCAACTCTAACCCCAACCGTAACCCTGACTCACCCTTTGGACTTCTTTGTTGCCGCTGGAGCTTGACTATTGTCAGTGGCTTTCCGTTTGATCTTTGAGCCCACCCCCTTGGTCGGCACAGTTTTGCTCTCGTATCTCCGAGGACTGATGTTGGTGAGATCCTGAGAGGAAGAGTTTATAATACATGTTCATGTAGGAGTGCCTATTTGCTAGTAGGTAAAGATCATGAAGCAGATAAGTGAAAATACATAATAGTACCCAAACGCTGGGTAAGGATCATCAGTAATCCACACCTGATCAACGAGGCCGTATTCATTGGAGCCTTCTTTTTTCTCGCAGAAAATCCTCGTCTCATTTGCCTGGGGGTGAATAAAATTCGCATAATTTTACCAATGCTGATGAATATTAGCATGATAATTACACAAACTGTACATGTAAGGAAATGTGAAATGTTAATAATTATAAAGATTACTAGACTACATGATGTACTACTAAGTGGGGCTAAAAATAGATCACAATCATTGCATGGAAATTTACTTACTGAATGAACGCGGGTCCTGTAATACATGTACATCTACTATGGTAGCTAAAGGTAATACAGAGATTAACGTAGCTAACACACCACGAAGCGTAGCACTCACGAGTTTAGAGGCCAAGTTGTTCTTCCAGTTGCCCGCCCTGCTCCTCTTGGTGCAGATATTGTCCCAGTTGTCCCACACAAAAGGTATAATCTCCTGTGGGGAAAATGCCATACAACATTAACTTAAAGAATTAAGTACGTTGCTCTAAACAAAATAATAGCAACTATAATCGACGTAGCTTGACCTCTAACCCCAACATCATCATGTACTCTGTCACCATACATAGGTACACTAAAACAGTTGCGGCAGATTCAACCAACAGAGATTAGTATAATAATGTACTCACATCGTCTAACGAGAAGAATCTTCGTGGTGGTTCTGATAGCATGTGTTGGAGGGTGAGGTTGGCCAAGACTGTGATACCCACCTGGATGAAACCTACAGAGAGAGAGGGAGGGAGGGGGAGAGAGGGAGGGAGAGAGAGGGAGAGAGGGAGGGAGGGAGGGAGAGAGAGGGAGGGAGGGAGAGAGTTGTTGGATTGAGTTTGATAGCAATTTATTAATGGCTACAGTATAATTATGACATCCTGGCCTCGATTGCATTGTATTAAATGTGTAGACTATAAAACATGCAAAATGCATTAAACCATTTTAACATCACGTACTTATTGACTGAGCTTACTGGCTGGCTTCTTGGTGAGGCCTTCCTCTGGTCCGCAGCTCTGACAGGTGTACTCATAGTTGGTCATGTACGGGATGTAACCACTGCAGCATATATACGTACATATGCTTGTTGTAATCATAACACTACATTGTGTGTGCATATATCATTATATTTATCCAAATGAGCGGCTACAAAAAAAATTTATGGGTACCGGGTGCAGAAGTCAGGGAGGTGTTCATTATTTGGGGAGGTGTACTGTAATTCTTCAAAATAAGGCGCCCTTCTAATTAATTATGCACTACCTGAATATTTTGCCTGTGGACATTTATTCATCGTTTGTGTACAGTAGTCCTGGAAACGTAATTATTTTTGGGTCACCTTTAATTCTAAGAAGTAGGGTACTAGATCTAACTCACTCAAGGCACACTCTGAGATCAGTGCTTGTAAACCAGTTGCCGCAGGTGAAGCACTGAATTTGGAATCCATCCTCCATTTGACCAGCTCTGCTCTCTGTCAGATCAGACACTATGAGCTATGCAAATGAATACACACTGTGCTAGCTAACTCAGCATTCTTCTCATTCCATAGAATAGTTTTTACGGAAATCTACTAGAATTCATTGAAGTTTTACGGAGATGTCCAAGAACTGTGGCTAGCCGTGACGTCACTCACGTACCTTCTTGTTTCAGCTTGAGAACTAGAAATGGTGAATCTGTTTACAAGATGCTAGCTAGATCAGTTAGATGTTTGTCTGTGTAGGCTACTCCTATTTCTCAAAAAGCCTATTGGCTAGAAATACTTGACCCTTGGTTGCGGTTACAAGGACTGTGGGTGGCTTTGGGAGTCTTGGAAAACATCAACTGTGGCCGAAGTACCTACTTTATCAACTGAAGTCTGCTCTATTTGGAGTCAAGGATATTCTACAAGATAGTCACAAGCATTTTTGGAGCATAGTTTTTACAATGAGTGGCATACCAGCTGATTCAAAGCCTAATACAGGACTGGCTAGCTCTCTGTCCAACATCTTCAAGTTGGTGAGTTATCAGCTAGCCCTGGCTGGCTTTATGTAGATCTAAGAGACTCTATATAGATCTAGTACCCTTGATGTGGTTCCTGTATTCCAAAACCTGTACCTAGACGGTTGTTGGACGGACCTACAGTGTTTTCAATATATTCGAAGGTTACTTTTCGCTTAACTCCCTCTCCCCTCAATTAGAAACATGATAGTTAGTCAATTGTACGTATGTATATAACAAAATGCATTGAAACACGAATAAATTATTTGTTTTGTTTGTAAAATTTTAGGCCAACTTTGAAATGCCACTAACACAAACTTGCTAACGATACCCTTTAAAAAGTTCTCACTTTTATATAATTATGACCTTTTGAGATATCAATAATTATTGTACGTGTCTGCGTAGTCTACAGGTCGTGGAAAGACGTGTGCATGCATGCATGTTCCGTCTATTATGGTAATGTGCGTTGTAGTCTGCGAGTGTGTTTTGAAGTGGTTGGTTTTATATATCAGTTTTGGGGGAAACCCTATATAATTATTAATTTTACTGTACACGAATGTTGTGTCTTGTCTGAGACCTTGTTTGAACAAGATAATATAATCTGTCGGGTTTATTTATAAGTGGAAAATTTAATTAGAGGGACATCGTCTTGATTAGCCGTACTTCTAAATTGGAAAATATGGTGGAGCCTAATAAAGGTCATTTTTGGGCAGCCATCTTGTTCTCTCTTGAGAGGTTAAAATACAGTATGCAAATGGTGCCATGACGTGTCATGCATGGATTGAGAAAACTCTTTGGAGGGTCCATTTTATTTATTTGGTGTAACTAATAACAATTGTTCCACCGTGCAGGCTGATGTCAATGGTCTCAAGTGGGTTCGCTATGTAGGCCCTAACAGCGTTAACCTGGAGGCACCAAAGGACGACCCAGTCTTAAACTCTTATGCTAAACTTCTCAACGAAGGGTAGGTGTGGTGTAAAAGCATTTAGCAAAGACTCCAACCGTTAGCACTTTCAAACTAATCCATATACTGTGGGACCCCTCTTAATGGCCACCCCTGAAGAGAGGGAACACTGTGATAATATAATATATAACAAGTTCCACCAACATTTTGTTCCCCAATTAAATGTATCTGTTTAACCCTGTGCCAGAATTTTCGAATTGTAGTATGGCACAATTTATCTTGTGTATATAGTGTCATGTGTACCTATATGGTATGGTACCTACGTGTACATGAAGTTTTGAGCCTCCTACTGCATAATTATGCAGATTAATTATTGGCTGTAAGTTACATGTACATGTACATTGTATACTTATACAGGCAGGCATTTATTGTGCATACTAAAGTACTCGCACGTATTCTGAAAACTGTGTTCCTAAATCGTCCACTCTAACAGTTAGTTAACCCACCCACTCCTCGCACGCACACAGGTATGCGTGCTCATGGCGACGACTCAGCCCGTCCACTGACGGCAATAGTGGTGAGTCCAAGGACCTGTGGGTGTTCTACTTCACCGAGTTGCCGGACATCTCTGACAAACTGGCCGAGGGGTTAAGGGAGGATGGGAACGGGACGTGGGACGAAGGCATGACCCCGGAGTCAAGTACAATGCTGTATCGATCACTGCATAACATCATTGAGAGGTGAGTTTGTTGCTCAATGGATGCCATTTCTTTGTGTGTGGGAATCCAAAGAGATCATTATTTATGACCGTCTCGGTACAAAGTTTTGAGTACAATGTACGTTTTTATACAGATACATGACATACACATACGTAGTCTTTACAGTTCTACACGTACTTGTTCATTGAACTTCCTAATGTTTTATGCAAGCAATAGAACCTGTACTTGTCATGTGTAATTATGTGAGGTAAATGAGTCATAGAATGTGATTGTCAGGTGATCTAAGATACAGTACATGCAACTGTACTAGTCAGACTGCTTATATAATATATGTCATGTACATGTACAAAGATAGTGATGACGTTGTTCGTAACACATCTTTTAGTTATCACTACACGCTCATGTTTTGAGCTTTTTGGTGGTCTATATTATATGCAGTGGCATATACTTTGCAGCATATTATAATAAAGCCTAATTTTCTCTACTTAATAAATGTTTTGAGACATACGACACCTCTTTACTTACTCTGTACATAGCCTGTATCTGTTCTGGTTAATGTGCTGTGTATCAATCAATCAATTCATTATAGAACAAACAAAGCTGCTTTTCTTATGTCTTGAAATAATAATAATTTTTATGATGTGGTCATGGATGCTCATTAAATATAGTGTCGAGATTGCACAGATATGGCTTTGCCTCTGACTGCTGCATGTCATTACTTGATGGGGGACATGCTGTAAAAATAAACTTACTACGTGTGTATGTGTACAGTATGTATAAGTATGTATAATTCCTGTATGGTCAAGCATAGCATCGTTCCCAGCCCGTTTTTTTTTTTAATGGAACGCTGCAATGTACATGTATGTCTCCAAAGAAAAATTTGGCCTGGGAACAAAGCTATGTGAAGCAATGATAACTGCAGTTAGAGACTGCCTTTAGTGTCAGTCGAATGTCTTACAATGAGTTGCTCTCTCTCTCTTTTGTAGGTCGCTCATGAGTGAGACGTTCCTTCCACTGGGCAAGTGGTTTGCCAAAGCTGACTCTTCCGTGGCCACTGACGGAAGGTGAGGGTTGTATACATGTACATAGTTTGTTTGTGATTTGAATATCTTTCACTCATAACAAGCACTGGCAAGGTTAATAGCACTCGGTCTTTGCCTCGTGCAATTAAAGGCCTTAATTGCCATTGCTTGTTACTCGTGCTATTAGTACCATATTGCACTTTTAACCATACTAATAAATATACTAATCTCCCGTATATTAATTATTATTAATATCAAGCTGTAGGAGTGATTAGATAGTCATGTACATGGATACAATTCCCTACGCGCATGTTCATGTCTGTTCTGTCTTTCTTGTTTGTGGGTCACTGTATACGTGACCGCACATGTAATTAGTATGCACACTTTGATGTTAGTTCGTGTAAACCAAGATTATCATATCAAACAGGAAGTGTAGTGTTAACCTTGGTTTCTCCCCTCCCCAGCTCGCGTGGGTGTTTTTTGTGTAGTTTCTCCTTTTTTGTACACGCCCACCGCTACATCTGTGCCAGTGTAGACATGCGTGCGGGACCACACCTCCAGCCCCTCCTACCCTCTCACATCAACCAGGCACTCGCTTCCTCGACAGGGCTGCAAGGTCAGACTAAATTCCTGTATACATGTACCTTTGTACCTTGTTGATCATGTCACATATTACACATACATGTACACTGCATGAACAGCTGCATGTGTATTGGTAATTATTAGTACTTACAATTTCTTTTTATTACCTATGAAAGATGTTATTCAGAGCCGTAGTTCATTTATACATGTACATTAGTCCAAAATGTGTCAATCGGTATTATGGTCGTGTGTGTGTTTGCCTTTACCCGTAGGTGTATACATACCTACATGTGAGTGTTTAACCCCTCTCCCTCCCGTCACGCCCACATACAGTGATCTTGAGCCCGAGTGGTCTGAATGCTGTGATGACAGGCCACACCTACAAGCTATCGGACAGTGGCATCAGAGAGGTGCTGGACGAGTGGAAACTGTTCTACCCTCAACGATTTGCTGTAGACCCCTCCCCCAACTTGCCGGCCGCCATCGAGGTCGTCCTGGGCGGAGTCCGGATGAGATACCCTTCACAGGTGAGGTAACATCTGACTCGTTCGATATGTATACAAGGACGTGCCCACACTGGTCGGTGGTGCATGTACTAAACACCTCTAAGCAAAAATAACTACCTCTAGTGGCTTTAAATGTTCCTATAGCTATAGCTTCTGGTTTTATTAAGAGCCTTTTGTGCTTTTAAGCAAAATAGAACTTTACTTTTTAGGCTTAATAGTGCTGAATTGAGTTTAAAGATAGAAAATAACCACCACATTTCAAACATTCTGGGCACAGCACACATGTGTACAGCAATAAGATACTGATTTGTATTGTCCATAAACTTAGGAATAGGGTCATAATCATAGTAGTGTAAGTTACACACATGTGTGCAGTATAACTATCATGAGCATGTGCATGTATGTATACATAGGCAGATTAAATTTCCTGTTCAAAGAAATGCCAACATTGTTGCTATGTGTGTACTCAGCTTTCAAAGTCTGCACGTACAGGAACCGTAGACGACGTGTACGTGTACGTGTACTAGTACATTTGTCGTAAAAGAGGTTTCGTGTCGTATACATGTACTGACAGTATTATAATTAAGGTTATTGTTCTCTTGATATTTTGCTTGAGATACTCATTTTTGCTTTGAGTGTTGCCATAATCCCGGCTGTGTTGTCCCTCCCATGTGTGTGTGTGTAGTTTGTGTTCATCTACCACGGGTGTGAGGAGCCACGCCCCAGCCCACCCCCCTCCAGTCTGGACCAGAGGAGTCTCCTTGACTCCATGCAGGCGAGTTGGGACTCGGCCGGATGCATCGACGCTGTGCAGTGAGTTGGACTAGTATCATTAGCACTGTAATAGTAGTAGGGATGGGTAGGAGTGAGGATCGATAAGAGTCGCTCTGTTCGTAAATTACACTGTTAGTACTATACAGAACAGAGTGCTTCATAGAACACTCTTGGTTTGCAAGCTCACTTTATTGCTTGCTATGTTCAATCGTTGATTGCTTCGTATACATGTGCAGTGTGCATATACATATTTTCGATTATATGTGCATGTTCATTATTATCGCAGGCAACAGAAAGAGATTGCTTTCTGCAAATGTCAGGACCAAGTACCTTCCAGAGGGTATGTTCCTTAACCTTTATATACTTGTACGTAGCTCTTCTGAAACAAGTACATGTAAGCTAACCCTCCCCCCCCCCACACAGCAACCGACGTTCCTCCGCCCATCTAGACCTGCCTCTCCGTACGGGGACCCGCAGTAGCAGTCGGTACGAGCCCTACCCCAGTGGTCGAACGATGAGGGAGCTGGCCACCCCTGGCACACTGCATCTGGCTAACACGCCCATCCTAAACATCAAGAGGAGGCTCAGCAAACCAGGCCTGCCTATGTGAGTGCTTGCTCTGGTGTCTGGTGCTGCAACCACAAATTAGCATTATTCAATTTGACTGTGGATTTTGTACGAGTACACTGTGTACATGTACAATCATAGCTTTGAAGTAATTGCCATTGATCTTTGAGGTTTCTTTGCACTACTAAGTAGCAGACATCCCATACATAATTATATTGAATTGTTTCTTTACAACTACAATTCAGACATGTACAGTAAATGCATACACACTACTTACTGACCCACTGTTTATATGTAGGTATGCGAACCCTGACCTCTCCTCGCCAGCAGTGCCACGCCCACTATCTCCCTCTCCCCACTCTAAGGCATCCAGTTTCGGCTTGGCGACCCGTGGTGCCCCCCTCCCCACCATCAGTCTCTCGGTAGCTGCTTCTCTCGCCTCCTCCCACACTGGTGAGCACTGAGCACAGGTGTACATTGTACATGTAGTCCACACTGGTGAGCACCGTATATATACATAGCAATGAATTGTGCATATACATGTACGATATTAAGATTGTTGCAGTTACTGTGAGGTTGTGCAGTGTACATAATTAACTGTACAAATGAGTATATGATGCGAATTAATGTACATGTAAAGTAAGTGTGACTGTCAGCTGTATTTCTGTATTCATCTACATGTATGTACATATCATTATGCATCACATGCACATCTTTGCATATCTAGGACCTAGTTCATGTTTTATGGTATTCGTCTCATCCACAGCTGGACAGACGTTCACTACCAGTCACAAGTCCTACGACAAGTCTCTGTTCACGTCCTCTCAAGGCTCTACCCGTTCGAACAGCGAGCAGCTGTCTGAGCATGGAGGAGGGTCACGGGAACACAGCTGGTGGGACTCTCTCAATCTGCCTGGTGAGCTCAATGGGGGTGGGGGGTAGGCTTGTGGAGGGGAGGGGGGCTATATGAAGGGGAGGGGTGAGCTCAGTGGGGGTGGGGGGTAGGGTAGGCTATGTGGAGGGGAGGGGTGAGCTCAGTGGGGGTGGGGGGTAGGGTAGGCTATATGAAGGGGAGGGGTGAGCTCAGTGGGGGTGGGGGGTAGGGTAGGCTATGTGGAGGGGAGGGGTGAGCTCAGTGGGGTTAGGCTATGTGGAGGGGAGAGGTAAGCTCAGTGGGGGGGAGTAGGCTATGTGGAGGGGAGGGGTGAGCTCAGTGGGGGTAGGCTATGTGGAGGGGAGGGGTGATGTTGCAAATTGCAGAATTCCCCGTATTTATGGCAGCTACATGTACATGTACCATGTGTAAGTATACAGTCAGTACTATACAATGCACACGTAAGGTTATAATACAATACCTCGTGTGTGTCCCCACCACTCATTCAGTAAAACTGAGGGGAAGTCGAGTGTTTGCCTAATATGGGTTTGCTAGACAAGTTCTCATGATAATATGCTTGTACTTTGTGTTGATTGTTTTGTTTATGCTCTGCAGAGAGTGCGGAGTCGCTGCTGAGTCTGCAGTTGCCGTTGGAGGCGAGACCCACAGTGGGCTCACCCAGTAACCCAGCAACCCACTCACCAAGGAAGAGTGTCAGGTACCCTAACAGCTAGTACTGTACTTATCTTCGTGTTTCGTAACATTCAACATCCTCAGTGTTTTGTTTAGGCTTCCATATAGTGAGGATGCATGTGCAGTAGGTTGACATTCATGTATGGCATTGTGCGTGTCAGCCATTATTGCTTGTTTGATTCATACATTTAATGTAAATTTGTGCATGTATGCTTTCTCAAGATTTCCATATGTTACATGTGTCAGTATTGCAAATACTGTTTCCCAGTGGTCATGCTCTGCCGTACACTCCGCTGTCTGGCAGCAAGATGGTGGGTGGTGGTATTGGCGGGATAAAGATGGAGGGACAAGAACTGCCAATGAACGGCCTACCTGGTGAGAGCTAGGGACTATGATGTCATGCATATGTATACACTAGTCTACTTTAATCGATACTATCCTGTTTTATAGATACTGCTTATTATTAATATACGTACCGTACTGTACATGCATGTACATGTACCGTACCGTCGTTAAATATTATACATGCATGTACATTATGTATTCATAATGTTTCTTTGCGTAAATTTGCTGACGATGCATGTACAACAATTATATGCATATATAAACTCCCCCCAAAAGGACACGGACAATTGTACACGTGTACATGTAAATTCATGATAATTATTTGTCCATTGTAGAGTGGTTGCCCTCCCCTACAGATGACCACACCACGGGAAGGACTGACTCGTTGCTAGGAGGTTTCTTTAATGGTGGTGGGCTCCAGTTGGAATCAGGGATAAAGCCTAAGGGCACTATCGACCTCATCAGTGAGCAGGCCGTGCTCATCGACAGCAGCTGTCCCCAGGACTTCCTGTTTGCTAGCGATGAGGAGGACGATGGACAAGAAGTGAGTTTTTACAGCTGTACTTGCATGCATACATGTACATGTACATGCAACTTCAGCAATGTGTATAATGTGTACACAATTTCAGTCCTTGCTGTATGATATACTGTACATGTATATGTAGTGCTACACTGAATGTTGACTATACACACTTGGTAATACCAGGAATTCATGCACTCCTATTAATTGTCACTTCATATTTGTCTTTTACACTCTGCACAGTTTCTTTAAGTGCTATGTGTTAAAGGTAAACGCTAAACCTACATGTAGCTGCTCATGCAATATACAATGTACATGTATGGCTACTGTACAGTACTAGGTGTATCTGTGTTTTCACATTGCTTGTATTTATTTATGCACACACAGTGATACAATACATGTACACATTTGACTAATTTCCCATTATGATAAGTTTACACTTGTTATCTCTCTCTCTCTCTTTCTCTCTCAGGGCTCCCAGCTGGGGCTTAGTAATGGCAGGCTGGACAGGGAGGAAAGGATGGACACCTCACGGCACACCAGAGGAGTCAAGGTGAGCAATGGACATTGTTGTACTGCATGTACATGTACATGTGTACATGTGTATGTACATGTAGGTCCACTTTGTTTTGCACATGTGCATGAATTGTCAATGAATAATATGGACGTATTTATCATGACATCATGTGCATACTATGCGCACACTTTACTGCTAACCTTCCTCGTGTCTTGTGCAGGCATTCACTGTTGTTGACGCGGCTGAGTTGTCTCGTATCTATCCTACCCCTCCCTCAGTGAATCTGCCCGAATCTGATTCCAAATACGAGGAGATAAAGGTTGAGGAGAGGATGGAGGTTTGTGGGACTACTGCTGTCTGGGATAACAATGCTGTGAGTGACGTGTGTGTGTGTGTGGGTGGGTGTAGGTGTAGGTGTGTGGGTGTGTGTGAATTGTGACCCTATAGGTACATATATTTTACGATCTTTACAATTTAAATAATGGTAACTAGTCCTTATGATATTGGACGTCACATGATTACATCAGTCATGTATTATTTCAATTTATGTTGACTGCATATATCCATGTATGTGTACTATGCATCATGTACCTGTGTCCTCTGCACAGGGTCTGTGTGATGACTTGTACGTGCCCCCTGAGTTTGAGCCTCTGCCCCTCTCCGACCTTCCCAGTCTTGCAGAGAAACTAGCGGACCGTTACATCTACACGCCCACCACCTCGTCCAATGGAGACACGGGCTCCTCCTCTCAGTCTGTCGGATCTGGATCTGAGACCAGGTTTGTCACTAGCCATGCTCGCCGCCATATAGTCTGAGATTAATTGATTGCATTCCAGAACTGCACTTACAGTCTTACAGGCTACGTGTACATGTACATGTACGTGTAGATGTAATACACTGGAAAATCCTACATGTACATGTACAGGTAGCGGTCAATATAATGTATGTTGTACAATGTATGTTGTACAAAAATGTACATGTACACATGTACACATGTATGTGCTTAATTTACATGTGCAATTCCCATGTTTCTGTCCACATACAGCTCTAGCAAAACTGGTAGCAGTTCCCAATCTGAGCCTCAAAAATTCATCTTCCCTCCGGTGATGGGCAATAGTAGGGCTTCCATCCGAGACTCGCTCACACTCCCCCTCACCACGGCACAGAAACGCCCACACATGTACACCCCACACACCCTCACATCTTCTCCAGCCTACCCACACCCGAAAGCACCGTCACGCTTTCCTCTCCACATAACTACGCCCTCTATGACCCCGTTAGCCTCTCCATACGACCCATCAATAACACCCACCCCCCTCTCCGCAAACACAAATCGTCTAATGCCCGTCCTCCCCGAAGCACATGCTCTGTACGTCAATCTCTCTTTACTCGACGCGGCACTCGGTACAAATTTCTCGGAAAAAATGCAATTCAGTGCCGGACCTCTAATGTCGACCATACAAAGCTTTCTAATGTCCAAGAGAAGACTCAAACTGGACAGTGTGGCAGATATTGGAGGTATGGACAGTACCATGGGCTCTACATCGGAACTGATGGGGTATCAGGAGGAGAAGCCGATAATGACGTTTGGTATCGCCGATTATCCGAGCCTCGGTTTCCGGGAGGAGCTTGGTGTGAGTGGAGGGGGCGGCGGTGGTGGTTGGGACTCGCCACTGGGTGTGATGTCGAAGCTGTTGCCTGAGAGCAAACCTCGTGGGCCGAGTGTGTCTAGTGGAGCTGGCGACCCGATGGAGCCTGATAGTGGTGAGTGTTTGGACGATGTCATTATGTACAACAGTGTTTACAGTATTGTATAACTAAAGTGGGCATAAAGTCGTTATGATTTGTATCTCAAATTTCTAAGTGTCTTTATAGATTAGTTCAATGTGTGCATTTACTGTACTGTAGGCTTTACGTGTTTGTTATATACAATTCTACGTTTTTATCTGCGCAGCACACTCTCTCAAAGTAATCAAGTTTGTGGAACTACTCCAAGACTACTGCCTCACGCTTTGCTCCAACAGTCTCCATGACGACCAGACCACACCCACCAGTCACACCCTCTCTCACGGACAGAGCCAACTTCTGCTACAACTACTCGAAAAATCAGAAGAGATCCACGAGAAGCTATCTAGTCGACTCTACCATTCACACAGTGTGGTGTCCGCCATTAGAAATTCCAACCAGCTCATCGTGAACGCGGGTAGGAAGCTGGGAGGGGGCGGAGGAGGGCAGCTGGCCAACAAACCAACCATCTCCAAGGAGGATAACTCAGGTACAGTGAACTGACATTATTTGTGGTTTGGTGAGTTCGAACACTGTTGTATTTTGTGAAGTGACTTTGTGGCGCAATGGTAGCGCGTCTGACTCCAGATCAGAAGGTTGCGTGTTCGAATCACGTCGAGGTCACAGCTTTTTTTACCACCCACCGTCATGTATGGTGAAATCAGTTGGCTGCTAAAAGGATTCCGAATATAGTGTTTTTTGCTTAATTTTATTAGCTTATAAACTCTCCCTCAGTTCCATGTACCTGTACGTGTACCGATTTTTTTTTTGTCCACCATTATAATTATACATCATGCTGAAGGCATCAGCCTTTAGGACTAGCTACATGTATGCATTTAGTAGCACACATGTATACAGGTACATTGTACACGTATATGTAACACACAAGTATAATTAGAATTGTTATTTAGTCTGCTGCTGTTGCACTGCTGTATTGTACACTGTACACTAGCTACATGTTATTATCCCATGATGTGCCATTGCAGGTGCTTGGATACTGGACCTGCTCACCCTGCCCACCAAGTTTATGACCAAGAGACTCAAGGATCTACGCATGGTCTTTCAGAACTCGTTCCATCACGCCCCCTGTCTCAAGTTCACTACCAAGGGACCGTTGTCACTCAAAGACCTCCAACTACTCACTCCCAGTCAAAGTAAGTGGCCTTGGCTAGGCTTGATGCTATTATGCTCCAAATTTTACCGGTTATTCTATTCTCCAATTCCCAAGCTATAGCCTATTATTCTCAGTGATTCAGCCCGTTATTCTCAGTGATTCAGCCTATTATTCTCATAAAAAATTTATTATTCTTCATTAAAACACAATAAAAATCATATTTTGCAACACAAGTAATGGTAATTGTGCTTTATTTAGAGTGATAGCCACGTGGCATAATTATTCCCACCCACTCTACCGTTTATTCCCGCATAATTCCTAATGCTCCAAGCTACCTATTATTCTCAAAATTATGCTCGCATAATCGCCGCATCCCTAGCCTTGGCTATAGTGCACGTATGGACTTTAAGAGGCCACAACTACATTTACATGCAGTCAGTCTAGATCACTGATTGCTTCCAGGCTCGTTTTGCTTCAGTGTATCGTGCTTTCCACTGTTTATGTACAGTGTGGATTGCATGGTGTGTGTGTGTGTGTGTGTGTATCATTTGTGTGCATGGTGGTGTGTGTGTATCATTTATGCATCCCCTTTACACCCACCTATACAGCTGCCATTGGAGACGACTGCCTCCCACTACCCCTCCCCCCTGTGCTGGTGGGCTACGACCACGACTGGCTCTCAGTCTCGCCACTAGCACTACCTGCATGGGTAAGCTTCACACTTCTAACACTCCTCACACCCCTCACTTCTTTCACACTCCACACTTCTAACACTCCTCACACCCCTCACTTCTTTCACGCTCCACACTCCTCACACCCCTCACTCCTTTCACGCTCCACACTCCTCACTCCTTTCACACTCCTCACACCCTCACTTCTCACGCTCCACACTTCTAACACTCCTCACACCCTCACACCATTCTAATATTAGCTCGTTTAGTTGATCCGTATAGCCTGAGGCGATACAATGTACTAGCTGTGTGTGTACCACTGTACAGGACAAGCTATTGTTTGAGCCCTACTCACTCAAGAAGAGTCTGCTCTACATGGTGGTGGTCCCTCCCTCCATCTCATCACATGACATTGTACCAGTGCTGCGCAAGTACTTCAAGGAGCTGTCCATCACGTTCAAGGTATGCAAACCTTAAAAATCAATCACAAACAAACAAACAAACACATAATTGCTTAGACTGCAGTATACATGATATAATTATAAGCATGCCTGAGCAGGTGAGCTAAATGTTTCTCACGTGTAAGATATGAAGGAAATTACATGTATCATGTGACATGTCAGGTGATGTAAAGTACCTGTACTTTCCTATACCCGTATATACATGTAGTAGCATTTTTACACTTGAATTTAATGTGTGACCGTTGTTTTTTCCACCAGAACTGTAACCTTGGTCAGCACGTTCCCCTGGAGGAAGGGGTGGGTGAAGGTGGTATAGTGCTCCTCTCTTCTCAGTCTGACACCACTGCCGGGGGATCCACCACCACCGACCCAAACACGGACACTAGACACTGTGAGTAGGAGGGAGGGGGCAGCTTCACACTGGGATAGTAGCCATTGTCTGGATAAGTCATGCAATTAACCTATAGTGGAGGCGTGTAATTTGAATATTATGGTCGCCAAATCTTTTTACATTTCGTAGTGCAAGTGTAATTAAAAATGGCTGTTCGACTGTGTAACTGTGATGAGTATACGAGTTGCTCGAGGAATAGAAGGTTGCATCTGTACAAGTGCATGTAGTCTAGTACACAATGTACATGCAGTGTGTACTGATAGCCAAATACATGTACCCAAATTCAATTGACTCATTTATAGGTACATCTACAGTACACACCGTGTGATTAAGTTGTACTTTTGTCCCTACAGCTGCTGCAAATGTTCAACTGAAGAGGTTCTGTAAAAAAGTCCTGGTCTCGTTTCTCTCCAACCTCCCTACGAGTGACGAAGAGCTCCTTTCCACTCGTGTCAATTCTCCACCACAAGAATACCCCTCCTCCACCCACCCACTCACGCCCCCCACACCTGTCTCTGTAGTACTGTACGTCCTCTGCGATAACCCCTTGGATGCCAGCAACACAGCTGACAAGAAGTTCAACTCCAAGCTCACCAAATTGAAAAATTCGAAGACAATGCAGGAAAGCTTTCAGGTGTTGCTGACATTTTCTGAGCTACTCTCCAGTGAAGATGTTCCAGAGTTTATTCAGAGGAAGCTGGTACTACAGGTATGATATATCTATTACATGTACGTTCGATAACTGTTCCATTTTGTTGTTGTTCGAGCACTTTAGGTATAATTATAATCATCCGAAAATAACCAGTCTATCAGTCAGATCCAATCATAGTTTCATATGCACAATAATTTCGTGCGTACTAATTGTACCGTGCTTTCTAAAGCCATGTACATTGCATCTTGCTTACTTCAGTAACATACATGTACTGGTATCTGCAATCACAATAGTACATAGTCGAATGTTTCCCTCTCTCCCTCCCTCCCTGCAGTTGATAGACCCTAAGGACCTCTTGGGTCCATTCAGTTGTCAAGGTGGCCAGCTGCGCTCACTGGCATTCTCCGTCTACTCTCGCTGCACCTCTGAAATTGCGTGTGATTTGTCCGAGAGCCTAACATCATTCGGACCCACTGCTGAACGACAAAAAGTGGCACATGTGAGTTACATGTACATATCAACTGTATATAGATACACATGTACATTAATTGTTTTTCAGTGATTATTCTAATTATTAAACCTATCACTCATTTCCCCCCTTAATTGTGCTGACTATCTCTAGATATAGACTTCGACTACACTGTTGCTTAATCGCTACTAGCGCACCTTATGGATACTGATTAATACACAGATTGTATACACATACATGTGGATGTAGATGTACACATACAACCACCTCTTTACCCCCCCCCCCCCCCCCACACCTGCAGTTGTTCAACACCCATCAACTGCGTTCTCCACCGTTTGTGCTCTCTCCTGAGGCCCCGCTGAGTGCCCTTGGGCCCATAGTCGGCACACAAACCCATCACATCTTGTTTGACCCAGATGAGCCAGTTCTGTTCTGTGGCTATTGTGTCTCTCCTGACCGGAGGTGGCTCTTGGTGGTGTGCTGTGACCGACAGGGGGAGCTGCTCAACACAGCTGTTCTTGGTATCCCAGCTTGTCTCAAGTGAGAAAGAATGGTGTCCTACATGTAGCTACATTACATACAGTGTATACACTAACAGTAACACATGTATGGTGTCCTAGCTACATGTACAGTGTATACTGTAGCAACTTATGTACTCTGAGCAAGCAAACAGTGGCTGTCGTTTTTCACTAGTACGTCCTGCTATAGAGACTTTAGAGGCCATTAACCTGGCCGTATTATAGAGGGTGACCTGCTTTTTTAGTTTATTGTATGTATTCTTGAGTCGTCACATTTGACCGTGCACGTTTCTCCCTCACCCATGCAGTATTGACCAGAGTTGCTCGCTGGCTCTCAAACAGCTGTGGGACTACGTTGTCTCTATAGTAGCGGGCACTGTGCACAAGTGGAGCGTGGTCATCACACGGTTTGGAAAGCCCAGCACCTCAGAAATCACACGTAAGCTCTAATATTAGTACCCAAGAACATTCGTGTACCATACACGTACCGGATAGCGGGTTATTTTCGAGGCACTACATTTTTAAAGATTGCTCAAACTAAACATTTCGGTATTTTCGAGGACAGAGGTTCAAATGACCACACCCTTTACAGTGGAGAGGTTTCAATACCGGAAGTAAACCAATTTTTGAAGTTAGAGGTCAATCCTCACAAATCATAACCTATACGGTGTTCATTTACATATGTGTATAGAATTACCACTTTATTATACGGATCAACATGTAATGTGGATTTCTTACACCCATAACGGCTTTAATGTGGGTTTGGAAGGTCGTACATAATTAGCATGCATTCTGTAGCTGCGTAAGATGGCACATTTACAGTGTATATGGTATTTGTCTTTCTTGCCTCCAATTCTGGAGAGTACCTACGTGTACATTACCTGCATGTACATGTACATGTGCAGGGTGTCATACAGGGGGGGAAGGGGGATATCCCCCTTTCAATTATGACTGAGTGTCCATAGCTGGGTATTGAAATAACAGTTGACCTTTTTTTAGCAACATTTTCTGGTTATTTTTTCATTTCCCCCCTCTACTTCAAAATCCTGTATGACACCCTGATGTATACAAGTCATCTTTATGACTGTATATTTGATTGTGGAGTCAACTTACATAGTACATCTACGTTGTACAGTTTGTCAATACGATCCCCCTCCCCCTTCTCTCCAGATTGGCCTACGATCATTCCCAACGATGGCCTCATCATTGTCAACCAGAGCATGCGTCGAGACTGTAGCACATGTAAGATGAGCTCCTCTTCCATTCCGAGGATCTCCAATGTCATCGTTATCTCTGTGCAGCCAGAGAGAAACATACAGCTCTTCCCAAACAACGGTAGGCTAATTAACTACATTGTAGTACTCATACATACATGTACATGTATACGTGCGTGTACCTGTAGCAGCGCTAATACTGCATCATAGGAGACGCTCGTTTTTATGGTGGCCAAGCTGCTACACTTATACATGTGTAGCACAGTTATGGAAACTTGCTACTACCTTAATTATAGGATACTCATATTAATTTACATTTTGCAATGCTGTATATATAATTATACATGTCTGTACATTAATTGGTATTCTTGTAGTACCTCGCTCCTAGTTAAAGATTTTTGTATAATGAACACGCTGGTTGTTTCACACACCTCGATCCACAACAATGTAATCATAATTACACGTACCCCCCTCACACACCCCCCAGATCCCAACCCCTCGGTGACACACACTATGGTGCTCCCACAAGACCCCCGCGGTGCTAGCTCCACCCTCACACCCGGTGCCACAGAGACAGGTCCTGATGATGATTTCTTCAGTCTCACCTTCGCTGCACCCGGGGACAGTGCAGGGGGACCAGACATGGACACTGGTGAGCCTTACAGTCTAGCTGTACTACTACTGGTGGTACATGCATGTAGCTAGGTCTATTACTAGTGGTACATACCATAGCTAGGTGTGAGCTATAAAAGATGTACACTGTACAATCTGCTTCTAGTTATAAAACGCTAGTGTGTGAATGTTAATACATCACATGTACAATGACAATGTAATTGTACAGTATACAATGCACCGTATTATAGTTGGTAATTTCCGAGGGTCAAAATGTTTAGTCAGTTCATGGGATATATTTTCGTGGTTGCGTGCACTGTAGGTAAAGGTGGTCAATGATTGCTTCATTTGTGGGTAAAATATTCGTGCTCAGAGATTCAATCGCCAATACCACAAAATATTTGCCTTTCTACAATTGCGTAAGAATGCTGGTACTCTCTGCAGGTCTTGACATGACAGCTGGCATTGACTTCGGAGCTGAGCTATCTGGTATAAACGTTTTTGACGAGCTTACCAAGAGCCATCCGTCGTACACCATACCAGTGGATGATACGGGGCCCAAAGCCACCGGGTACCTCATATCTACCGCCCCTCCGGGAGAGTTGCCAAACGAGTTTTGGGGACATGAAAAGCCGCAAAATTTCTGCTCTATTTTCAAAGTACTGCTCCACTGCCATAGAATCCCTCTAGAGAGAACAGCAGACAGTCCACAAGAGACTTTAGGGTGAGCTACTGCTGTGTGATATGGTGGATTATGCACATGTATGTCTGTTAGCGTCGCTGGTTTGTTAGCAGTGAGAGTCATGTGATTTGAGATGTACATGTACAGTGTTATAGTGACTCAGACGTCACCCTTGTGCTGGCCAACACAGTAGCGGTAATATAGAGGTGGCCTTGAAACACAGGTTGAAACAATGCTTGATCACAACAGGTGACCAGGTTTCATTCTTGAACTTATTATGCTTAAATGCCATCATTGCATTCTGAGTGCTTATAGATACGTACCAGCAATTACAATTGCACTCTTACGGGTGTCATCTATTAGATGCCAGGCTCAAAATGTCTGCCATCATGACTCCCCTCTCATTCCCTCCCATGCAGGTCCATCCTGTTGTGTTTTGATGCTCTCTCCTGGCTAACCATGGATCATGTCACTCATCAGAGGAAGTCCTGCCTACCACTGCACTTGTTTACACTCTCAAAGCTCTATCAACTGTTCGCTCTGCTGGACCAGCCCAGATAGTGCATGGCTTTTTAATAGAGACTATATATTATTATTGTTGAATTAATGTCAAGTTTGTTTCAGGAGAACTCTTGTACAGTTTACTTGTAAAAAGAAGTGATTTACGATTTTTTTTCTCTGAAGCTGTGAGCTTTTGTATTTGTCTACTGTTCATAATAATAATGTCATTTTTTCATGCTCAATTATTTTTTAGGATAATTAATAATTAACTTGGGTACGTGTTTTACCAGCAAATAAAAATAGGTGCATGAGCCTGTATTTATATAATAGCCTGGGATTGAGGCTAGTATTTATATAGCCTCTATAATCGAGGCCGATTAGAATCGGCGTGGTCTCGCGATCGAGGCTAGTATTTATACTGCATGCATGTGACTCCCACGCAATAGAGAATAATAATTGACCCCACACACACATGTACAGTAAGATTGATACTATTTTGTACAAGAGCAACACACGCCCTTTACCATTTAAATATGATTTCGTGTACTCACAAAAATAAAGATGCAAGAACAGCTGAAGGTGGTCATAGTTGGAGATGGTACAGTAGGTAAAACAACTTTTCTCAATCGATGGGCTAATGACTTCTTTAACACATACATGCTCAATTGCTTCGATACTAAGATTTGTGTGGTGGACGGAAAAGAAGTCTCAGTGACTCTATGGGATACAGGTAGATCTACCTATTTATTAATAAACGAACACGAATTGTATCTACCGTAATACCTTTAATTAAGGCGACGCTCCAAGTATGTGACACCCTGAGCTATATCAAAAGGTAGTCTGGCCCATCTCGGGGGGGGGGGGGGGGGGGCTAAATCAAGTATCAGTAAAAGCTGTAAAGTGTATCTAGAAAGTGAAGCTGGGATTAGGTTTGAAAACTCTTGCAGCATTTCTGTGTGCTCTATATAGTGGAATGTGGATATAGAGCTAACTGAGTATTTCTACATCTATATACTCGTTCTTTAAGCCTCCAATGTCACAAGTCTCTAACTGCTAATTAATATTCCAAGAGCACACGGAAATGCTGCAAGAGTCTCCAGACCTTTTCTTCCCTCTCCCCCTCGAGAAGAGAAAAGGTCTGGCTCCCAGACTAGATCATCACGATTGTACGGCACCGGATGTGGGAACGATTTTCCTTAGCTAACTCAAACCCCTCCATGTCCACACCTACTAGTCAACATCTGGTGCCGTGTACATATACACCAGTTGATCCCCAGCTTAGGCTATTTTCTCGCCTCTAAAAGTAACGTGCCTGAAATCGAGACAAATATAGACTATAAGTAGAGCTGCTTACAATTAGATATACATGACACTTGACTTCAACATAAAAATTTTAATCTTCAAAAGAAGTGATCTCTATTAAAGTGTCGCCTTAAATAGAGATGTTAGTATGTGCTTTGCATATGTACCGGGAATATGTCATTATGTCATGCGTGTATATAATCTTATTATTATTGCTCTTGATCGACTCTCGGATTATTAATTTTTATGGTATAACATTAATTTTGCTAATTACACATTTTTGCTAATTACACATACACTATTTCATTTCCTATAATACATGTACAGCTGGCCAAGACGACTATGATAGGCTCCGCCGACTTTCCTATCCCGACACTGACATTTTCTTCGTTGCATTTTGCGTGACATCTCAAACTTCATTTGAAAGGATTAAAGAAAAGTGGATACCTGAAGTTCGTCATTATTGTCCGAACATACCCGTACTGCTACTGGGGCTCCAGTGTGACCTCAGAGGTCAAGAGGTCAATGGGCGTGGCTGCACTGAGGTCCCTCGCAAAGATGCTCTGCAACTGGCGAAAGATCTTGGTGGGGAATTTATGCCATGTACAAATAACATGCATAATGTAATTCAGTATTGTACATGTGCATAATAAAAATGTAGGTCATAGCATTTTCATTTCTATTACATCATGTATGACATCACACAGTATGAAGACTTAGAGAGTCTAATATCTGTTTGCATTGAGAATGGCCCTGGAAGTTCTGTAAATTTTTATAACACTATTCTTGTCGTAATTACCGTATACATGTAGCATATATATTTCGAGGGTATAAACTTTCGCGGATTGACCGTAAAAAGGTTTCGCAGATTTACATGTATATAATTTTGTGGAATAGCAGCCTTTCTGCAGCATGCATGCATGCATGCGATATTAAATTCGTGGGTATAAATGTAATTTGTGGGTATAAATGTTCGCAGTACATGCTTGATCAGCGAAAACTGCGAACATTTATACCCTCAAAATATACACGCTATACGGTATACAACCAGTTGTACTCACGGGTATTCCCACGTAGTGCAACTGCTACTGTATCATGTGATGTCATACGTGACGTGTAGTATGTGGTTAACTGGTAGACTTCTAGGAAAGCTTTTAGCTGGGAGATTATCAATTATAAATTAAGTTTTTCTATGTTAAATATAGAAGTGTTTTTTTTTATTATAAGAAATCCAATGGTATGTGACATTTCTGTGTATCTGATAACCGTATGACCCTCCCCCTCTTTTCTCAGGAGCGGTGGGTTACTATGAGACAAGTTCCTTAACAAAATATGGTGTGATGGAGGCTATGGACGCTTGTGTGAGGGTGGGGCTAACACAGGCACGCACTTCCCGTAGTGGAGGGAGGAGACATAGATTCGTACTGCCATGGAAACGGTAGGTGAATTAGTTTGCAAACATTGGGCATTTAGAACTGGAATACACAACATTCATCTTTTATCGTACATGTATGTATCCAGCGGCTACGCCCCCAAAGCATACTAAATAGGGCAATGTATAAAACATAGATTAGTATCTAAAAGGCTCTACTAGTTATTGAAAGTATTGACGTATTAATTATGGTCACTCTATAAGCAGGTCTCTGGCCTCTGTCATACTGCCAGGTTAATGTGTCCCATAGTTCCGAACATAGCATGTGTGTGTTTGGACTAGTGTTGCTGACCAACTCTTTATTACAGCCACAGTTGGTCTATACCCATACAATTATATAGACAGGTATAGTCAATTTAATTAATGTATTATTTTATAATGTCACCTTGTGTCTCTCCTTATAGAGGCTCCCGATCATCCGACCAATCATTTTCCACGAATGCTAGTAAACCTTACATCCCCCCGCCCCCTCAACTACCGCAAAAGAAAAGAGCACCTGCAATAAATGTCCCATCTTCAACGTTTGCTGCTGATTGGTCAAAAATGATAAATAACCCGTCTCATTCGGACGTGGTCTTCAGACTGGAGGGCAAGACGTATCATGCCCATCGCTATGTGCTGGCATCTGCTTCAGATCTGTTTAGACAGCTGCTAGGGGTGACTCAGGAACTTAAGGTGGGGTTTATAGTTTCAAATCCCGACGAATGCTCTGGATGTTAAAAGTCCTTGTGTGTTTATAGTGGTCACCCCTTGGGCAGCTAAACTAACAGTGGCTGTAATAAAAGCCTTTAAGGTGGTCTGTTAATTAACACAAGTCCAAGCTATGGAAAGTTTGGGGCCTATTAATCGGTTATAGGGTGCCCACAATTAGACTGATGTTCGTCTTCTGCAAAGCTCTATTTGTGTATAGTAATTATTTACCGTGTTATTAATTTGTACGAGTATCGGTTTTAAGTGTCCACTCTCCCAACTCCAGGTTGACAGCCTGTGTGATGGGTGCGGCAGGGCACGACTAAATAAGGTTACTATGGAAACGGTCAACTCAGGGCAGCTGGAGGGGATGCTCCACATTGAAGCCAGGTAAGAACAATATACACACTTTCATGTATCTGAAATACACTTTGTTTTATGCTACACTGTTACTGTACCTATAATTCTTGATATACATTTTTAACATGTATGTATGAATCTAACATTGTGTGTTGAAATCAACAGGCCATATACTTAATTTTTACGCTATATAGACTTGATTTGGACGGTAGGCAGTTAATGGAGGTGACCTTTGACCCCTCCATAGTGACGGAGCTAGCGCTAACTCGTGTCCTAACATTCCTCTACACTGGAGTGATGGAACTTGGCAAAGAGAGCGAATGTATTGACGAAACAATCAAGATTTCTCAGCTGCTGAATTTACCCGAGTTGGAGCTGGTGTGTGAGAATGCTCGTAAAGGGGAGGAGTATCTGATTCCGATTAGAAACACCAGCATCACAAAACAACTATTTCTCAATAAGGTGTATGTACGCTGTGTTTCTGTGTGTTTGTGTGCTGGTTGGTTGTACTTGTGCATCATTATGCCTCGGTGTGCGCATGCGCAGCGAAGTATACGGTAGTGTGTTCATTACGTGTCTGTAGACTCGTACGAGCTTCTGTATAGGCTTCTATAGTTGAGCTTAGCAGCAACAATCTCAGGGTCCCCAGTGTATGTGTCCCTACTTTTAAACGATCTACTAGTATTACAGTAACTTGTTGGTGTAGGGCTGATAACTGCTACGTCAATCCTGAACCCATCCTTTAGGTGAAAAGAGTGTTTTAAATCTGCAAAATTATCTTCGTTCTTCAGACTCGTGTGTAGAAAAATCTGTAGATATAACATATAATTATAGTGCTAGCTAGCTGCAATTAGCTGCAAGTGAGGAAAGAGCTGCAAAGCTGCACTGTTTTGAGAATGCGGCATACAGTCAGTCGTAATTATGGACTTTGAACTTTTGGCAACCTTCTTTAGCAACAATCAGGGTCGAGTAACTGACTTTTGAGTGCGTGAGATTATGATGCATCTTTTGTACAATTGTATTTTAGAATAGAAGACACTTGTACCTGTTTTATCACCACCCTCCCCCCCATACCCACACACACGCAGGAACTGTTCTCTGATGTGTGTTTCCTAGTGGAGGGTGTGGTTGTCCCCGCTCACCGACTAGTACTGACCACACGATGTGAGGTCATGTCGGCCATGTTGTCTGGAGCCTTCCAAGAGAGCACAGCTAACCAAGTAGGTTGTCATAGATACGGTTAATCAAAAAATTATAGCCTCACTTGCTGAAAGTGTATTATAATCCCTAGCTAGAATAACAGAATTCTGCACACAATAAAGTTGATTTCATCTCCCCAAATAGAATCACTCTGTTTGTTGGGATGCACTTTATACCTTAATATTTGCAAGAACCGTACAAAGATCTTGCTCTATTAATTGCAGCAGAATTACTACGCAGGAACCTTTATCTCTCCTCTCTCCTCAGATATCCGTCCCTGATATACCATTGGACACGTTTGTGAGTTTCCTCGAGTACCTGTACACTGACCACGCTCCCATTGAGGAGGGGGACTCTATGGGAATATTGGAGCTGGCCAATAGGTGTGAAATTGTTGTACTGTATCAGGAGTACATGCACTCCTGACTGTATAGGCTCGTTAGTTAGTCGCTTATTGTACTGAGGACCAAAACTTGAAAGTATAGATGTTTGTCAGTTGCATTTAAGGAAAGCCAACCTCAGATAATAATTATACAGTGGGTATGTGTATTTAAAATTAGAGCAATACATATTCTCCACATGATGTTTGTCACTTGCATTGTTGACTCCTCCCCTCTTCCTTGCTGGCTCACGACAGGTACATGATGAGTCGGCTGATGTCACTGTGTGAACTGTACATCTCCAAGCACGTGGAGAGGGCCACTAAAGATTTTATTGCGAAAGCAAACGTCGACATTATAGGTAGGCCCTGGCAAATTATGCTCTTTCTTCTGCCTATTATGCTTTTGAGCAGTGCCCCAAATTCAGCCTATTATGCTTGTCAAAAGAACCCATTATGCCCCACATTGACGTCCTTTTTTCAGCAATAATATTAGCAAAAATTATCTCTTGTTGTATTGTACATTTGTAACATAACTGAAGATTCAACATAATCTTCTAGATGTGAAAGAGTCATTTAAAAGAGAAAAAACACATTCAGCAGCAGCAGAGGACCGTCCTATTTGAACCGAATTCAAAATTTTTAACCCTATTATGCCCCAAATTATGCCGGCATAATTTGCCAGGGCCTAATTATAGGTGAGGTCATGCCCAAGAGTTTGTTAAGTGGTGGCTATTTTCCATCCTCAATCTCACTAAGGGCCAAGGCATAAGAGGTAGTTAGTACCGACCGACTGTAGAGAGTGTTGGTACATCGATCCTACATTCATTGAGTTGCCTCAGCTAATGTACGTACCAACCAACTAACACTACACACAGCCTGTACAACTGTACACACATCATTGTGTAGGTAATCAGTGATTTCGGTTCCAGCACAAATTTATCAGTGCTTCGTTGAAATATTTACGTTGACAGAAATTCGACTGCTCCATACTGAATTACAAACTGTAATGCCCACACACACACAGGACTCCTGCTCTCCTCACAGCTCCACACACACACACACACCCCACACACACACAGGACTCCTGCTCTTCTCACAGCTCCACACACACACACACCCCACACACACACAGGACTCCTGCTCTCCTCACAGCTCCACACACACACACACCCCACACACACACACAGGACTCCTGCTCTCCTCACAGCTGCACAACGCGTCTCAGCTCAGTAGTTGGTGCCTCCACTTCATCTCAAGCAATTTCAATGTTTTGGAGGCAAATGAACAATTTCTGCAATTGGGCGAAGACAACCTCTCTTATGTGGAGGAGCATCGATGGCCACCACTGTCTTACGAGACTGCTATGAACGAGTATAAGACCAAGTACCTCGATACTGAGGGGGAGGAGTCAGGTGGGTGTGGCATAGATCAGGGAGTGGGCTGATGGATAGACAGTGTTTTGTTTGTATAATAATTATACTTAGTGGAATTAGCAAGTCTTTCAATCAAGTTGGTGTTGAGAATCAAATTAAACCGACACTGAGTGCATCGATCGATTGTTTGCTGCATGTCTATTGTATGATTTCATTGAAACTGTCTGTTGTGGTATTGCCATAAGCAGATCACCCTCTATAATACACCTATATAATGTGTATATGTTTGGAGCTGTATTAGCAGGCCACCTCTGCTTTATTGCAGCCACTATAGACAGATTTCACAGTATTAATTATGCCATGCATATACCCCCGCTATGCATGACAACCTGGGCCCCCTCCCTACACAGGTAACCCCCTGAATATATCGGACGATGGAGCGGCTGTCAAGAGCCACTAGAGACGAGGACTCTCCTAACTGTTTAAAGTGGATCAAATAGATTGACACGTTTGTATTAGCTAGCATTTGTGTTTCATTTAATGTACTTTTTAAGCTATCAATTAAGTCATTAATTTTTTACCTAGCCCATTTAACCTATTGCACCCAAGTTATGAGAAATACATTGACGAAAGTAGACTAGCTGTCCCTGGGACGTCCCCACTATAGGACACCCTGGCTGCTCTTTGCTCTCGTGTGGAGCAACACAGTCCTATCTCATAGCCATGCTGAAACAGAGACGAACATTAAAACTCATAAATAATTATTTTTATTGTGGATCATTATAATTATTTTGCATCTGTGCTTTTTATGATGAATTTCTAACTGTCTCTCATAATTTATACTGAATACTGAATGAGTGGGTGATGGAATATATTCTTCACAAATAGCTATAGAATATTGTACAAAAGTCATAGAAACACATGCAATCGTACATGCATGCAAATTTAAAAGTACAAAAACACTAACAACTATTGCGTCCTGTTCTGTGCTAGTGTATATAGTGAAGAGGATGTTTACAATATGCATGTGTTCAGTCCAAGACAATTAATGCTCCCAGGATTAATTGTCATGAACTTGTAAAAATCAGAGCTAGGGAGAGGTTCTAACTCGATCTGTCATGAAGTCCACCAACTTGGTTGCCTTGGCACGGTACGTCGGCCGGGGTGCATGCTGTGTGCATGGGGTAGCGAATAAATTCTCGTATGTGAACCAAGTGAATAAGACCAGCAGTATCGCAGGTTCTCTGTGGGTCTTAAGCTATGATGTCAGTGAGCTGTAGTGTGCAAGACATCATTGTCTTGTATTTTGGAGAGAACATTGGAAAAAAGCAACTCCATTGTATTGAATTTATTGTATCTTTAGCATTGGGAATATGTTGATATGCATTACCTAGATAATGTTAGTTATGTGGGGATGGAGAAAGAAAACTATAGCTGGTTCTGAATACTGAACTAGAGGAACTGTACAGAAGGGATACAGAGGAGGTCGGACATCACTTGAACTTTCACTAATTATGACCTTTTAATGACATTCCAGGCCAAATTGCTTTTTGTTTTTGCTGACTCAGCAGTAGAACATGACTGGATCTAGGCGGATCTAGCTAGTATGGGTAGTATGTGCTGGTCCAGTAACCATCATAGACACCAAACACAACTAGCTGTCAACAGATTCAGCGATAAAAACCGTGCAGAATATTGTCTCATGAATCAGTCGCCCTCTATAACACAGACTCGTGATTAGGCCGCCCAACTTTTAGAGGGCGGTTAAAATAGAGACTACTATTAGTAGTCTCTATTTTCTATTAAAAAACATTTGCAATGTGAACGTTGCTAGGATTGCCAGGAAAAGAAAGCGCGAAAAAGCAAAGAAACAAGAAATTCGGCGAGTGCATAACTCCAATCTGTTACAACGTCATTCACATGTACTGTTTTAAGCAATATTTTGTTTTTGTTTTTGTGCTTTTCCTAGGCAATCCTTCAGTAATTTTTATGAGCAAGGTATGACATGTACAACTGATCTGATAGCCTCGTGGAAACAGCTATACTATAGCTATATTATAGTACTCTACATTGCTAAACACCACTCTAAATAATATTATAAGTGCCAAACTGGAATTATGGTTATTTGTGCGCCAATGAAAATCTTTAGCGGCGCTGTAATTAAAAGAAAGACGGTATAGTAAGTATGTTTGTTTGTGTGTGTATTTTCACTTGGATGCCATGGCACTGCGTTTACAGCTAGCTACATGTAGGATAGATAGCCTCAGCAAAAAAAGTTATTTGTTTTGACAGATTTTCAAATGGTAAAAAGCTTAGTTGGGTAAAAGCTAAAAAAGTATAAATTAAACCTTGTACACACATGCATTGAAGCTAGCTAAATACAGTTTCATTTTGAAGCTTGATACATCAAATACGCACTATACAGCCATGCTTGAGTTCTGGCTTCTTTACTGTGAGACTACTCTGGTCCCGGTGAATGTCCAGAGCGCTATAGCTATTCGTTAACACATAAAGCTTAGTTCCATTGCATGCATGTCTGACCAAGAACCACTGCTGTTTTCAACTGTACTTGTCATAGCGTACGTTGCACTATTATTGTATAGATGCACGCATGTCGGACCTCCTCTGACCGCAACTACAGTGCATCCAGCTTATAGAGAGTAGATTACACAAATGTGTGAGTGGTTGTATTTAAATGTTGATGATTGGAACCTTTCTAAGAAATGGTGCTGATACCATTGTGTAGGTGAATGAATAAGCTACAACATATTCAATGAAAACATGAGGTGGTGGGTTTGGGGGGATTAATAGAACTAATATACAACAGTAAATTTTTATAGTAAGTGGGTAATCGGTTAGAATAATAAAACACTAACCACTAAACAGCTAAGCTCTCAGACTTTATAAGATAATTGTTGAATGGTTTAGGTATCCTGGCTATCCTTTATGGGCCTTATAAACAGTGTCCACAGTGTATATAATTCATGATTTACTGGTTTTCAGGTCTACTCTTGGTTAGAGTAATAACTTTTGAAAAATTAATAGCTTAGCTTTCAAATTTCTGTAGTAAGTTTACAGATAAATGGGCTACATTTTGATACCAAGAACATCCTCTATGCTTATTCCATTGCTGAGATAACGCTGAAAAACTACAAATTTCAACTGTTCTGATGACATCATCACCAAATTAAGAGTGGGCGTACAGCTATTGTGCGCCCATTTACAATGTATAGATTTATGGAAATCAATAATTATGTTGTAGCTTCATTCACCTATACACAATGCGCAGTGGTGTATCCACCTAGGGGCTCAGGATGCTCAAGCACCCCCTAAGTTCAACATTAATTACTGTAACTTACTGGATAGCTGGGAGCTGCATGAGCCTGAGCCTGCATTGCACTAGAGCTATAGCTAGCTAGCTACAGGGTTTTGTAAAATCCTTGCAACAGGGCTAAACAGACACTGCAATGACTTCCATATATGGACGTCAACTGCTGACAATAATATGTTGAGTACATGTACATGTATATGCAGCATACAGGGATATATGATTATCCCCCTCTGGCTCCAATTCCCCCCTCCCCCCTAAAATTTGCATTCAGGTACTCAGTCGTACGACTGAGTGTCCATAGCCTGCAGGGTATTGAAAAAACTGTTGACCTTTTTTTAAATGTTCTGGTGACTTTTCAAAATCCCCTCTAATTTAAAATCATGTATGACACCCTGGTATGTGTATAATTATTTGAATTGAAAGATGTCCAGAGAGCATCAGCTTATATTCATATAAGGTTGTGAGAACTGTTGCTCTTTTCAATGATATCGGAACAGTTGATAAACGAAACACCCTCAAAATAGTGGTATTGGGCGATATTGATAAGCTTGATGACAGAAGGCTTGCCCCTTAGGCCTTATATTGTAACCAAATCTCCTCTGGAAATTTCTTCTGTCAGCTCCTGTCTCATCAACATTTCAGGATGATCATTGAAAATGTACATGTCTTGAAGGTATGCTCCTCTCACTTCTTTGCTTTGCAACAAGAATTAACCATCTTCTGTCTGGTTATATTTTGAAGAACACAACTAAAAGCAACTGATAATGATCTGTCAATACACAGCTATGCCAACAGTTCTGCACACACCAACTTCACAACAATATTTGCCCTGCATTTCCACCTGGTGCACCATCCACCACCTTAATTAAATCTTGTGAATAAGCTGATGCTCTCTTAGGCTCACAGGACATCTTTTAATTCAAATAATTATAATTATATACATATATATGTACCTCCATGGACATGTACACTATTATTATTAGCAGTTGACTTCCATATATGGAAGTTATTGCTTTGTCTGTTAAGCCCTGTTGCAAGAATTCTGCAAAACCCTGTAACAAGAGCTTTTATATACTGCGGATTGCATGGAGACCACACCTTCATGTAGATATCCAAGTTTCCTGGGCATGCGTACTGTGACAGCATGCTATAATTTTATTCTAAAGTGACTCAAGTTACAACCATCACCAGCAGAGGAGCAGAGGACCTGATCACACTCTATGCTTACAATGGTTTTGATGCAGATGTTCTGGTGTAGTATATCATTGTGCTCCTCACTATAGCCTATATAGTGAGAGCACAATGATATACTATCACCAGTCTGAACATCTGAATCAAAACCATTGCTAAGCAGATATTCTGGTGATAGTATAATTACATCATTGTGCTCTCACTATAGGCTATAGTGAGGAGCACAATGATATACTATCATCAGAATATCTGCATCAAAATCATTGTATAATTATTCAGGTAGAGTGTGAGATCAGGTCCTCTGCTCCTCTGCTAGCCTCGATCCCAGGCCGAGTTTTCGCTTTTATAACGGTTAGGCGAACAACTGGTGTCTGCGCATGCGTCAGTCGTTCGTCAGATTCTGACAAATGGATATTCTCGTTCACTTTCGTGACATTTATATTCGTGTACTATCGTGTACTAGAAGTCAGTTCCCGTTTTATCATTATTGGAATCGATTGGAATGGCTGAAGCTTCTCTCTTCTCTGAAGCTTATTCTGAAGACTGAACAACAAGGGAAGAGGTATAAAGCTTTGTCAAGCTTGTTAAGGTCAGATATTTTTGTGTGGGCCCTATGGCTATGCTATTAAGTCTTGTTCATGTTTGGCAAGATCTACCGGTACGTAGGTAGACTATAGTTTCATCATTAATATGGTGGATCAAGTGAAGAGTGTGAGCTAGTGAACTTGGTGCTGCCATCATCAGCTCGTCGACAATGACACTATAACCGAGAAATTTAATATGTATAGATCTACACGTATTTAAAATGTCTACTTCTCTGTACAGGATCTAGGAGCAATGGCTAATATCCAGCTATCCCAACAGTGCTCCTCTTGGCTATACTAACGGACGAGACTGGACAGTTTGAGGTAAGGGTTTAACCGTCTTTGGTTTCTTTTAATATTGTCCTATACTCACAGGACTGGAGTATGACCTGCTCATTCGAGCGTTGCTGGGTAGCTCAGAGACATCAAGAGAATCTACGTTTTCTCAAGCAAAATTTAACTGAGTTACGAGTTGGGGCCTAGAATCACAGAAGTCCAGCAGCCTGCTAAATCTTTTTGAAACGTAATTTGAAGGCATTCAATCATCCTGAAGTTTCCCTGGGTCACTGTAATTGTGCTGCAGCACAACTGGCAACTCCCCAGGCCTTTGTGAAGCAGCTCCCTATGTACATCTTTTGTGTACTCACTCTGTGCATTTTCTGTGTACAAATTTCTATTATTGATTTATTAAATATTTTTGCCGACCACAAATATACAATGAAAATTTGACGCATGCGCAGACAACTAGTACCAGGCCCAGTTGTTCGCCTAACCGTTATAAAAGCGAAAACTCGGCCTGGGATCGAGGCTACTCCTCTGCTATATAGTATAGCTGCTCAGCAGAGAAGTCTTTCAGTGCACGGTCTGAAGAGAATAAAGACAGCAGTACGATCACACAGAACAATCGACTGACAAGACTATGTCTTCTACACATAGTGATACACTGTGAAAAATATTGAATGGTATACTTGTAGAATTGATATCTTTGTGACTTTTCTTGTGTAAAACAGTATAATTTTATTGTTGCCTGCATGTAATGCGCAGTAAAACGTGGGCGTCGCTTCCTGTGCGTGGACGGAATCCAAAAATTTCTCCTACCGATATTCCTAGAAACGTCACTGCAATGGTATCAGCACGAACGGTTCCAATCAACATTTAAAACCACTCACACATTTGTGGTAATCTACTGGATGCACTGTAGTAGGAAAGGCAATGAATAAAATTAGTTATGTTGCTCATTGCTTTTCCTATAGGCAGTTGAACATTAGTGATAAATCATTACTAGAATGTTTTGTGAGTAACAATGCGAACTTTGCGAGAGTTAATTGATCAATTCGCAACAATAAAATCGCAAAAAACCTAAATTAGTACTAGTAAATACACATGATCCTTGCCAGAACGCAATAGTTAGATCGCAAGGGTCAATTTTTCTAATTTAGCTCATTCGCAAAGGTTTTTCATCCGCAAAACATTCTAGTATGTTGTTCATTGCAAATTTGATTTTACAGTTTGTACTACAGCATGCATGTAGTTATGACGTAAGTTAGACGGAACGCCCACTACAGTTTTAAGTGAAGTTGCGTACTCTTCCTAATGAACTCTTATACAATTGTCCTCAAAATAATTATAAATACAGGATCTGCCGCTCGCGTACATGCACAATGGGAGAAGGAGGAATGGCTATGTACAATTGAAAGCTATATATATAAAGACTATCAAAACTATACAAACAGTCACTCAATATATACAAGGCCGCTTGTGTATGCATTGGAGAGAGTTCCCTTTACATTTGTGTGTTCAAAACATGGCTGTACAAGTGGGGAAGTCCCATTGCATTATAATTATACATCTCTGTAATAAAATTGCACATGCACTGCACTGGGAGAGTACAACAAGTTGGAACAAAATTGCACATGGACTGCAGCACTGGGAGACAGAGATAAGTTGGAACTGAATATTAGAGTACTGCACTATAGAATTACTATTGTCAAACCTGTTTTATGGATATCCCTCTGTTGGTTTAGTGGTGTGGTATTGCAAGACATCTGTGAAAATATAGTGGTAATTTCTCAACCAAGTAGTATCAACACTGATAATCTTTATTAAATTACAAGCCATCAAACAGCATGTGCATGTAGTTATAAGACGTAAGTTAGACAGAACGCCCACTACAGTTTTAAGTGAAGTTGCGTACTCTTCCTAATAAACTCTTATACAATTGTCCTCAAAATAATTATAAATATAGGATCTGCCGCTCGCGTACATGCACAATGGGAGAAGGAGGAATGGCTATGTACAATTGAAAGCTATATATATAAAGACTATCAAAACTATACAAACAGTCACTCAATATATACAAGGCTGCTTGTATGCATTGGAGAGAGTTCCCTTTACATTTGTGTGTTCAAAACATGGCTGTACAAGCTATATATACAAGCTATATATATAAAGACTATCAAAACTATACAAACAGTCACTCAATATATACAAGGCCGCTTGTATGCATTGGAGAGAGTTCCTTTTACATTTGTGTGTTTAAAACATGGCTATACAAGTGGGGAAGTCCCATTGCATTATAATTATACATCTCTGTAATAAAATTGCACATGCACTGCACTGGGAGAGTACAACAAGTTGGAACAAAATTGCACATGGACTGCAGCACTGGGAGACAGAGATAAGTTGGAACTGAATATTAGAGTATTGCACTATAGAATTACTATTGTCAAACCTGTTTTATGGATATCCCTCTGTTGGTTTAGTGGTGTGGTATTGCAAGACATCTGTGAAAATACAGTGGTAATTTCTCAACCAAGTAGTATCAACACTGATAATCTTTATTAAATTACAAGCCATCAAAGAATGCCGTGGTCTCCCAACACAATTGAATTACAAGGTTTCTAAGAAAGTATAGCTTTCTAAAGGAACCATGAACCACATTTATAATCAGTATACTATATAATTATACATGCATAATACAAAATTACTTACTCTCATCTGTTGTATGTTTGCTATAATTATGTGTAAATCCTTGTAATTGCAGTTAGCTATATTTACACTTTATAGTGAGAACATTGTTGGAAATTTCTCAAGGAGGAAACAGATCTATTATGTACAAACGGTTGTGGATTATATTAATCCATACGCACAAATACGTAGACTCAAGGATTATGCTAAAGCCATAATCCTATCAAAGTATTCTCCTCCATGCATGCACGCTATATACCCTTAATGTATTATTTATACATGCAGCTGCAGTAAATCACAACTGAAAAATCACTAAGTATATAGATCTATAAATATAGGCTGGTACATAATAATATAGTTTTCATGCATGCATGCATCCCATCAGGAGTACTCCTGATCCCATGCAGCATTAGGGTGATGTTAATTATGTACTTCCAGGGGGAGTTTACAGATTAATACCACAGACTACCCAATTTCCTTTTGGAATGCTATAAAATCAGGACATCATTGAGTCATAACTGTTACTCAAGTCCATCATTATTTCAACTCTTCTCTTATATAGTTGCACAGTTCAGGTGCATGATGGCCCAATTGCCTACTCAGAGTAAGAATGGCTATCCTACAGCTGGACAACAGGAGGTCTCAGTCGACGATATCATGACCAAAATCTACTTCATGAACGAGGAGCAGTGGAAAATTGATAGCGTGTCAGGAAATTTTGATTATGTTGTTGTTGGTTCTTCTTTTTGTTGCCTCAGCTTTATTCAGCAAATGATTGGCAACAAGCCTGATGCAAAGATACTTGTGATGGATCGCGGGGCTTATTTTCATCCGGAGCATTTCCAGAACCTCCCCCCTGCCTATACATTCACTGTGGGGGGTCAAGCGGAGACTTTCCACTGGCGAATCACTGAAGACACGCATAATGGAGAGTACATCAAGTTCCAGCATGGCATGAACAACTACTTTGGTGGTCGATCATCGTTTTGGAGTGCTTGGTGTCCAGAACCAAAAGATGATGAGATGGAGGGGTGGCCTGCTGAACTTAAAGCGAAGGTGCATTCCTACTTCCCTGCAGCTAAGGGGGTGCTCAATGTAGTCCCAGCAAACGAAATCTCCAGCAAAGAGAGTGGCGCTGACAGTCATATTTTTGGTGCCTTGCAGCAATTGGTCTACAAGAAACTGAAGCCAGTACCTGAAAAAATAGCAACTGTGAGCAGAATCGAATATGCACCACTTGCTGTAGGAGCTAAGATGTACAGGTGAGAGAGAGATTGCATAACTTACCAGCATGCAGGCATTCCAGAATATACTTTACTATATAATTTATTATGACTTGTATATATAATTATACATATGTACTTTCTAAATACAGGTATGAAGACTACAACAAATTTTCTGCGTCTGGACCAATCCTTAACATTCTTATCCAGAAAAATCAAGAAAGCAAGAGAAACAAAACCCCTCAAACGCTAAAAGTGGTCATGAAATGCTGTGTCAAGAAAATTGTTTACGATGGGAGAAAAGCAGTTATCCTCGATACTAGTTTAGGAGACTTTACTCTGGGCAGTGCCAAGCTTATTCTTGCCATGGGAACGCTACCCCCCACCACTTTAATGCTCAATTCCTCTCCATTTCCAGAGCTAGCCAACATTGGAGCACGATTCACCTCCCATTTTATCAGTTCCATCATTGCCCGTGTTCCTGTTACATCTATCACACGAAAGACAAACGTGTTCACAGCACAGAAAACCGAGGTGGAATACACAAAAGTTCTGCAAGATAACCAGGGACTGCTACAAATGGCTGCAATATATGTGCCGGGAAAGGATACTGTTACAGGAGCACAGTTTCATATCCAACTAACGGCAATTATCGATGACACGCCAGTGGAAAATATCTACGACACCATGCGTCACTTACCTGATGTAGTGGCTGCTCCATCCTTCCAGCAACTAGTCTCCTCCCATGGATACGTCGTATTTGTTTGTGCCTGTTTGGGAGAACTCGACCATACAAACTCGAAAAACTGGTACAAGAAAGACAATGGTGAAGACATCACTTCCAATGCTGTTTTGCAGGTTGTGGCCAATGATCAAGACAACTCATGTTGGAATGCTATGGATGATACCACTTTTCAAGTTCTCGAGGACTACTTGACCCCTGGCGGAGATAAAACCCAGATTGAGTATTGGAGCCCCGAGCTAGGTAACTGGAATGGAGTCGCCAGGCCAACCAAGAAGGAGAGACGTGTCCCTGGGCTTGTGCACGAAGCTTCCACTATGTGGATTGGGGGAGATGACGACCCTACTGCTCCTGTGGGTCTCGACTACAAGTTTCGAGGAGTGGAAAATGTCTACCTTACCGGCGGATCTCTCTGGCCGACTGGCGGTGCCTGGAACCCCACTTGTGCCATGAGTGCAATGGCCATGGATCTTGCAGACCAGCTCTCTAAGCTAGCTCCAACCCCGCCAGGAAAGAAGTAAAACATATGTTCGATTTAGCACAGAGACAAAGAAACTTATGAACAAATAATGTGTAATAATTATGTTTACAAAAACTATGTATTTCATTGTCCGATGGTCATGCTCAATATTTAGGTTCTTACACAAGCATACTTAATAAATTATGCTCGGAGCATAATAGGTGTCTAAAGAATAGTTGGGCAATGTTAATTTTTGGTAAAGATCCTTTCATTAAGTTTTGCATAACGACATCCTAATGGCTTATCAGCAAGATAACATCGAGAGTCATGATATGTTGTGTTTCAGTTTTGTGTGGTGTGTTTATGTTTACCTTTTAAATTTTGTATTGTCAATTTGTTAGGATTTTTTATGAGAATAATCGGACCATAATATTTATGAGAATAGGCACATTTTTCAAGAATTAGAATAATGGGTAAGAATAATTTATTAGGGCTTAGTCAGAAATATGTTGTTGACATGGTAATTATCAGTGGCACACTAGGTACATACCTAGTGGGGGAGTGAAATAAGTATAGCGTCTTTGCGAAAGAGCGCTTAAAACCATTATAGGGATAGAAACGTAATCAGCCTATAGCATAGGGGAGGGCATTGGCAGGTGCTTTTGTGTTATCGGACAGTGGTCGGTTGGTTACCTGAAAAGAAATCGAGGGGGATTACTCTCACATGAACTGGTCGTTCTAAATAGCCAACGTACCTGCTACAAAGAGGTAGACTCTGCTAGCCTCAAGAGCAACCTAGGCATACACCCTTCCTGTACTAATTGGAGGCTCCATTCATTCTACCTTAGAAGCTGAAGACACTGAGGGGCATGATCTGAGGTAATGTGAAATGTGATACAATTATTAACTTGCATAATTGCAGCAATGGATTGTAGCTGCTGATAGTATGCTTGTTTCCTCAAGTATTTTGTTTATCTCAACGAATGTATTTTCTTGAAATAAGCGCTTTCGATTGTACAATATCAATTACACTGCCCGTGGAAGACCTGACAAACATTATAGGTGGTGCTAGCATAAATCCTACTCCAAAACCTTCCAATGTCTAATATCTATTTAGTACGCCATATCACTGTATATACCCAGATGATGTTCAAGAGACTCAGCCTGGCTTTGTGTTTTCAGTGATAGAACAGTACGATCTATGATGTGATTGAAGCTAATGTACGCGGAATTTATTAGAACTCCTACTCGAATGTTGTTGTCCTACATTGCATGCTAGCATAATCCAGTTTTTGTTTTATTGATCAGTCTAGCACTCGATCATCACGAAGGATTGTTCAACATTCTGGTGGAATTTGTTTCGCAGCCCATATAGAATATTTGAGCACAAACTGTACAATTTAATGGTTGACACTGTGAATTCATCACTTAATTCAATGGTCACGACAGTTAAGTTACAGGATAAACAAAGAGATGAATCGAGTGCTCTCCTTCTGAACATATTGTAGACATGCACTCGGAGTTCTACCAGCTTCCAACGGTTTGCCAGCAAAATTGCTCCTCATGAGGTCGAGGTGCTGTATATATCTACACGTACCTTCCTTCCTTGTCTTGTTCTGGATCTTGTCTGTCTCTAGCTAGTCTCATGAATCAGCCGCACTTGGAAAGTGCGGCTGATTCATGAGTAGTCTCTAGCATCTCATAGGAGATCTAGCATGAATAGCTAGTCTCGAGGCCAGACTCCTCCCGGGGCACATGTCAGATCACGTGCAAGGGAGTGGTCTAGGGCCAGACTAGTGAATAAGGTCCCAGGCCGATTTTTTTAGTGTTCAATTGGAGACGGATCGGCCTGGGGTCGAGGCTAGCTTGTGAACCGAAGGTGGCCACACCCATTTCACATTACCTCTGATCGCTAGCACTGCACTATACCATATCCATATCTATCATGTCTCTCTCGTCTCGATTGAAGGTGATTTTGGGGACTGGAGACTTCAGAAGAAGAGGTTTTCTTGAAGAGAAGGAGGTGAGTGTGCATTGCAAATTCTGATGTATCTGAGACTGCACAATAATTGTGTGTATAATCTATGTACGTATCGATCGAACGATCGATGAAGTATTTATTGTTGTTGCACGAATGCTTCATCGTTTGATACATAATTAAATAGATGTACATGCACCTACAGTGACTGTATTTTTTCGTAGTGCTTCAATGCGTTGAACCTCTTCTTATCTCGAGGCGGCCGAAATGTCGACACTGCTCTTGTGTGAGTTTTAGTTCATTAACTAGGGGTACATATGGTGCAAGGTCCTCGCGCGCTCGTAGTTCATTTGCGTGGCTTTATGACGTCATTTAAATGGCTTTATGACGTCATTTAAATGTTGATTGTTACAATGATCGTTCTAATCTATTGACCCTGCATGAGGTGTTTCCTTGGCCTTCCAACTGGAGCAACTACAGGTGGAGCTAGGACGTGTCCTCAAGCTTCGTGAAAAAAAGTGATACTGGCCTCCATTTAGCAAGGCGCCACCAAAAATAATCTCTGTAGCCACACAAAGCTTTATATGGAGACCCGAAGAAGTACACTAGTCACTATATTGATTCCATAGCGTCAAGTCCAAACATTTTTCAATTGGCACCATGGAATTATTTTTTACTGGTTTCAGCTAGGTTATTAAAAAAGAAATTTGGATGTGGTCTTAAATCAAGGCTATACGTACAAATGATCTACTATAGCTTTGGGAACAGCTACTATTACTATACGTTCTAACGTAAGTACCACTCCAATACAAGCATGCACCAAACTTTGTGCGCCATTGTTTTGTGGCACTGTAATCAGAAGAACACGGTATATATTATACATGTTACAGAAGTCGAGACGTTGACTTTTTTACACCTACATACTCCAGTCCCATTCCCATTCAGGTATGCACATCCTGAGGGGTCGTCTGATGAGACCATTGGCAAGTACACGGCAACTAGCCCCAACGGATCTCAACTGGTACGTGTGGGCTGTAGTGTAATTCCATGCAGCCGATGCTTTTAGCACATGAAATCATAAATCGTATAATTTATATCTACCATAATTTTTATTTGCAGTCTGTCGGCACTAAGATCAATCAATTTGGGGAATACAGTAAGTGCAATGAATGCTATGTTATACGCAGTTACTGTAAAGTTATGAAAACAGTATAATTATTTGACAGCTTTTAAGAAGGAGTGTGTCTACGAACAAGCTAACAAATGTCTGACCAATCTGCAAACATCTTGTGTGGACATTCTCTACCTCCACTCCCCTGATCATGCCACGCCCATCGAGGAGACGCTGGAGGCAATGCAACAGCTGTACACAGGTGAGTGTGTGTGAATAAGGCAAGGTTAATTGTGACTCCATTTCTATATCAAGCTAAGTATAGCTGCTAGATTGTAGGTGATGTACCAATGCACAATAATTATTTGACCTCTCTATAAAGGCAATTTTAAAAAATTCGTAAGTGTACATGCATGCACACATGTACTAGACTGTAGTTCTTTAAAAAAAAACACCTCTCTATACGAATTAAAGACATGTCGATGATGATAATACATTATTATAATTATGGTGCTGGTATAGCGGCAAATTTTCGAGAATATAACATAGATCTATATATTTCGCAGATTTATAAATTTATTTTCGAGGACACTATCGAAAGTTACAAGTTTCGAGGCCCTGAGGTTTAGGTGAATCAACAAAAACCGCAAAAAATGATACGCCTCCAAAATATATCGCTACAATTATAATTATGGTATTAATTTTAATCCCAATGCGTCCTGTTTGGTTTTTATTTGCAGAGGGCAAGTTCAAGGAGCTAGGTGTGTGCAACTATGCCTCGTGGGAGGTAGCCAATATCTGCCAGATCTGTAAGAGCAGAGGATGGGTCTCACCAACCGTCTATCAGGGAATGTACAACGCAATAACAAGGTACGTAGTTTGCATATAATTATGTATAAGTGTCTCGCAGTATTAATTGGCACATGGCTGTTTAATGTGCATGTATGTTTTCACAGAAATGTTGAGAAGGAGCTGCTGCCTGCTTTGAGGTACTTTGGACTTAGGTTCTACGTCTATAACCCTGTGAGTTTCACGTGTACAGACTGACAGTAATTTATGTCTCTTCTAAGTTAAGCAACATACTGTACTCCTGGTCATGTAGAGGCCTAGCTATATTAAAGAAGAGTCTAAACTACTAAAAAGCCTGCACCACAAATTCACGCTAATAATATTGTACGTGCATGCTTATATGATAGCGATGAGTATCACCCCCCTTTCTCTCCCACCATAGACTGCCTGTGGCATGTTGACAGGAAAGTACCGCTACTCTGACTTTGAGAACACGAGGGGAGAGCTTAAAGAGGGGCGATTCTTCATCGACCCACAGTTCTCTTCTTTGTGAGTGGGCATGCATGCACATGCATGCACTAAGTCGGATTGTATACTGATTGTATTTGCATGGTCATGTTTTATGATTCAAGTTACAGTTTGACCCTTAAAATTAACTGCAAAACAGTGCTTGTATAAATGGGTAGTAGGGGTTGGTAGATTATGCTCGACTATTCGTTTATGCTAAGTTAACAGCCTTCAAACTGCCTATTATTTTTTTCAAATCGCCTATTATCTCCATATAATTATTCCTCTAAAGTTGACCCCATGTCGTTGCACAAGTAACTATAATTAACAATTGCCACATGACTCTATCTATTAACACTATAATATAGAATACCAAGGAGATAATTAACCACTAGTATACTTCCATCAGGCCTACAAATGTTTATACTATGACTCGTACTGACCTGTATTTCTAAAATCTGCACAAAGGTGCCTATTATCCAGCATAATTCTCACCCAAAAATTGTGCGTATTATGCTCAAATATTATTATGCCAGCATAATTGGGCAGCCTCAGTCTAACTTATAATGTTACAACTAGTTTTACTTATCTAGTGACCCTGCATGTCCCCCCACAGGTACCGAGACAGATATTGGCGTGAGAGTGTGTTTAAGGGGGTGGAGCTAGTGAGGGGTGCTCTGGATGAGAGTTACGGAGTGGGCAAAGTCAGTCTAGTCAGTGCTGCCTACAGGTGGCTCAACCATCACTCGCAACTCAGCCCAGAACATGGAGGTGTGTTGTTTGGTATATTTTGTATTCGATGCCTGTTTTTTGTTGATAATTTGAAAGTGAAAGTCTTATCTTAACTGAAGTTTTGCTTTTGCTAGTCTTTTCATTAGTTAGCAGTAGTTGTAGTTTATAACTGGAAAATTTGGTGGGTGTTTTAAGGCGATTTGACGAATTTTACCGAAGATCGCCACATTTAAAATTAAAATAAAAGTTTTCCAGTGGACACAACGTCATTGCCATGCCTAAGACGCAAAATTAAATGAAAGCACTGCGGGTGCTGATGCCTCGGTGGAGGTGCCAACATAAAATTACTAATAGCTAGCTTTTATACACACATTCATTGATTATAATTATCATGATGAACATCTTTAATTTTACTGCATGCAATCAACCAAATGATCAACCATGATTGTTGTTAAAAACGATCGATGCCAAAAGTTCAAGTCTAAAATTAATGGCCGGCTGCAAGTCAGCAGAGCCTTGCAGCTCTCTGCTCACTCTTGCAGCTACCAATAGCTAGCGTTCTAGTGCAGAGCTAACTACTAAGTAGAGTAGTAACACTTGGTGAACAAGTTTTGCTACGGACTCTTCTGAAAAGGCTGCAATGGCATTCCAAGTAAGCCAAACTAGGCATAACTCGAGAACGAAGCATTATTTTGCAAATCCACGAATTAAAATCCAAGTAAACATGACTAGAAGCCTATAGAAACTCTTACTTGCACTTGATTCATCCTTGAGCAGCTGTAGCGGTCTACACAGACACACACAGAGACACACAAACACACTACTGTATACCTCGCTTGCGCATGTGCACCGAGGCATAATTACTGTTAGCCTCGATCCCAGGCCGAGTTTTCGCTTTTATAACGGTTAGGCGAACAACCAGTTGTTTGCCTAACCGTTATAAAAGCGAAAACTCGGCCTGGGATCGAGGCTAAATTACTGTGTGACAGCACTGAATTAATTGTGACAACACTGAAAACTACCAAATTACTGTGGTGAAAAAAGATTGAGCTTGCAGGCTATAGCTATAGGAACCATGATTATTTCGAAGGTCGCATTGTGTACACGTGCATATGATCATATTGATGGTACAATGCTCAGCCCCTCCCGGCCTACCATATCTCACAACTTGGTTAAAATTTTCGTATATTGAAGAGTATCACACGAAAATTGACTATCGTCAAAACAAGAGTATAAGTCTCTGTAGTAATACGATATGCATGTCAATTGCCTTTACATTTGTGTGTTCAAAACATGGCTGTACAAGTGGGGAAGTCCCATTGCATTATAATTATACATCTCTGTAATAAAATTGCACATGCACTGCACTGGGAGAGTACAACAAGTTGGAACAAAATTGCACATGGACTGCAGCACTGGGAGACAGAGATAAGTTGGAACTGAATATTAGAGTACTGCACTATAGAATTACTATTGTCAAACCTGTTTTATGGATATCCCTCTGTTGGTTTAGTGGTGTGGTATTGCAAGACATCTGTGAAAATATAGTGGTAATTTCTCAACCAAGTAGTATCAACACTGATAATCTTTATTAAATTACAAGCCATCAAACAGCATGTGCATGTAGTTATAAGACGTAAGTTAGACAGAACGCCCACTACAGTTTTAAGTGAAGTTGCGTACTCTTCCTAATAAACTCTTATACAATTGTCCTCAAAATAATTATAAATATAGGATCACTCAATATATACAAGGCCGCTTGTATGCATTGGAGAGAGTTCCTTTTACATTTGTGTGTTTAAAACATGGCTATACAAGTGGGGAAGTCCCATTGCATTATAATTATACATCTCTGTAATAAAATTGCACATGCACTGCACTGGGAGAGTACAACAAGTTGGAACAAAATTGCACATGGACTGCAGCACTGGGAGACAGAGATAAGTTGGAACTGAATATTAGAGTATTGCACTATAGAATTACTATTGTCAAACCTGTTTTATGGATATCCCTCTGTTGGTTTAGTGGTGTGGTATTGCAAGACATCTGTGAAAATACAGTGGTAATTTCTCAACCAAGTAGTATCAACACTGATAATCTTTATTAAATTACAAGCCATCAAAGAATGCCGTGGTCTCCCAACACAATTGAATTACAAGGTTTCTAAGAAAGTATAGCTTTCTAAAGGAACCATGAACCACATTTATAATCAGTATACTATATAATTATACATGCATAATACAAAATTACTTACTCTCATCTGTTGTATGTTTGCTATAATTATGTGTAAATCCTTGTAATTGCAGTTAGCTATATTTACACTTTATAGTGAGAACATTGTTGGAAATTTCTCAAGGAGGAAACAGATCTATTATGTACAAACGGTTGTGGATTATATTAATCCATACGCACAAATACGTAGACTCAAGGATTATGCTAAAGCCATAATCCTATCAAAGTATTCTCCTCCATGCATGCACGCTATATACCCTTAATGTATTATTTATACATGCAGCTGCAGTAAATCACAACTGAAAAATCACTAAGTATATAGATCTATAAATATAGGCTGGTACATAATAATATAGTTTTCATGCATGCATGCATCCCATCAGGAGTACTCCTGATCCCATGCAGCATTAGGGTGATGTTAATTATGTACTTCCAGGGGGAGTTTACAGATTAATACCACAGACTACCCAATTTCCTTTTGGAATGCTATAAAATCAGGACATCATTGAGTCATAACTGTTACTCAAGTCCATCATTATTTCAACTCTTCTCTTATATAGTTGCACAGTTCAGGTGCATGATGGCCCAATTGCCTACTCAGAGTAAGAATGGCTATCCTACAGCTGGACAACAGGAGGTCTCAGTCGACGATATCATGACCAAAATCTACTTCATGAACGAGGAGCAGTGGAAAATTGATAGCGTGTCAGGAAATTTTGATTATGTTGTTGTTGGTTCTTCTTTTTGTTGCCTCAGCTTTATTCAGCAAATGATTGGCAACAAGCCTGATGCAAAGATACTTGTGATGGATCGCGGGGCTTATTTTCATCCGGAGCATTTCCAGAACCTCCCCCCTGCCTATACATTCACTGTGGGGGGTCAAGCGGAGACTTTCCACTGGCGAATCACTGAAGACACGCATAATGGAGAGTACATCAAGTTCCAGCATGGCATGAACAACTACTTTGGTGGTCGATCATCGTTTTGGAGTGCTTGGTGTCCAGAACCAAAAGATGATGAGATGGAGGGGTGGCCTGCTGAACTTAAAGCGAAGGTGCATTCCTACTTCCCTGCAGCTAAGGGGGTGCTCAATGTAGTCCCAGCAAACGAAATCTCCAGCAAAGAGAGTGGCGCTGACAGTCATATTTTTGGTGCCTTGCAGCAATTGGTCTACAAGAAACTGAAGCCAGTACCTGAAAAAATAGCAACTGTGAGCAGAATCGAATATGCACCACTTGCTGTAGGAGCTAAGATGTACAGGTGAGAGAGAGATTGCATAACTTACCAGCATGCAGGCATTCCAGAATATACTTTACTATATAATTTATTATGACTTGTATATATAATTATACATATGTACTTTCTAAATACAGGTATGAAGACTACAACAAATTTTCTGCGTCTGGACCAATCCTTAACATTCTTATCCAGAAAAATCAAGAAAGCAAGAGAAACAAAACCCCTCAAACGCTAAAAGTGGTCATGAAATGCTGTGTCAAGAAAATTGTTTACGATGGGAGAAAAGCAGTTATCCTCGATACTAGTTTAGGAGACTTTACTCTGGGCAGTGCCAAGCTTATTCTTGCCATGGGAACGCTACCCCCCACCACTTTAATGCTCAATTCCTCTCCATTTCCAGAGCTAGCCAACATTGGAGCACGATTCACCTCCCATTTTATCAGTTCCATCATTGCCCGTGTTCCTGTTACATCTATCACACGAAAGACAAACGTGTTCACAGCACAGAAAACCGAGGTGGAATACACAAAAGTTCTGCAAGATAACCAGGGACTGCTACAAATGGCTGCAATATATGTGCCGGGAAAGGATACTGTTACAGGAGCACAGTTTCATATCCAACTAACGGCAATTATCGATGACACGCCAGTGGAAAATATCTACGACACCATGCGTCACTTACCTGATGTAGTGGCTGCTCCATCCTTCCAGCAACTAGTCTCCTCCCATGGATACGTCGTATTTGTTTGTGCCTGTTTGGGAGAACTCGACCATACAAACTCGAAAAACTGGTACAAGAAAGACAATGGTGAAGACATCACTTCCAATGCTGTTTTGCAGGTTGTGGCCAATGATCAAGACAACTCATGTTGGAATGCTATGGATGATACCACTTTTCAAGTTCTCGAGGACTACTTGACCCCTGGCGGAGATAAAACCCAGATTGAGTATTGGAGCCCCGAGCTAGGTAACTGGAATGGAGTCGCCAGGCCAACCAAGAAGGAGAGACGTGTCCCTGGGCTTGTGCACGAAGCTTCCACTATGTGGATTGGGGGAGATGACGACCCTACTGCTCCTGTGGGTCTCGACTACAAGTTTCGAGGAGTGGAAAATGTCTACCTTACCGGCGGATCTCTCTGGCCGACTGGCGGTGCCTGGAACCCCACTTGTGCCATGAGTGCAATGGCCATGGATCTTGCAGACCAGCTCTCTAAGCTAGCTCCAACCCCGCCAGGAAAGAAGTAAAACATATGTTCGATTTAGCACAGAGACAAAGAAACTTATGAACAAATAATGTGTAATAATTATGTTTACAAAAACTATGTATTTCATTGTCCGATGGTCATGCTCAATATTTAGGTTCTTACACAAGCATACTTAATAAATTATGCTCGGAGCATAATAGGTGTCTAAAGAATAGTTGGGCAATGTTAATTTTTGGTAAAGATCCTTTCATTAAGTTTTGCATAACGACATCCTAATGGCTTATCAGCAAGATAACATCGAGAGTCATGATATGTTGTGTTTCAGTTTTGTGTGGTGTGTTTATGTTTACCTTTTAAATTTTGTATTGTCAATTTGTTAGGATTTTTTATGAGAATAATCGGACCATAATATTTATGAGAATAGGCACATTTTTCAAGAATTAGAATAATGGGTAAGAATAATTTATTAGGGCTTAGTCAGAAATATGTTGTTGACATGGTAATTATCAGTGGCACACTAGGTACATACCTAGTGGGGGAGTGAAATAAGTATAGCGTCTTTGCGAAAGAGCGCTTAAAACCATTATAGGGATAGAAACGTAATCAGCCTATAGCATAGGGGAGGGCATTGGCAGGTGCTTTTGTGTTATCGGACAGTGGTCGGTTGGTTACCTGAAAAGAAATCGAGGGGGATTACTCTCACATGAACTGGTCGTTCTAAATAGCCAACGTACCTGCTACAAAGAGGTAGACTCTGCTAGCCTCAAGAGCAACCTAGGCATACACCCTTCCTGTACTAATTGGAGGCTCCATTCATTCTACCTTAGAAGCTGAAGACACTGAGGGGCATGATCTGAGGTAATGTGAAATGTGATACAATTATTAACTTGCATAATTGCAGCAATGGATTGTAGCTGCTGATAGTATGCTTGTTTCCTCAAGTATTTTGTTTATCTCAACGAATGTATTTTCTTGAAATAAGCGCTTTCGATTGTACAATATCAATTACACTGCCCGTGGAAGACCTGACAAACATTATAGGTGGTGCTAGCATAAATCCTACTCCAAAACCTTCCAATGTCTAATATCTATTTAGTACGCCATATCACTGTATATACCCAGATGATGTTCAAGAGACTCAGCCTGGCTTTGTGTTTTCAGTGATAGAACAGTACGATCTATGATGTGATTGAAGCTAATGTACGCGGAATTTATTAGAACTCCTACTCGAATGTTGTTGTCCTACATTGCATGCTAGCATAATCCAGTTTTTGTTTTATTGATCAGTCTAGCACTCGATCATCACGAAGGATTGTTCAACATTCTGGTGGAATTTGTTTCGCAGCCCATATAGAATATTTGAGCACAAACTGTACAATTTAATGGTTGACACTGTGAATTCATCACTTAATTCAATGGTCACGACAGTTAAGTTACAGGATAAACAAAGAGATGAATCGAGTGCTCTCCTTCTGAACATATTGTAGACATGCACTCGGAGTTCTACCAGCTTCCAACGGTTTGCCAGCAAAATTGCTCCTCATGAGGTCGAGGTGCTGTATATATCTACACGTACCTTCCTTCCTTGTCTTGTTCTGGATCTTGTCTGTCTCTAGCTAGTCTCATGAATCAGCCGCACTTGGAAAGTGCGGCTGATTCATGAGTAGTCTCTAGCATCTCATAGGAGATCTAGCATGAATAGCTAGTCTCGAGGCCAGACTCCTCCCGGGGCACATGTCAGATCACGTGCAAGGGAGTGGTCTAGGGCCAGACTAGTGAATAAGGTCCCAGGCCGATTTTTTTAGTGTTCAATTGGAGACGGATCGGCCTGGGGTCGAGGCTAGCTTGTGAACCGAAGGTGGCCACACCCATTTCACATTACCTCTGATCGCTAGCACTGCACTATACCATATCCATATCTATCATGTCTCTCTCGTCTCGATTGAAGGTGATTTTGGGGACTGGAGACTTCAGAAGAAGAGGTTTTCTTGAAGAGAAGGAGGTGAGTGTGCATTGCAAATTCTGATGTATCTGAGACTGCACAATAATTGTGTGTATAATCTATGTACGTATCGATCGAACGATCGATGAAGTATTTATTGTTGTTGCACGAATGCTTCATCGTTTGATACATAATTAAATAGATGTACATGCACCTACAGTGACTGTATTTTTTCGTAGTGCTTCAATGCGTTGAACCTCTTCTTATCTCGAGGCGGCCGAAATGTCGACACTGCTCTTGTGTGAGTTTTAGTTCATTAACTAGGGGTACATATGGTGCAAGGTCCTCGCGCGCTCGTAGTTCATTTGCGTGGCTTTATGACGTCATTTAAATGGCTTTATGACGTCATTTAAATGTTGATTGTTACAATGATCGTTCTAATCTATTGACCCTGCATGAGGTGTTTCCTTGGCCTTCCAACTGGAGCAACTACAGGTGGAGCTAGGACGTGTCCTCAAGCTTCGTGAAAAAAAGTGATACTGGCCTCCATTTAGCAAGGCGCCACCAAAAATAATCTCTGTAGCCACACAAAGCTTTATATGGAGACCCGAAGAAGTACACTAGTCACTATATTGATTCCATAGCGTCAAGTCCAAACATTTTTCAATTGGCACCATGGAATTATTTTTTACTGGTTTCAGCTAGGTTATTAAAAAAGAAATTTGGATGTGGTCTTAAATCAAGGCTATACGTACAAATGATCTACTATAGCTTTGGGAACAGCTACTATTACTATACGTTCTAACGTAAGTACCACTCCAATACAAGCATGCACCAAACTTTGTGCGCCATTGTTTTGTGGCACTGTAATCAGAAGAACACGGTATATATTATACATGTTACAGAAGTCGAGACGTTGACTTTTTTACACCTACATACTCCAGTCCCATTCCCATTCAGGTATGCACATCCTGAGGGGTCGTCTGATGAGACCATTGGCAAGTACACGGCAACTAGCCCCAACGGATCTCAACTGGTACGTGTGGGCTGTAGTGTAATTCCATGCAGCCGATGCTTTTAGCACATGAAATCATAAATCGTATAATTTATATCTACCATAATTTTTATTTGCAGTCTGTCGGCACTAAGATCAATCAATTTGGGGAATACAGTAAGTGCAATGAATGCTATGTTATACGCAGTTACTGTAAAGTTATGAAAACAGTATAATTATTTGACAGCTTTTAAGAAGGAGTGTGTCTACGAACAAGCTAACAAATGTCTGACCAATCTGCAAACATCTTGTGTGGACATTCTCTACCTCCACTCCCCTGATCATGCCACGCCCATCGAGGAGACGCTGGAGGCAATGCAACAGCTGTACACAGGTGAGTGTGTGTGAATAAGGCAAGGTTAATTGTGACTCCATTTCTATATCAAGCTAAGTATAGCTGCTAGATTGTAGGTGATGTACCAATGCACAATAATTATTTGACCTCTCTATAAAGGCAATTTTAAAAAATTCGGAAGTGTACATGCATGCACACATGTACTAGACTGTAGTTCTTTAAAAAAAAACACCTCTCTATACGAATTAAAGACATGTCGATGATGATAATACATTATTATAATTATGGTGCTGGTATAGCGGCAAATTTTCGAGAATATAACATAGATCTATATATTTCGCAGATTTATAAATTTATTTTCGAGGACACTATCGAAAGTTACAAGTTTCGAGGCCCTGAGGTTTAGGTGAATCAACAAAAACCGCAAAAAATGATACGCCTCCAAAATATATCGCTACAATTATAATTATGGTATTAATTTTAATCCCAATGCGTCCTGTTTGGTTTTTATTTGCAGAGGGCAAGTTCAAGGAGCTAGGTGTGTGCAACTATGCCTCGTGGGAGGTAGCCAATATCTGCCAGATCTGTAAGAGCAGAGGATGGGTCTCACCAACCGTCTATCAGGGAATGTACAACGCAATAACAAGGTACGTAGTTTGCATATAATTATGTATAAGTGTCTCGCAGTATTAATTGGCACATGGCTGTTTAATGTGCATGTATGTTTTCACAGAAATGTTGAGAAGGAGCTGCTGCCTGCTTTGAGGTACTTTGGACTTAGGTTCTACGTCTATAACCCTGTGAGTTTCACGTGTACAGACTGACAGTAATTTATGTCTCTTCTAAGTTAAGCAACATACTGTACTCCTGGTCATGTAGAGGCCTAGCTATATTAAAGAAGAGTCTAAACTACTAAAAAGCCTGCACCACAAATTCACGCTAATAATATTGTACGTGCATGCTTATATGATAGCGATGAGTATCACCCCCCTTTCTCTCCCACCATAGACTGCCTGTGGCATGTTGACAGGAAAGTACCGCTACTCTGACTTTGAGAACACGAGGGGAGAGCTTAAAGAGGGGCGATTCTTCATCGACCCACAGTTCTCTTCTTTGTGAGTGGGCATGCATGCACATGCATGCACTAAGTCGGATTGTATACTGATTGTATTTGCATGGTCATGTTTTATGATTCAAGTTACAGTTTGACCCTTAAAATTAACTGCAAAACAGTGCTTGTATAAATGGGTAGTAGGGGTTGGTAGATTATGCTCGACTATTCGTTTATGCTAAGTTAACAGCCTTCAAACTGCCTATTATTTTTTTCAAATCGCCTATTATCTCCATATAATTATTCCTCTAAAGTTGACCCCATGTCGTTGCACAAGTAACTATAATTAACAATTGCCACATGACTCTATCTATTAACACTATAATATAGAATACCAAGGAGATAATTAACCACTAGTATACTTCCATCAGGCCTACAAATGTTTATACTATGACTCGTACTGACCTGTATTTCTAAAATCTGCACAAAGGTGCCTATTATCCAGCATAATTCTCACCCAAAAATTGTGCGTATTATGCTCAAATATTATTATGCCAGCATAATTGGGCAGCCTCAGTCTAACTTATAATGTTACAACTAGTTTTACTTATCTAGTGACCCTGCATGTCCCCCCACAGGTACCGAGACAGATATTGGCGTGAGAGTGTGTTTAAGGGGGTGGAGCTAGTGAGGGGTGCTCTGGATGAGAGTTACGGAGTGGGCAAAGTCAGTCTAGTCAGTGCTGCCTACAGGTGGCTCAACCATCACTCGCAACTCAGCCCAGAACATGGAGGTGTGTTGTTTGGTATATTTTGTATTCGATGCCTGTTTTTTGTTGATAATTTGAAAGTGAAAGTCTTATCTTAACTGAAGTTTTGCTTTTGCTAGTCTTTTCATTAGTTAGCAGTAGTTGTAGTTTATAACTGGAAAATTTGGTGGGTGTTTTAAGGCGATTTGACGAATTTTACCGAAGATCGCCACATTTAAAATTAAAATAAAAGTTTTCCAGTGGACACAACGTCATTGCCATGCCTAAGACGCAAAATTAAATGAAAGCACTGCGGGTGCTGATGCCTCGGTGGAGGTGCCAACATAAAATTACTAATAGCTAGCTTTTATACACACATTCATTGATTATAATTATCATGATGAACATCTTTAATTTTACTGCATGCAATCAACCAAATGATCAACCATGATTGTTGTTAAAAACGATCGATGCCAAAAGTTCAAGTCTAAAATTAATGGCCGGCTGCAAGTCAGCAGAGCCTTGCAGCTCTCTGCTCACTCTTGCAGCTACCAATAGCTAGCGTTCTAGTGCAGAGCTAACTACTAAGTAGAGTAGTAACACTTGGTGAACAAGTTTTGCTACGGACTCTTCTGAAAAGGCTGCAATGGCATTCCAAGTAAGCCAAACTAGGCATAACTCGAGAACGAAGCATTATTTTGCAAATCCACGAATTAAAATCCAAGTAAACATGACTAGAAGCCTATAGAAACTCTTACTTGCACTTGATTCATCCTTGAGCAGCTGTAGCGGTCTACACAGACACACAGACACACAAACACACTACCGTGTACCTCGCTTGCGCATGCGCACCGAGGTATAAAAATGCCAAGTCGGTTCAAATGCCTCATTCGCCAAATACAAGACACGCCAAATTTTCCAGATATATACGGTATATGTCTTTATCTCAAACATTGTATGGCTTACGTCTATATTACTTATCCAATTGTTATTAGATGGGATAATACTGGGGGCAAGTTGCATTGAGCAAGTCACTAGCAACCTGAGCAGCTGTGAGGAAGGGCCTTTGGATGATCGTAAGTCGACAAGTACCACTTGTATATATATGTCTCTTCTTTTGCACACTGTATATGCTTGATCAGAAGCCGCGGCTACTATAAATGTTTCATTTTGCTGGCAAAGGAGGCTGCAATTTGAGAGAGGCCACTGTTTGAGAGAGATGTCTATACTAAGACCCCAGCTAATTCATAAACCTTTAGTTTGTCAAAAAAATTCTTTTCACCTGCACAAACTCGAACTCTGCCATATATATATGAGAAAGTTTAAAAAGCACTAACAATATTAAGCTGCTAGCTGCTACCGTAGATACCATGGCTACCACGTGCAGAGAAATAGCCTCTATAAGTTCACTGAGACTATATGCTATTTGAGAGTGGCTTCTATTGACTGAAGATGGCTGTATATATAGAGAGGCTACTATTTGAGTGCAGCCTTTATACAAGAGCTGCCTCTGTTCAAGCATATACGATAATTATATGTGCATGCATGCATATATACAGTACAATCGGCTATTAAGCCCAATGAATATGTATTGTACATATCTTAAATGAAATTATGTTCAGTTTTATTTTCTAGTCTCAGTTTTGTTATGTACAATGTATATGAAGCATTCGTAGCTATAGAACCTGCTTGCATGCTTTCTACACCTGTTGTATAGTACAGTAGTGCACAATTTTGTAGAGATGTAGCAAATGTTGTTTTTCTTAGTACTGCACTGATTTCCTCCCTGTGTAGGTGTGGTGAAAGCATTTGACGAAGCTTGGGAAATGGACCAAAGATTCTCCGTTAACTACTTTAGATAGTGACCCCATGCAAGTTTGAATCCTGTACAGTATAAACCGACCACTATTAATTAATTGTCACAGTACACATTGCCAATTTTGTGTGGTATCAATTTGATTTAAGATCACCTTTGTTTAGACATGTTCTCACCTCAGTTTGGTCTGATCATGTTTCAAAGCCATTCTGTTTGTGTGTCAGGTTTCTTTACTCTTTCTTGTCTGACAATATTGGATCTTTAGAAAGTTTCTAATAAACAATGGCTTCGTGCAGGCCTGTCAGTGCCAATAAATTACATGCTACCAATTACACTTATTTCCCATAGTTCTCCCATTAAGCATGAATTGGCACTAAGGGTGACTAATGGGTTTAGACTGCCATATGGTGTGACTTCAAATATGGTCGCAGGACAGAAGGTGTGGATGTATCCAGAACCACCCTTTCCAACTGAGGCATATACACACAATATACATGCACTAATTATCATGATTATGCGGTCAAAACAAGTGTGTGCTGCCTATATATAGCATGTATTTAATTATCTATACACATGCAGGGTTGCAATTAAAAACCAGACATACTTTTTTAACAATTAATGTATATCCAATTTATAAGCTATAATAAATTAATGTTTGTCTTCTCTATACGTATATAGCTATGTATAGCATAATTATGTGCAATTTCTACGAAGTATACAAGAGTTAGTTTGTCTCTGCATGTCTAGGTCTGATCTGTGCTGTGCATTTAAATTACGTGTATATACAGTACAATCCACCTATCTTATTCTATATAATTTTTTTGTAAGCGGTCACCCTGCATGTATAGCTTATAATAATTATTATACTACCACGCATGTTTAATAATCCCCAAAGTCTCTATATAAGCATATGCGTTTCATATTGTAGCCTCCTTTAATCTCCGCCTCTGCGCCGTCAACAGCTTTCACTAAATTAGACTTTTAACAGTACTGCATGCTATTGTATAAACAGCATATATACTGCACCGTTGGTATTGTGTATATATAAATGGTAACAATTAACACATTGCACACCCATATCCCTATAAAGTGAATTCGATTTTGCTTTGCTAGCTTGCATGGTTAACATGGTATACTGACCATGAGACATTCCATTTAGGTGCAATGCATGACTGTATTTGTAGTGCTTCATGCCCAATGCGATGCATTCTTTAATGTAAACATTGCCTGGTATTAGTGCACTTATACAGTCGGTGTATATGAATGTTGGCTGGATTAGCTATAAAAAGTCAAGTAGAGCATGCAAATACATAACTGCAACCAATACAAGCTATACAGCTTATTGCATGCACGCTGCAGACATCATGAAGCTCTTTCTATTGCTGAAACTAGGTGAGTATAATGTAGAAGCTAAAATGCTGTTTGGTATAGAATATACTCATTCGGATTTCCTGCAGGTTTCACTCTGGTGTGCCTAACCTTTGCTCAGGATCCATTACCTGGTGAGTGCATGATATTCAATATTATTACGATTGCTATATATATACTTGCCTAGCTATACACATGTATGTATAGCTGCATGCATGTGCATGCATATTACTATGATTATAGCTAAATGTAAAGGAGAGGAAGTGCAAGGGCATGCATGTACGGAAGCTATATAGCATCTTGCCAACCTGCAACTGCATGCACGGTATATACAATCATGTGCTTTGTCCTCTGAAGCAGCGGACATTGCATGAATATACCAAGCCAATTTACTTAGAAAGTCCGTTAATACTGTTTTCCTTCTCATTGCATGCATGCAGACTCCAATCCTGAAATGCTCTCATGTCAAGAACTTAAGGATGAGCGCCCTCACATACTGTGCAATAGCACTGATGGCACTTTGTTCCTGGCCAGACAGTGTAACCTGGGTGTGTGTCGATGTGTTGATCCCATCTCTGGAGATTTGGTAGGGAGTGGTATCTTCTTTGATGAAGAAGACCTTTTTATTGACTGCATTGAAGGTGAGAAAGTTGTTGGCACTCACTATTTGCGATCCTATTGCATGTGCATATACTTCGTTAATAAGTGTGTGTATGTAAGTCTAGAGCTCTAGTGATCTTTCTTCTTCTATACTTATTCAGTGTTTCCCATGGAACCCACATCACCACCATCAATGACAAGTAAGTTGTTAATGTTAAGTTAAGGGTATAGGCTAGCTTGAGTACCAAGTGCGTGTGAGTGATTGCGAGTGATAAACCTTAGCGAATGAGCCAAGCCAGAATGCAGAACTTCGTGTTATAATTTTTTCAATTAGGAAAATATCAGGATGTCAAAACAAGAGTATAAGTCTCTGTAGTAATACGATATGCATGTCAATTGCCTTGCGTATATACATGACTTCTTATGGCCATTGCCCTATACGTATATATATATAGGCTTGTTTTGCAAACAAGAGGTTGTAATCAAATTATCTTCGGTGTCCTGGCAGCTAATCTATATCATAATGCAATCATAACCCTATTAAGACTAGTTTGTGTACATTGCCTTTAGAGATTTGAGTACAAATTCTTAATGCAGCCATGCATGTTGTCATAACTATTTCTCTTACATAATGAAACAATCTTCTTGGGCAATGTATTACAACTACCTATAAAGTATTGATATCACATTTGCTCACAGAAAATGTATAGTTTGTATTCTGAAATGTTACCCTACCATGTATACATTGTATAAGTATAGGGATGTAACTAACTTCAAATCTACACCTCGATCCAGCTGCTTCAACGACAACTGCACAACCTGAGGTGACTGATGCTCCCACCACTGAGACCCAACCCACTGACACATCCACAGACCCTGAGACTCAACCCACGGACACACCCACAGATCCTGAGACTCAACCCACGGATACACCCACAGAAGCACCCACAGCTACCGACCCTGAGACCACACCCACTGATCCTGAGACAACTGCAGTGACAGTAGAAGAGCCAACTGAGGAAGAGAGTGATACAAGTCGATCCACTGGTACATCTGGGACGACACGATCTTCTGGTTCCAGTAGGTCTTCCAGAACATCTGGAACAAGTCGCACATCTGGAACAAGTCGCTCATCTGGAACAAGTCGCTCATCTGGAACAAGTCGCTCATCTGGAACAAATCGTTCATCTGAAACAAGTCGGTCTTCTGGAAGTTCTGGTTCAAGTCAATCCTCCAGTTCAGATTCTAGCGACACAAGTTCTTCCACTGAGACGAGTTTCTCTGGTAGCAAATCGAGGAGCAAGTGTGTGACTGTGCAGAGGCTTCTGGAGAAAGGCTGTCCTGAGGAGTGTCTAGTAGAAGATGATGACGGGTGTCCAGCCTGCAACAGAACATGCTATGGTTAGTATAGGCGTGTACTTTAAGTAACATATATACCCTGTAATTAAGGTCATTGTGCTAAATATGCATGTCTTAATCCCCATGTATGTATTCTGCCAGGCACAATTTGTCATAGAGACTAATTAGCTGCACGTTTAGTACATGTACGTGATTGTCAGTCTCTTGCTTTCATGGTAACCTCCCATGTAGATGAATTTGATGAACTGGAGTTCTCAGAAGACCCTTGTAATTGCAGTGATGACCAGGTGTGTCTGAAAGTGGGGAGATTTGGACTGAGATCTTGTGTAGACGGTAAGTGACCACCCACCCATCCCCCACATTAATCCTCAGCAGACCACTTTAAAAACTTAACTTTCACGGTTATGTGCATGTATAAGTGCACCTATAGGTGCGCATATAGAAACCGTAAATATATAATGGTAAAACATTATTGTCATGGTTTCTTGCTGTGACACCTTCATTTGCATTGTGCATGCCCACACACGGCCCTGCTACTCACCCCTTACTGTGCCATCCATCCCCACAGCCCTTGCTGAGGGTGAAAGGTGTGATGGAGAGATTGCCGGGGAAGATGAAGATGAAGATGACTCAGAGGACTCGAGTGAGGCCTCCACTGGGAGGAAGAGAGGCAAGCAAAGAGCCAGGGGGCGAATCACTGGTGCCAACGATCGTCGTATCTTTGGTCAGCTGAAGGAGGCCATGCCCCCTTGTGGGGAGGGACTGGTGTGTAGCCGAGTGGCCCTGGGTAGGAGAGAGTGTCGTCCAGAGAATTCTGCCGGTGAGTTCTCAGATCATAGCGATACCATTTTTTCGGAGTTCCATAATAAATTAAATTAAGGGATCCCATGTCATGTGATGAGAGGTATGTCTTATAGACTTTGAGGAGGCCACACATTAATTTGGTGGTAAATATCATACTCTGACCACAAGATAATATACTATCTCTGTGCAGGTGTGTGTGTTGTGGCCCGTGAACAGGGCTCAGTGTTGGACTGTGCCACTGACGGCAGTTTTGAGGCTCTTCAGTGCCGAGAGGAAGGGGCTGAGCTTGTGTGTCGCTGTGTCCGCCCCGATACGGGTATGGCCATCACGGGTACAGAAGTAACAGTGATGGACATTGTGGACGCTCCTGACTGTGAGAGTAGAGGTGAGTGAGTCATTTCAGTTGTCGCTTTGCTTTTGTAAAGAATCTAATTAGTGAGAGTATTAACAAGTACAGTACCTAGCATGCTTGTTAACTGGATTGAGTATAAAGAAAATAAATCGTATCGATGGTTTTTAGTAACCATTGAGCTCTAACCTCAGATCAATGATCAATTTATCCATAATTTAGTTTAATACTGGCAAGTATATAAAAGAATGGAGATTCATACAGTTTAGGTAATTTTAGACATTTGTACATGCAGTGTTTGAGGGCTGCAGTGTGGAGGTTGTAGGGGAGACATTCACAGCTACTCATGGAGAGTACTTATTCGATATTGTCAGCTGTACCAGGTGTCTCTGTGACAACGGACAAGCCACACTCTGTGAACCGTCAGTATGCAGGGCTCTCAGTGCCACACCTACTTCCTGTCGGTACCAGGGACTGGAGTACACTCACGGAGACCAGTTTACGGTAAATTATTGTGCTTTTAGTGTGGGAAAACATGCAGTTACAAATGTTACGTAATATGAAATTATGATGGGGGGAAAATATAGTAAGGTCAGTATGTGTTATTTCACACACTTGTTTAATGTAACAGTCCTTATGTGTCACCAAAGCTATTACCTGTGTTATATACGCACGCATATCATGTGTGTTTGCTGATCATTTAAGTTCATTGTCTATATCAACAGGAGGGCTGCAACAGGTGTGGATGTCGTAATGGGAGGATCCAGTGCACACACATTCGCTGTGCCGAAGCACCCATCGGAGACACCTGCTCGTCATGTGACCAGTTTCCCCTCTCTCCCATGTGTGCTCCCAACGGAAAGACGTATCAAACCGAGTGTCATGCTATATATTGCGGTGGCTACCCACCATTTGATCTTGTGGAGGGATCTTGCGCTGATTATGTGAGTTATGTGCATTCTGTTTTGTGCTACGTGCGTACATGCATGTAGTGCAATTACCATATACATGTATACGCAGGTGTATGAAGATTATACTGTCACACGGCTAAAAATTACTTCATTGATCTTCAATGAAGATGTCACTTGTGGAATACAATGTATGCCTACGTATACATGCATGCATAATATGTAAATAATTAAGTACACATGCACATGTACATGTACGTATACATTTTAATGCACAGAAGGTTGTATTAATTACTTTTGTTAATCTGTACAGGACATTTGCGAGCAGTTTCAATGCCCTGAGGGGGAGAGGTGCATCAAAAGGGGTGGAGTGTCATGTCTGGACCCTGACGGTTGCCAGCCCGATGAATTGAGATTGTGTGGTGAGCTGGAACACCAAATACTGTCTCCGTATTCTACGTATCTTAAATAGAGTGCTTATCTTATCAATATCATGTCGTATACATACATAATTATGCATATTTCCGTCCTGCAGTGGACCTTGACACGCTACAGTGTGATGTTTCTGAGGATCCGGAATCACCAGGAGGTAATTGTCCACCTCTAAAAGTGCTTCCTTTTAATTATAGCTTTCAGTATTTTGCTCTTGCGGTTGATACAATTAAGTTATTGCTAGGTCTTTCCTTTTCTAGAGGTCTGTACCTGTACTTACAGTAGGAGGCTAGATGACTGATGTCACAAAATTACATAAGTTACATACTCTCTATACTTGACTCGTACCTGCCCCCTCTTCAATATGCAGCTGCTGAGAGCCCAGAAGAAGATGATGAGAACACAATTTTGTGCGGGACTAACGGAGAGACGTACTCCAGTCTCTGTGAGCTCCTACAGGATACTGGCAATGAGGGCGTGGCTTATGCTGGGTCATGTGATAGGGAGGAGTGTGATGGAGGAGAGGTTCGTACATACCCACCATGCAGAGTATAGCCGTTGTTACCCATGCACATCTTTCAGTTTTGATGGATTTCAGTTGATCTAAACATACGTATAGTATACAGTGGAACCCGCCTTAGAGGCCGAAAGGCCAACTGTTACATAAAGGCCATGCATGCAACAATGTCTCAAATGAACATGCACTCAAATCTATATATAGGCCACTTCTGTATAGCAGTGAAACTTGTCCCCCAAAACGTACTATGTATATACGTTATAAACAATGATGTATTTACAGAATGGGCAATTGCTTACGTACCCCCTCAATCATGCAGGTGTGCGGTACTGATGGTGTGACCTACGACAACATCTGCGTCCTGCGGAGTCAGTCTGGGAATGCTCGTCTAGACTACGCTGGGGGTTGTGCTGTGGACGAAGGTGACCCCACCCAGACCCCCCAGGGAGTCTGTGAGAGGGTGAGCAGGGTTAGGCGATGCATCTACAACGTCTCCAACTGCAGACGTCTTGTACGACCAGAGGAGGGTTGCTGTGCCCTCTGCGGTGAGTAAAATCCACCATTACATACGAAATTATTTTGTCGGCCGTTTTTAGCAATTAGTGTGCATATAATTATATAGCTGAACAGAGCCAGGAACATCAAACAATGTTCAGAAACACAGAAAGCTTGACAGTAGGCAAATATTAATGTGTGCATGAATATCTCCCAACAAAACTTCCTCTTTATACACACCACAGAATTGACTCCAATGTGTTTTTCTTTCTTTCTGCAGGTGGTATTGTTCTTGTGGCAATAGATTTCAGAGGTCTTGGAGAGTTCGTGAAACTGAATCCAAGAGTGCGCACTATTGACGATTTTGTCGAGTTGCTGATTGATGCTAACTTCATTTCAGTAGAGACGGTCGAGCGTTGTGAGGTGGGTGTGTCTTTCACATCCTCTGAAAACCTGGAGATCACGTTGGAGGGGGTGGGACCTGACGATGACGTGTTTTGTGGGGAAGCAAGCATGAATTTGGCTTCGTTAATTAATAATCCCCCTGACGAGGACTTGGCACGCCCTCAAGTGCTCCAGTTTGCAGGAGCAGCTATCTCCGCCCCGGCCGTGTTTGAAGAGATACTCAGGCCTAGCAATGGTGGACAAACTTTGGCTAGTGTAACATCTCTCATTGTTTTGTGTGTCACTGCCATACTTGCACTGTTTTTGTAAGTCTAATAATTATTAAGGAGGTTTCTTGCTTTCTATAAAAATGTTTTTTACAAAAAAACCAAGTTGTGAGATATGGTAGGCCGGGAGGGGCTGAGCATTGTACCATCAATATGATCATATGCACGTGTACACAATGCGACCTTCGAAATAATCATGGTTCCTATAGCTATAGCCTGCAAGCTCAATCTTTTTTCACCACAGTAATTTGGTAGTTTTCAGTGTTGTCACAATTAATTCAGTGCTGTCACACAGTAATTTAGCCTCGATCCCAGGCCGAGTTTTCGCTTTTATAACGGTTAGGCAAACAACTGGTTGTTCGCCTAACCGTTATAAAAGCGAAAACTCGGCCTGGGATCGAGGCTAACAGTAATTATGCCTCGGTGCACATGCGCAAGCGAGGTATACAGTAGTGTGTTTGTGTGTCTCTGTGTGTGTGTGTGTAGACCGCTACAGCTGCTCAAGGATGAATCAAGTGCAAGTAAGAGTTTCTATATATAGGCTTCTAGTCATGTTTACTTGGATTTTAATTCGTGGATTTGCAAAATAATGCTTCGTTCTCGAGTTATGCCTAGTTTTGCTTATTTGGAATGCTATTGCAGCCTTTTCAGAAGAGTCCGTAGCAAAACTTGTTCACCGAGTGTTACTACTCTACTTAGTAGTTAGCTCTTTATTAGAATGCTAGCTATTGGTAGCTGCAAGAGTGAGCAGAGAGCTGCAAGGCTCTGCTGACTTGCAGCCATAATTTTAGACTTGAACTTTTGGCATCGATCGTTTTTAACAACAATCGCTGATTGCATGCAGCAAAATTAAAGATGTTCATCATGATAATAATATTATAATCAATGTGTGTATAAAAGCTAGCTATTAGTAGTTTTATGTTATGTAGCTTTGGCACCTCCACCGAGGCATCAGCACCCGCGGTGCTTTCATTCTGCACGGTTTCTGTCGTTGAATCTGTTGACAGCTACCGTATAGCTGGTAATTTTCGTGGGGCAAAATATTCGTGGTTTTCGTGGTTGGAGGTCTGACCACGAATATTTTACCCACGAATGAAGCGACCTTGCCTACCTTTACCTACAATCCAAGTAGCAACCACGAAAATATTATCCACAAAATGTCTCAATATTGCTGAACCTCGAATATTTTGTCCCCCGAAAATTACCCGCTATACGGTAGTTGTGTTTGGTGTCTACGATGGTTACTGGACCTAACCCTAATACCCATACAGTAGAACCTCGATTATCCGACACCTTGGTTCCAGAAGCAGGCCGGATAAGTGAATATGCCGCCGGAATAGATAAACCACGCCTTGATCCACCCACTTTCTCTATAATCTATCTCACATGGCAATCTGACTAGTTTCAGATTAGCCTTCACCTGTCCACTCACTATATTATTGCCCTGTTTTTTTTTTTGTAATCACCTGTATGTATGCTGAGAAACCATAATTATTATTATTATTATTATATTGATAAACAGTAGTGCCACATGGTTGTCTGCGCATGCGCAGAAGATAAGCAGGCATGTCTCCATGGTAACAACTGCAACGCGCATGCGCGTTTGAGGGACACGCCCATTTTCTAATCTAGAAAACTGCCAAGCCGGATAATCGAGGTTCTACTGTACTAGCTAGATCCGAAAAACGAAAAGCAATTTGGCCTGGAATGTCATTAAAAGGTCATAATTATATAGTGAAAGTTCAAGTGATGTCCGACCTCCTCTGCATTCAATCTGGTAAAGACGTAGATCTAGTGCTAGATATTGCTCCATCATTCTATCATAGATACTACATGTATATGATTCTATACTCAGCAAAATCATGAAAGTATTTCAAGACAGTGAACCAACCACCATCAGTGGACGAATCTGATCACACTCTACCGGGTAAAAATAATAAGAATCCCTAAAATTAATAATTAAACTAATCGTCTATAATAAAATTATGGTTTCGATACAGAATAATGTTCTTGGTGATAGCACTAGCCTCGACGAGAGCCTTGGTAAGAGCTTTGATGAGAACCTTGAGAACTGAGGAGATATGGTCGACAAATCCATCGAAGCAATGTTCCTGCTGATACTCCATCACAGTTCTACTGTCGTTCGATATCGATCCCGGTACTCGACCATCTGCTCACAGAGATGAAATCTCGCTTCAGTGCCCATCAGTTCCATCAATTATGGTGGGCCTCTCGGCAGAAGATTACAGCTCCAAAGTCAGCCAACTAGTTGACCTGTACAAGGATGATCTCCCATCACCAACCTGCATCGAGAGTGAGCTACACTGCTGGCAGATGAAGTGGGAGCAATACTGTAAGGACCATGGAGATAGTAGCCTTCCACGAAGTCCTACTGTTACTCTCAAGCACGCCACGACCATGTTCCCCAATATCAGAGCCTTGGTTAGTATATTGTACACTCTGCCTGTCACTAGCTGCTCAGCAGAGAGGTCTTTCAGTGGTCTAAAAAGAATTAAGACGGCAGTACGATCATCTATGACAACAGAACGACTAACTGGACTATCACTTCTACACATACACCGTGACATACCTGTAAATATTGATGTAGCTAGCTATAGATGAGTTTTGTAGGCGTCATCCAAGAAGGATGCAGATGGTAGATCTGCTTGAAGATTGATTGTCTTTGTCCTCATTGTATTAAATCAAGGCGTGTCTGTTGTCATGCGCAGTAACACTAATGTAGGCACGGCTTCGTGTATGGCGGGCGTGGCTTCCGGTGCGTGGGCGTACCCCAAAATTTTCGCGCTGTCCCGCGACCTGAGCACCCTCCTACTGATATTCCTAGAAACGCCACTGAAAGTGGTCCCTATTATTCCAAAAAATTATGCCAGCATAATTGGGAAAAGCCTACTCGGGGCTAAGAAAAAAATTACACTCTACAAAAGAAGGAAGTAGTTTAGTAATAGTAATTATGTAGCAGTCAAAAATTGAGGATGGGGAAAATAAAAAAACAAAACAGAGCGAATATATTTATCATAAGTAGTTCATAGAGGAATTATGTATTCAGGGGGGGGATGCGCCCCTCCTGAGATACAAGGTTCGACACACAAGAAAGCTAGTTCGACCGTCCAGGACTCCACGCGAAGTATCAAAGCCTACATGTTCACCAGAAGTCCAGATAGAGCCTCGATGTCAACGATCACCACTACACTACTAGGTCTACTATATCTGGGCGTAGCCCATGCAATCATGCGATCAGATTCAATATTCATAACCCGACGTGTGGTTTCAGTGAAGCTCTAAAAATGCACACGCACTAGCTTGCTGACAGGCTGAAAACATGGCAGAAGGTTTCCAAGCTGTATACAACCTGCTAGGCAACAGTGAAAAGAAGAAAAGTAGCTCCACTGTTGTTCTTGAAGACTTTTTCTGGGATCAATTCATCAAGTACATCAGCTCAACCATTCTTGCTCTCAGTGTGCTCAATGTGACCGTGGAGTTTCTAAAAGGAGGTGGTATATTCTGTTTCCCTCCCTCTGACAATTTAGCGATTGAGAATCAAAACTTGCAAGGGAATGTGTTGTATGAGTTTGGACCAGGTCAAGCAAGCTACATCAACAATTACTGTGCAAGGATCATCTTGAAGACAGAATATTTTCCGATTTACATTCTCATCCATGGTATTTCTCTGGTTATCCCTCACTTTGTTTGGAGCTCCATCCACAGAGGAGATTTTAGAAGTTTCTTTTCTGTCGTGAACAAGCTGGATCACCTGAGGGACGAATCTGGAGAATACGATTCTAATAAATTTGATCTTGTCACCAGGCTGGAGCAAGCGTACAGTGGACAAGGAATCTTCTTTAGTTATATTTTTAAGTTGCTATGTCAGCTTGCAGTATGCATTGTGTCTTTGGCTGCCACTTCTTTGTTCTTTCTTGACTGTGAACTCGCATTCAGTTTCTGTTGCCCGGATGTGAACATTTGCGTTACTCCAGAGGCAAGTAACATAATTTGTTCTCGAAATCACCGATGAAATTCCTGAAGGTTGGCCATTGACCATTAACGTTCCTTGTATATACACTAGTTTAAGAATACTTGATCTGGTACGATATGCTGACCTTTGTCTCTTGGTGATTGCTACACTATTGGTTATCATTGGTTTGGTTTGGTGTTGTGTTAGGCACATAGAACAACTAGGGCACAAAGATATTGCCAAGTTCTCCTTTCACAGCTGCCTCAACCCAAAGTTTCACAGCTTTCCGTCACCAATTTACTGGCCTTCATATACATTGCACACAAGTCAATCAAAATGGCTATGGCTATTCAGGCACTATCCTGAGTTGCACTTGAAGCATTTGATGAGGCCTAGGATTAAAACTAATATGAATTTTCTTGTCTTAATGCTTTTTCGTGCTGATACTACCCATGGGCAAATTTTCAAGAGCATACAAGTGAGTGTGTACATTGTAGATATAAACACTGTTGTATGCTTAATTAATGCACAGATAAGCAAGTACTTGAATGCTCTCATTGACAGAGATAACCAGCAACTACATTTATTCTCAAAAGTTTTGCCAGGTATATATATATATACCGTTAAATTTCGTTGATGCAAATTTTTGTACTATAGTATAAACTACTCATGATCATTTCGTATTTTAATATTCGCACAGGATAGTGACGTTGACGATAGTCAATTTTCGTGTGATACTCTTCAATATACGAAAATTTTATACATGCATATAAAGAATTGAATATGCATGTCATGATCTTACCCATGCATGCATGTAGCTGGAAGAGCTGGAAAAAAAGATTTTCATAGTTATTTCTCCAACTTCTACGAGAGTTATCAAGAAAATCCAGAAATAAATTTATTTAAGGAATGTACAACAGATCGTCTGGGCAATCTACATTGTGTTGAGGTTAGCCTATAATTATGAATTCCATGGCACACATGCAAGCACTTTAAAATCACAGGAATTGTATTCCGAAATGAGAGGTTGGATCTACTATTATGTTAATGCTTTTAAACAAGATTACCCCCTTGGGAACAACTTGGCTGTTGATGTCTCTTTTGGATCTGTGGGCTTTGCTCGTGTTCTAGCGAGGCCATTTAAAACGGTAAGTGTCTAGCATGACTTGAGGAAGATATAGGTGCATGAGTACTTTTCTGTATCGATAAATATAATCATGTGTATATAAACTAGTGGGCTTCTGCACCACATATATTGAAACCTTGTGTGCCCAGCTGCATTTGCCTTGCAAGGGTTTTCCCGTCATCATTGCCTCTGCCTCAGCTATACTTGTGCTGGCTGATTGTACGGCTTCCATGCAGAACTCTTACGAATTCTTTTACCCTCTTTTCATTACGTGCAGTGCATGAGGATGAAATCATGCAGTTTCTGAAAAGCGGTTTTTATAATTGGCATATAATTATAGATATACATGCATGGGAAGTATAGCATGCATGGGAAGTATATAGCATGCATGCATGAGAAAAGTGCCTCAGATGAGGTATACATGCACTCTACAGGGCTTATGCACTCTACAGGACTTATACCTGCAACTTACATATTAATTAATATATATATCCGTTGTCAATCAACATTGTATTGTATAGTCAAGCCTCGAGGGCAAGGTTTGCGCATGCATGCGCACTGAGTTAGACACTATAGTCTGTTTTATCGGTGTCCATGTGATTTAGAAGCCCTCAGCCACTTGTAGTACACTCGCTATATGCTCGGGATACTAAACCAGTACCTTTGGGAATCTATAAATCCCCAGTGTCTAACTATATCAGGAGCACATCTTATACTACTATATATGCATATAGTATTGCGGACTCAATATCGTCCATTAATTAACCACATTTCCTTGTTTATAATGTGCCAAGTGCTCTGTGTGAGGCTTATTAACGCCATTTGATATAATAATTATAATAGTGAATATCATTAAGTGCAGTGAATAATGTTTGCAGCAATGCGATAACAGCTGCACCTCTGCATGAATATAGCAAGACTTATAGTGGTAGGTAGACCCATGGTTTGCGGTTTGTATATATGGCAGGAGGATACAGAATCCGCGTAGTATAATCTTCTCATGTGCTCCTGGTATATTATTTGTTGCCTATCAAGTACATGTACAAAAATAATTATACACAACCAAGCCAATTATTTTTTGATTCCTTCTTTAGGTCGTCTCTTTGGATTTTAGTAGTGATGTTGAGGAAACAACTGAAATTGATCACTTTTACAAAGCGTTGAGGCTCCCTGATAACTGTTTCGCCAAAAACACAGACAAAATTGAATTGGTAAGTATAAATATAGACATACGTAACTAGCTATAATTATTATTTTCTGATAAATTAAGGTAAAAAAGAAAATAGACGGAGCGATTGACAGTACACACATTGACTTGGTTGTTGTTGGGCCACTAATAAAGGCATCACCAAGGAAGGTGATAGGTAAATTAATAACATCACACACTTTAATTGTATACGTATAATTTTACGCACATGCAGTGAAACTGCTCCTGAGTCATTTATTCCCTGATAACTACATGTACGAGCGTAGGAACACATGTCTGCTCATTATTCGTCCAGTGAAGGTTGGCTCAAAGAAGCTCACCAATCAGTTTCGCCTCTATGAGCCCCCTAAACAGTACGTTAGTAGCCAATCACAATCAATTTTGACATTTGGAATGCACTGTTGTTTGCATGCAGGCAGTTTAAATCAGTCGCCTTGTCACAGTTGACAGATAAATTTGGAAAAGAGCAACGTATACGCACAGTGATGATCAACAACATTTCCTGTGTATTTGAGTTTGCAGTCTATAAGTATATTCCCAATCAGGAGACTAGCTATGCCGAAGCGGACCTAATTGATGTTTGGACTTCCTGACTATATATAGTGTAGCAGTATATAAGTATATGTACCAATGCAGATATACTTCTATATACCGTATAGCGCGAAATTTTCGAGGCACTTATATTTCGTGGATTGGCCTCTAAAAACCATTTCGTTGCACAATGTTCGCGGAATGGCTGCTTACCGGAAGCCACGCCTTTAAATCTTTGCATGATAGCAGGTAATTCTAATTAAAGAACACTTTTTGTGGACTTAATTTTCGTGTAGAATTCTAACCCACGAAATCCGCGAAAATTAAGCCCCTCGAAAATTTCGCGCTATACGGTAGATAGTACTTACGCTTTATTATTTTGTGTCTATAGTGTATTGACTGAACTCGTGTATTATATATGTTTTGTAGGAAGGAGAAGTACATTGTGTTGTCTCACCTTTTAACCTGCTGCGCATGCGCACGGACGTCTAAAGCCAAATGTTTACACTTAGCCTCGAGACCAGGCCGAATTTAATTGAACTTCGACCTCATTCCACGCGTGTTTGGTACGATCTTAATAAGTCAGTTCTCTGAGTCACTGTACTATCCAAGAGATTGCATGGCGGAACATAACTAATAAGATTTGCCATGGCGACCAGTATACCTTCCACATGCACTCGCTAGACTACTTAGACTATATACCGAGTCTCACAAAGATGAACATTAAATATTGTGTACATGATGTTGACTTTTACTGCTTGCTGTACATGTGCTTCATAATCCATTAAAACAATACCACATTAATCTTTGTCACTCTCAATTATATAAGCCGAAACAATGGCAAGCAGATCATTACCCACTATTTGAGTTTCCCTGTGATTGCATGCAGCAAAATTAAAACTGTTCATCATGATAAATGTGTGTATGAAAGCTAGCTATGTAGTTTTATGTTAAGTAGCTTTGGAACCTCCACCGAGGCATCAGTACCCGCGGTGCTTTCATTAGATATAGGTTCCAGTGTTGTCATACACAGTTTATAATTATGGCTCTATACCAGTGCAACCGACTTAATATGGCCCATAATATAGTTTTCTATAATTGGGAGTGTGTGCTGGAAATGTATATGGCTGTCAATCTATGACTATGTCTTCTTAGGCGCCACAAGTATACACTGTTAAAAATGACGTGCTACTTTACACATTTTTCATGTGTTGGTATGACTGTTTAAGTTTTACACACACAAAGTGTGGTAAAAAACATACCTATGATGATGTGTTATCTAACCCATTTTAAGGGTGTTCAGGGACACTGCTGTGGTGCACTCTACTGCACATAATGAATGTAAAGTAATACCCTTAGTGTGCTAGCCTTACATGCCAAAGCATGCCTATATGCATGCCATGCATTTAACAATTACACAATCATCTGATCAATAAAGATATTAGCAGTGATGAAACAGTATAGAGTACACGTATGTCACAAGAAAAAAACAATATAACGTACATATAGAATGCATCTAAGCTGTAAATCTATTTCAAAGTCACTCGTAATTTGCTGAAGCAGTCTGACGGATACCATGCATCTGCTGACTTCATGGGGCTTGTCATGGGATCTTCATGTTTGTATCCACATTCTCATCAGCCTGGATGAATACATTCATAGCTATTATAGTAATAATTCGACAAAGAATTATTCAGTACGTGTATCACATCAAGAATTGTCATCCACTGGCATAGACATGTAGACGAGCTCCCTGTGTAAAAAGATGAAGATAACCTTTATTAAGCTATACTATAATAATAGTGTATAACAAATGACTTGCATGTGGGTACTATATCAGGAGTATATACTCCTGGCTATATAAATGATGTATAGCTGTCTTGCTTTGATACACTTGTGTCCTCGTCCTTGGGTACTGGATTGATCTCTCTTTGACTACAAGACCTTGGAGAACTGGTATATATATAGATACTATATCTAGATCAAGTTGTTGCTTCAGCTAGCTCAAGCTGGTTCTTGAGTTTCAAATAAAACATGTGGCAGTGAAGTGAGATGCTGTTTGTATGATTATGATAGTTATAATGTGAGAGCACATCTCTATATGGAAGTATGTTAGTTATCTGTGATCCTAGCTAGAAATGCTGTCGAACACATTCACTGTTAAAAGTTCCTTTTCTCTTTTATTTTAATATGCTATGTTTTTTGTTCATAATCATTTTTTTTAGTTTAATATCCCTGTTAATTTCTCAAAGATTAGAGAACACCAATTATTTTCTATTGATACCCATTGACTTGCTTAACCAGATGAACATTCAATAAGATGAAGATCGAGTCGTATACTCCGCATATACAAAGTAACATAGAAGTTAACGGAACGCTTGAAACAGTATAGTATAGTCTAGTCCATAGCTAGCTATGTTGTTGACAGTTCTGCAAGCTGGCTTCTTGCAAGTGCTGCTTGGGCCAATGCCTTGAGTACCACCACATCTCTTCCTGCTTGTAGTGAGGCAATTGCACAGTTACCTGCATGCATGCATGAAACGATGTGTTATGCAATTCTACCTAAATTTAGGTATACATGTACCATTAACTTTGTACGTTGTACCTAAATTTAGAGACAGTTGCATTATAATAATACCTAAATTTAGGTAAACTGCATGCATACATGAACTCTACTTGTGTACATGTGCATGCATGGATACATTCCCATGCACTATTATACACATGATAATTACATGTATGTGCATGTATATAATAATTATTATGCATGTAATCTTATTACATGTACTCATTACATATATACAACTACGCTATGCTGACGAGGCCCAACAAGGCCGAAACTATCTGACTATCATGGCAGGTGGTCCATAGTTGTTTGTACATCACAATCATGCTGGGTATCTAAAACATAAAATAGTAATCATGCATGCATGCACTGTCATCCTATAATAATTACCAGATTCACTTGTGGCATCAATAACAGTGCTCCCTTCAAAAGACAGCTTCTTTATAATGCCTGTCAGCACACAAATCGGAATCTTAGCAGTGGATTGATCAATACAGGGGAAGAAATTGGACCGCCCTTCCTCAACGAAGTTAAAGTGGTCCTCCTCCAGCTTTCCACTGAGTGAGTAGTGTCCCACTACCACACATCCAATTGATGGGATAAATCCCAGTGGATGAGTGGAATCTAAGCCACCTATAACAATAATGTTATGGGCTGTATAATAATTATTATGCTTATAGTTATGTACGATATAATAGGCTGCATGTGTACATAATAGTGCGAAATGTTCGAGGTGCTTATATATTTTGTAAAGGCCTCTAAAAGCAATTCGTTGCACAATGTTCGTGCTTACCAGAAGCCACACCTTAAATCTTTGCGAGTTACAGCAGATAATTAGTAGGATTGCTAACCCACGAAATCAGGAAAAATTAAGCACCTCGAAAAAGTTCACGCTATTATACAGTTGTTACACGATAAATATTATATACAGTCATGCGAAATATTTATAGCGTTGTTATTTTGAGTGTATAATTATAGCGGAGGCGAAAAACCGATGGATTTGCACACACCGTGTGACACAAGTTGTTAAATGTACAATGTCGATGAATTATTATTGAACATAGTTTACCTGTGCACCCTGTCTGCCAGTAGCACACACTGACGTGTTCGTAGCACTTCAACAAACAATTCTTCAGTTCTTCAATTTTTGAGAGACTGGTGCTAATCAATGCAACATTAAATGTGCTCACAGTTTTCTCGGGTATTGTATTCAGCTGTTTTGTGGTGTACACAAGGCTTTGAATTTGTTCTGTTGTCCACGCCTGCACGAAGTTGAACAACATGTAAGTATAATATCAGGAGTGTTTATATACGTAGCTATAACATATACATGTGTTATAGCTGTACGTGCATGCATGCACATAATTATACCACGGGTATGTCAGCCAGGAAGAGATTTGAGCCCATGAATGTAGGGTAGACATCCCTAACATCTTGGCAGCACATGTTTGCTGCATCCCCTTCGACCACATAAGCCTTGCAGTGCCTGAACTTATATATATCAGCCGAGGGGACAACAGTGTTGTCTGTGCTGCCTGATTTTTCTGCTTTTAGAGCTGCCTCACAATATGAACGAAAAGACGCCGGTATTGTTTTGGTTAAACATATCTGGTGGAATGTCCTCAGACGCTCTGGGGTAGTGAAGGCAGGAAATCTACGTTTTGCCTCGCACCACGTACTGGAAGTAGTTATCCTGGGATGGAATTATACTTGACTTAAAAAATGTGATTATAGAAATAATACACTTTAGATCAAAAAAAGGAAGTTTCCACATGATTTAGAAGTCCTCACGAGTCAGGGCTAGTAGAACCCTCGGGATACTACAATTACCAGCCCTTTAATTGGGCTTCTAGAAACTTCCTAAACAGTGTCTATACAAATGCATGCATGTGATTGTTAATTTACTTGCAGAAAGCCCTTTGCAGAGACTTTCTTGATCTGTAGCTGGTAGCTTCTTCCTTTAATTCGGCAAGGCTTAGCTCACTGCTTGAAACCTGGAAAATTAATAATTAATATTTAGAGCTGCATGGTTGTAGTATCCCGAACGTGTAGAGAGGGTTCTACTAGCCCTGATTATAGATCATGCATAATATAGCAACCATGATTCTCAATTTAGTCAATCATGCACTATTCTTATCTAATCTTTGCTACATAAGTGAAGTAAATACCGTATAGCGCGAAATGTTCGAGGGGCTTAATTTTCGCGGATTTCGTGGGTTAGAATTCTATACGAAAATTAAGTCCACGAAAATTGTTCTTTAATTAGAATTACCTGCTATCGTGCAAATATTTAAAGGCGTGGCTTCCCGTAAGCAGTCATTCCGCGAACATTGTGCAACGAAATGGTTTTTAGAGGCCAATCCACGAAATATAAGTGCCTCGAAAATTCGCGCTATACGGTAAGTATACTAAGTTGGATAGAACACTTCCTCTATAGCCTATCAGATTGCAGGCAAACATGATCTAAAAAACTATTACTATTAATTCATAACAACTTCAATGCAGATATAAATAGATTACGCTGTCAGGCTCCTATATTATACCTCTGCATGTGCTTTTTTACACGTAACAATATTATTTTGTCTATAGAAAATCTTCTCAAGCGCTTGTATACCTTTGATAACATTTCCAGCTTGAACTCATCAGGAAGGCACTGGATTGGGCTAAAATTTTGCTGCTTAAACTCGGGCTTTGTAGTCAGAGATTTTGTTGAGAGGGTCTGGTCTTTCAGCTCCCCCTCCTCGTACAAGTTCATGACCGATACGGCCAATGCCCAGACTTCCTTAGTAAAGCTTGCCTGCTTAAAGATATTCTCCATTGTGCAGCGGCCCATATCCTAAGATTTGGACAAATATTATGAGCATGCATGGATCAGTTCTGTAAAGTACAATGTATATTAACAGACGAAATAGTATAATACCTGAGGTAAAATGCATCGCTTGCACACATCCTTCCATTCCACCGAGTCTTTTGGGGTTTCCTCCTCAGGAGCCTTACCGCACATTGAAAACAGTTTCGATCGGCAGGCCTCAAGCTATAATCATAGCAAAATGAATGAACACAGCTTATTTCTTAGAGGAATTTTGAATTCTTTAACTTACATAGTCCCGATGTGTCATCTTGTGGATAAAATGACTATTTGTGTTGTGGCGAGAGGCGAGCCTAAGTGCTTCATCGTCTGTCAGACCAACATACACCTCAGCAAGGACAGTCTGTAGCAACGTATTGTCTGGAGACTTGGCTGCTACTATCCTTCTTGCCAAGGCTGTATGCTGGCCTCCAAGCAGCTCGTACTTATAGGCGTCCACTCTGTTGGTGTCAAACACATCTATGCTCTCAACAGAAATGCACAGAACAGCAATCGGAGGTACACCTGGAGCAGAGGGATCCTTAGTGAACTTCTTCACTAGTTCCTCCACAAATACAGTGTCAACCGTTCTTAAACAGCGTTGTGTTTTGGGTTCTGAGAGGTTTCTCAGCTGGAGATCAATAGTTCCTGCATGCATGCATATACAATATCAAGTGAGAGAAGTTCAATTGTGCCTTGGTGCGCATGCGCAAGCAAGGTTGAAATTGCATGTGTGATACAGTTGGCACACATGCAGCTTACCAATCTTCTTGGTGAAGATCGCATCGTCCATAGTATCTTTGTGCTTCATCCTCTTTCTCGATACTTCCTCCTCCTGCTGACTTCTCTTTTCTCCAAGTTGGTGGCTGCCGTCTATGCTTTGGGTACTTGTCAATGAAGACAGCGGGTGGTCATCCTCAGAGTCACCACCATCAGACAACGCCTCCTCAGTTAGCAACTCCGAACTGGTTGGCAGGGGGCTTACAGGAACTAAGAAGCCTCGGTCAGAATTGAACTGTAGATAAAGTAAGAATATGTACATACATATAGCTGCTGTAACAATTTTAACACCTTATCAGGTTAGCTAGTGTAGATTATAAACACGAGGTTTGTATACAGTGCATGATGTCAAGATATAGAATTCACACGTACAAACATTGATTGCCATGCACTGATTGTATGTTCAACTGTTTTCCCACGCATGATGCATGCATGGGTATATAATATTATAAGCATGCATGCAGACAGCAATTTGAACGGTTATAATTATATTGGTGGGTTAGCGATCATACATGAACTCTATACTATAATTATTAAGTAAACTTTATAATTATATAGAGTTATTATTATGTTAATTTTATGTACAATGTATGTAAACAAGTGATGTACATGAAAACGCATTGTACATCAATTATTACATTTTCCCTATCACAAGGATCTATATGACCCCCCCCCCATTATTCCTATGTAAAAACAGGGACTGTATCAACTGTTGTACACCTTAGCAATCACGCAGAAATGGGCAAGACACATTATTATGATACCTTTGTCAGTTGGTTGAAGACTTGAATGAAGTCGACTGCTCCTCTCGCCCCAGGAGACAGCCTCAACAGTCGACAAAATGCTGATTTATTCCATTCAAACTCCTTCCGGTTCAGGAGCACAGTAGTCTTGCATTTAAATGTGACCTGTATGACCAATAAAAACCAGGATTATATCTGTGGTGCTTATTACTAAAATTACAACATTGTTATACATTATAGCTTACCTCAATGGCTTGATCTAGGTATTCTTTAACCTTATCACAAGTCTTTCTAGTAGAAGGAGTACCTATTGAATATACACTTTCCAAGACTGGGCGATTTGGGAGTTTGTAGCTCTTAATCCTTGCACCATTCTTGTACACAGTGATACCACTGACTCCACCCACGAGAAACTCAAAGTGCCACCTCTTGGTTGCAGGCATTCTTCACCTATGCTGTAAACTAGGGAGCTACAGTAGCTAAGCACGTACTACTAAGTGCAGCGCAGTGCAGTGCAGTTTTAAATGCAGCTGAATAGTGCTAGTCCATCGGCGCATGCGCAATAAAGTAGCCATGCGTGAACCCGCAGGTGTGATAGTTCAGTGCGCATGATTTGTGGCTTGCATGCATGCAATGATGAATGATTCATGTCCTCTCTATGATGGCAGTTATAGCCAAGACTCTCTCCTTATTGTGTCACCAGGGACAAGCAGTAAGCAAGACTCACAAACTAGCATCAGGGGTGCATGCACTCCTGCTAGCATAGCTAACAACAAGCAAGACTCTCTCCTCATTGTGTCTCCAGAACTCGAAACAAGCATAGTGCAAGACTCTCTCCTCATTGTGTCTCCAGAACTAGAACTCGAAACAAGCATAGCGCAGGACTCTCTCCTTATTGTGTCTCCAGAACTCGAAACAAGCATAGCGCAAGACTCTCTCCTCATTGTGTCTCCAGAACTCGAAACAAGCATAGCGCAAGACTCCCTCCTCTTTGTGTCACCAGAACTCGAAACAAGCATAGCGCAAGACTCCCTTCTTATTGTGTCTCCAGAGACAAGCATGACTACCAACACGCAAAACTCTCTGCTCTTATCTCCTGTTGTAGACAGCAGCCAAGAGTTGTTTGTGTCCTCCAGCTTCACTAACTGTGATGCTGACTCCGAACTACTCGAACTCATGGATTTTGATCCCCAATTTGAAGCTCCTTTGAATTCAACACCTGTCAAGAAGCGAAGGACAGAAGATCCTTTGGAATATGAGAGTGAATCTCCTGTAAGCTCTCATCGGTTTCAATGTTGTGGAAGGGTGTGTATTGCTGCATTTACTCAGCAGGAAGTACAGAAAGTTAGAGGTATCTTTAACAAAAAGAGAAGAGCTGACCAGAAACAGTTTCTGTTTGATACCTCATTGATATTTATTCCCTCGTCAAGCAGACAATCATCGAGCTCAAGCAAGCTTACGATGATGCTCGAAGGAAAGCATGTATGCAAGAACGCCTTCTTGAATATTCTTGGAATTTCAAACAAGAGATTCAAAACAGTAACCGAACAATTCTCAAATGGCATTCACAAAGCCACTAGAAAACCCCACGTGAGAGCCGAGGCCTCAAAAATGTCTGAAGCCAAGACTTGGATGAGGCAATACTTTAATCTCATTGGAGATCAGATGCCTAACATCGATCGTGTACACCTTCCTCATTTCCTCACTAAGTACGATGTGTACGTCAGGATGAAGAGGGAGCTCATGGCTGGAGGAATCCCAGAAGATGCTGTTGTGAAAGTTTCTACCTTTTACCGCTTTTGGAAAGAAGATTTTTCGAAGGTGCTCATTCCCAGTGTAAGTATTAATTCTATTATACTATTATTATATAACCATAACCATATAATTATCCAATTTACAGCAAAGCGCTTTCAGCAAGTGTGATATTTGCACTAAGTTTGACCAGGAAAGAATGAAGAGTGGATGGAGGTGTAGATTTAAGGAGGAGTATGATCAACATCTACAGATTGTTCAGTAAGTGACTCTGCAAGCCTTTACCTTGTATTCGAGTACACATTACATTTCCACGCAATTAATTCTTTGCCTTTAGTCAGACAGCAATAAAATGTACCTAAATTACTCGTCCCATGTGCATAATTATACGTCCAAAACGTAATTATGCATGGGTGCATGGGACTCACAATTATATGCATACGAATTTTATTCCATCTTGCTATTATTATTATGGTGACAGGCAAGAAAGGCGGAAGTATTATGGTCATCGGGAAAAATCTAGAACAAATCCACAACACAGTGTTACCATCATCATTGATGGCATGGATCAGCACAAGACCAATCTTCCTCGCCTCGCAAAGATCCCAAAGTCTGTGCAGGGATTGCTTCCTCTCAGAACACACGTCACTGGAGTGCTAGTACACACCCGGGCACCTCATGGAAAGTTAGCTCACGTCTACATTGACATGCTGCAATTCCCTCATGACTGCAATGTTACGATTCATGTGCTGCTCAAATCCTTGATTGCTCTAGATCATCTCCCACCAGTTCTCAACATCCAACTGGACAATACAGCAAAAGAAAACAAAAACAAGTTCTTCCTGGGGTTTTGTGCATTGTTGGTAGAACGGAAGATATTCACTAAGGTATCATTATAGTAATTATTACATAGCAACTGCATGCACTGCCCTGCCCTAATGACTATAATTATAATCATTCATGCACACATTGTCAATGCATGGTTGCCCATGCATGCATATGACACTGTATACATTGTGCTATAATAGGTGCGGGTAAACTTCCTACCTGTTGGTCATACTCATGAGGACATTGACCAGCTTTTCTCAAGGATATCTAAGCAGCTCACTCTAAAAGGAGCTGAATCTTTACCAGGTAATAATTATGCATTCATAATTATACATGTAGTATGTAGGTATTATGCATGGTGGTCAATTATAATTATAGCTATAATTATACTTCCTATAAATTTATTAAGGTTGGTTTTGAATTGATTGTGACATTACATAATTATTGTTGCATGTATAATTGTACAGATCTCCAAAAGCAGATTACACAGTCAAGCACACCTACCCCAACGGTTGAGGTACTCAATACTGTTTCTGATGTGAGGTCGTGGCTGGAACCTTGTATTGACGGACTAAATGGTCACTCTCTTCCACATTGCTTCAAATTCTTTTTAGAAGATGGGAAAGCTGTGATGTATTTTCGGCATTGGAGCAGTGATGCTTGGTGCAATGCTGATGTAGCAGTGAAACTACTTCTGGCAAGTCCGCATGTAATAACGTTTTTTTTGTCAGTGATCATAATAAATACCGTACAAGCACATGCATACTACATTATGTATGGCAACACACTTTGTGTTAGGGTATATGCAGTTGTTATAATAATTAATAGCAGTTTTTTACAGACGCTGAAGTTCGAACCATAAGTATATTCTACAGCTCTCTAGGCCCTGATAATACACCCATTCGATTCTTGAATTCTTTAAAAAATTAATGTGCCTATTATGTTCATAAAAATTTGGATTTTGCACTATATAGCGTAACATTTTTGAGGGTTAAATTTTTACTGATTCGTGCATTTTACTGTAACAAAAATGGACAATGTATTTATCGACCTACACCTCTTATGGCTATAAATTAAGCTCATGCATTCGTATAGATCAAATTACACGCTTTTAACTTTACATGCAAAATGTACTGTGCAGGAGATTCCATGTGGCATTCCAAATAGAGTTCACCTGTCTGACAACAAGATAGACCTGCCACGTCTACACATAGATATTCCAAAGTTTTATTCTTGGATCTCTGATGATGCTCGTATTTGGTGGGAGCAATTTGATATGGACGCTGTCTACTCTGATGATGAATTTGGAATTACCCCCTGGCCCTTGCTACATCTCCAAGAAGGTGAGCAAACTCTCATTTCAATCAGAATTATATACGTAACACCATAATAATACTTTACATTACGTATATCACTTATATTCTAATAATTATTACACAGTTCGTCAACTGGCCCAACTCCCAGCCTCAGGATCAGCAGATATGAGCTGTGATGCGCCTCAGAATACCCAGCTTCAAGCTCTATTTGCTGCAGAGAATGAAGAGTGCAATGTAAGCAATAATTATACGACAGTTCAGCACACCTATTGCACTTTCCCTAAATTTATAATAACCTAAATTTAGGTCACTTTGCATAATTCTTCAACTTAGGTATATACGTAATGCATAAGTATATACACACAATTCCCTAAATTTAGGTCAATGTGTGCATGCACACACACAAATTATACCATCCCTAAATTTAGGTCACTGAGTAGGCTTCCTAAATTTAGGTTGCTTTGTTCACATGGTATCTACCTTCAAATTCAATGTCATACAGGTGTACACTGGGGCCTACCGAAAGCAATCACGGACAGACGTTAGGGAGGTGCAGGATTTAGCAGGTCTCAAGATTGATCAGTTGCTGGCAGTCAGAAGCTGTCCAAGCAGTAACATCGAGCCATGGATTGCTCAACTTCGATCAATCTCAGATTCAGAGGTAGGAGTTGTCTGGATGGAAGGGAAGTACAACAGCAAATGGAAAGTGGCAAGAAGACAGGATCCAGAAAACAAGAGGAAGCGAATTGAGTGGGAAGATTCAGTCACGAAATCCTCAATACTCTTGTACGATTTCCAGTTGACGTCCACCGGTCATCTACGTAAAAAGACAATAGAACATTTAAAGAGTGTATACCAAGAGCTAAAGCAAAGTAACACCTAATGTTGTGTATATTTCATTCTGTTTATCGTGATACAAAATATATCTCTGTTAGCTTCTCCAAATCTAGTATGCTAAACAGAGTCAATAAAAACAAGTTAACACAACCATGGAATACAACAATAACATAACAATGCAGATAAGATTTACAAATAGACAAAAAATCAAACAATTTTTGTTTCACTTAACTAATAAAACAGTGAATTCTATTCTGATCCTGCAAAAGAGAAAGGGAACTTTTAACAGTGAATGTGATTGTCAATTCCTCTGACTGATACTTTTGTGCAGAATCAGCAAGTTAATCTCCAGGAGTGTTATGGATGCTGAGAGACTCTGGTACACCATTCATGACCCTAAACCATTAATTATAATAGAATCTACCATTCACACACAAACATTCTTGCATATCATATGATAAAAGGTCTTGTGAGTGTGTATATGAGCATGACCTATGTCGTCTATATACCCATGCACTGTCTGATATTTGTGTAGTGCTGTTAGTGGTTTTGTAACTGCTGTTGTCATGCGTAGGATGCTTTTTTGTTTTGTGATATGTGGAAGAGGAGTCTTTTAGCTATCAAAAGCACCTTTAATCTTGTGGCTCTGCCTCTTCAGTGATTCGTAGGTTCCTGTGCATGTCTGATATTATGTTTAATTTTCAATATATCAGACACCACAACATTTTGGTGTATAATTATTTCATGCATATTTTAGAATTGGGCTATCATTTTTGGAGGTTATGTTGTTAATAGGTAGACCTATATTGCCGGGTGAAAAATCAGCTTTGTTTCGCCCATTCGTTCTCTTCCGGCAGCTGTCTGATTATACGTTCTGTCTGATAATTGATATATTTTACTCTAACATAAGAAGCAATGAGCCAGAAACTTAGATTAGTCACAAACATCGAGTTGTTGCTGCACTTGCCTTCGTTTTTTAACTCCTGTCTTGATGTAGCAGGTATAGCAATCATATTGTTAAACCATAGATAGTACATTGTAAAGGACAGGGATTGGAAACGCATCACGTGCACCAATGTTTTCAACAGAGTCTGAATGGTACAATCCCAGAGGATGTCCGACATGCAGGCGCGGTGCAGCTCAAGTAATTAGCCTTTGATTACTCTCAGCAAAAACATACGACGTGGGCAGGGTATGCGCGGATAATTATTGTTCAATCAAAGGCTAATTTAGATTAAGGTTAGTTATAAACCATAATTACTAGGCAACCCAGTCAACAACTGATTTATTTACTGCAAAATCAGTAAAATAGTCATTTGAACATCAATGGAGACAGTCAAAATTGCTCTCACAGTCACTTGTGCCTATAGCGCCTCAGAATATGCAGTTAGAACAGTTACGTGAACTTATGGGCCATGGTGGATTTCCAACGTAACCAATGAGATTGCTCACAAGTATCATTTGACTTGAATAGAAGGCAGCAAACTGTATACGTGCGGTTGAGCAGTGAGCACATGCATGTTTTGGCACGGTTATACACATTTTTATGGTTCACCAGCGTGTACATGCAGTGTACATTAATTGTAATACATTCCATTGTGCCATGTTTTCACGTAGAGGGTGCTCAGACGTTCCTCCTCTCTAAGAGGTGCGGCTGATTCATGAAACTATATAATTATACCAAGTTTTGTTTTTGCTTAAACTTTATGGTGTATTTATAATTGCTATGATGCCCTTCCTTTATTTCTTCACTGCAGGTAGCTATACCTGGACAAGTTTGTCAGAACAGTAACTGTTGTATAATTATTATGACTATAATTATAGCTTCTATATAAGTATCCAAGAGATGCTTGAAGTTTCATTATTATGCATGGTATAGCGGGTAATTTTCGGGGGGGCAAAACATTTGTGGTTGAGCAATATTAAAGTCACTTGTGGATAATATTTTCGTGGTTGCTTGCATGCAGGTGCAAGGTCACTTCATTCTTAGCACTATGCATTGGTTTGTCTACTTTCAGTATATCTCTGTATCGAATCACATATGCCCACTCTTTAATGGTAGAAACATAATAACACTAGAGACGATAATCTTGCTCCATTGTGACTGCATTATTGCATCCTGCATGAGGTACGTGTGCATGGGCTTTGCCTATATAAATAAGAAGATTGTATGCTACAACAGTATTAGGGTCTTTCCTTCGTACTCTTTCAGCTGCTGCACACAGTACTCGTCGATGGGCTCCACCATGTAGATGACCTCGAAGCCACTCTTGCGGACGCGCTCCACAAAGGCAGAGTGAGACACTTGGTCAACAGACTCCCCAGTGATGTAATACATGTTTACTGAGTCATGCAGTTAAATATGAAGAGGTTCTACCACATAATTTTCGCAGCAGCGGTATTGCTACCATTTGTCGTGTATGGCTATCTGACACCAGAGGCAGGCCCGGATCTGGAGAGCAGTAAAGCAAAATAGAGAAACGGTTGCTTCATGTTAACTTGCAGCACATGATGTTATCTAATCATCTATAGATCTATCCCTCTGTTTTCATATTGGTGTATTTCTGGCAGCTAAATAAACAATGATGGTTTCAACCACCTGCAAATGAAATATAGTTCAAGCTTTGTGCATGCATAGATTGAATCTAGGGTGCATGCGCATGAGCTAGCTAGCTATAGTGGTGTGCATGACAATTTTTCCTAAAAAACTGGCCTAGTCTAGTACATGTAGTCATGCAGTTACAGCCTACAGTTGTGAGATGTAATGTTGGGATAATTATGTACCGTATAGCGGGTCATTTTCGTGGGGTAAAAATTCGTTCACTGGAAAACGGTGATTTTCATGAGTTTAAATTCTGTTTAACTTCATTGCTTGCACTGCAATGCATGCGTTACGGTATAAGCCATGCCTACAAAATGTTGTGTAGGTCAGCTTGCCACGAAAATAACGAATATTTTATCCACAAAAATTACCCGCTATACGGTATTTACATACCGGGTATATAGTAGCCTCGGTTCCAGGCCGATTAAAATACAGCCTATATACATGGTATCTATTGCATGCATGTGTGATAGTGCGCATGTGCTTAATCCACGCCCATGTACTACTGTGGAGTAGGAACAGTTAAAAGGTTAGGGGGGCCACTTGGGTGGTGCAAAGTACCACCTAAATGGGACTGCCCCTGGCACAGAGCGCCGGAAAATTTGAGACAGGAAGCCACATCTCCTCATTATATGACATCATAATTAGATGCGGCCTAGCTACAAGCTTATTAGCTCTGAACAAGAACTAAAGTCTATATATAATAACTCTCAAAATCCACACACACAGTGACACACACACTGAGTATACATTCAAGTTGTAATATAATAATACCGTATACTGCAGAATTGCGTTCAAAATAAATATGAGTATTATCATTCCGGAAATGTCCAAAAAAAGCAATCCTTCTTTCATTCTGCATGCTTTCAATTGGTTAATTAGAACACCTACCCAACTCAGGAAGGGTGGGCCCATTCAATGTTGGGGGGGCCACTGGCCCCCTGGCCCCCCCTGTTCCTACTCCACTGTACTATCTACGCACAGGCGGGAGCACATCTGGACATTGCTGCTAACGGTGTTTGGGGAGGTACCTTCGAGCATATATATACATACTTTGGCGTTAGGATTTAAACCCCCTGCTCCATCTAACAGACACACATGCAGATCTCAAACTACCTATCGAAAGCATGAACAGAGCTTACGAACAAAGAATAATGAAATTGAACATGCTACTTTTCCCTCCTAGTTCTCTCTCCGCCACTGAAGGTTAGCTAGGGAGGCCACTGTATACTTTCTATAAGAGACTAGCCTCCATGCTTTCCTCCAGTTGGGGTCAGACCTACAATAATACACTACGCTAGCTACAATGCAAATTATAGCATTCTCATGCACTATTACGCTCATCAATACAAGCTATGCAAGGGATCTAATCATCACGTGGGTACCTATATAGTTAACAACTCAGTAGCGGTGGACGTGGTCATCCAAAGCTCAACCTTAATAAATGCTCGTCCTTATAATAAACTGATCACTCATTGTTCATTTTGTGTGTACACATTCAGATCTCTTGAAAAACATAAGTTTACGGTAAAACTATAGATCGTATTTTAATCGGCCTGAATTCGAGGCTATATATAGAGGTGTACAAAAGACTGGCATCACTACTCTCGGCAAAACACGACCAATACTACATCACAACTATGAGTTGGCTCAATGCAGGCCCTCTTTCTCTCTATACTATACGTTCCTCAATTATGTGCATGAACAAGATCGTCTTAAGGCCACCTCATTAAGTAGCCCAAGAATCGAACCTGCTCATAATTATTATTATATCACAACTCTGAACTATATAATTTATACTCTGAACTATAATTTTTGCTGAGAGTAACACGTTTACACGTTCTAACTTTTGCTCGTAAAAGACCTATAATCTAGCTCTCCCTCCCACGTACTTAAAATGCGGGCCTGGTACACGTACAATCATGTATATCCTGTCGATGAGTGTATGCGGAGGCCGAGATGTATAGATCCATTAAGATTTGGGGTGTCTACATCACTACTAATAGCTATAATGATATGGTATAACCTAGAACTATATGTGCACTATGCATTGGTTTGTCTACTTTCAGTATCTCTGTATCTAAGTTCGTAGAATAACACATGCCCACTCTTTAATGGTAGAAACATATAGCACTCTAGAGACAATAATCTTGCTCCATTGGACTGCATTGTATGCTGATCATGAGGTGTACGTGGGTTTCACCTATAAATAAGAAGATTGTGCATGTGCTACATCAGTACATGTTTACTGAGTCATGCAGTCAAATATGAAGAGGTTCTACCACATTATTTTCGCAGCAGCGGTATTGCTACCATTCATCGTGTATGGCTATCTGACACCAGAGGGTATTGCCAAGCCATTGGTGAAAGCCCCAACAGGAGCCACTACTACTGGCCATCATATTGTGGTGCTCAAACAAGACTCCTCGAAGAGTGACCTGCAAAAAGTGGTGGAGAAGGTGAAGAGGATGTCGGATGATGTCACTGTGCATCGCTACACTGAGCATGTGGGGAAGACACTCACTGTGGATGCACCAAAGCATGTCCTGGACAAGGTCAGATAAGTTATGCCTATAGTGAGTTGGATATTACGCATTACATTGCAGATACTCTACTTGGATGAAGTGAATCATATCGAGGAGGAAGACATTGCGTTTGGTACCGAGTGCACGAAAGTAAAAATTGGCGATAACATTACTTGTGAGACAAACGACAAACAACTGTGGTTTCTGGACAGGCTTAATCAGCCGAATCTCCCACTTGATGGCATCTATACAAACAGTTTCAACATCCAGGAAGAAGAAACAGTTGATGTGTACGTTCTTGACACAGGAATCGAATTTGAGCATTCTGAATTTGAAAATCGGGCAAAATACGCTGGTTATGATCCTGTTGATGAGTACCATTTCACCACATTGAACACACGTGATTACAAGCCACAGAATGGAAGAGATTGCAATGGGCATGGAACTCTGGTTGCTAGCTTGATCGGAGGAAAAACGTACGGAACAGCAAAGAAAGTGAATCTTATAAGTGTTCGAGTGCTTGGATGTGAGAGAGCTGCTCCTTGGAGCGTTATTCTTGATGGTCTCAACTTTATTGCTACTGAAGTTGCCGAGCGAAAACGGCCTGCTATTGTGAGTATGACTCTTAGCGGTAGTGTGCATTTGTCCCTGAATTCAGCAATTGCAACTCTGCACAATGACAGAAATGTACTAATTGTAGGCTCGGCTGGAAACACTCACAGCGATTCTTGTGACTCTTCGCCAGCAAGCAATAAACTTGTTTTGAGGGTTGGGGCTACCAAAGTGAATGACAGTATCTTCGAAGAATCCAACTATGGCACCTGTGTGGATGTTTTCGCTCCTGGGGAAAAAATCGGAGGAGCTAATATCTCTTGCTTGACATGTACAACTGAAAATAGAAATGGCACTAGTTTGGCTTCTGCTCTTGTGTGTGGTATAGCAGCCGTTCATCTTTCTCGCACCCCATTTATGAAAGCTGCCCATCTCAAGCAGGCTATAATTGATGTGTCTTCTAAGGATGTTTTAAAGTCAATGCCAAGTTTGACCCCTAACAGAATAGCAAATTTTGGTAAGCTGACAAAAAACTCATTTTAATTACGTTTTACATATAATATTTTCCCCAACAGATTGTGGCGGTGCATTTGTGATAAACACAGACATTAAAATTCAATCACCAAATTTTCCGAGGCATTACAACAATAGCTTGAAGTGCACATGGACAGTGTATGCTCCGGAAGGATGGTACATCAGTCTGCAATTTGACTTCATAAAGGCAGAGCAGAACTATGATTGGGTGAAAGTGTGTGACGGAGTATGTTCAACAGATACTCAGCTGGCAAAACTAACTGGTAGGTGCTAGATTCAGTATAATTATATATATATATATTATATCTTATTATAAACTTGGTGATAAATTTCGTAATAATTATTTAGGAGATTTCGCTGAGGTTAATTGTGGTTACAGTTCTTCTGGCAATGTTCTCACTCTTGAATTCACCAGTGATGAGACGACTACTTCTTCTGGCTTTCGAGCTAAGGCCAATATACTCAAATCACAGTCGTCTAGCCCAGGTATATATTATAAATTATGCATGTTGCCAGCCCTAGTCAATATAATTATGTGCTGTCAGGAGTGCACGAATATAAAACCAGACAAAATAATGATGTGAGAAATTAATATACCAATATACGGCACTATAATTGTCTAATTAAAAGACGGTAGTGCATGTGTGGACTGCTCAAGCTGCTCAAGAAATGCATGCAAGTAAGAGTTTCTACACATTTTCATGGTCCAAGATTGCAATTTGTGAATTTGCAAAACAATGCTTCGTTCTCGAGTTATAAAGAGTTATAGTATAAGAATTAGGGTTAGGGTTAGTTAAGGTTACGATGCAGCGTTTGCTCATGAATAATGAGAAAAAGAGACATTGTTTCTATTGTTTTATGTGTCTATATGTACATACTGTTGCTCAAAAGCAGAGCTTGCACTATAGCTATCATTATAATTATGCTATATAAAATAGATGACAAAACTTTACCGCAAAGATCGTGTGCCGATTTTAGTCGTCAAAATAGTAGAGAAAGAAAGCGCTGCTTATGAATACTGATTCACTGTTAAAACAGGAATAATTGTTTTTATAGACTTCATGTTTCAGCTGTCTCATAATTGGTTCCGTCTCACAATACCCTCTTCTACCTTACTCTACTTTACCGGTGCAGCTACGCTTCGAGGCACAAATATAGCCTATCTTTCTTCAATCCCATTGAGAAACCAAACCGGCTTGTGCATAAATGAGGCTAGGAGATTCTCGCATGCATATATAAGATTGTGTATAATTATATGGTTGTACAGAATGTGTATAGCACGCATGCACTCACATATATAATTTTATTGCTTTTTAATAAGTGCTGACATCAGCGTTTTACATTCAAATTGCACAGGAAGCGACTCATCACCGACTGTGCAGATATTTTTCCATATTGCACACCCGGAAGTATTATTGCACACTTGTTATTGCACACTAGGAAGTGATTATTATTTGGAATAAAACGTTTTCAGCAGTGAGAGAACAAGAAAAACATAGTTTACACACTTATAATCATGCATTGCAATGTTTATCAGTCTCTTTTCTTGTTTTCTGATGCTCTGTATCACTTCTGTGCTCTTTTTGCAGTGAAGCTGAGGGTCAGGAGGTTGTCAGTATTCATATTTAATGCATCAAACAGGCATCAGTGTTGGGAGTGGGTACTTTGAGCGGAGTATTGCACATGTAGAAGTGTACTGCACCACCATATAAGCCTGTTCAGGCTTGTATAAAGTCGTTTTGGCTTCAAAAACGGTTGTCACACTTTTCTTCAGTTATAGCGGTGCATGTTTCCTCTTCTGATACACTGGAGCCACTGGAGCATGATAGAAAGCAAGCACATGCTGTTTATCCTTCAGAACTATCCATTTTCAAAACGGGTTGCTGGTTGTCAACGTTTTTCTGTCTTTTTTTCTTGTCTGTTCTCTACAAAATCTTTAAGTAGCCTTCTGCAAGCTCTCTTGGTGTTCTAGAGTCTTATTTCTTTGTCTTTCTAGCTGTTTTCTTTCTCTTAAACTCGTCTTCAACTGGGAGAACTCAATTTTGTTGCTACGCATTCTTCTGGTTGATAAAAGCAACCGCATGTTGCGCATGCGCAGATTCAACCTGCATTTTGGTTGCCAAGCAATAAATGCATTATCCCATGGATACTGATGATTATCACTCGTCCGTGCCTAGTAACTGTCACTCGTGCCTTGCAGGCACTCGTGCAGTTACTGGCACAGACTCGTGATAATCTTCAGTATCCATAGGATAATATCATAGTAGTGCATGCTGTTTGAAGAAGTTCACTACATGTATATATAGACTAAGTAAACATAATTATTGATGCATGTATATATATATATACATAGCCTCCTTCACCGGCCTTTGAAAGAAGGCCTGCTATCGACTGCTTGCGCATGCGCCAAATTATTGGATTTTTTCCCCGTAAATATTTCTATAATACTATAATATTGGATTTTTTACCCGTAAATTAAATATTCCTATAATACTGGTACATCAGAGAAAATATCCTAAAAGTCATACACAGAGCTATATAGCTAGCTAGCTAGAAACAGAGCTGTGTAGGTTTGTTGTACTGCTATTTTCTTCTGATAGAATCAGTAGCAGTAGTATAGTAGACTTTCACCAAAGTTAGTGTTAAATGGGCGTGGCCTGTCCATATAGGCTCTTATCAGCCGTCACTCCTTTCAGATGATCGTCATCCACACTGTTGCAGGCTGTGAGTCTTTGTTAACATAGCAGGCTAAGGGTAGCTATCAGAGAATGCTATCCGATGGGCTAGAAACCTTCAATCGAACTTTCCTTCAATCCACTTCCTTTCGTTGTGATGTCATAGTTTTACTGAGCATCGGTTATCCAAAGCCCCCAGATACCGGGGGGATATTAGCGCATGCGCAAGCAGTCAATACCAGGCCCACTTCCCTAGCGGGAAGTGCGGCCTGGGATCGAGGCTAATATATACAGTGATTTTTAGACTAGCCTGATCCTCACATTATTTTCTCTATACGTATTGCACTAGCCTCGTCCCCAGGCCAATTTTTCCAGATAGTGAAAATATACGTTGTGGCCTATATATAGGGTAGAGACAACTTAGCCTGGGGACGAGGCTAGCATTGCACTAACACACCTTATATTTGGGCCTGGTACAGGATGCAGCCAGCTAAATACAACTGAAGCCATGCAGATAGATGTAATAAGTCAAGGGACAAGTGTTGGTAATCGATTTTCAATGCACAAGGATTGGCAACAAATATTTGGAGGCAGAAGGCGTGGAATAAACATTGCCATTATCGATGAAGTCTCAGGTGAAGTGAGGGAAACAATGAACTATGACACATATCCAAATAATAATCCTTCATTGCTATTGGCATCAAAAATTGAGAACTTGCATCCAGGTGCGTTGGTTGTAATGAGTTCAAGTGGGAATCCAGTAAACTATTTCGACACAAGAGCAAAACGAGCTATTCGCACGCTAGGGTCTGCATACTCATACAATATGAATAGTGCTTCGTCATGGTCGATGGTTGGTGTGAAAGGATTGGCGCAAAATAAAGCTATTGAGAGCCACAGCCAAAGCTTTGCTGTTAATGTTTCCACCCAAGTCAAACTACAGTCAACTAAGATGTATGGACTCCGTGTAACAGTGGTTTCAGGTGGGAAAACAAGTGGAGGTAATGTGGCGACTATCACCATCGATGGAAAGAATGTTGAAATTACTAGTGAAGATAGTAACAACCTGGGACTGAATGTTGCTGTTTTTGATGAAAACACAGGATATGTTTTGGATACTAAAGTATTCAACACACATGCTGAAGCTGTTTCTGATCATACACCTTCCACTGCATTTGTTGAATATATCGATGCACTACCTCCCGGTAGAGTTGTAGCTATTGCTATCAAAGGAGATGCAATCACTCACCTTACAGAGGAGGCCAAGGATGCTTGCGAAAAAATTGGCAGCAAGCTCATTCGATACGCCCAGATAGATAGGTCTTGGGCTATTATTGGGCGAAAGGGTGCTTTGCCAGGAGAAGTAGCCGAATCTGTGAAATACTATGCACCTGCTTTTGCTACTTCTTACATACCAATTGGTACATCAAAGAATTCTTCATTTTGTAGAATTTCAGCAGCTTCGAGTACCCATTGGGGTGGATGTAGTGCTACAGGTTACATAGGAACATATATCTCTATAAATCATCAAACGTTTCCTAGTAACCTTTGTCCATTGTACGGGCTAATTGTTGGGTTGGTTGACGAGAACAGCTGTGAGTTTGATCAAACTATATACTACAACACACATGGTAGTTCAACTGAAGATAGCCGACTAAATTCTTTTATTGCAAACATTCCAAATGGCCGTATTATAGTCGCAGCTATGTCTTACGATGGTATCAGCAATTTCGATAATGGTGGAAAACAAGCTCTCGAAAACATTGGCAGTGCACACATTTGGAATGTCGGTACATACCGAGCCTGGGCTATCATTGGAAGGAAGGGAGCTGCACCTGGTTCTGTTCCAGAGGTTTTCAATAGCCAATACACAGCTGCTATCAGTGCTAGTGTGCCTGTTTCAGTGCCTGAGCTTCCTACCATCCAAGGTTGTGATAATTCCATCTACCCTCTTTCCTGTCGCGCTGGGAGGGAGTGAGTGATTTTGTATGCTTGCTGCGCATCATGGATGTGGACAAAATTGATGTGTTTGCTGCCATTATTATATAGCCATAAATTATAACTATAGAGAACATTGTGCGCTCAGTGTGCAGATGTGCCATAGGAGATGTATCATGCAGTAGTCTTGCAATTTTGTATAATTATAGGATTCATAATAATTAATGAATTGCCATGACAAATTATAGTTGTAAATCAAACATGCATGTAAAACAAGATTAATGTTCACCAGTCAATAATATTATAGTCAATATAGTATAATTTTACTTGTATGGGGAAGTTTCAATACTGCAGCAGCCTATATATAGGTAAAGTGTGTAATGATCACCACAAGCATGACATCACCTTTGGTTGTTTCTGATGAGAAATGCTTTGGAGTGCACGTGATGTGATATCCAATAGAAGCAGTACACAGATCACAAGTCCAGGTGTGCAGAGCCTTTTTCATTTCCTCCCAAGGTCCTATATATATATATATATATATATATCAACAATACAATAATACAAAGGCCCTGGGTGCCAGTAATTAATTGCTATAGCAACACGTTCTTGTACAATGCATATACATGTACCTGGCATGTAATGGAGTCCCATGCAGACTTAAGAGTATCTCTTTCTGCACACTCAGCATATCCTCCAAGGACTCCACACTCTCTCTTCCCGCCGACTCCTGGCTCGTCACACCGAATAACTCCACCTTGCTGAACTGGTGCAGTCGGTACAGGCCCTTAGCCGACAGTGTGGATCCTCCTGTGTGTGTGTGTGTGTGGATGGGAGGTACATGTAATAAACACACATGCAGTGCACATGCAGCTACCCCTAGGCCACCCTGATAAATGAAAGCACCGCGGGTGCTGATGCCTCGGTGGAGGTGCCAAAGCTACATAACATAAAGCTACTAATAGCTAGCTTTTATACACACATTGATTATAATTATCATGATGAACATTTTTAATTTTGCTGCATGCAGAATCCAGAATCACAAGGAAACTCAAAGAGTGGGTAATGATCGACGATGATTGTTGTTAATAACGATCGATGCCAAAAGTTCAAGTCTAAAATTAATGCTGCAAGTCAGCAGAGCCTTGCAGCTCTCTTCTCACTCTTGAAGCTACCAATAGCTAGCGTTCTAGTGCAGAGCTAACTACTAAGTAGAGTAGCAACACTCGGTGAACAAGTTTTGCTACGGACTCTTCTGAAAAGGCTGCAATGGCATTCCAAATAAGCAAAACTAGGCATAACTCGAGAACGAAGCTTTATTTTGCAAATCCACAAATACCAAGCCAAGAAAACATGACTAGAAGCCTATAGAAACTCTTACTTGCACTTCATTGATCCTTGAGCAGCTGAAACAGTCTAGACACACACACAGACACACACACAGACACACAAACGCACTACCATATACCTCGCACACCGAGGCATAATTATGCTTGGAATAATTTTAGGATGACCATTTTGGTAAAGATCATTACATTAAGTTTTGCATAAAGGTGTCTCATGAATCAGCCGCCCTTCTTTTACATGTTGATGTCAAGATATCTTGATTAGTTGCATGTGACAGTGTGTTGTGTTTATATATACGTCTTAACTTTGTTATTGGTATTAATCATGAGAATAATCAGAGAATATAAATAGGATTTTTTTATGAGGCACATTTTTCAAGAATTAATAATGGGAGAAAAAAAGCATAATTTATCAGGGCCTAGCTACCCCCCCAAGGCATAAAATCATGCACAGGGCGGAACCAGTACTAGTATTATAGAGAAGCAAATTAAAGCATAGATATAGTAGATGAATGTAAAATTTATGTATGATTACATATCTGTGTGTACACCCGTTTCCGGGCCCTACATACAAAAAATTAATATACGTAGCATACACATCACACAAAATAGCAGTTTATTGATCCCTAGTAACTATACACAATCACATAATTATATTAAGATCTACAATAACTAATTTTAGTTCTCAGAAAGATAATCTGGGTTGAAGTCCGGATCAATCTTGTCAACACTTCCTGAATTGTTGGTCGAAGGGTCAGGATTGAAATCACTCGCGATCGTGTCCACATTTCCAGAGTTATTAGGAGGAGGGTCAGGCATTTCGATGTTAGCGGATTTGGTGGTAGTACTGCAATCACAACAAGAGAAAATCCCCAACATCAGAGCTACAATAACAACAATTATTACAGAAATGGGCACCAAGATAACAACTGCATAGGCCCATCCTCTCTGGTCACAAATTAGCGAAACTTCGACACTCTCACCCCAGTCCACACGCTCGGGGATTGATGTGATCACCAAGAATTGTTGAGACCCAGTACTATAGTCAATGCCTACTAGGCAATTTCCTTGTTCACTGACATTACACGAATCCTTGGAGTTTAAGTCAGGGGCACTGTATTCTGTTCTCTCAAAGTTTAAGGAACCATTTACAAAGATTTCCGTTGATAGTGAATTGTGTAAAATTACGTAGTACTCATCTTCTCGCTCGACTCGATATGAAATGGTAGATGTACGTGTATTCTTACAACAGGCAGGTGCATATTGGAACATCTCAGCTACATTTTGGCTAGGGCTATCAACCCAATCGTTTGCATTTTGATTGCCTTTCACAATGTAGACATCAACCAACAGATCTGTACATACAGAGACTGATATGATGGAGTTGGGATGAAGATGATACTGCCAGAATCGAAACTCCGTCGAATCAATTGTCGACTCGATAGAAACAGTAAATTGATTAATGTCATTCAGAGGTGGTATACTCGTGTCGTCGATAAGAAACAGTTCAGCATCAACTGAATTGGACGAGAGCTCAAGAGAACCACCATCGCAAAAGAACGAAGATAGAGATATCAGTCGACTATCTCCTGGTGAATAGAAGTCAGTGGAAATGTCAGTAGGACGAATAGTGACTGAAGTAGAATCATCTGAATTATTATTGGACACGCCAAACATATTTATTCCTACTACAACACCAATTATTATGCCACTAACGAGTAAAATCAATAATGTTGCTAAGACCCCGGCAATAACTTTAGCGCACACAAAGCTACAACAGCAACAATCGTTGTCACATCCCTGTTCATCACCATATGCTGGATAGGTACGATTCGAGTAACGGCTAGAGCTGTGACTGCTGAATCTCTCGTCACCCCAACCTCCTCCACCTCCTCCTCCTCCTCCACCACCACCCCCTGCACTGCCTCCTCCTGACGGCATTCTTTATCTATAATTATAATGATTATACAAATTAACATCACTGATTTTTTATTTTAATTAAAACACTTACTCCAAATTCCAGCAAAGATTAAGGACTCACAGTATACTGGTAGTCATATGCACATGTATCACAGTACAGAGCTAGAGAGGTCTTTAAACATTCAATGTATACAGGTCTAGGTACTAGATCTAGGTCATATGCACAGTGACCAGCCAGGAAATCATGAACTCGATCTAGATCTAGACTATAAACTGAATCATATGCTTCCTGTACTTTTGTTAGTGCTGGTGCAGACGTCATCATGATAACAATAAGTATAGTCAGGGTTTAAAAGGTGCAGCAGAATTGATTCCCCATAAAACAATGGCATTGTATAGTGGTATAGACGTGCAATTGGTCATCAAGCTACAATGCCTGCTTATTTTATTACCTTTACCAAAGCTGAACGAACAATACGTTCCATTTGGATATTGATCACAGTGAGCATAAGATGCAAAAGCCGAATCTCTTAAACAACTGTTTGCATACAATTTGTTAACTGTTTTCTGTTTCAAATCAATTCGTATTGTACAATAGGTTTCAAGACCTATAAAAATCTCTCCATCATTGCACTGCATAGATCCTGTGCTGCGTGGAATTTCATCTACGGTCAAATGACATTTTTCAGCAATTGGGCAAGATGTTCGACTTCGACTTGTTGTTGGGGAAATCCTATATCCAAATGTCGTAAAATATAGATCGGTACAGCATCCACTATCTCCCAGTTCTGTTAGAAACGACTGACATTCTGTAGTACAAGTTGTGCGATCTTCACAGGCAGGTGGAATGTCTATGCTCAGATCACTATTGCAAAATTTTCCTGATTCAGTCTGGGAACAATAGAACCTATACGAATTATTAAACACTGTGTCTTCATAATAATCGTATCCACATCGCTCAACGTAGAGGATATTTTGATGATAGTTTAAAGAACAAAAGAACTCGCCTATATCATGAGATACACTTGCATTATCAGCCGCTGTACAACCGCCACGTGCACCACAAATAGTGTCAATGTCCAAAGTAGCAACTGGACAAAACAACTGGAGAGCAGTAAAGATCAGGACAAAATAGAGAAACAGTTGCTTCATGTTTAACTTGCAGCACATGATGTTATCTACTGCTTTGTAATCATCTATATATCCCTCTGTTTTCTACGGTGGCCCTGAGAGCTACTATAGTAGTTGACATTCGAAGTAGGTAGTTAGCTTAGCTATTAAGCCAACTACCTACTTCGAAAGCTAAGTAGGTAAGCCAACTACCTACTTCGAACGTCAACTGCAAGTAGCTCTCAGGGCCACCGTAGTTTTCATATTGGTGTATTTCTGGTGGAATCCCCACACCTATACCTATATTGTTACTGATTGTATCCAAGCAATCATCACCACAATAAATTATGATAGCTGCTAAATAAACAATTATATGGTTTCAACCACCTGCAAATGAAATAGTTTATGCTTTATGCATGCGCATGTTAGGCCACTAAAAGAGAAAAAACTAATTTAAAAAGAGAAATACCAGAAATGAAGTTCATTATAATGGGTGTGGCATTGGGCATACAATAGCGGGGTCCAATTTGCTTGCGGGTAGTAATGAATTATAATACGTCATAAAAGTGTTTGGAGAACAACCATACATGCATGGTGCAAAATGTATAGTTAAAGATCATAACTATACACTGGCTAAACTGAGATGTCTTGTATAGACCTACATAATTATATATTATATGTAATCATGCTTGTAATATTAGATCTCGATATGTAGTCACTGGGTTAAATTGTACATTGTATACTGAATACTGAGTGAGATGCATGCATGCCTGTATTTAAAATGAATGCTAATTAATGAGTGGGCATGTGTTATTGTTTGGATACTAAAGTATTCAACACACATGCTGAAGCTGTTTCTGATCATACACCTTCCGATGCATTTGTTAAGTATATCGATGCACTACCTCCCGGCAGAGTTGTAGCTATTGCTATCAAAGGAGATGCAATCACTCACCTTACGGAGGAGGCCAAGGATGCTTGTGAGAAAATTGGCAGCAAGCTCATTCGATACAATTATGCCCAGATAGACAGGTCTTAGGCTATTATTGGGCGAAAGGGTACTTTGCCAGGAGAAGTAGCTGAATCTGTAAAAACCATGCGTGTGCTTTTGCTACTTCTTACATACCAATTGGTATATCAAAGAATTCTTCATTTTGTAGAATTTCAGCAGCTTCGAGTATCTATTGGACTGGATGTAATGCTGCAGGTTATATAGGCATACATAATTATCTCTATAAATCATCAAACGTTTCCTAGTAACCTTTGTCCATCATACGGGCTAATTGTTGGGTTGGTTGACATTGGTTATATATATATCAACAATACAATAATACAATGGCCCTGGGTGCCAGTAATTAATTGCTATAGCAACACGTTCTTGTACAATGCATATACACGTACCTGGCATGTAATGGAGTCTTGTGTGGGTGGGAGGTATACATGTAATAAACACTCATGCAGTGCACTAGTTGGGCGGAGTCCAACCAAAGCTCGGCTCTGGGTTGGGTATCAGTACATGTAACAGTTTTGTTCCACTGGTACTTGAGACAGAGTATGAATATTGTTTAATCTTAAGTGGCTGACAACCGCATGGCTCAGGGGTGGGATATAAAGAAATATTTGGATGGCTATTCTAGCTGACTGGATCTAGCTATAGTTGTTTTGGAAGTCAAGAAAGACCTCAGACTCTTAGAGAAAGTAGAAGAATACTGTAGCCTGTAATACAAGATTTAGTACAGGCAGAAATAAACTTGTTTATAATATAGTTAGACATCTAGCACAAGGAGAGGTACAGCCAGCTATAAGACTACCCCAAGGCTTCTGGAGAAGTTTTTCGAAGACCAAAGAAGGCATACATAACACAGGTTTTGTCCAAACTAATGATCTAATCTTATTGGTAGCACAACAAAACTTAAAACAAAGACAAGTCCTAATTAATACAAAGATACTACTGTTCAAGCTTCATTCATAGATGCTAAGATAGACTATGCTTCTTTTCTAGTAGCCTAGATATCCAGCAGGAGCTGTTTCTGCATTCTCCAGTGTCCCAGCTTGCCTTGTCAGCTAAAATTGAGCTGTAAGGTTTCCACTTGAACGCAGCAATCTGATTGGGCTGCAAATTTCTTGCAGTGGAACAAAACTGCTACAGTGCAACAACCAAAGAGAGTAGATTTTTTTTATATCAGTTTTTTTCACATTTTGTGGCGTATCTTCTGAAGTAAAAGTGATATGATCTATTTGAGTGCAGGTAATGAAAGTTCAACTATTGGCGCTTCCATTGGACCACCACCTGTTACATCATATGACATCATCACTATAAAATGGCTGTCTGAAGATGTGTACCTCTGAAAATATGTTAGGAATAGAAGTAGCTTATTTGTTTGAGTTAAGATCTGAAATTTGTTGTGTATGTACCTGAGTATATTGCTCATCCTTTGAGCTTCAACAGAAGTCTGGGCTACTAGTAAGTTCTGAGAAATACTGCATTTTGTTGTTTTTTGGTGGCAAATATGTTAGGAATACAACTTTCGATTTTATGCTAGTTAAGGTCTGATTTTTGAGAAGGATGTACTACAATAGTGTAAAATTCATTTGCACTAACTTACAGGAGCTAAACAAGTCTCTTCTTTGCTAGAGCGGCCCTTCTTGTCAAAAATGGTGATTTTGCTCCGTTTTGCTACTTTTGCTGACGTATGCAATGATATTCATTGATTTGTGACATCACAAATCATCTTGTTGTTATTTGCTACATCCAAAGGTCATGTGATGTCTACCTGCAAATACACAGTTGGTGTTGGTCATTCTGTGTCACAGGGGCGTGGCAATTGAGCTTACTACGTAGCCAAATCGCCCCAAAAGTCATAAAAAGCACTGTTTTTGCATTCCTTGGCTTCCCAGCTCCTCCCCTTCTCTGCAGCAAGCTGAGAAGCTGTGGTTAGAGGCGCGGCTAATATTAAATATATTCATAGTTAGTACGGGAACAGCAGAACGATGCTAGAGCTGACCCACCCTTATGGCTAACTACACGCGGCCTTTGTTCGAGGCACTATAAGTATTTACAGCTGAAGTGATCCCGTACCAGGAACAATACAATGGAAAAGGGTCACTACAATAGAAAGCTTTTTTTGGGTTCTACATTATACCGTATAGCGGGTAATTTCAGCAATATTGAGACATTTCGTGGATAATATTTTCGTGGTTGGAGCTTGGATTGTAGGTAAAGGTAGGCAAGGTCGCTTCATTCGTGGGTAAAATATTCGTGGTCAGACCTCCAACCACGAAAACCACAAATATTTTGCCCCACAAAAATTACCAGCTATACGGTAATACACACACTCACAGGTTAGTTCAATGTACAGTGCAATAATTATGCTAGTTAGTTCAATGTTCAAGGATCAGTGGTCTGTTATCAGTGACTCACTGATCACTAAATCGATTGGGAGGGAAGTTGCTTTTGAGGCCTTGCCTGCAGTTGAACGAGCTCCTCTGATGGCTTGGATTGAAGATCTTAGGAGCGAGAGCGAGAACGAGAGGCGGCATCTCAGCCAATTCATTGTGGAGGTATAGGGTTGGTCCCATTTTGCGGCCAGAAGGGTAGAATTGTGACTGGCTTCTTGCTTGGCTTCTTGCTTGCCTATAGCCTTGACCCCAGGCCGATCCGTCTCCAATTGAACGCTAGGTCGCCTTCGTTCTATTAAAAAAAAATCGGCCTGGGACCGCTGTAGCTTGCCTACAGAGTTGTGTTGACCGCGCGCCACAAATATCGTGGCGCTCTAAGTGGCTGATAAGTGTTTGTAGTAAGTTGTGAAACCGCACAGCTGCACTGCTAGCTAAAATAGATTACACAAATCTAATTATGTGGTTTCATACATCCGTCCTCCAACCACTAACCACTTATCAATGCAAACAGCCACTTAGACCGCTGCACAAGTAGCTAATGTGTAATTTGCCAGACGATAATATATCGGTTGGTCCACGAGACTACTTTACATTATGGTCTCGCGGACCCAGACCCTGAATAAGGATATTGGCTGGTCCACGAGACTATTTACATTAAGACATACACAGAATTATTGTAATACAAAATCAATAATCTATACCGATTATAGTTATTCATACACTACACAATGTTCAGTATACTGATGCTACATTATCAAATCATGACAGTAGCAATCAGTAGTAAAACAACTAGCAATTCCATCACACAGCTCAAGCTAGTACTGCCACCACCAAACACTAGTTAATTATTGCAGAACCCAGGAGACTCAATCCCACAGTGGCTCCATAGGTCCATCCTAGTCTCACAGATGTATGGTAAAATTTTATAGTCAGAATATATGAACGAGTTTGCACAGCAACCGTGTGTTTCTTTGGCTGATATCAGTGCATCACGACAGTTGGATGTGCAATTGGTCATCAAGCTGCAATGCCTGCGTACATTACTCGTCTTACCAGGTGTGAATGAACAATACGTTCCATTTGGATATTGATCACAGTAAGCATAAAATTCAAAAGCCGAACCTCTTAAACAACTGCTTGCGTACAATTTGTTAACTCTTTTCTGTGCCAGATCAGTTCGTATAGTGCACAACTTTTCATAATCTACAAAATACTCTCTATTGCACTGCATAGATCCTGTGCTGCGTGGAATTTCATCTACGGTTAATTTACATTTCTCAGCGATTGGGCAAGATGTTCGACTTTCTGTTGTTGGGAAACCCCTAGTATATCCAAATGTCGTCAAATATAGATCGGTACAGCATCCACTATCTCCCAGTTCTGTTAGAAACGACTGACATTCTGTAGTACAAGTTGAGCGATCTTCACAGGCAGGTGGGATGTCTATGCTCAGATGACTATCGATATCGCAAAATTTGCCTGATTCAGTCTGGGAACAATAGAAAACCTATAAGAATTATTAAACACTGTGTTTTCATAATAATCGTATCCACATTGCTCAACGAAGATGATATTTTGCTGGTAGCTTTATTTTTCAAAACTTGTGAATCCAAATGGAGCTGATTGGACTCCTTGACACTGTCAGCGAGCTTGAGCACACTGTCAGAGAGCTTGAGGACGACCAGGGAGTCTGTTATGACCATGACGAGCCCAATGATGACGATTTTGAGACAGATCTGGAGAGTGATTCAGGTTTGTGTCATTGCACCATTAAATAGTGGTTGGGGAGGCAGCATTGTGATGCCCTAACGATATGTGGCCTCTTTTTGGCGGAGGCGTCGTGTGCATGCCTTTTGTGGCTCCTCCCACATTGTGTGAGCCTCTTTTTGGCGTCGCCTTGACTGCAGTACTGTACTGTACCCTAACCCCCAGTTGTTAATGATATTCATAGCACCACACGCGTGCGTTACGCCCACATATTGATATTCATGGTTGTTGTGGTTTGTTGGGCTCCTCCTACGAGCCTTTGATGTGGACGAGCCTTTTCCTCTGCCGTACTGTACCTATGTGCCCTAACCCCCCCAGTAGTTAATGATATTCATAGCACCACACGCGTGCGGTACGCCCACGTAATGACATTTATGGTTGTTGTGGTTTGTTGGGCTCCTCCCACGATCCTTTGATGTGGACGAGCCTTTTCCTCTGCTGTACTGTACCTATGTGCCCTAACCCCCCCAGTAGTTAATGATATTCATAGCACCACACGCGTGTGAGGTACGCCCACGTAATGACATTCACGGTTGTTGTGGTTTGTTGGGCTCCTCCCACGAGCCTTTGATGTGGACGAGCCTTTTCCTCTGCCGTATGGTACCTATGTGCCCTAACCCCCCCAGTAGTTAATGATATTTATAGCACCACACGCGTGTGAGGTACGCCCACGTAATGACATTCATGGTTGTTGTGGTTTGTTGGGCTCCTCCCACAAGCCTTTGATGTGGACGAGCCTTTTCCTCTGCTGTACTGTACCTATGTGCCCTAACCCCCCCAGTAGTTAATGATATTCATAGCACAACACGCGTGCGGTACGCCCACGTAATGACATTCATAGCCTGTCCCCCACCTGCACTGGCGAGCACTCTTGTGGTACTCTAATGATATTCATACTTTTGTTTCCGTGCAGATGCTGCAGTGGAGGATGATGACGAAATGGTCGATGGCATGGCTCCGACTCCCAAACGGAGGAAGCTGGCGAGGGACAATGGACTCCAAAAAGCTAAATCCACAGGAAGATACCCCGTCTTTGGCGGTGTGGTCGGTCCTGTCGATCAACTTGATCCGTCTGTAACTCCATGCCTAGATTTTGTTAAGTTACTTTGGCCCGATAGTTTGTGTGAGTACATAGCCGAACAGACCAACCTGTACGCTAGGCAGTGTGGTGCTAAGGGTTGGTCAGCTACAAACAGTGCCGAATTGTGGGTGTTTTTGGGGATTGTACTAGAGATGGGCATTCATAGGCTCCCTGAAATTACGGACTACTGGTCCAAGGATTCCCTTTTAGGTGTACAATCTGTGAGCAATGTAATGTCTCTCAAAAGGTTCCAAAGTTTATGGCGGTATCTGCACTGTGAGGACAATACGTCCATCACTGATGCACGTAGGGTAACTAGCAAGCTAAAAACTGTTTTAGAGACTCTTAAAGCCAACTACTTCATGAGGTATAATCCCAGTCAGGAGCTTTCCGTTGATGAGATGATGATAAAGTACAAGGGTCGTAAAAGCGGGAAAATTCATATGCCCAAGAAGCCTGTTAAACTGGGGTTCAAGGTATGGTGCTGCTCATTTTCATGCTGTGGGTATCTCTGTGTGTTTGATGTATACAGTGGTAAGCTCACCGATTCCTCTGGGAAAAAGATAGCTGTGAAAGGGCTTGTGAAAAATGTAGTCCATCGTTTACTCACTCCTTTTTATGGTCATCAGCATGTTGTGTACATGGATAACTTTTACACGTCCGGTCCATTGATAGAAGAGTTGGCTAAGCAAAATGTGTTTACTGTCGGCACAATTTTGAAGAATGCTGCTGGTTTCCCAGCAAGTCTTAAGGATGTGGTACTCGACAAAGGTGACTATACGTCCATGACTGTTGGTGATATTTCTTACTCTATGTTTAACGACCGTAGAGTTGTGTCCTTTGCAACAAATGTGTTCCCTGACCGTATGCCCTACACTGTAATGCGAATGCACAAAGACGGTACCCTACACTCTCAGAGTGTCCCCCCCCCTGTCTCCCTGCATATAACATGTACATGGGAGGAGTTGACAATACAGGGCGTATGAGGAAAACCTATGGGTACGATAGAAAGTGTCGGCGGTATTGGTTCAGGATTTTCTTTCAATTCCTTGACGTTAGTGTGAATAATGCATACATTCTATACAGGCACAACTGTGTCAGGGTGGGTTCAAAGGCCATGCCTTTGAAAGGGTTTCGATTGGAACTAATTCATAGTCTATTGGGTGTGCCACGTACTCGTAGCAGTGCCTCAGGTCTGGCCAGTCTAAATATCGTTTTCCCCCATCACAGGGCGCACGTGTGAGTGCAAATAGTGTCGGAGTGTCTCGTGGGCGCTGTCAAGTGTGTGTTCGGGAGAAGATCCCTAGCAGAGAGCAGCAACACACTGCAATGGCATGTCCCCACTGTCTCATAAGAATATGCAAAGGACACTCCGTTATCGGACACACATGTGCTAGCTAATGTGCTGTGTGACTGATTTTTCTTAGATGGTACTCTCCTGGTCTAAATTGGCCTTGTTTCATTGTATGATTAATAAAATTGTGATAAAGAATTCAGTTGTATATGAGAGGCCCTAACCCACTCTGTTGTAAATTCTGTTGTAAAGTATTAAAGAACAAATGAAATCGTCTACAACATGCGATGCACTTGCATTATCAGCCGCTGTACAACCCTCACCACAAATAGTGTCAATGTCCAAAGTAGCAACTGGACAAAACTAGTGTTCAAGCTGGCGCTGTGCTAATGCCTCTCGCCATGATTTGCTTTCGCTCAAAAGTATAGAAGAGAAAGTATAGAAGAGGAAAAAGTGTATAAAATAATCTGACTTGCAATTGTATAATTATGGTATCATTGTTGTGTTTTGTGGCTGCTTATACCAGGACCTCAAGGATCTAGGAAGCAACAAAGAAGAAGATTTTGTTTTCAATTAATTATAAGCGAAAGTGCATAATTATTTCATAAAGTTAGCTTATCTATATAAAGTCACTGAGAAGAAAAGACTTATTACATGCATCTATTGTTGTATTATGTGGCTTTAATACCAGGACCTCAAGAAAGAAGAAAATTGGATCTGTAGTTCATGCAGTGTATATTTAAGAAGAAAAGACTTGTGTACATGCATATTGTTATCTATAGTAGTGTTTTGTGGCTTACCAGGCCCTCAAGAAAAATATGATTCTGCCAGGAGGATCTGGATCTGGGGAATGAGCGCGCATGCGCATTACATCCATAGGAATAATTAAAGGGTGTGTCCAAAGAGATCAATTTCACAAATGGCTACTGCTAGCTAGCTGTTTTAACAGGTATTTTCTGAGTCTTGTAGCTAACAAAAAGCTAGCGCTTTAGTGCAAGGCTAACTCATATGTTGAATAGAAAGTTTGTGCGGACAGATGATGCTATGAAAGATTCTGAAGAGACTGCAACAGCCTTCAATGTGAGTCAAACTAGCCATAACTCGAGAAAGAAGCTTTAGTTTGCTAATCCACAAATCAAAATCCAAGAGAACGTGGCTAGAAGCCTATAGAGCTGTTAGTTTTCGTCGCATTGCAACCGTTGAGCAGTTACAGCTGGAACAGACACACAGACACACACAGTCAGCTTTACCGTATCCCTCGTGCGGCTACGCCTCGAGGCATAACAACTGTAAAGATCAAGACAAAATAAAGAAACGGTTGCTTCATGTTTAACTTGGAGCACATGATACTATCTACTTTATAATCAGTGGCGTAGGCAGAGGGGGGCTGACCGGGCTAGAGCCCCCCCCCTTTTGTGCTTCATCAACCTTGATCTGTCAATCTATTCTGCACTCTGTACTGCATGCGTAGTTACTAGAATGATGTCATTCAATGGAAATGTGGGCAGGGCCATCTACTGCGCATGCTTACTGCTGATGAAAAGTGATGACCTTTTTTTTAGGTAAAATTCCAAGCTATTCAGCGCCTGCTCTGGCCCTGCTCAACGGATTTGAGCCCTGCCCTTCCCAAAATCCTGGCTACGCCACTGATAATCATCTACAGATCTATCCCTCTGCTTTTGTATTGGTGTATTTCTGGTGGAATCCCCACACCTGTATCTATAAACCAATCATTGTTACTTGTCCAAGCAATCATCACCACAATAATTATGGTTGCTGCTAAACAATGACCATTTCAACCACCTGCATGGTTCATGTTTTGTGCATGTGCATGAGCTAGTGGTGTGTATGACAAACTTTCCTGAAAAACTGGCCTAGTCTAGTATACATGTAGTCATGCAGAATCGAATTATCTACAGTAGGTAAATGGTTCATGCACTGCATGCATTGCCATGCCATGATTATCTCAGCCTACAGTTGTGAGATGTAATGTTGTGATAATTATGTACCGTATAGCGGGTCATTTTTGTGGGTGGGGTAAAAAATTTGTTCACTGGAAAACGATGATTTTCATGAGTATAAATTCATTGTTTGCACTGCACTGCACTGCATGCGTTATGGTAAGCCACACCTACATTTTCATGGGGGAAATTTTGTGTAGGCCAGCTTGCCACAAAAATAACAAATATTTTATTCCACGAAAATTACCCGCTATATATACGGTATTCATAGTAGCCTCGGTTCCAGGCCGATTAAAATGCATGGTATCTATTGCATGTGTGATAGTGCGCATGTGCTTAATCCACGCCCATGTAATTATCTACGCACAGGCAGGAGCACATCTGGACATTGCTGCTAACGGTATTTGGTGAGCTTTTGAGCATACATACTTTGATGTTAGGATATTTAACCCCCATGCTCCATCTAACAGACACACAGATCTCAAACTATCTATCGAAAGCACGAACAGAGCTTACGAACGAAATTAAACATGCTACTTTTCCCTCCTAGTTCGACCTCTCTCTGACACTGAAGGTTAGCTAGGGAGGCCACTACTTTCTATAAGAGACTATAGCCTCCATGCTTTCCTCCAAATGGGACCAGGCCCGCCTACAATAATACACTACGCTGGGTACAATGCAAATTAGCATTCTCACTATTACGCTCATCAATAGCTATAATACAAGCCATCAGAGGGGCCTAATCATCATGTGGGTACCTAGTTAACAACTCGGTAGCGGTGGACATGGTCATTCAAGAAGCTCGTCCTTAATAAATTAATGCTTGTCCTTAATAAACTTATCACTTATTGTTTATTTATATCATTTTGTTTTACTTGTGTGTATACACATTCAGATCTCTTGAAAAAACAAAACTGTAACTGAACTATACTCTGAACTATAATTTTTTCTTAGAGTAACATGTTTACACGTTCTAACTTTTGCTCGTAAAAGACCTATAATCTAGCTCTCCCTCCCACGCTACAATGAGAACAGGCTGGTAAAAAAAAAAAAAGGCTCTGGAGAGCGATTGCATCAACGTTATCGCATTACATCATAAAAAGTGTTTGGAGAACAACCATATACATGCATGGTACAAAATGTATATAGTTAAAGATCATTGGCTAAACTGGTATGTCTTGTATAGACCTACACATATACTAATGTAATCATGCTTGTAATAATTATTAGATCTCGATCTGTATAGTCACTGGGTTAAATTCTACATTGTATACTGAGTGAGATGCATGCATGCCTGTACTTAAAATGCGAGCCTGGTACACGTACAATCATGTATATCCTGTCGATGAGTGTATGCGGAGGCCGAGATGTATAGATCCATTAAGATTTGGGGTGTCTACATCACTACTAATAGCTATATGCCAATGATATGGTATACGTATAACCTATAGAACTATATGTGCACTATGCATTGGTTTGTCTACTTTCAGTATCTCTGTATCTAAGTTCGTAGAATAACACATGCCCACTCTTTAATGGTAGAAACATATAGCACTCTAGAGACAATAATCTTGCTCCATTCGACTGCATTGTGCTGATCATGAGGTGTATGCGTGGGTTTCACCTATAAATAAGAAGATTCTACATGTGCTACATCAGTACATGTTTACTAAGTCATGCAGTCAAACATGAAGAGGTTCTACCACATCATTTTTGCAGCAGCGGTATTGCTACCATTCATCGTCTATGGCTATCTGACACCAGAGGGTATTGCTAAGCCATTGGTGAAAGCCCCAACAGGAGCCACTATTACTGGTCACCACATTGTGGTACTCAAACAAGACTCATCCAAGAGTGACCTGCAAAAAGTAGTGGAGAAGGTGAAGAGGATGTCGGATGATGTCACTGTGCATCGCTACACTGAGCATGTGGGGAAGACACTCACTGTGGATGCACCAAAGCATGTCCTGGACAAGGTCAGATAAATTATGCCTATAGTGAGTTGGATATTACGCGCACATTACATTGCAGATACGCTACTTGGATGAAGTGAATCATATCGAGGAGGAAGACATTGCGTTTGGTACTGAGTGCACGAAAGTAAAAATTGGCGATAACATTACTTGTGAGATAAAAGACAAACAACTGTGGTTTCTGGACAGGCTTAATCAGCCAAATCTCCCACTTGATGACACCTATACAAACAGCTTCAATATCCAGGAAGAAGAAACAGTCGATGTGTACGTTCTGGATACAGGAATCGAATTTGAGCATTCTGAATTTGAAAATCGGGCAAAATACGCTGGGTATGATCCCGTTGATGAGTACCATTTCACTACATTGAACACACGTGATTACAAGCCACAGAATGGAAGAGATTGCAATGGGCATGGAACTTTGGTTGCTAGCTTGATCGGAGGAAAAACGTACGGAACAGCAAAGAAAGTGAATCTTATAAGTGTTCGAGTGCTTGGATGTGAGAGAGCTGCTCCTTGGAGCGTTATTCTTGATGGTCTCAACTTTATTGCTACTGAAGTTGCCGAGCGAAAACGGCCTGCTATTGTGAGTATGACTCTTAGCGGTAGTGTGCATTTGTCCCTGAATTCAGCAATTGCAACTCTGCACAATGACAGAAATGTACTAATTGTAGGCTCAGCTGGAAACACTCACAGCAATTCTTGTTACTCTTCTCCAGCAAGTAATAAACTTGTTTTGAGGGTTGGGGCCACCAAAGTGAATGACAGTATCTTCGAAGAATCCAACTATGGTCCCTGTGTTGATGTTTTCGCTCCTGGGGAAAAAATCGGAGGAGCTAATAGCTCTTGCTTGACATGTACAACTGAAAATAGAAATGGCACTAGTTTGGCTTCTGCTCTTGTGTGTGGTATAGCAGCCGTTCATCTTTCTCGCGCCCCATTAATGAAACCTGCCCGTCTCAAGCAGACTATAATTGATGTGTCTTCTAAGGATGTTTTAAAGTCAATGCCAAGTTTGACCCCTAACAGAATAGCAAATTTTGGTAAGCTGACAAAAAACTCACTTTAATTACGTTTTACATATAATATTTTCCCCAATAGATTGTGGCGGTGCATTTGTGATAAACACAGACATTAAAATTCAATCACCAAATTTTCCGAGGCATTACAACAATAGCTTGAAATGCACATGGACAGTGTATGCTCCGGAAGGATGGTACATCAGTCTGCAATTTGACTTCATAAAGGCAGAGCAGAACTATGATTGGGTGAAAGTGTGTGACGGAGTATGTTCAACAGATACTCAGCTGGCAAAACTAACTGGTAGGTGCTAGATTCAGTATATATATATATATATATATATATATATATTATATCTTATTATACACTTGGTGATAAATTTCGTAATAATTATTTAGGAGATTTCGCTGAGGTTAATTGTGGTTACAGTTCTTCTGGCAATGTTCTCACTCTTGAATTCACCAGTGATGAGACGACTACTTCTTCTGGCTTTCGAGCTAAGGCCAATATACTCAAGTCACAGTCGTCTACCCCAGGTATATATTATATGCATGTTGCCAGCCCTAGTCAATATAATTATGTGCTGTCAGGAGTGCACGAATATAAAACCAGACAAAATAATGATGTGAGAAATTAATATACCAATACGGCACTATAATTGTCCAATTAAAAGACGGTGCATGTGTGGACTGCTCAAGCTGCTTAAGAAATGCATGCAAGTAAGAGTTTCTACACATTTTCTTAGTCCAAGATTGCAATTTGTGAATTTGCAAAACAATGCTCCGTTCTCGAGTTATAAAGAGTTATAGTATAAGAACTAGTGTTCAAGCTGGCGCTGTGCTAATGCCTCTCGCCATGATTTGCTTTCGCTCAAAAGTATAGAAGAGGAAGTATAGAAGAGGAAAAGTGTATAAAATAATCTGTCTAAAACTGACTTGCATCTATTCAATTGTATAATTTATGGTATCATTGTTGTGTTTTGTGGCTGCTTATACCAGGACCTCAAGGATCTAGGAAGCAACAAAGAAGAAGATTTTGTTTTCAATTAATTATAAGCGGAAGTGCATAATTTTACTAATAAAGTTAGCTTATCTATATAAAGTCACTGAGAAGAAAAGACTTATTACATGCATCTATTGTTGTATTATGTGGCTTTAATACCAGGACCTCAAGAAAGAAGAAAATTGATTCTTCCAGGATCTGTAGTTCAGTGTATAATTATAATATTTAAGAAGAAAAGACTTGTGTACATGCATATTGTTATCTATATTGTTATACAGTAGTGTTTTGTGGCTTACCAGGCCCTCAAGAAAAATATGATTCTGCCAGGAGGATCTGGATCTGGATCTTGGATATCACACGTGGGGAATGAGCGCGCATGCGCATTACATCCACAGGAATAATTAAAGGGTGTGTCCAAAGAGATGAGTGAGGCTAAACACAGGAATACTCCAAAGTACTTTGACCTTTGGAGTAATAGCCTCGTTTTTAGGCCGCCGTTGAAATGGGAATGATTCGGTTCAGACCCTACTGACTTGACTGTACTGGTGAGTGAGTGAGTAGGTTCAGATTGACTGTGTTCCTCATTAGGCGGCAGCAGCACTAGTATCATATCTGTGTGTAAACTCCGAATCCAATCCAGAGGGATGCAATGATCATTAATTGGTTTGCAGTTGTGACTACACGTACCTAGACGTGTCAGTATATAAACTATTTGTGTGCTATCGCAATTGCTGATGCTGCATGCACTTATTAATGTGTCATTTGAATCATGTTCATATAAACTGGTGGCACTGCATGCATGGCTATAATGATCTTATTATTTCATGTGAAACAGCTTTGCACAAAAGAAATTGAATAGGCTTTAAAAATTGAGTGAACTAGAGCACTAAAGTGCAAACCCTCGGCTGGTGACATGATTAAAAAGAAACCAGAAATATAGCATATAGTGATGTTGTTATCATGTACGACTTGCACAGCAACTCAGGAGCAATAAAACTAAACCAGACTGGAGGCATGCTGAAACATTTGAGAACAGGTAGTGGTACTATAGATATATGCACTGTGGATTAGGATCACAGTAAAGAAGCCTGGAGTCTCAGAGAAGTATGGCTCCAGGTTCTGCATGGAGTAGGATCCCAGTCAGCAGCAGGAGCTATATTCAAGCTTCTACTTAGTGACCCTGTTCCATTGTTCCTGGTATATACAGCTTTCTACTGTAGTGACCCTGTTCCATCGTTCTTGGTACAGGATCACTTCAGTTATAAGTAACGCATGTGCAAGTTCTGTTCAAGCTACATTTTGCTCGCTTTTATTAGACAAAGAAGCTTTAACACCGAAAGCTGCCACTATCAAAAGTACTAACTTGTTGTGTGGAGGCTACTCATGCTGTAAACGCAGTGCTAGAACATCCAGGTAAGCAGACCTAGTCACAAGCTTACTCAAGCTTCTTAGCTTTTGCTCGACAAAGAAGCTTTAACATCAAAATCTGCCACTATTTAAACCAAGATATTGTTATGTGAAGGCTACCTATGCTGCAAACGCAGCGCTATGGCATCCAGGTGAGTAGATATACTAGTGACAAACAGACAAACAAACAAACAAACAAACAAACCAACAGACTACTATACCCGTGGCCGCCCACGCGCGCCTCGGGTAATAAGTAAATAGCTGACAGACTTACTCCAATATTGGAGCAGCTGATATAGAGTGATTAGAGTGGTAAACAGAGCAAAACTCAGGAGCCTATGGGCAAACCAAAGGAACTGATGCTAAAAAGTTCATATACATGTACTGGCAAGGATCATGAGCACTAGCTCTATTGTATAGATACTAAAGTTCGTCATGACACTCAATTAATGAACATCCATTTCAAAATCAATCAGCCATCATTCTAATTCACACCAGAACTTGTAGCCACCATTCCATTCTTCATTCCACCAGCACTTGTAGACTCTAGCCGGCCACTATTCTTCATACCAGCCACTGTTAACTTGTAAGACTCTGCTATATATAGAAGGAGGAGGAGGAGGAGTTCGAGTATGAAAGCTGCTATAAGACAGAGCCAGCCACGTGTACACAGTTTTAAATTGTATGCACACACATGCTTATTCTAGAGGTCAAAGTACTTTGGAGTATTCCTGTATTTAACTAGCTGTGTCTGCTGTCTAGTTGGACCAGATTTAGCTAGATAATGGGGTAGAGAATAGTTGAGCGGTGCTGTGTGTAGCTTGAACTGTACTGGCTGGCAAGAATCTAGTAAGCACCCTATGCACTGATAACTCGTCAGAATGGAGGGTATGTTCTAGGGATCTGGACAGCTGTACATCCAAAGGAGCCAGGGAGTGCCAATCATCTTCTCCCAGTCTCTGACACGCTAAACAAAAGGAGCTAGAACTGGGAGTCCCAGCTAGAATTGCTAGCCGGATCTAGACTAATAGAATGACATGGAGGCGTGGTGAGGCCGGATCCACACTAATTGATCGACCTAAAGACGCTCCTGTTCCAGATTTCACAAATGGCAAGGAAAGGGTTAAGGTCACAATGCAGCGTTTGAATAATGAGAAAAAGAGACCCACAAAGATCGTGTGCCGATTTTAGTCGTCAAAATAGTAGAGAAAGAAAGCGCTGCTTATGAATACTGATTCACTGTTAAAACAGAAATAATTGTTTTTATAGACTTCATGTTTCAGCTGTCTCATAATTGGTTCCGTCTCACAATACCCTCTTCTACCTTATCTGCTTTACCGGTGCAGCTACGCTTCGAGGCACAAATATAGCCTATCTTTCTTCAATCCCATTGAGAAACCAAACCGGCTTGTGCATAAATGAGGCTAGGAGATTCTCGCATGCATATATAAGATTGTGTATATATGGTTGTACAGAATGTGTATAGCACGCATGCATGCACATATATAATTGTAGTGCATGCTGTTTGAAGAAGTTCACTACATGTATATATAGACTAAGTAAACATAATTATTGATGCATGTATATATATACAGTGATTTTTAGAGTAGCCTGATCCTCACATTATTTTCTCTATACGTATTGCACTAGCCTCGTCCCCAGGCCAATTTTTCCAGATAGTGAAAATATACGTTGTGGCCTATATATAGGGTAGAGACAACTTAGCCTGGGGACGAGGCTAGCATTACACTAACACACCTTATATTTGGGCCTGGTACAGGATGCAGCCAGCTAAATACAACTGAAGCCATGCAGATAGATGTAATAAGTCAAGGGACAAGTGTTGGTAATCGATTTTCAATGCACAAGGATTGGCAACAAATATTTGGAGGCAGAAGGCGTGGAATAAACATTGCCATTATCGATGAAGTCTCAGGTGAAGTGAGGGAAACAATGAACTATGACACATATCCAACTAATACTCCTTCATTACTGTTGGCATCAAAAATTGAGAACTTGCATCCAGGTGCGTTGGTTGTAATGAGTTCAAGTGGGAATCCAGTGAAATATTTCGACACCAGAGCAAAACGAGCTATTCGCACGCTAGGGTCTGCATACTCATACAATATGAATAGTGCTTCGTCATGGTCGATGGTTGGTGTGAAAGGATTGGCGCAAAATAAAGCTATTGAGAGCCACAGCCAAAGCTTTGCTGTTAATGTTTCCACCCAAGTCAAACTACAGTCAACTAAGATGTATGGACTCCGTGTAACAGTGGTTTCAGGTGGGAAAACAAGTGGAGCTAATGTGGCGACTATCACCATCGATGGAAAGAATGTTGAAATTAGTAGTGAAGATAGTAACAACCTGGGACTAAATGTTGCTGTTTTTGATGAAAACACAGGATATGTTTTGGACACTACAGTATTCAACACACATGCTGAAGCTGTTTCTGATCATACACCTTCCGATGCATTTGTTGAGTATATCGACGCACTACCTCCCGGCAGAGTTGTAGCTATCGCTATCAAAGGAGATGCAATCACTCACCTTACAGAGGAGGCCAAGGATGCTTGTAAAAAAATTGGCAGCAAGCTCATTCGATATGCCCAGATAGATAGGTCTTGGGCTATTATTGGGCGAAAGGGTGCTTTGCCAGGAGAAGTAGCCGAATCTGTGAAAAGCAATGCACGTGCTTTTGCTACTTCTTACATACCAATTGGTACATCAAAGAATTCTTCATTTTGTAGAATTTCAGCAGCTTCGAGTACCCAATGGACTGGATGTACTGCTGCAGGTTACATAGGCACACACATCTCTATAAATCATCGAACGTTTCCTAGTAACCTTTGTCCATCATACGGGCTAATTGTTGGGTTGGTTGACGAGAACAGCTGTGAGTTTGATCAGACTATATACTACAACACATATGGTAGTACAACTGAAGATAGCCGACTAAATTCTTTTATTGCAAGCATCCCAAATGGCCGTATTATAGTCGCTGCTATGTCTTATGATGGTATCCGCTATTTCGATAGTAGTGGAAAACAAGCTCTCGAAAACATTGGCAGTGCACACATTTGGAATGTTGGTACATATCATGCCTGGGCTATCATTGGAAGGAAGGGAGCTGCACCTGGTTCTGTTCCAGAGGTTTTCAATAGCCAATACACAGCTGCTATCAGTGCTAGTGTGCCTGTTTCAGTGCCTGATCTTCCTACCATCCAAGGTTGTGATAATTCCATCTACCCTCTTTCCTGTCGCGCTGGCAGGGAGTGAGTGATTTTGTATGTTTGCTGCGCATCTCATGGATGTGGATAAAATTAGTATGTTTGCTGCCATTATTATATAGCCATAAATTATAACTATAGAGAACATTGTGCGCTCAGTGTGCAGATGTGCCATAGGAGATGTATCATGCAGTAGTCTTGCAATTTTGTATAATTATAGGATTCATAATAATTAATGAATTGCCATGACAAAATTATAGTTGTAAATCAAACATGCATGTAAAACAAGATTAATGTTCACCAGTCAATATACTATAATTTTACTTGTATAGGGAAGTTTCAATACTGCAGCAGCCTATATATAGGTAAAGTGTGTAATGATCACCACAAGCATGACATCACCTTTGGTTGTTTCTGATGATCGAGAAATGCTTTCAGGAGTGCATGTGATGTGATATCTGATAGAAGCAGTACACAGATCACGAGTCCAGGTGCATGTGCAGAGCCTTTTCATTTCCTCCCAAGGTCCAATATATATATATCAACAATACAATAATACAATGGCCCTGGGTGCCAGTAATTAATTGCTATAGCAACACATTCTTGTACAATGCATATACACGTACCTGTAATGGAGTCCCAGACTTGAGAGTATCTCTTTCTGCACACTCAGCATATCCTCCAAGGACTCCATACTCTCTCTCTCCCCGACTCTTGGCTTGTCACACCGAATAACTCCACCTTGCTGAACTGATGCAGTCGGTACAGGCCCTTAGCCGACAGTGTGGATCCTCCTGTGCATGTGTGTGAGTGGGAGATACATGTTAAACACTCATGCAGTACACATACAGCTACCCCTAGGCCCTGATAAATTATGCTCGGAATAATTTTAGTGTGACTGTGTCTTAATTAAAAGTCTATAAGGCATCAAATGACCATTTTTGGTAAAGATCATTTTTGTCTCATGAATCAGCCGCCCTTCTCTTAATTTTGAATCATGATGTCTTGATCAGTGTGTTTTAATAATATTATAATACGTCTTAACTTTGTTATTGGCAATAATCATGAGAATGATAAAAATGAATGCTCATCTAATTGCTTAATAATTACTTACCAGTATTATAGAGAAGCAAATTAAAGTGATGCAATAATATTAAAATTTATATCAATTGTATAATTATATATCTGTGTGTACACCCGTTTCCAGGCCCTACATACAATATACGTAGCATACACATCACACAAAATAGCAGTTGATTGATCCCTAGTAACTATACACAATCACATAATTATATTAAGATCTACAATAACTAATTTTTAGTTCTCAGAAAGATAATCTGGGTTGAAGTCCGGATCAATCTTGTCAACACTTCCTGAATTGTTGGTCGAAGGGTCAGGGTCGAAATCACTCGCGATCGTGTCCACATTTCCAGAGTTATTAGGAGGAGGGTCAGGGTTGAAGTCATTTCGAAGCATTTTGATGTTTGCTGATTTGGTGGTAGTACTGCAATCACAACAACAGAAAATCCCCAACACCAGAGCTACAGTGATACCGATTATTACAGAAATGGGCACCAAGATAACAACTGCATAGGCCCATCCTCTCTGGTCACAAATTAGCGAAACTTCGACATTCTCACCCCAGTCCACACGCTCGGGGATTGATGTGATCACCAAGAATTGTTGAGACCCAGTACCATAGTCAATGCCTACTAGGCAATTTCCTTGTTCACTGACATTACACGACTCCTTGGAGTTTAAGTCAGGGGCACTGTATTCCGTTCTCTCAAAGTTTAAAGAACCATTTACAAAAATTTCCGTTGATAGTGAATTGTGTAAAATTACGTAGTACTCATCTTCTCGCTCGACTCGATATGAAATGGTAGATGTACGTGTATTCTTACAACAGGCAGGTGCATATTGGAACATCTCAGCTACATTTTGGCTAGGGCTATCAACCCAATCGTTTGCATTTTGATTGCCTTTCACAATGTAGACATCAACCAACAGATCTGTGCATACAGAGACTGATATGTTGGAGTTGGGATGAAGATGATACTGCCAGAATCGAAACTCCGTTGAATCAATTGTCGACTCGATAGAAACAGTAAATTGATTAGTGTCATTCAGGGCCAGTATACTCGTGTCGTCGATAAGAAACAGTTCAGCATCAACTGAATTGGACGAGAGCTCAAGATAACCACCATCGCAAAAGAACGAAGATAGAGATATCAGTCGACTATCTCCTGGTGAGTAGAAGTCAGTGGAAATGTCAGTAGGACGAATAGTGACTGAATTAGAATCATCTGAATCATTATTGGACACGCCAAACATATTTATTCCTACTACAACACCAATTATTATGCCACTAACGAGTAAAATCAATAATGTTGCTAAGACCCCGGCAATAACTTTAGCGCACACAAAGCTACAACAGCAACAATCGTTGTCACATCCCTGTTCATCACCATATGCTGGATAGGTACGATTCGAGTAACGGCTAGAGCTGTGACTGCTGAATCTCTCGTCACCCCAACTTCCTCCTCCTCCTCCTCCACCTCCTCCACCTCCACCACCTCCTCCTGCACTGCCTCCTCCTGACGGCATTCTTTATTTAAGTCTATAATTATAATAATTATACAAATTAACATTACTGATTTTTCAGTATAAATTATTTGTGTGGCTATGGCCTGGTTAATCTGATATACACCTTAAAACACTTACTCCAAATTCCAGCAAAGATTAAGGACTCACAGTATACTGGTCTAGTCAGTAGATCTCTATACTTTAAATATGCACATGCATCACAGTACAAAGCTAGAGAGGTCTAACATTTAATGTAGACTCTATACACATCTATACACGTACGTCTAGTCTAGGTACTAGGTCACATGTGCACAGTGCAGTGACCAGCCAGGAAATCATGAACTAGATCTAGATCTAGACTATAAACTTTCAAGTTGAATCATGTGCTTCCTGTACTTTTGTTATATATAATAGTGCTGGTGCATGACGTCATCATGATAACAATGTAGATCAGGGTAAGGTGCAGCAGAATTGATTCCCCATAAAACAATAGCATTGTATAGTGGTATATGACATCATCTCATGCATTACCTACAATATATATATGCATAATTATATGTAGATCAATATCAGAGGAGGTCGGACAACCTGTGCAACGGCCTAACACCAATTTTTACTAATCAGTATTTTAATTTAACTTGCCTGTAGAGATACGTGTTGCACTCCTCTTAGACAATTGGCCTCTGTATTCCTCGTGTGACTGCATGCATGTATGCCTCAGGTATAAATATTATGATCAAGTTTCTAGTACATTAGTGACCCCTTTCCATTGTGCCTCGAGTACAATAAAAACCCCATGTTAGTTGTACGTATCGGGAGGAGAGTTTTCTTTAGGTATGTGCCTTCAATGGATTTGACAATTACATGTGTCTAGTAGCATGATATTTATAATTAACATAAATAGTTCACTATAATATAGCTATCTGATAGTCCAGTACTGTTCTGGTAGGAAAGGCCTCAAGGCGTGCGGGAGAAGGACGCTGCCGTCCTACAGAGGGGGCATAATGATGGTAACGACACTATACAACCCAATTTCAAGCTATAGTCAGACATTGCACACATCGTAATCATACACAGTCTATACTTTATTTCACTTATTGTCAAAGTCTTCCTTCTACTATTACTGATTATATGATTGTACACAGTATGACACTATACAAACTGCATGTGAGGTTAGACTCACCTCTTGCTGGTAGTTCTCCAACAGAGAGATGATTACCCTCGGCACAGCACAACCAGTTGCATTCACCTGTGCATGTATATAATAATAGTTATATAGATGTGTGTTACATCGATCAATGTTGGTATTAGTGAATAAAATGAAAATTTGATACAGGTAGATTGTAGTTCTCTTGCCTGCTCAGGCACGGTAATAGCGTACTAATGTATGTATATACGGATATAAGAGTATAGATATTAAATGTTGGGTATTAGTACTAGTGTTACTGGTATTTGTGTGCAGAGTAGCAACATTCAATCACTGTAGTGTCGATCACGTCAACAGTGACAACCCTGCAATATCTGAAGTGCATGTGGCCACTCAAGAGACTAAGTACACTCTGGGTTGGGGGTTGGGACTCACAGTGTGGGCATACTTGGTCTCTAGTACTCCTCTCTTATCACGACGGCCATCTTGGTTGGGGTAAGTGATGGACAGTCGTCTGCTCTGATAGTCGGTACAGTTTGAGGCACTGGTTACCTCTCCATATTCCCCACGTCCTGGCATCCAGACCTCAACATCGTACTTGCGATAGGCTGGCGCACCCAACTCAGCAGTGGCCATCTCAAGCACTCTACAGGGAGGCACATGCAGGGGTGGATCCATGAATAAAACAGAGGGGGGCTAGCTTTCAAGATTTTAAATGGGTGTAACCCTTAGGGTGGCCTATGTCTCCCAGGAGATGGGTACGAACAAGTTTTTGCTTCGTTTATTCAAACTTTGACCTCTGAATTCGAATGAATGGAGTAATGTGTCAATCTAGTGGCTAGCACAGCAATACATTGCATGGGTTACTAGTAACACAGTTCTTGTACAATGCATATACACATACCTGTAATGGAGTCCCAGACTTGAGAGTATCTCTTTCTGCACACTCAGCATATCCTCTAAGGACTCCACACTCTCTCTCCCCGTCTCCTGGCTCGTCACACCGAATAACTCCACCTTGCTGAACTGGTGCAGTCGGTACAGGCCCTTAGCTAACAGTGTGGATCCTCCTGTGTGTGTGTGTATGTGTGTGGGTGGGTATAGGAGGTACATGTAATAAACACACAGTATACATGCAGCTACCCTGAGGCGTAAACATCATGCTTGTAGTGTTTCTAAACCACGTACACTGAAAATACATAACATTTCAAAACCTCATACAACAGATACTGAGTAGGCCTTGCCCAATTATGCTCAAAATGTTGCGTCTCCAAGTCTCATGCATTGTACCTTAATTCTTACCAATTAGACTTTAATTATTACCCATTAGAAATCATCAACGAGAATTATACTGCAACAGACCTTCTACATAATCTTCTAAGGAACTATATTGGTGAAAGAAATCTTAGAAAAGAGTTAGAAAATCTACTATGACACCTTCTATACGTATATACTCAGTATTAGCATTACTCATGCCATTGAGGCTTAGTCCTTAGTCTCGCAAGCCCTGCCCCTTCACTCACTTACCTCACCTGATTGAGTAAAGGGGCTGGACTTGCGAGACTAATCGAGGCTATAGTGCGGCTATAAAATCATACTTTCTACCAACATTTGGTAAAATTGCCTAATAAGCTAATATTTTTTGCCTATTAAGCTGGCATAATGCTCAATGTTCCACCACACCTATTAGTCTCAAAATTATGCTAGCATAATTGGGCAAGGCCTAATACTGAGTAGCTCACAAGTACTGGCACTTGCCTGCTTCGGCTCTGTAGCACCTCCCAAACGCAACAAGCCTAAAACAATGGACTGTAATCATGGCTCTCACAAATACTGTCTGCGATACACATACACACACATGCATACGTACATGTACACTAAGTACTATATACACATACCTGATGGGCAGCTGTTTAAACGGAACATTCTTGCCAACAAACATGCCTGCAGAAGTGGAATACGGGAGTTACTATACATGAAATCATTTGACAGTAACATTTTCCAAGAATTCAGAAATCCCTAACAACCTACCATAAAATATAATTATGTGTACAGATGTAAATGTGGACAATGGTTAATTGTCAATTTTGCTCCATGCAGAAAATAAAGCCTGGAGGGAATCACTGATCACACATGCAACTTACCAGCTAGAGGCAGTTCAGCTGTCCCAGCTAGACAGAGATTGGTCCCACGGTGATGGTTCGAGGTCACATGAAACACCTGACTGGATGGCCCCCTCGGCTGGAAACCACACCCCTCCTACAAGCGCTCACACAGGATGCATTGAGTGTGTGGATTGATTTAGACAGGCTTACCACCATCTCTGTTCGTATGATGTCGGGGGGAATTACTGGCGTGTATCCCTGAAATGTGAGAGCAAAATGAAATTGTACAGCAATAATAATTATTTGCTCAATGACAAGTACGCAATGTTAGTGAAGATTACGAAGTGATTGCTGGTAAAAGGTTTGGACAGCCCAAACTAAACTAAACTAATAATTATAGTTAGCAATATAGAGCAGCATAGTCAATATGGCCTCAGTATACGTACTTCTCAGTGCATGTGATGAAGGCTTTCAGAAATTTTTTAGACAACACCACTTAATTAAAGTATGTAGGCTACCTTGGATACGGCAGTTTGTAAAGCAAACTGTACCAGAGCCATCTCCAGCATTGCAGCTGCACCCTTAAGATAGCAGAACCCATTCACAGAGGCACTAGAAGAACCTCTACAGTACAAACAATTGAAGTATGTTATAAGTCATTATAGTAAAGCTGAAAGTAAGATACAAAAGGTTACAGAACCCATTCACAGAGGCACTAGAAGAACCTCTACAGTACAAACAATTGAAGTATGTTATAAGTCATTATAGTGAAGCTGAAAGTAAGATACAAAAGGTTACAGAACCCATTCACAGAGGCACTAGAAGAACCTCTACAGTACAAACAATTGAAGTATGTTATAAGTCATTATAGTGAAGCTGAAAGTAAGATACAAAAGGTTACACAACCCATTCACAGAGGCACTAGAAGAACCTCTACAGTACAAACAATTGAAGTATGTTATAAGTCATTATAGTGAAGCTGAAAGTAAGATACAAAAGGTTACAGAACCCATTCACAGAGGCACTAGAAGAACCTCTACAGTACAAACAATTGAAGTATGTTATAAGTCATTATAGTGAAGCTGAAAGTAAGATACAAAAGGTTACAGAACCCATTCACAGAGGCACTAGAAGAACCTCTACAGTACAAACAATTGAAGTATGTTATAAGTCATTATAGTGAAGCTGAAAGTAAGATACAAAAGGTTACAGTACCTGTAATCATACAAATCCAGCTGATTCCCTATCTCAATATGACTCTTTACAGGAAAACTGAACTCTGCAATTATGGGATGACAATTAGTTATTTTACATAACAGCATGCAATTCTACGTGCAATGCAACTCACTTCTCTTTTGTCCATGCTCCTCTACCACTCTCGAATCTTTATAGCCTCCCACTGGCTGCAAAAAGAGGAATCTTTATAATGATAGACACACTTCAAAAAATACAGTCCATACTGTGTGCGGATGTACTTCGTTCGGGAGCTGAGTGAGGACTGGCATCATCTTGTCTTTCAACTCTCGTCTTTCTTCCTGGAGAGAAAAAAATAGAGTAACCTTTAAAGTGAAGCAGATTTTTTATACACCTATACAGTGAAACCTTGTCACCCTATTAAGCATGTCACCCAGCCTCTATAATACAGCCTGGTTAATGGGCCCCAAAGTCTCCATGCTGGAGCATGTGTTTTGACTTACGCTTGCAGGCCACCAACGGCCCTATATTTGAATCACCGTTGGTCTACCCAAGGATTCACTGCATTAAGAAGCTGTCATAATGTTACCGCAAGTTACGCCATAGTGACAAATGTAGATGGTACCATGCCAATGGGATTGCATACACCAAGCACTTGGCACTATTATGTTTACCTCAAATTTTGCAATGTCTCGTTTGAGTTGAACACCTCTGTCCTTAGCCAGTGACTTTTCTTCTTCACTCTGTGGATAGTTAATCATAGCGAAAGCTGTACACAGTGACCAACAACAGGTGTCTAAAATGTGTAGTATCAAGTGCATAATATAGAGTGTAAACATTCTTTGTGGCCTCAATTGAGAGATCTGAGTATTGCGTGGACAGTACTGGGCTGGGTAATTGTTGGGTTGTTTCAAAAGGTAGCATTATTGCAGATGCTAATGGTTTCAGTGGCAAGTTTCGCTGACCAGTAACACGTACTGTACAATTAAGGCAACTTCACCTGGGCTGCATTGAATGTCTCATGGTTATTCTTTCTCTCTTTGTCCAGGGATTTCACACGCTCAACAATGAGGTTGTGCCTCTCTAGCGTCTTTAACTATGGAAGAACAATTGCGAATGAAATAAACTGTTGTTTTCTTCGCAAGAAGTACCAGGGTTTCGAATGAGAGGTTAATCGATGCGAATGGCACTGTACAAGCCTGATTGCTATCGAAAATTTGCAATCGAAAGAACCTCGTATTCTAACCTGATATACGATAATAGATTCGAGTCAAATTGATATACATGTACAGTGGAACTCCGCTTGACGACCACCCGTGAATAGCAACTATCAGGTCCGAAAAATAAGGTCTGGATTGCAGCCACATGTATTTACTGTATAGACGACCCCTGAAGAACGGCAACCTCGCTTTCCGTAAAACGACCAGCATTCTGCTCCCTGAACAGCTTTTAGCCAATGAAAATTATTACTGAATATGCATTTTTGGGCACAATCTATATCATGTGGAGGATAATCAAACCTCTCAATTAACTATGGACACCTCTCTGTAACAGCCAAAACTTAATTGTGTTCGTTATAAAAATTATTAATACGTAGGTTCCACTGTTAACCACTATCCCCGACTCTATTTTTCTATTTTCCTTTTTACTCAACTCTTTCCCCCTATCCCCCACTCTAGCTCCTCCCTGTACCCCCCAGGTCCCTAATGATATTCATGGTCTCCAAGTGGTCTCCCCACCACTAATAAATCTATGATAACTACAATTGCTGAACAATTTTTATCTTTATCAGTTTGTGAGTCTACACACACAGCACGTCTCCCTCACCAGTTGGTCCACAATATCGGTCTCCATGCCTCTCTTGGCCAGGCTCTCCTTCACACATGCCCGTCTGGCCAGGAGATGCTCATACCCCGTGGCTATCACCTGTTTCTGTATGCGCTCTCCTAACTCTGTCCACTTCTGAGGCAGCACATCTTCCAGAGGGTCCGTAGAGGAGTGCTTTAGACGTGTAGCAACCACCAAACGGACAAATGAGCTTGTTTTTAGTGCGTTTAGGAGCACCTTTGGCTGCATGCTGTCCTGTCTAATAAATACTGGGTAGGGGTCCCCCACAGACTAGGTGGCTTACAAGTAGATCTAATTGTAAAATCAGTAAAACTACCATTACCACACAATCTTATACTGTCAATAGTTTGATGGCAAACTGAGGTTTGAAAATTGAAATTGTACACCTGTTTTACCGGGCCGTACGTAGCTAGCATACAAATCACACACATAGACGCCTAGCTAGATCTACAATAAAATAATAATATTAAAATTTAGATCTACAATAAAATAATATTAAAATTTGTTCTCCGGTAGATAATCCGGGTTGAAGTCCGGGTCAATCTTGTCAGCACTTCCTGAATTGTTGGTCGGAGGGAAATCACTTCGAGGCATTTCGATGTTTGCTGATTCGGTAGTAGTACTGCATTTGCAACAACAGACAATTCCCAACGCCACTGCTACAATAAGGGCGAATATTACAGAAATGGGCACCAAGATAACAACTGCATAGGCCCATCCTCTCTGGTCACAAATTAGCGAAACTCTGACGTTCTCACCCCAGTCCACACGCTCGGGGATGGAGGTGATAACCAAGAATTGTTGAGACCCAGTGCTATAGTCAATGCCTACTAGGCAATTTCCTTGTTCACTGACATTACACGAATCCTTGGAGTTTAAGTCAGGGGCACTGTATTCTGTTCTCTCAAAATATAAAGAAGCGTTCACAGAGATCTCCATTGAGAGTGAATTGTGTAAAATGACATAGTACTCATCTTCTTGCTCGACTCGATATGAAATGGTAGATGTATTCGGCAAATCATTACAACAGGCAGGTGCATATTGGAACATCTCAGCCAAATCTTGGCTAGGGTTATTAGCCCAACTGTTTGCATTATCATTGCCTTTCACAATGTATACATCAACCAACAGATCTGTGCATACAGAGACTGATATGTTGGAGTTCGGATAAAGATGATACTGCCAGAATCGAAACTCCGTTGAATCAATTGTCGACTCGATAGAAACAGTAAATTGATTAGTGTCATTCAGGGCCGGTATACTCGTGTCATCGATAAGAAACAGTTCAGCATCAACTGAATTGGATGAGAGCTCAAGAGAACCACCATCGCAAAAGAACGAGGATAGAGACAGAAGTCGACTATCCCCTGGTGAGTAGAAGTCAGTGGAAATAGTAACAGTAGAATCATCATCATTGGACTCGCCTGTCGAATTTGCTGCAACACTAAGCCCAATAATCATGCCCAAAACAAATAAAACAAATAATGTAACTACGACCCCGACAACAACTCCAATGCACATCCCACAGCTAGAATCCTTGTCACTACTCCGGGATGTTGTGTAGGTACTACTCGAGTAACGGCTTGAACTGGGAGTGTCACTGCTGAATCCCTCCCCTTCTCCACCAAAGCCTCCTCCTCCTCCACCACCACCTCCTCCTGCACTGCCTCCTCCTGACGGCATTCTTTATTTAGGTAGGTCTATTAAAAAATGAACATCACTGACTAATTTTTGTAGATATAAATAAAACACTCACATCAAATTCCAGCAAAAATTGGAGGACTCACAGCTATAGTAGTCTGTAGATCTATACTTTAAGCACAAGTATGATTTATCAGGGAGGTCTCACATTCAGATTTTTATAAAAAGACTGCTGTCACTGACATGCAGTGACAAGCCACGCAGGAAATCATATGATCTCAGTGAACTATAAACTTTAAAGTTCAGTGTTGGCGGTGTTATTGACGTCATGATGGCATTGTATAGTGGTGCATGACATCATCATCTGATGTTGATGTCATACATGGCATAACTATATAGATCTACAGAGTTTTTGTGTGCACGAATCACTACAAGTTCAGTGCATTGATGTCATTGCGGTCATGTGATAACGTCCAGGCCAATGACATGCAACTTCGTGCACATGTCGGACGGTGACCTCCTCTGGCATGCATGATATAGCCGGACTAGTGATTTTGCGGTTTTTACTGATTAAGCATGTACTGCGAACATTAATTTTATATACTCACAAATTTATAATGCATATATGTACTGTAAAAAGGCTGCTATTCCATGCAGCATCAACAATTATCATTGTAGATCTAGTAAATTCTAGCAGCCAGAACTGACAAGTATAATCATATGTGGGGAGCACCTTTGTAAACAATACATGATTGTATTGCCTATGTGTGACCTTTCCCCTGTGGTTATTCATAATCAAGAGTAGAACACATCACTGCATTAAGGAATATAGATTAATATTTAGAGTAGATAAATAAATTAGCAACTCCCACGCACATGCAATTCTACATCTAGACTGTTACAGAGGTCTGGCAGACGCGGTGCAGCTCAAGCAATTAGCCTTTAATTGAGCAATAATTGTTCGCCCACGTCCTCCCCACGTCGTACATTTTTGCTGAGAGTAATCAAAGGCTAATTACTTGAGCTGCACTGCGCCTGTCGGACCTCCTCTGGACTGAATACATGTACGTCACTAATACTATACATGTTGTAGCAGGAGTGCGAATTCATGCACTCCTGGTTGTAGTAATTGTGTAAACAGCCATGAATAAAATTAAATGTGGGCTGAAGGTACAAACCACACGTGTGTGTGCTGATATCATAATTTTTATGATGAACATAATAATGCAATGGTAGAAAGTAAGTGAAAATAGTTCATGTTGTAATGTTAGATTCAGAGTTTACCAGGTTGTCCACAGCTTTATAGGGGTTAGCCCACATGAGGACCTTGCTCCTCTATAATGGACATGATAAGATTGATGATTGGAGGAGAGAGAACGATAGTCGGCATCTTTGTAGGGATTATTCCATTTGGTTGCCAATATCATTAATTAACCACTTTACGTACCTTAACGGTCTGAGAGTGACGTGATATGACATACCTGTATACTGTAAAAATTAACGCGGTTTACACTTAAAGCTACAGTTAGCTATAGATTAGCCTCGATCCCAGGCCGCACTTTACTCAGGGAACTTCACTCTTCTTTTCTATGAAGGCCGGTGAAGGAGGCTACAGTTGGATACTCCTCCTAATGTACTCCAGAGTGTTGAACTGCTGTGTAAACGTGGAACCGCATTTTCCTTAAAGTGCGTCATCACTGTCACACTATTCAATTTATGAGATATAAACTCACAATTAAAACAAGAAAATTTACAACCTGCAATCTCCCCGCCCCCATTGTTTAAATTATTAATGTACTTTCCCCAGCCAAGTGGGGGGCTTGCAACCCTAGCCTCAATGCAGTGATGTGCATGTTCATTGCAGTCTCCTAGAGGTATTCCTTAATGTAATGATAATTATGTGCTCATTGCAGTCATATTTTTTGTTAAACAAATGAAGTTACACATGTAGTACTGATCTAGGCAAAATAAATAATAAAATAGTACAAAAAGGAAAAAGGAAAATATACTTGTTAGTCCATTTGGCATAAGTGTGCCTCGGCCGACACCAAATCCATTGGTGGGATGGTCTTGATGGCGCGACCACGGGAGGACCGGGAGCCTCGCACACATTGTATTGCAGATCTGAGCAGATTATATTATGATAAGGAGCATCTTAGCCAGTTTATGACCTGGTGGTATGGTTGGTCCCATTTCTCAGCTAGGAGGGAAGCCAATCTTATAGAACACTGTTGCTTCTTTTCCTAGTCCCCCACTTGCGGAGAGCACTAAGGGGGTGAAGGACGCATGTTCCACCTCCCTGACTCTTTGCTCATAGGCTCTTTTTTCTCTACTTTGTGTTTTCTGAAGCACTGCTCCAGGCTCGTGTTCCTGTTCAATGGTGCGTGGGGGTTAAACACCCTGACATCTACGAAGGTTCTCTCCAGTCTTCCTCCCCAGAAGCCGTTTGCCGCGATGTCTAGTCGGGTGTTATATCAGTGGTAATGGCGGTACGTCTTGCCATGGTCTCCGAGGAGAGTGGTTGAAGATCCGGTTCCACACACACATCATTGCAGACTTCCGTCATTAGGGTGGCAGTTAGATCTCTGATCTCGTTATGGCGTATCGACGGGAATCCACCTCGTGGGCAGGAGAGAGCATGTTCGATTGTGAAGTTTGCACCACAGACACAGTTTGTAGCAGTGTTTGGCGGACACCATCCATATCTCAGGGCAGTCATATAGGTATTCCTCAATGCAGTGATGTGTTCATTACATGCAGTTTGGAGGTATTCTTCCACATTGCCATGACGAAATAATTATGTGATCAAAAATCACACTAATCATTGTGAGGGTCACACAATGAGGCCACATTCAGAACTCACGAGGTCTACCGGAGGTTTAATGAAACATCCCGGGTGCGAGCATGCTCCCCTGATGCAGCAAATTGCTCAACAGGGAGACAGTTAAGGTGAGGCGACATCTCAGCCAGGACATACAATAGTGGAGTTGTATAGGGGGATCATCTCTCTTGGATGCAAGGAGACAGGCGAGACTCTTGTAAAATAAAACTTTTTTTAACCTTTATGCCGTGAGCCCGGTGAAAAATATCGATTGGAGGATAGAAATTGTGGTTCTGGATCAGAGTTTGCTTGGTTATAGTAGCGATTTGGAGATCCAGCCACTTGGAGTAAGCATTGACTACGTATACACCATGTAGATTAGAAACATAATTATGTCCATCAACAGGGCCAGCGTAATTGCATGGCTATTATATAGATGGGCTATATTTTGCCCTCTGAGCAGTATAACTATTCTGGTGCGCATGTATATACATGTATGTGAAGTGAAAAGGAGTATATATGCATACATGCAAGCCATAGTCTATAGGGTGGGGTGCATGCGTGTCTGATATTCTTCTACCCATGCACGCATCGATATATATACCTGCTAAATATAATGGCTCTGTCACTATAATACATAATTATTGTCTTTGCACTTGATAATAGTATTTGGCAACTTGCAGACTGAGTCACGGAATTAACTCAAGCTTGTACTCTCAAACACCCCATGCATATTAAAAAAAGTGTTAATTTGTTAAAAATAAAAGCAAAGTGAGACAAAACTGACTGAATCTGCATTTAACCAGGTTGTGAAGCTATATATATATATACATGCACATGTACATCACACAAACTAGATTAGTTCTCAGGAAGATAATCCGGGTTGAAGTCTGGGTCAATCTTGTCAACACTTCTTGAATTGTTGGTCGGAGGGTCAGGGTCGAAATCACTCGCAATCGTGTGCACATTTCCAGAGTTATTTGGAGGAGGGTCAGGGTTGAAGTCACTCCAAGGCAATTCGATGTTTGCTGATTTGGAGGTAGTATACAGCACTTATAATAACAGACAATCCCCAACACCACGGCAGCTACAACAAGGATGATTATTACAGAAATGGTCACCAAGATAACAACTGCATAGGCCCATCCTCTCTGGTCACAAATTAGTGAAACTCCGACGTTCTCACCCCAGTCCACACGCTCGGGAATGGATGTGATCACCAAGAATTGTTGAGACCCAGTGCTATAGTCAATGCCTACTAGGCAATTTCCTTGTTCACTGACAAAACACGATTCCTTAGAGCTTAGGTCAGGGACACTGTATTCTGTTCTCTCAAAGTATAAAGAAGCGCTCAAAATAATCTCCATTGAGAGTGAATTGTGTAAAATTACATAGTACTCATCTTCTTGCTCGACTCGATATGAAATGGTCGATGTATTCTGTAAATCATTACAACAGGCAGGTGCATATTGGAACATCTCAGCCAAATCTTGGCTAGGGTTACTAGCCCAACTGTTTGCATTATTATTGCCTTTCACAATGTAGAGATCAACCAACAGATCGGTACATATATACAGAGACTGATATGTTAGAGTTGGGATGAAGATGATACTGCCAGAATCGAAACTCCGTTGAATCAATTGTCGACTCGATAGAAACAGTAAATTGATTAGTGTCATTCAGGGCCGGTATACTCGTGTCGTCGATAAGAAACAGTTCAGCATCAACTGAATTGGACGAGAGCTCAAGAGAACCACCATCGCAAAAGAACGAGGATAGAGACAGCAGTCGACTATCCCCTGGTGAGTAGAAGTCAGTGGAAATAGTAACAGTAGAATCTAAATCGTCATCTGAATTGTCCATGGACTCGCCTGCCTTATTTAGTCCTATCGCAACACCAATTATTATGCCACAAATGAGCAAAACGCCTAATGTAGATATGACCCCGATAAAAATTCCAAAGCCCACTGCACCACTGTCGTCGTCACTGTCACTACTAATGTGCGTGATGGCTTAAACTGTGAGTGTCACTGCTGAATCCCCCTCCTCCTCCTCCACCACAACCTCCTCCTGCACTGCCTCCTCCTGATGGCATTCTCTATTCAGGTATAGATCTAATGCAAATTCGATTATTAACAATCACAGACTGATTTAAAGAAAAAATTGAGAACTTCCAGTCTAGTAGGTCTGTATAGATCTATACTTCTGCACCTCTTGTACCAGACCAGTCTATTTATCCGAGAGCTAGGTCTCAGTACATCTACCTATCACAAGCCAGGAAATTATCTATAACTAGAGCACTAAAGTGCAAACCCTCGGCTGGTGACATGATAATAAAGAAACCAGAAGTGTGATAATGCAGTGCATGTAGCATGTATGACTAGCACAGCAACTCAAGAGCAATAAAACTAAACCAGACTGGAGGCATGCTGAAACATTGAGTGGTACATGCAATGTGGACTGGGATCACAGCAAAGAAGCCTGGAGTCTTAGACTTAGAGAGGTATGGCTCCTGCCAGGCTGGAGTAGATCTATAGGATCCAGAGTCAGCCAACAACCAGTCACAATTTTAGCTATTCTATTGTTCCTGGTACGGGATCACTTCAGCTGCGAACGTAGTCAGCAAGGCGCTAGATCTACTAGCTTTCCATTGTTCCTGGTACAGGATCACTTTCAGTTATAAATAACGCATGTGCCAAGTCTGTTCAAGCTACATTTTGCTCGCTTTTATTAGACAACAAAGCTTTAGGCCATGCAAAGTCAATTTGTAGTTTCTCAGGCCCTTGCGCTTGGAAATTGGCAGCTTTACAAAAAAGTTAAATTCTATGAATATCATTATCATTCAAATGCCTCAATCCGCTTGCTATTTAGGAATAATAGCCTGAGAAACTACAAATTGACTTTGCATGGCCTTAACACCGAAAGCTGCCACTATCAAAAAAGTACTAACTTGTTGTGTGGAGGTTACCCATGCTGTAAACGCAGTGCTAGAACATCCAGGTAAGCAGACCCATGCAGTCACAAGCTTGTTAGCTTTTGCTCGACAAAGAAGCTTTAACATAAAAATCTGCCACTATTTAAACCTAGTCTCATGGATCAGCCCCCTCCTGAGAAGTGGTCTGAGCACTCTTGTCTTGAGGTCATTTCACAGTGGAATGTGCCAGACCAATGGAATGTAATCAATTCCTGACCTTACGCCCCCGCGTATTTGTTATTGTACAAAGCGTCAAGCGCAGGCATCTCTCTATCTCTGAAAAAGGTGCTTCAATCTATTACATGTATGTCTTTTGCCTGTGGTGCTAACTCTCTGTGCCCAAGGATCCCTGCTTGGCTTGCTTATGCTTCGTAGCAGCGTCTATGTATGAAGCGTTTACCATGCGTAATGCATGCGTTAATGATTATCCAAATGCGTTGAGCAACGTGCAGTTCTTTATTGCCTCCTATAATATCACCTGACTAGAATAAGTCAATCTGATTGAGCCGTTGGAATTCCAGCGTGTGCAACAAAACTACATCAAGAGTGCTCAGATCCCCTTCTCAGGAGGGGGCTGATCCATGAGACTAATTTAAACCAAGATATTGTTGTGTGAAGGCTATCCATGCTGTAAACGCAATTAAGTGAACCCAGTTTACACAGAGTATATAGTGCTAGATTAGCCTCGATTCAAGGCCGATTAAAATACGTATTTTAATCGGCCTTGAATCGAGGCTAGCGCTAGATCTATATAGAATCACACAGAGCCACTAGTATAGAATCACATCCTGCTTCATGTGGGATTCTCATTGTATAGTGATGCATGACATCATCATGATCTGTGTCTACTATAAACTGTTACTAGTGTATAGCAGAATTGATTTCTCATAAAATAATGGCATTGTAATGCATGCTGCAGACATCATCATACTTCATTTGATGCTACCAGATTGAAGAGTTAGAGGGACTCATAGGAAACGGTTGGTATCTCGAGTAACATCCGCGCTACGCTGCGGTTTAATCGAGGCCAACACAACAATATCTATTTCTACACCCAGTGCATAATAAACTACAAGTAACTGTGCTTAGTCCGTGCAACTCACTTTTATACCACACTTACATCACCACTAATTGGTCACAGCTGTAGGATATATAGAATATTAGCATACAGCCCCAGGCGCTAGGTATGCACAGTTTTCAAGTTGTTTTTTTGTTTTTTCATTTGTTCAAGAAAGTAAGCAAAGAGAAAAGAGCCACGCTTGACAGTATTAAGACTCAAAGCGACGGCAGAAACAAGGAAGGTGCTCTCCAACAAGATGGCTAAGCTTCCATGGGTCCATGGGCGCGGTTTAGATACATTTTATCCAAGAAGAGCTTGCAACTCCAGTAGGGGACGTCGAATGGTCAACGCTTGGACCAAGGAAGCTCTTGAGCATCTGTAGGAATCAACATGTTGCTCAACTAGCTCTTTGACGGCTGCAAAATCCGGCATAGTCTTGTTATTTTTTGCAGTCTGCATCGTGGATTGAATTGTTGCTAGGGGGAGGTCCTTTTATAGTGCTGCAGTCACGTGGTATAAGTCAGGTATGCCACACCTACTCGGAGGATATGCACCCTATATATCCTCCGCTACCATGGTTACATATTACATACCCCTCGGCTCCACCTTGGAGTAACCACGGTAGCGGAGGATATATGGGTGCATATCCTCCTCTTAGGTGTGGTATATCCTATACATATTTCAAGGTCTATACCTATTGTAGTAGTCATAACCAGCACGCTTACACGTTACATGTTCCAATAGCTCTAAAACAGCCTTGGGAACATATAACTTTATTGGAAAGTCTCTTTTTACTGGGTGTGGTCAGTCATTAGCAAGTACTACACGTGGCTCATGGACTAGGCGTGTTATAAATTGCTGAAAGAGATTATGTTTCGAGGAAACACAGCTTTGGGAGTTACCCGGCAAAAATGTGCTTAATAGCCTCGTTCATAGGGCGTAATGCGGATAATTTTCGAGGCTCCACTGCAGATCAATGTAAAATCATCACGTGCACCACTCCGTTTCCTATCCCTCTATATAACTCTTCAATCTATGATGCTACACACAGCAAAAACACTTATGATGCATCATCGTATTTTAGTCTTAAAATGACAGAAATTTATGTCGTTTCTACATGAAATTTCAAAAGAGATGCATTTCATTGAACATTTTTATGTTACTGTAACGAATGTGTTTTTACTGTGCATGTAGCAGAATTGCACTATAATTATATCATGACTGGCACCAGGATAGGCCTTGGCGAATTATTCAGGCTAGCATAAAAATAGGTACTCCTGAGCATTGAGAATAATGCTGGGAAAAATAGGCACATTTTCTGACTTTGACGAGAACAATAGGTATTAACGAGAAGATCAGATTATACATGTAGAACACTACTTAGAGGCTCAGCTGGCTGTCATGTAACTACACAATAACAAGACTTGGTTCTACGTGTATATGTTATATAGATCGCTTCTGGACACTGCATTTTACCTTTAAAAAAAAGGTTGTCACTTCTATGAAACAGTCATGCAGCTTGCGCATTAGAACATTAATTTTTAGATTTTGCCTAAAAAAAGTCAGCATGCGCTGGAGGTTTAGAGCCTTTTAGTAAATAAAACTGCATAAACAGAGCTTCGCAGGACTTATATTAGGAGAACTAAAACTTTTAGTGATAAGTGAAAACTTGGAAAAACTTGCTAAGTAGCTGCTTAAGCCTCCCATTCACTTATGTGTTTGAAAGTTTCATCTTTCTGTTGAAAGAATTTTTCATTGCAGAGTTCGAGTTTGTGCGGGTGAAAATAACTTTTGATGACAAACTATAGGTTTTTGAATTAGCTGGGGTGTTAGTAGGCCTAATAAACGCCTCTCTCGAATTGTAACCTCCTCTGCCAGCAAATAGTAGCCCTGTGGCCTCTGATCCGATAATTATACTTATTAAACAGAACTACACCTAACAAATATAAAATAGTGTGAGCGGTATGCATTGTGTGTGGTATGCATGCGCATGCAGTATTGTACTCACATTGAGTCAAGTGCTGACAAATTTCAAAAGCTATCCTCTCTTTTTTCAATCTCAGTAACAACTCCAGTAAAGCTTTGTAAGTTGCTGCAAAAGGAAAAGGACTGTGTTTTTTCCAGAGAATCAAACATTTAGTCATGGCTACTTGAGTTCCTTCTTTATGGTACAACTCATTGATATCAGCTTGTTCAGCAGGACTTAGTCCCATGGAACTCGGCCAGAAAAGGAATATTTGAGTCCATAATTTCACTGTTAAGTTGCTCGTCAGTAATATTACTTCTTAGTCCATGCAGAGTGAATCGATTAACGGGTGATCCTATAGAGGCAGGGAAATTAATTAATGTTATGAGCATATCATCAATGTTTGTTGCATTTTGACCTCTGTGTGCTGGGCCTGAGCTAATTATTCAATTACTATTATTCAAATCTTTTATTCTCACTTTTCTTCCCTATTATTCAAGAAATCTCACCTATTATTCAAGTTTTTCAGTTTGTTTTTGACAAAAGTTTCTAAAATAAACAATGTAATAACATAAACAGTATAAATTTGTCCTCTATATAAATCTTTTTCTTCCTACAGGTGGATTGAAACCTTTCTCTTTCTTGTGAGATTTATGCTTGAGGAACTTTGAATACTTTAAACAACACTTTTTAGATGATCTTGCTGTATTATAGAGCCATTCTGCGCATGCGAAATAGTGTTTTGCAATTAATTTTGCCTATTATAAAATGCTGCCTATTATTCATTCAAGTATAATTAGCACAGGGCTACTGTGTGCCAATATCTGCCATATGGCACAGTTCAGATAGTGAACTGTGCCAGTATCTAAAGTAAGGCTGAAGTTACGTAAAGCCCACCCACCTAGGTTGCAGTTACTTGTGGTAGGCATAAGAGTTTCATGTGCATGCACAGCCGACCACAAATAGTTGCAAACCAGGTGTCTGATGTGTACACGGAAAGGAATGCAACAAATCAGTTGTTATACACAGCTTCACGGGAAAGGAATGCAAATCAATCGTTACATAGCTTCATGCACTTGTGCGCACATTGGATATAATTATTATGCCTCGGTGCGCACATACGCAAGCAAGGTATACGGTAGTGTATTTGTGTGTGTCTGTCTTTAAAGAGTTACTGTTTACTGCAGTAGAAAAATCCACCAAAAATAACAGTCCGCCTATGTCGTGGTATATATAATTATATAGTTATCATAATTATACTCGTGCATATCATGCTTATATCATGCTTATACCACTTTCAAACTGCATGTGTATCTTTAGGGTTTGTGAGAGAAGAAATTAGTTGAAGGTGTGCACAATGTGAGTTTGGTCAATCACCGAAAAGATTCTGTTCTAGTGAAGACGAAACATCTCACAAAATAGGAAGATCACCATGATTAAGAAGGACACTGCATGTTCGAGTGCACAAACAATGGCTGCATGGTCGTTGTTGTATGTTAATTTACTATAATTCTTGTATAGTGTTGTATCACGTTTGATGTGTGTGCCAATTTATGCAGATAGAGCAAGAGATATAGAAAAGAGGACTCTCGTTAACTCCTGCTATCATATTTTATTCGGAGACTCCAAAAGGAAAGTATGCAGGGAACCAGCATGACTGTACGAGCAAAATCAAAAAAATATATATATACAAACTAACGGCACTTATCAGTAAATAACCGTGCAGGAGTAAATCCATATAAAAGAACCATATAACTATTAGTGAAGAATACCAACACCTTTCTATATTGATTAATTCACTATAGTTTAAGGTCGAAACTATACCATAATAATTATTTACACAAACAAAATTACGCCACGAGTGCCTGCAAGGCACGAGTTCCTATAAGCACAGACGAGTAATAATCATCAGTATCCATGGGATAATGCATTCATTGCTTAGAAACCAAAATGCAGGTTGAATCTGTGTATGCGTGACATGCGGTTGCTTTGTCAACCAGAAGGATGCGTAGCAAATTGATGTTCTCTACAGTTTAAGAAAACGGCTAAAGACAAAGAAATAAGACTCTGGAATACCAAGAGAGCTTGTATATATAGAAGGCTAGAAAGAACAGACAAGAAAAAGAGCCAAGAAAAATGTTGACAACCAGTAACCTGTTTTGAAAACGAATAGTTCTGAAGGATAAACAGCATGTGGTTGCTTTCTATCATTCCAATGTACCAGAAGAGAAAACATCACCGCTATAGCAGAAGAAAAGTAACAACCATTTTTGAAGCCAAAGTGACTTACAAGAGCCTGAACAGGCTTAAATGGTGGTGCAGTACACTTCTACATGTGCAATATTCCGCTCAAAGCACTCACTCCCAACACTGATGCCTGTTTCAGTGATGCATTAAATATGACTGCTAAAATTAAAACTGAACACTAATTAACAACTCCCTGACCTTCAGCCTCACTTGCAAAAGAGCACCAATGTAAATAAACATGAAAGTAACGCGTCAGTAAAATTACAGCAACAAAGTAAATCATAGCTCTACAAGTGCAAAAACATTTTGTGAAAAATGGGAAAGAGTAGGGTTGGAAGAGCATGCGCACTGAAGTAACAAAAGTTCGCAAACAAGATTGTGGGTTGGTATAGTCTTTGCATGCTCCAACTAGTTGAGGGGCTCAATCTTTGCGATCTTTACCAGTTAGGTCCAGCACTACTTCTCGTTACACCTCTTTTTTTATGCGAGACACTCGATCCCCTATTTTACTATCAGCCTGCATGTGTTTCTATACGTATTCGCGAATGAGGCTTTCGAAGGTTCGATCTACATACATGCATGTAGTTTTACATGTAGTTTTTGAGATACATAATTCATACACAATGTCACATTGCACACCCAGGTCAGTATAATTATAAGCAATCGTCAGTATAGTGGGAAAGGATCGAATGAAATTAATAATTAATATTAATTAAAATGTCTACTGGGTTTATTACCTTTACACTAGCCGCCCCTTTTCCTTATATCAATATGATAAAAAGATCATCAACAACACAAGAAGCAAAATACAAACAAACAAACAAACAACACTAAATTATAGTTTTGTCACTATTTCAGAATCTTCTTTTGCTAATACAATAATGATTCCTTGAGTAGCGAGCACACTTGCTTTGCTTGGTCATTGCAGCCACAATCCAACAGAGCTTGTAGTAGAACTCGATACGTAGCTGTTCCACTGAGTAGAGCCTTAGATTTCCATTTCTTAAGAGTGTTATATCTCATCATTTCTATAGTCTGATTGTTACCCTTGATAGCTTCTCTCTCAGCTGCTGTTAATCCTAGCCACGTTGCTACTAGCTCCCATTGTTCCAGCTGCATTGAAATATTTAATATATGGTCATCTTTGCACTCCCTATTCCCGTCTTTGTATGTCAATCCATTGCTTGATAGTAGGGCATCTACTTTTGTGGCATGTGACGGAGCTGCTTGTTCAGTAGTGTGTTCCTGCCCTTGTCCCACAGAAATCCCTCGAAGTGATCCCTCTCCAACAGATGTGGTGGGAATTTCCTGTATTGAATGAAACTTCAGTCACAATTAAACACCACATGTAATCAACACAAGAACAAAGAACGTTGAGGGGCTCGGACTGCATGAGTGTTCCCTACATTAATACTTGGAATCGCAACATTACCCATTACCCACATATCTTTGATCAACTAATTATAAGGAATGCTCAACCACGCCCATATTTTAGTGCGTTAGTTAATAACACACATAATTTAATGCTAACTTCTAAGCCTGAAAACACATCATAGTAAGGTTATTAATACTTAATTACAAGTCTAGCTATGTCAAGTTTTTTGACCCTGACAAATCCTCTGGTGTATTAGGGGCTGGACAGATACTGCATTGCATTCACACAATTGATATAGGTTTGATGCCATTAAAAATAGCTCGACGTACAAATTTAGGCACACACAAACACTCACCTTTATAACTTTTTCAGCAATGGTGAGCCCAGTAGTCCATGCTGTATAAGAACATAACATTGTTACAACTGGCATACTGATATTTAACACATGTAGCTAGCACCCCCGTCCGGCACTGAAGCTGGTATTCACACCGAATTCTAAGGTTGAGCTGGGTTACTATGAGCTCCAATAAACTTAGCAAGCCTGAAAAAGCCTAGAGCTACGGCTAGAATATTAGAACGTTGAACAGTAACAGCTTTGCATCCATACTGATTTACTACACCTGATGGAGGCGACAAAGACACAGCATCTTCTTTTTTCGGCTCACTGGCTTGGGCAGTAGACTAGTACTGAGCTGACATGTGTCCATCAGCCGTTGAAAAACTGTACCCAAGCTGTACAGGATTTTTATTTGCACCTTTTTGTGTCTGTCATGATATAAATTATTCTTGTACATGTATGCATGCAATAATTTATTATTCATCATGAGGGGCTCAGAGCCTCAGAATAAGAGCAGATTGTCAACTTCCATCAGTGTTGGAGATAAATGAACTGGAGCGGTAAGAATCGACAGTATAAATCACTATTGTTGCTATGGACCTTAGTGGTTGCTAAGATAAAAGGGGTGTGGCCATGCTGCTTTCTATGTCTGAGCTAGCTTTGAATCCAGGCCTATTTTAATCGGCCTAGTCTCGAGGCTATGTCTGAGCATGCTCAGTAGGTAAACAATGGCGACCTCACCTCTGCACCTGTTAAAGAGGGCGTAGCTTCCACCCTAGCAAATTAAACTAGGGACGTACCTAGACTGGCGGCGACAGCCCCTCGCGTGCGTAGCGCGAGGGACTGGCAAACTGTCTATCAACCACTTGTCTCAGCTGCAACGAGCATTGCAGCCTATCAGATTGCTCAACGTCATATTAGCCCTGTAATTGTAACCGCACTTACACTTCAGGGGATTCAGTGCATTCCATAGTAGCTGAATCTCATAGCAAAATTTAACCACATTATCTATAACGATATTCATGTGTAGTAGTGTCATATGATCTATTACACTTCTGCTGAGACGAGTGACTGATAGGCAGTTTGCCAGTCGCTCGCGCTACGCGCTCGGGCGGCTGTCGCCGCCAGTCTAGGACGTACCCAAGACGAAAGAGAACAGTACCGCTACGGTCTCACTAGTTTGTGCTGTGGACCTACAGTCTTCTAGATTATCTCACTGAAGAAACTGAGGAGAAGAATGAGAAAAGTTGTTGTTTTTTTGGTTTTGCAATTCTCATAACTTTTTCAGACAATGTTCAATTCAGTTCATATTTCGCACAAATGTCACAAATGATATGGGCAACAGATATATAAACTCAAAATAACTCTTTCTTGTGTCTTGGGTGAGATCCAGAGGGGAGCTTTTTGCCGCCTACAACACGGCTATTAACTTCATTTAGAATTTCCAATCGCCTTCACTTCTAAGTCGCGTTACTTCCACGTGGCCTCACTTCCGAGTTAGTGGTGACCTCTAACCTTCCTAACTAGGAAGTGAATTACCCTAATGGGCTTCCGTAATTATTGCTGATATCAGCCATTCAGATTTGAGGTCAAAGTCCTTCTTTTTGCTGCATGAATGCTCCTATATTTCTGTACCTCACCAATGACAGTCTCTTTCATGATGTATACCAACATCCATCAAAGATCTAGCTATTCATTTTAGCTCTTTTTGGCTCAACCTAGCTCTCCTGCCTGCTGCACTACATACAAAATCCGTTCATAATGATATGTACAGGCTGACCGCGGTCTGTAATTTATGTACACAGTACTTACACACTTTACTTATAAGGCAATGCGGCGTTTAGGAAAGCATACGAGATGCGATTTCCGAACCCATGCAGAGTTAGACGCTCCTTCTGTAATGTGCTCCTGTTTTTAACAACAATCTTTGTTGATTGTTACCCACGCACTCTTTGAGTTTCCCTGTGATTCTGGATTCTGCATGCAGCAAAATTAAAAATATTTATATCATGATCAATCAATGTGTGTATAAAAGCTAGCTATAATTAGTAGGTTATGTAGCTTTGGCACCTCCACCGAGGTATCAGCACCCGTGGTGCTTTTATTATAATTATAGCAGTCACATTTGATAAAATGATATACCCTATATATATATACTTGGGGTCTGTATCATGTATACAATGTCATTATATTTTCGGTCATAATTATATTAAACATTAATTTTATAAAATATTTTTTTATAAATGTTCCTGTACACACTCCATGGTGACCTTCATGGGTGGTCATGTCAGATCAATACTGTATTTGATCGGACATTATCTCTTTTCAATTCTAAATCCTTATAATAATGCTCTGTATCAAATTTATTCTGTTAAGTTGTGATATTAATAGAATCCTATATATATACCTATTATAATTATAGTAACTTCATTCCTATAAATAGATTTACATTTACCGATAAGTGCCGGAATTCAACTGATGCACTACTATATACCTTATAAGGTAACATATTTTGAGGGTATATATTAATTAATTATGGTAGTCAGTCAGTCTGTCTGTCTGTCTGTGTGACTCACCTGGATGCGATAGCACTGTGTTTGTGCCATGGATAGCCTCAACACAAAAGGTATAGTATAGTTTTAAATTTGGCAGATTTTGATGTTAAAAACTTTGTTGTCGAATAAAAGCGAGCAAAAGCTAACCTGCACATTGCTGGCCCGGCCCATAGAAGATTAACACGCGACTTTGACTCGAGGCTGCATGTAGACTCACTAAACTTCAAATTAAGCCGAGGGTTTGCACTTCAGTGCTCTATAGTTTCTGCTATTTACTAACCTTGTTGGTTGTTTTTCCTTATTATCGGGTTTGTCACTGTCTTCAGCTCCATGGACAAACCCTTCAAGGACAGGTCTGTAGTAGCAAGAGTATAATAATATATATAGCATAATTATGTCACTGAGTATATATAATTAACTGAACATATTCATACCTTGTTCGATTTTGACTTGTTTGGATGGAGATGTTGTTCTCTGTATATCTTGTGTGTGCTGGTCAAATGCACCCAGACATTTCCCTCGCACTGCATTGGTGACTGATTCTACCTCTTCAGGTTGTGAAACATTGTATTTTTCTGTACAACAGAGTTTGAATTGACAAAGTGCATGCATGGTATGGATCTAGAAATACAATCACCTTTTTCCTGTTCCGAAGATTTGGGCGTGGAAAATGTATCTGCATGCACTGTTTGAGGTAGTGTCTTTATATGCTTGCAGGATAGCAATAATTCAACTATCTCAGTGTGCCCTGTTTCACATGCACAGCTAAATGCAGTTTTACCATCTGTATCTTGAATATTTGTATCAGCGTGATGGTCAAGCAGTATTTGAGTTACTTCCCCTCTTCCACAATAACATGCTATCATGAGAGCAGACCACCCATCATTCCTTAGCATGTTCATTCGTGCTCCTTTTTCTATCAATAGTTTGACGACACTGTTATGTTCATTTTCGCATGCTATCATCAGAGCAGACAATCCATTCTTCATTTGCATGTTCACTTGTGCTCCCTTTTCTATCAATACTTTGACAGAATGACTATGCCCATTTTGACTAGCTGCCATCAGAGCAGACCACCCATCTTTCTTTTGCATGTTCACTTGTACTCCTTTTTCTATCAATATGTGGATGACATCTGTATGTCCATCTTTGCTTGCTGCCATCAGAGCAGACCACCCATTATGGTCTTGCATGTTGACATCAGCCCCTTTACTCAGTAGCAGCCTCACAATGTCAGTGTGGCCATGTAAGCATGCATACATGAGAGGAGTTATTCCATGAGAATCTCTTCCGTTCACATTGTATCCATGGTTCAGGAGAGTTTCAACAGTCTGATAGTGACCTTTCTTACAAGCAAGATGAAGACCTTGTTCTGCCATGTTTATATTTTATTTATATGAGCTCTGGATCAGTATTGTCAGAGTATATGACATAGAGAGAGTATCGAAACTGTACATCATGCGGAGAGTAACGTGACTTCCTGTATCTGTCTAGCCTCGAGACCAGGCAGATTAAAATACGTATTTTAATCGACCTGGATTCGAGGCTAGTATCTGTCACGCTTGGAATTGCACACTGACCAATCCAAGCGTGGGTGGTGTAATCTATCAACCCATCCAAGTGTGGGTGATGTAATCTACTTTCTTGATAGATTACATCACCCACACTTGGATTGGTCAGTGTGCAAATTTCAACATGTTACTCTCCGCATACATCTGATGTACAGTATCGATACTCTCTTCTCTATCTTAATTATACTCTTGATATTGTGTAAATTTAGTCACCCTCGATATTTTCCACGGGATCGACTAAGTTCGGCCATGCATAGTCAATTTGTAGTTTCTCACGGATTGAGGCATTTTAATGATAATGATATTCATAGCATTTTAATTGAAAACACACCCGTAACTTCCTCAATAAGCGGAAGTGTATAATTTAATTTTAGTCATAATTGTATTTGACCAAAAAACCATACATACTCCACTTGGGGTCCAGTGGCGTAGCCAGGGGGTGACAAAGGGGGCAAATCCCCCCATTTTTCTGGATCTCTACTACTCTGCAGCTCAAGTTATTGTATCTGATTATCTGCTGAGCACTCCCTTTCTTCGGAATCTTGCTGCAGTTAGCTAGTTAGTAGGCAAGCAAAACAATTAGTCTCTAAACTGTGAGCTATTCTGGTCTAAATCTATAGCTTGTTCTTTGCTTCTTATCTTAGCCTCAATCCCAGGCCGAGTTTTCGCTTTTATAACGTTAGCCTAACCGTTATAAAAGCGAAAACTCGGCCTGGGATCGAGGCTATAAGTTATAGTTATTGACTGGTTGACTAGTAATTATGGCTTATAAACAACCAATGCCGAGGGCGTAGCCCGAGGCTGAGGTTGTTTATAAACCATAATTACTAGGCAACCAGTCAACAACTGATTTATTTACTGCAAAAACAGCAAAACAGTCATTTGAACATCAGTGGAGACAGTCAAACTTGCTCTCACAGCCTCAGAATTATGCAGTTAGAACAGTTACAGGCATAGAACTAGCAGTACTACTGTGGAGCTACATGAGCTAGCTAGGTTCAGCTAGCTGGAAGCCATGCATAAACTTTGACCAGACCCGCCCACCACTAAATGCAGCTGTGAGGTTTGTACATGTAGCTAGCTAGCTATCTACCTGTACTGTAGCTCTGAACTAGTCTGTTATTGTCAACAACACCACAGTCTACTTGTAATTGTCTACTTCTGAGCCACAGCCTTGACTACTGAGAAAGCACAGAGCAAGAATTTGATTACAGGCTTCAGCTAGTTCAGTTCAATACTGTCAAGCTTACACAACATTTTTGAATTTTATTGCGTGCAATGTACCAAATTTTGTCAAGATGCATCATATCAATTCAAATCTGCTGAGGAAGTAGATTATAAGAATAGTGCCTGGGGGAAGTAATTATATAATATAATTACTGGACATCACCTAGGATACGGACTGAATCAGTAAATAATATATAATTATACATGTATGTAGGGCTCCTACCCGTCTCCCCTTTGGAGGCGGGCCACGCCCATCTATGTTGACCTCTGTGTGCCAATATATCTGCTATAATTATATGGCACAGTTCAGATGGTGAATTAACATATAATGTGAAGTGTGAGTGAGTACCGTGACATGCAAGCCATGGGTCACAGGGTGAGTACGCCGTGCGTGTCTGGTATTCTTCTACCCACGCATCGGACACATACCTGCTAAATATAACAGCTCTGACACTATAATACACATTGTCTTGGCACGTATTCGGCACCGAGTCACGGAATTAACTCGAGCTTGCACTCACATGCTCTTCTGAAACGCTCCATGCATATTAAAAAAGTGTTAAAATAAAAGCAAAGTGAGACAAAACTATTGCATTAAAAACTAGACTAAATCTGCATTTAACCAGGTTGTGAAGCATTATATATATACACATGTACATCACACAAACTATATTAGTTCTCAGGAAGATAATCCTGGTTGAAGTCTGGGTCAATCTTGTCAACACTTCTTGAATTATTGGTCGGAGGGTCAGGGTCGAAATCACTCGCAATCGTGTGCACATTTCCAGAGATATTTGGAGGAGGGTTAGGGTTGAAGTCACTCCGAGGCATTTCGATGTTTGCTGATTTGGTGGTAGTACTATATTTATAATAACAGACAATTCCCAACACCACGGCTACAATAAGGGCGATTGTTACAGAAATGGGCACCAAGATAACAACTGCATAGGCCCATCCTCTCTGGTCACAAATTAGCGAAACTCTGACATTCTCACCCCAGTCCACACACTTGGGGATAGAGGTAATTACCAAGAATTGTTGAGACCCAGTACTATAGTCAATGCCTACTAGGCAATTTCCTTGTTCACTGACATTACACGACTCCTTGGAATTTAAATCTGGGGCACTGTATTCTGTTCTCTCAAAGTATAAAGAAGCGTTTACAGAGATCTCCATTGATAGCGAATTATGTAAAATTACATAGTACTCATCTTCTTGCTCGACTCGATATGAAATGGTAGATGTATTCGGCAAATCATTATAACAGGCAGGTGCATATTGGAATATCTCAGCCAAATCTTGGCTATAGGGTTAGTAGCCCAACTATTTGCGTTATCATTGCCTTTCCCAATGTGAACATCAACCAACAGATCTGTGCATACAGAGACTGATATGTTAGAGTTGGGATGAAGATGATACTGCCAGAATCGAAACTCTGTTGAAGCAATTGTCGACTCGATAGAAACAGTAAATTGATTAGTGTCATTCAGAGGTGGTATACTTGTGTCGTTGATAAGAAACAGTTCAGCATCAACTGAATTGGACGAGAGCTCAAGAGAACCACCATCGCAAAAGAACGAGGATAGAGACAACAGCCGACTATCTCCTGGTGAGTAAAAGTCAGTGGAAATAGTAACAGTAGAATCTGAATCGTCATCTGAATTGTCCATGGACTCACCTGCCCTATTTAGTCCTATCGCAACACCAATTATTATGCCACAAACGAGCAAAACACCTAATGTAGATATGACCCCGCAAACAAATCCAAAGAGCAAATCGCCTCCACTGCCTCCTCCTGACGGCATTCTTTATTTAGGTATATAGATCTAATGCAAATTTGATTAACATCACAGACTGATTTTTAGCTATATTTTGTATGCTGCACCTATACTTATAGCTCCATGCATGCATGCATGTTATAATTATAGATAAAACACTTACCTTAAAAAAGGGGGAAAAGAATTGAAGACTCACAGTCTATATCTATAGTCAGTCTGTATAGATCTATACTTATGCATATCATGCACCATGCAGACCAGTCTATTTATCAGAGAGGTCTCAGTACATCAACCTAGCTGTCACAAGCCAGGAAATGATCAAGTGAACTCAGTTTACACCGAGTATACTCGGTACTCTATAGAGAATCACACAGAGTCACTACTATAGAATCACATCCTGCATGCTTCACGTGGGATTCTCTATAGTGATGCGATATGCATGACAACATCGTGATCTGCGTCTACATGACTGTATAAGTATATATAGCAGAATTGATTCCTCATAAATAATGCATGCATGGTACATGACATCATCATGGTCTACTTCGTTTTAATGTATATCTAAGGTATACATGTAGAATTGCACAATTTAGGTCATGACTGGCACCAGCGTATTAACAACTGCCTATAATTCTAGGTAGGCCTTGGCAGATTATGCTAGCATAATTTTAGGTATATAGCTACTCCTGGAGCATTGAGAATAATGCTGGGAAAAATAGGCACATTTTCTGACTTTGACGAGAACAATAGGCATAAACGAGTAAGTTTCAAAGCCGAAAAAAGTGTGGCAATTATTGTCTAAACAGTTTGAATCTTTCTTATACATGTAGAAGACTACCTACAGCTGGCTGTTGTAATACGATTATCAAAAAGAACGATGTAGATCTAACTACACAAAACTTGGTTTAACGTGTACCATAACTACCAGTAACTATATATAATTACGTCGCTCCTGAAAATCCTATAATTGATTTTGTATACTGTCACTCAGCACTCAATTAGACTCCTATAGAGTGAGTTTGATAGTTGACAATTAATAGTAGCATGGAAAAATAGCTTGAGAAGAAAATAGAGCATAATCCGCCAAGGCCTATATAATTATAGACTCTGCATGCATGGTTACAATCAATTCTATTAGATATATAGACATTCTCCACAGGCTCAAGAATGGAGATGAGTCTAAAGTCTTGCCAGTTGCAATAAACTTGGCTATAAAATCTGAGAGATTGATGGTTTTTTTTAGCTGTTATGAATGAGCATGCAATAGTAATCGCCAAAACCAGTAAACAGCGGATGCACAACAACCATATTCTCCGAGTAACAAATTCTATATCTAGCTTCTTCTATGATACCACACACACCACTATTCCTCTTATTATAGTATGGTCCCAATCTCATACAGCACGACACCAAAACTCCAGACACCACTCTTAGTTGAGTACTTCTACCAAATAATTATAGCCTGTGTGTGGGAAAGAAAGGAATAGAGAGTGGGGCATCATAATAGTGGAAAGAAGGAGGAAAAAGTGGGGGATATTGGAAAAGAGTGTATATATAGGGGAAAGAGATCATAATAAAATTATTATAAAATTCTTGTACACATGCATTCAGTATAATGTATATGTAATAGTTGTACCATGGATATCAAGGGTGTTACAGTATTGGATTTGTACTACCAAGGGCAGTTCTATATGTATTTCCTGAGGTGCAGCTTGTACTATGAACACGTATTGATTAGAAGCTGTTGTCCAACCCATTTATAACTGAGTAGTAGTAAACCCTCTTTGATCCCTGCCGTGCATGCACTGTGCACATTTTGTGTGTGTGTGCTTGCACTTGACAAACCGCATTTACAACTTCCCACCCCAGTTCCAATGGGATCGGGTAGTTTTAGTGAATATGATTGGATACTGAACAATTGATCTTCACAATGTGATCCTATAGTGTGTCACAGTAGTGTCCTATAAAAGAGAGAGCCCTTTAAGGGTGGAGGGTGGGCTTTAGGTTGATCACAAGTCAATGTACCCTAGGGTACATGGAATTTGTACCCTGGAGTATCCTGAGAGTTTCAATGGATATTCCTTAGTGTCAGAGCACATCATGGTACAAGGTGGTGTGTTATATGTGATGTGTGACCTCTTCGAACCTCATGAATAAGGAAACTGTATACATGTAGCTATTGTATACATCTCTCTATAAAGGACAGTCAGTGTTCCGTTACACGGGCCCAAATCTTCATTATCTCGAGGATGTTTGCGAATCATGAATATGTCAGCGTTTCCACGTCACTTCCAACATTTACTTTCTATATATACACAGCGACACATACATCAAACTATAATTATTGGTATTATTATATTGTTATGGAAGAGGTGGGTGGGTGACTCACTAGATCTTAGACTAGTAACATTCATTATACGTAGGAATACATCTTCTATAAAACTCAAGAATTTTATGAAAGAAATCATGCACTCACCTCAGGAGCAGTTCACTTGATTGACACCTATATATAGCTTCCCTATACATGGGATATGTAGTACAAATTCTCCTCTATATAGTTCTCAGTTTATATATATCTCTATATATTCATGCACATTCAGCATCAGTGACCGGATTACTGATAACTATTTCGTATTCTGCGTGTTTCCTATAGATTAACAAAATTCACTGTCTGTGGAAAATTTTATTTCATCAAGTGTGTCTATCATAAAAAAAAGGCTGAAGGCTATAATTTATACACACTCAGGGATGACACATTGTTCTTAGCTAATTGTTTGCGAGTAATAATAATATACATCTGTTGATGAACTGGTAGTGGATTGTGCCAGAGAGCTAGTGGCCAACCGCAGCAACCTATAATAATTATTATGCATTTTAAAAGTATGGTCAGATAATGAATAGTTTTTAACTTACCTGCTCATATGCCATGTTAGATTGCAAATCAACACATAGCTCTTGTTGTAGTGCTGGATCAACTTCCAAATGGGTCTGGGTCTGTATAGACATGGGAGTCAAAGGAATACGAGTGAGATGGTGCCACCGTGTAAAATAACCTACTTGTCCATAAGCATTGTTTGATTGCAGCTCTGTGGTGTCAAGTGATTCATCACCACATACAGAGATGGTCTGTATGAAACAAGACTTAAATGCCAGAATTTCACATCATTATAATAGCTGCCAACCTCATATAGATGCTCCTCTTCCTCTGAGTAATTTAGGGGGGTCTGTGGAATTTAGTAGTGGACTACGCACCAGAAAATTAAAAATACAAATGTGGCTATACTAAGGAGTGATACAGTTTTTCATCAACCTCCACTGACACATGAATGACCCTCTGATTTTGAATGATAAATTGCTTAGCTATATAATTGCCAAAATTATTGTTGCTAACCTCAGAGCTAGTATTCCTTCCAGGTGTATTGGAACTGACTGCCTGCATGCAAGCATGTATTTGATATAATTATTATGTTAACAGTATACAATCACGAAAGATATCCTCACTTGTCCATAAGCCTGGTTAGAATTCAGATCTAGCGCTTCTGGAATAACCTGAGTATGTCGTAGTCTGAATAGTTTTTGTGTGTCATAATGTTGTTATAATTATTTCCCATGCATGCATGCATACTTTACTGTATAATTTATTAAAGGTGACATAATTATTTATATATAGGGTAAACATGTAGCTACAATTATATTTACAAAGTGACTCACCAACGTAGCCCTAATGCTTGAGATTTGCTGATCAAGCTTTCGAATTATAAAATTGTCCTGCGATTAACATTTCAAGTTCAATAAAAACAGTTTACTTGCACTCTTAATTTACACACAATTTCACCATGCTCAATGTCGGTCTTTGGTCAACTTACCATGGTTACGATAAGTAGCTTGATCATTATTATTAAAGCAATAGAGAGTACGGTAGTTATAGTGACACTGACCACAGCAGCAACAACCCAAGTAGGAGCTAAGGCTGACACTTGACTGCAATCTAGAAAAACCTTAAATGCATGTATGCATTCAAATTGTCTATAAGCTTTTTTTTACACTTTCTGAACTCAACGTGTACATCAGTAAACTGGAGAGGGATCTTGTGGACTGCTACATAGTAACGATGGGTACAGGTAGATCCGATATACTCACAGCGAGTTGCCATCTGATCTATATTATGTAACGAGAATATAATACACAACCATGCAGTTAACAGTAGACTCTCGTTAATCTAGCCATGCACCCTTGAGACAAAAAACGACCCTATATATAATTATATATAATTATACCTTGAATCTAATGACTAATTTTGCCTAGTTTGGGGCAATGAAAAGTACGCATGCATATACAAGTGTAATTCATGCACACATGTGCATGTAGACACCTCTTCTATAGAGATGGGCTAGGGCTTTTCGAGATAAACGATTGTCATGCAGCCATAAACACATAATGGAACCGAGGCTCTCAATAAAGTTTTGAATTTACCGAGACGAAAGCCAGTATACTGACCAGTATACGGAATAGCGAGTGGCCACATTTCAGGGCGAATTTTATGCAATAAACATCCCGCTATAGCAATCCGTGCCAAACCAAATGGCCGATACATCGAGGTGGCCGTACTTCAGAGAGCCGGAATAGCGAGAGTCTATACTGTACATATACTACATTATGTAGGCATGAGTATATGGAGTTATAGGAGCTTAGAATTATAAATTACCAAATTTCCCAAGAACATAACTATAAATACCAGGCGTGATACACAACATGCAGGGAGGTATGTTTTGTGTTTTCTTACTATCGATGATGTAGTCGACATCATTAGTTCCACTGATAATAACAATATCCTGAGAGCATGTCTCTGGGCAATAGCTACGGGGCAGATGAAGCTGAAAATTCTTGGTTGTGACGTCAAATTTAAGAGTTGTTTCATTCGGCAGGGTTGTCAAAGTTTCAATTGAGAAAAAAGTGGCTGCATCGGTGAACAAATCCAAAAGTTCTATTGCACAAGCAGTGCACTCTCGATTGGATTGGCATAAATTATCTAGACAGCTCGTGTTTCCTGAACACAACTCGCAGTAATCTCCTAGGTAGGGGAACGTACAATAACACTGCCCACTACAGTCGCAGGTACCGCGCCCATTGCATATTTCCTGTAAGGAAAAATAGACTCGTTATATTATCCAAAAAGGTTGTACGTACTAATGTAAGACTCAGCTACGAAACCATTACAGTGGAGTGTTGGGATCAACACAACATACCAATGCGTTGTTAGGGTCGACACAATCAGTAACTGGCGAGCATTCGCACGCATTTCCAGTATATAGCAACTGAGTGCTAGGCTCCACATTGCATCGACACCCAGTACACGTACACTCGCCCCTTCCAGAACACAGCTCTCCGTTGAATGAGGGACAGTCGTCACGATTGCACTCACAAGCAGGTCCAAAAAATAAGAAACCCTGCATTAACAATTGGGTGATAAAAAACAGACAATAATTTATTGACTCACAGCTTGATCCCTCTTACACACACACTCCCCACACATACACGTCCCTCTGTCAGTGCTAGTACACTGAACTTCAGTGGGGCCAAGTCTGCAAATTGGATATTAGGTGAATAACTTCTTCAAATTTATTAAACAAAAGTTAACGCACGGACATATCTGTTGTACACCACCCTGTCCTGTTGCATCACATTGACAGAACTCTCCAAATCTATGGGATATATACAGGGTAAAGAGGAATATTGGCCACTACGCTCACCTTCCAGGGTTGCAGTCACAATGTCCACACTCCAGTGTTCCATTGCTGTTGCAGGTTGGACTATTTAGAGACTGCAATGAAAATAATAAGCACACATTGAACATGTATAGGCAACCACACTGTAGTTATGTATCTAGCATTGACAGCCTATATTATATGTATAGGATGTACCACACCTAATAGGAGGATATACGGGGTGCCTATCCTCAGAGTAGGTGTGGTATATCTGACTGATACTACGTGACCGCAGCACTATAAAGGACCTCCCCCTAGCAACAATTCAATCCACGATGCAGACTGCAAAAAGAACAAGACTATGCCAGATTTTGCAGCCGTCAAAGAGCTATATAGTTGAGCAACACATTGACTCCTACAGATACTCAAGAGCTTCCTTGGTCCAAGCGTTGACCATTCGACGTCCTAGCTTTACTGGAGTTGCAAGCTCTTCTTGAATAAAATGTATCTAAACCATGCCCATGGCTTAGCCATCTTGTTGGAGAGCACCTTCCGTGTTTCTGCCGTCGCTTTGAGTCTTAGTACCGTCAAACATGGCTCTTTTCTCTTTGCTTGAATAAATGAAAAAACTAAAAAAACTAAAAAAACTTGAAAACTGCATGTGCATGCCTGGGGCTGTATACTGTATATCGTACAGCTGTTGACCAATTAGTGGTGACGTATTTGTGGTATAAATATAATTATACTGATTTTTAAGGCATATCAAAGCTACACTGTATATGCAGTTAACTAAAACACATACCGTAGTTAACTGTCCTGCATGTAGAGGCCTAATTGCAATCGTAGAAGCGCCCACTATTGCGCATGCGTATAATTGGGTCAAAGGTCAATATGATGCAAGATGTTCACTGTGCAGCTGTTAAAGACAAAAAACCATGAGACTTTAAAGTTAATATAGCACTAGACCTATCCTAGAACAGATCAAGCGTTCAAGATGAGACTGCTTCCTCTGAACATCAGAACACATGGTCTACTTCCAGCTCAGGTCCCTTTCTCTTTTGTGGCAGAGTGTGTTCTGCATGTGATCTGTAACTGTATACAGAAGATGGAGCTGTGTCGTTTTCACAGAAAGTACCAGCATAACTTCTTTGGATGGGCGCTACGGTTCATATATCTGCCCATGCACCCCTTGCTTAGCCTAAATGAAGCTATCAAAACATGTTAAGCACTCACTGTGTCAGTGTCACAAGGGCAGGTGCAGATTGTTTCCAAGTTGAAAGTGAAAGTTCCAAAGCCAACCACTCGAATAGGAACCCTGTATATCAATCAATCAATCGAAAGTATAAAAGTGCTGTATTATACTTACTGTACAGTGCCACTGTTATCTGGAGTGCACTCTTGTAGTGTGACCACCACGTTAAAGGTAGCATTGTTCTCAATCAAAACACCAGTGCAAATGCCCCCCGCGACTCTGTGAGTGCGTATGAGGAGAGAGAGAGAATCAAGGGGGGTAAGTGGGTGCAATTGAGAATATGTAACATGTAATTTGTGCATGTAATTAGGTACAAATTTAACTCACGGTCCTGGGCAACTTGATAGCTGGATATCCACGGAGACTCCTGTTGGCACCTGCTGTCTATCGAAAACAATCTTCTGAGACACATTCTGAAAATAAATCAAAAATAATGACACAAGCACATACAACGTCCTTGTCTAATCCATTACTGGTATAGAAAACTCACATTATAACTGTCCCGAAGCAGTTCTAAAATGTTTCCAGAATCTCTATCTAGTGTTCCAGAGAAAGCCCCCTCTCCCAATTCCCGTACCAGCGACTGGTGGAATCAAAGAACAAAGTTCAAAGTATACATACACTACATAACTAGGAGTGCAACTTGCTACGCATTTTCATCACTCTGATTCATCACATTCAAATGTTGGGGTGTGTCAGAGCATAGAGATAACGTATAATTGTCTATGGTCAGTGGTAGCTGGGCGGAGCCCGGCCACTGTATTGTAAATGATCTGTCACTTTAAGAGGCGTTATCTAGCTTATAACCAGAACGCTTGAAAAAATGCCTTCTGAGCTGTAGAATTGAGCTAAGTGTCCTTAGTACAATCACTAACACGTCCTCCAAGTTAAAAGTCAAACCGTACAGTCTGCAACAACCAAAGCCATTAGTTCTAATGTGTCCACCACTGACGTCCACCGCCAAAATCTAAACGTGACCTGATTAGAGCCTCTCTTCGCTCTGAATTATACATACAATATAAAACAGATCAGGTGGAGTCAAAGGACAAAGTTCAAAGTATACATCCACTATACGATATCACCATTACATGCATGCATGCTTGTACACACATTCAGTTCAAGTATGAAATAATAATTGTGACTATAATCATATGTGCATGCTGATAGTCACCTGATAAACCGGCAGTGCATTCGCTTGAGCTGCAAATATCGGGATGATTTCGTTTGCTCTCAAGGTCTGAGCAATCTGCCCAATGGAGGGATAGTCCAGAGTGATCCAGTCGTTATAGTCCTGAGGTGCTGTGGTGCCACTGATCTTACACGACCCGTCGTTAGGCAGGATTACACCCCCAAGCTGAGATCATGGGATATAATTATAGACACACATAATATTTTATATCCAGTGTGTCAATTGCTTGCTTGCTCAAAAATTAACAACTGTACAAATTTTTTCACCATGCACTTGAATTTAAAGGACCATGCATGCACCTTTCAATATTAAATAATAGTCAAACTATTCTTCGGAAAAGATCTTCAAGGGTATATAAAAAGTACTAGAGTAAGGCATCTATATTCAGACACAATGCATGTTCAGACACTCATTCTGAGGAAACAAGCAGTGATAAAAAATGTTCTTTTGCACCATCTGATCAAGCATGTGTTACTATGAATGTATGCAAAAAAGAATTGATAAATATCAACTACTAAGTCTTCAAGAGCTGAAAATGTGCTAGTGTCTGATAAACGGTAAAAACAGACAAAAAAATCGATCATCAGACACAGCCTATACCGTTTCTTCTGTAGGGGGATATGCTGAGAGTCACATAGTAATTATGTAAGGACAATAACTAAAAATAAAACCCCAGTTGCGTGGGATGCCAAGAACATTTGACCTTTGACCTCATTTTCTGTCTGATCATTGATACGCGAGTGACTCAGCAGAAATAATTGCTGCATGGACATATGCAACTCCAACTTTGGGGGTTTTATTGTTTAGTTATTGTCCTTACATAATTACTATGTGACTCTCAGCATATTCCCCTACAGAAGAAACGGTAGGTTGTGTCTGATGATCGATTTTTTTGTCTGTTCTTACCGTTTATCAGACACTAGCACATTTTCAGCTCTTGAAGACTTAGTAGTTGATATTTATCAATTCTTTTTTGCATACATTCATAGTAACACATGCTTGATCAGATGGTGCAAAACAAAATTTTTTATCACAGCTTGTTTCCTTAGAATGAGTGTCTGAACATGCATTGTGTCTGAATATAGATGCCTTACTCTACCGTATTCTACTGAGAATACGCCCACGCTCGAAAATATGCCCACTTTAGCTTTTGAGTTGGAAGTGATGCAATTTTGTTAGTGAGCATGCAGCTGTCAGAAAAGGTTTAGCAGTTTCTTGTGTAAGCTGGTTAGCTCTAAAGATAGCTAGATAGCTAGATCCAATAATTATTGCTCCTATATGCAGACAATTAAGGACAATCTTCCCCGAATCTTTGTTGAAGACTCTGACAGTGACAAAGAACAACTTTCTGATGCAAAACTCTAAGTCTTGACTTGTATATACTTTTCTTATACCTCGCTACTTCAGGGTGGTCCAATGATGCCATCAGAGTATATAGGTCTATCTTGTTTACCCATTATATGCTAAGCAATGCATACTGTATATGCGTGTAATATGGGTCAAATGTATGCATCTATGGATCACCCAATGGTGTACTATGCATACAACCTACCCAGACTGATGCCATCAGAGTATATGGGTCTATCTTGGAATACCTATGGGTCACCCATGCAATGGTGTACGGCGCGCATAGCCCTCTCCCAGAGTACCAATAGCACCATAGTATACGTGGCATACCCATGGGTCACCCAATGGTGTACGGCGCGCATAGCCCCTCTCCCAGAGTACCTATAGCACCATAGTATACGTGGCATACCCATGGGTCACCCAATGGTGTACGGCGCGCATAGCCCCTCTCCCAGAGTACCTATAGCACCATAGTATACGTGGCATACCCATGGGTCACCCAATGGTGTACGGCGCGCGCATAGCCCTCTCCCAGAGTACCTATAGCACCGTAGTATACGTGGCACCCATGGGTCACCCAATGGTGTACGGCACGCGCATAGCCCCTCTCCCAGAGTACCTATAGCACCGTAGTATACATGGCATACCCGTGGGTGACCCAATGGTGTACGGCGCGCGCATAGCCCTCTCTCAGAGTACCTATAGCACCGTAGTATACGTGGCATACCCATGGGTCACCCAATGGTGTACGGCGCGCGCATAGCCCCTCTCCCAGAGTACCTATAGCACCATAGTATATGTGGCATATCCGTGGGTCACCCAATGGTGCGGCGCACGGCGCACATAGCCCCTCTCCCAGAGTACCTATAGCACCGTAGTATACGTGGCATACCCGTGGATCACCCAATGGTGTACGGCGCATAGCCCCTCTCCCAGAGTACCTATAGCACCGTAGTATACGTGGCATACCCATGGGTCACCCAATGGTGTACGGCGCGCGCATAGCCCCTCTCCCAGACTACCTATAGCACCATAGTATACGTGGCATATCCGTGGGTGACCCAATGGTGTACGGCGCACATAGCCCCTCTCCCAGAGTACCTATAGCACCGTAGTATACGTGGCATACCCGTGGGTCACCCAATGGTGTACGGCAAAGTACCTATAGCACCGTAGTACAGTTTGTGATAACACATTTGTATCACGTGTGAGTATATTAATGAGGTGAGTGGAGATATTATTAATAGTACATGCGTACGATTACGTGAATCAGACAAATGAAGTAGAAATGGTGTCTGTGGGGGTGGGGGGGGGGGTAATAAATCAGTGCCTATTCATAATTATGTTGACATATCTGGACATCCACGAAAATACTTGTTCGCATACTTCTGTATCGACCTACAATGAAGTGTTTACACTGATTTAATTTACATACAAAGTTACATACACGTACCGTAGAGTACCAAAATCATAAGGATTACAGTTTTAATGGCACCACTTGTCCATGTGCCCTCGATAGGAAGAACGTGAAATATCACACTGTTTAAATCAATATCTTTACTCTCTGACATTAAATATCATTTGTTATTAGCCTCGTCCCCAGGCTTTTCTTTTTCTTGTTCTTGTCTGTTCTCAATATAAATAAGCTAGGATGATTGATGGGAGGCACTAAAGAAGGACGTGAAAGAAAAAGTAAATCCTGGTATGTTAAGTCGCGTGATCCATATGAACGTGGGCGATATGTAGCCCACAATCGTGACGTAGAGTATTCTCCCTCGCATTAATTAAGACACTAGAAAATCTACCAGGCCAGCAGCAGACCGAGAGACCAAGCTCAGTGCAGAACCAGCATGCCCAGCTCTGATAGCAAGTAGCTTAGTAGCTAAGTAGAATCTAGCTACGTAGATCTAGTACTAGTATTGGTATAACTAAGTATAGCTAGCAAGCTTGTATAACACATTAAACTGTTTGCCAATTCCAAGTTTATGGTCATCATGTCCACACAGTTTATTTGTCATAATTTATAGTATAGATGTGGGGGCAGTCCAATATCTCAACCTCTACCTGCCCATGCTCAATTTCACCCTTCTACCATCCTTCTATGTCACGCGACTTCGCATACCAGGCTCTCCTTTTTCTTAACTTTCCCTCTATTCTAATACCGTATCTTATCTTATTGAACAATTGTGACCAAAGAATAGGAGATCCTGGGAACGTGTTATTCCATGAGGCCATAATTATCATTATTCTTTCAAATCATCTTAATAATTATTTATGATTATACGAATCAAATTATGAATACTGTTTTTCGCTGTTATTAGATCCCACTTGTACGTGTGTGTATTTAGCAGGGAATTAAAAGAGCCATAATCTCATAGTTTCCCAGGGAATTATAAGCTTGAGAGTATAAACTATGTACAAGTTTAATTTTTTTTACAGTACAGAAATGATGAATGAAGTTGTATGATGATAATTTATTAGCCATAGCTACTAAGGCTGTTCTGTTTTTTCACTACCAGTTTCTATATACATGTAGCGTTCAGTTTTTTCACTAAACCAGTTGCACTTGTTGATGGTAGGGTTCACAAGTAAGTTTTCTTATCTCTACGAGGAACACTGAAAGCCAATGATTTTAGGTCCATTGTCACAAGCAGGTCTTCTAGGCATTTGTCAACTTTGTCCTCCTGTTCCTATCCTGCAGTCATATGTTCAAATTTCAAAATTGTTTACTGCATACCCATTCAGTAGACTCTTGTTTCTTTTTGGGAAAGTGTAGCAAGCTGTTCCTTGCTAGCTAGCTAGCCGTGCAGAACTTCATAGTTATCCTCTAGCTTGTCCGAAACAGCGCATTCAGGGCCAATGCGAAGGTTTTTAGTAGAGAAGCAGAAATCATCCTTTTAGAACAGGACATTTTCAAAAATAAAGCTGTTGCTAAGGCTTACTGCTTTTAGAGATACACTTCTTGCTTGAGGCAGGGATAGTATACATGCATAGCCAATGAAAAGTGGGATCTAAATCAGTTAGTACATGTGCATTCGATATCTATGGTTATAGTGTCCCTAAAATATCATCCCTCGGGCAAGCCCTCGGTATTTGGGACACTATATAACACATAGATACCTCATGCTCATGTACTAACTATAACTTAAAAACAATAGTGTTGTAGGTACTCGGTGTAGGTGCCCTGGGTAACGGTGCTACAGGTACTCTGGGAGAGGTTGTATGCGCCGTACACCATTGGGTGACCCATGGGTATGCCACGTATACTACGGTGCTATAGGTACTCTGGGAGAGGGGCTATGCGCGCTGTACACCTTTGGGTGACCCATGGGTATGCCATGTATACTATGGTGCTATAGGTATACTCTGGGAGAGGGTGTATGCGCCGTACACCATTGGGTGACCCACGGGTATGCCAGGTATACTATGGTGCTATAGGTACTCTGGGAGAGGGTGTATGCGCCGTACACCTTTGGGTGACCCACGGGTATGCCATGTATACTATGATGCTATAGGTACTCTGGGAGAGGGTGTATGCGCCGTACACCATTGGGTGACCCATGGGTATGCCACGTATACTACGGTGCTATAGGTACTCTGGGAGAGGGCTATGCGCGCTGTACACCATTGGGTGACCCACGGGTATGCCACGTATACTACGGTGCTATAGGTACTCTGGGAGAAGGCTATGTGCGCTGTACACCATTGGGTGACCCACGGGTATGCCACGTATACTACGGTGCTATAGGTACTCTGGGAGAGGGGCTATGTGCGCTGTACACCATTGGGTGACCCACGGGTATGCCACGTATACTACGGTGCTATAGGTACTCTGGGAGAGGGCTATGCGCGCTGTACACCATTGGGTGACCCACGGGTATGCCACGTATACTACGGTGCTATAGGTACTCTGGGAGAGGGCTATGCGCGCTGTACACCATTGGGTGACCCACGGGTATGCCACGTATACTACGGTGCTATAGGTACTCTGGGAGAGGGCTATGCGCGCTGTACACCATTGGGTGACCCACGGGTATGCCACGTATACTACGGTGCTATAGGTACTCTGGGAGAGGGCTATGCGCGCTGTACACCATTGGGTGACCCACGGGTATGCCACGTATACTACGGTGCTATAGGTACTCTGGGAGAGGGCTATGCGCGCTGTACACCATTGGGTGACCCATGGGTATGCCACGTATACTACGGTGCTATAGGTACTCTGGGAGAGGGCTATGTGCGCCGTACACCATTGGGTGACCCACGCGTATACTACGGTGCTATAGGTACTCTGGGAGAAGGCTATGCGCGCCGTACACCATTGGGTGACCCATGGGTATGCCATGTATACAATGGTGCTAGCTACACAGCATTACTTGGGTGACCCATGGGCATAATTATGGTGGTAGCTATAGGCTACCCATGGGTATGCGACATAAGGGGATAGCTATAGATGCATACACTTGACCCATATGTGACAGTGCCAATGAAAAGGGACCTTAACGCGGGCATTTTCGAATCAGTTTTTATTGTTGAATCAGATAGGGCGTCCTTTAAGCTTCAAAATGATACCAAGATCGACCTCCTAGCTACTTTCTTTCCGGAGATATGTTCGAGGGAACGCTACGAAGGTATTGCAACGCCCTCTTGAGTAAATGACGCTCAAACGTCATGATAATTGAAGTTCAATTATTGGCTTCCGGGCACTTCCGTATACTCATAAAGCTTAGTAAAAGATGTTCTGGAGAAGACAAGTTAGTTAGATGAAGGCTAGGCGTTTTAGGACTCTCTAGCTAGCTAGTATAGCTATGTAGCTGGATTGCTTGGCACCTAGGAAGGATCTTCGAAGAAATAAAGAGACAAAGACTCCCGTCGCTCAAATGGTAAGCTCTCATGTCTTGTTATAAGCTTGTACTTATTATCTGTGTAATGTATCAGTCTTATAAAAGATCCCTCACTTGTATGGAGCCTACAGAAAGTGTCTCTGTCCTTCATACAGCTTAAAGGAAGCCTAAGTGATCTATTATAGGTAGTCTTTCACTTAGTATTCGTCCGTATCGATCTAAGGCTTGATCCAACTTATTAGTAGCCTTATAAGAAGCTTTCCTCCTTTAATTTAGTACTGGTATCACTGCCATTGTGCTTAGTAGTAACAGGCCTGATGGGATGGGTGATCACATCATGGAGGGCCCAGGAAACTGGGTGGAATTGTCGTGTAACATTTATATTGATGGTTCCCCCAGGTGGTGGTAAGTGTCGGAGGCCTGAGAAACGCTAGTCTATTGGCTAGAATGTAAGTGACATTGATATTGTGTCTATCTTAACTTACTACTTATCTGTAGGTTGTTATGGAGTGTTTATGAGGACAAGTGGCACGGGATACGTACATCTAAAGAAACAAGAGTGGATCTACGCCAAGCTAGCTAGCTAGATAGCTGCTCTTTCTAATCTATTTCTGTTGCTAAATTATGTTTGTTAAGAAGTGGAGCTATAATATACCTGGCTCCTCTTGATGATTGTAAGTACTGGGCTGATGAAATAGTCCTGTACAAGTTGTCATCTTTTATTTGTTAAAAATAATTAACAATAATAGGGAAATTCCCAGGGAATTTCCCCTCACGTAGACCGTAAATTTCATTGTAAAAAATGAACGTTCGGTGAGTTTCTTCAACGTCCACGCTTGACCTGTTTAAAGCTTCGTAGAGACCCAAATTTTTACAGGTAGGTAGAGGAAGGGTTGAAGTTAGCACCTGTGAAAAAAAAATTTTTTTGCCCATGTTTTTCATTTCTACTAAATTGGCCTATAGCTTAATTTAATTATTGCCGCGTTAAGGTCCGTTTTCATTGGCCCTGTCACATATATGTTGATGGCATTACTGGACATGGATGCGCTACTTCACCCACACATTACCATGCAGTGTTGTATATGTTGATGTATTCATTGCATTTCAAGCGCCTCAGAGTTTCTATGAGTGGGCGTAATTTCGAGGCAAAAACCTGGGTGGGAGTAATTTTGAGACAGAACACCGTTTCAAAATTTAGCCCATCCCACCTGTAGCTGCTGTGTAGCATGCAATTAGGATGGGTCTAATCACGATATAATAATTATCTTATATAATACCCAAATACAGACGTGCATGTATGCATGTGTGCTCAGTATAATTTTTAAGCCACACCAACCTTCCCGTCCCCTGCTATATGAAATCCAGCGTCAGTTATGAAAATAAGCAGCTTACGCGATACATCTCTCCATCCAATTAACTGCATGTGGGCGGGTAATATCTGAAACTGTGATATTATTAAATCAACTCACATCTGTACAAACAACAGACTGGAGCATTCCATCGAAACCACCCTCAGTAGAATCTTGATTTCCAGAGATATTTGCTTGACGATCAACTTCAGCCTGTGCAAACGACAGAAAAATCAATATAATTATGCCGTAAAACCTGCTAAATACTTGCACCTAATGACCACCTACCGTAGAAACTGGATTATTAGCGCTTACTCGAATCTTTATTTTAAGCGCATGCCCAACTGCAGGTTTTTTGTACTGAATTATAGCGCTTTTCAAATTATGCAAAGGATATTACATATATAGAAACAATTCAGCTAATTTCGTTCTATGAGCAGTGCATCCAGTCTATATTATTATATATAGAGAGTAGAATACCACAAGTGTGTGCTTAAATGTAAATATCTACTTTCACAGATATATATGTAGTGCTTACACCAAAGAACTGTGAATCATCAGTCAGATCCACGTGATGCCTGTAACTGTAGGTGCTCACACAACCACTGAGACACGGATCTTCTTGACGATTAATATCCAGTGACACAAATGGGGACACTCGCTTGTCCACAAAGGAACCAAATCCAATCCTAAAGTCAGAGGAGATGTCTGCAATTTCATCAGCTGTATGATTATATATAGGAAAAGATATAACAACCATGCATGCAGTATAAGGGTAAGCATAGCTTATTATATACAAATGCAAGAAAAATGATTATTTAGACCATGCATTACCTAATTAACGGCTATAAAAACTATGGTTCTAGTACATATATACACTATCCGCTTCATTATAATTATAGTCTCACTCCCAAGTCAAATGTTAATTTTTATATCGAATATGAATGAACTATTAGATCTGGTACAATAGTTGCATGCGTTCAGTATATAGCTAACGATCCGTAAGATAACAATATTGATACAGACAACACACGGAGTAAAATAAATATAATACAAGACACCATAGCACTGCATGCATGCACTAAGAAGCTATACATAGATCATACTTTGATGCATCACGATATAGTGATTGACCCATGGCAACTTCAGATTTATCATTTAAGGTAAATCCCTCAAGACAGTATAATTATGAGGAGCCGGTCACAAACATCAGAATGAGGACTATGAATTACACACTCAATATGCAGAATCTGACTATAATATTCAGACCAAATTTCTGCTTTTATACATATTGGAGACGAGCAATTTAACGACTAGACATCTATATAATAGTTGCTTGTGCATGCATATGTCATAACCATAATATTAAAGTACAGCAACTTTCTATATATATGAACAGATTTTGCTACCCCAGATTCTGGAGAGGCTGCAAAAAGCCTATTGAGCTGCAACAAGCTATATATATAAAGTGTGTGCTTAAAGTCTAGATAAGGTTGAAGAGCTCTGGCTGCATAATTGTATATAATAGTCTGAGATCAGAAACAAAAAAACTTGAAGCTTTTCTTGATTCTAATTTTGTTTCTGAAGGATAGCCTTATATAGACAGCCCCTCCTAAGAAAAAGCTCAAGTTGTCTCTCTCTATGAATATTATTTTTCCAACTATAGAGTGCTTTATCATAATATACAATTTAACAGTGGCGGATCCAGTGGGGCGCTTTGGGGGCTTGAGCACCCCCCTGGCCTTGATGACAAGCCTGAAAATAGAATCTAGCTCGAGCTAGCTATCAACTCACTGCTGCGCATGCACGTATAGCTACGGTTACATTATCATGGCCACACCCAGTTTATTACTGAGCGTGAATAATTATTGATGAGCCATGCAGGAAACATGTGCTTGAAAACAGACGACTTTTTTTGTTTTGTTTTTTTTGTGTCCTCTGTCGCACGCCAAAAGCGATCTGCGGGTTGTCCAGCTGAGCCAAATAAGCATTCAGGGCAAGCGTCTCTCGGGCTTTGCTGTCCAGGTCGGGGTAAGCCTTGTCTGCCTGGAACAGGAGGTCTTCAGCTAGATCCGCCCAATTTTCAGTCTTCTTCTTTCGGCGGGTCTGGAACTCAGCCTGATAGCGAGTCTTCTGGCTTGCCGGCTCGAATCTTTCTTTCAGAGCTTCGGCTGTACTATTCAAACTGGCTTTTGTTTCGGCTGGTAGTCTCTGAAATGCTGTCTGGGCTCGTCCGGTCAATCGCACCTTCAGCCACTTTAGCTGGTTTGCTTCATCCCAATCATTGATCTCCACAACGTTCTGAAAGTGGACATACCACTCAGTCCAGCTTCCTTGTCCATTGAATGCCTCAGGGGTAATCATAGGTTTTGCCATTTTGCAATCCTGCCGAGTACACCAATGTGAAAAGGTTCACTTGATAGTTGTAGATAAATGATATTGGTTATTCACAAGACTACTATACACAATTTGACAACCAGTTTATATACTAATGCCTGCACTAATTGCATTCTATGGTTAGTCCTGATGAGTCTTGGTGGATCTTGAAGAGGCATGCTCGATCTTGAAGATGCATGATGAGTCTTGAAGAGGCAAGCTCGATCTTGCCAGGTCTATGTGTGTGTTCTACTAAGAGTAACAGTAATGTGCTAACATATAATAAACAACATCCATTATTACAGTAAAATATTTTTAGCTTTCCCCTATCAAGAATCCTGGATCCGCCCCTGCCTATACAGTGGTTGCCGCAAGTAAGTACTATAATTATTTTGCATGGTTTTTCCTTTGATCTATATGACTTCAGTATACGTACTACAAGTACCTCAAACTGAATGCATAAAAATTTGCAGCCAACAATTATACTCAAACGTACCCACACTAGAACCAAGCCTTTTGAGGTGCTCTAGATCATCCCTCATGGAAGCAGATAAGTCCATGAGGAGGTAAACATCCACAGGAAAGTTACGAGCTGATTGAACTGTGAGCGGAAAGGAAATAGGGGCTCCTGTGTGTGTGTATGCGTGTGTGACTGCATGGCGTATCCCTTTTCTCACACTAGAAAAAAACTCTAGAAAAAGAACATTTTGAGTTTTTAAAGGGCAGAGCAGTTAACGCGAAATTAAAACTGGGATAAACTCCCACGCACCGGTATATCACGCTATTGGTGGGTGTGATTTTTTGGCAGCGAGTATAGAAACCATAAAATTTTTACCGAGGGCTCTGGAGCTAAATAGCACCAGCAAAAATGTCCCGCTATATACGGTAGGTAATGTATCCATCTAGAGGGGGGGGGGGGGGGGCTCAGGTTGCTCAAACACCCTCCCAGTTTACTGATTTTCTGGGAGGTATTTATAAATGCCGAGTGTAATGATTATGAGACCACATGCACCCTCTCATGCACAGAAAAACGTGGGTGTATGGGCTTCCGAATGTGCATGGGCGTTCAAGAATTTTCAAGCACTGTTGTTTGTACAAGTTACTTTGCGTTGATCGCTGCCCCCTCAGAAGTGGCCATTCTGTCAAAGGCCACAAGTTAGATCAATGCATGCAGAGTTGTTTTCTGCACTATGTATAGGATAGACTACACCTAAGAGTAGAATATGCGTCTATGTAACCTCCGCGGTTGCGGTTAGCCCGAGGGTGGTTACTAAGACGCATATTCTATGAGTGGGTGTGGTCAATCTAACTTGGACTTCATTGCGCATGCGCGAGGCGTGGTTATAAAAAGCCAGGTTTGGTGCGTAGCAACAGAAATTAAATTTGTGCGAGCTGGAGAGGTGTGAGAGACACCAATTGACAGAAAAAGACAAGAAGACGGCTTCAAAACAACGAAAAACTACAGTAAAACTTAGTAGAGCTTGCTTGTTGAAGATACTGGAAAGAAAAGACATGTAAAAAGAACCTAGAACTAACTGCAACAATACAAGAAGAAGAATGAGGCTCTGTGGTAGAGTGGAGGGGAGTATATAGAAGACTGGACCGGAATGGAACCTTAAAAAACTCAATAGAAAGTGTCAAGCGATGCTTCCTGGCCCCCCTTCCCATGCCCAACTGGAAAAAGCAATACAAAGCAACAGTGGACATGGAAAGAATGAATATTGACTGAACACTCCATGTTTTTTGTCATCTTCTTGTCACTTTCACTAAAAATTTCATTCCAACTTTTGAGAACTTCCTGCAAATTATTTGTCACTTCCTGTAGAATATGCATCCATTTCCTGTAGAATATGTGTCCACTTCCTGTAGAATTGGCGCCCATTTCCTGTAGAATATGCGTCCACTTCCTGTAGAATAAGTATACCTTCTATGCTTCCATGTATAATGTAATGTTTTTAGCCAATCAGATCAATTACTAAATATATATAGCCAATCAATATGCCTCTATTATGGAACTATGTGTGGCGGCGCAGTGCATGCATGCACTCTGAGTGTTAACAAATTAATGTGCACAGATCACTTCTATATATATGCACACATCAATTAAAGCGTGATCCTTTGAACCATCAAAAGATTTCTTCGCAGCACCATTCTGAAATGAAAGCTAACATAATATAGTTGTTGCATGAACTGTTGCATGGTTTTCCTGTGTACGTACTTTTGAAACGGCACTTGACTATAATTATGCATGGTTACAATAACGTTAAGTTATTATAGTTGCTATATCTATGAGATCAAATGTGCGATTAGTTCAGCACTGAATGAGGGTGTCATTTTGTCTATATATGAACTACAGTGTCTGCATGCAGTCTATATAGAGAGTAAAACTCATTTGTTTGCAAATTGACAATAATTCAAACTTTACAGTCACTGCAGTGTGAAGTGATGGTATAAAAAAAGATACGTGGCTTGGTAAATTGTGACTGACAGCAGGCATCACTAATAAAAATGGTGCCTCTGAATATAAAATACATTAACACTTTTGTCTAACTATATAGGTTGCACTTTTACCAAGCATGGGTCAATAAAAATGAAAAGCTACAGCTAGCTAGTTAGCTATAGGCCTGGTAGTAAGCTCTCCTTCTAAGAATCCCAGTAAGACTCCCTACTGCAAAAACAAAACACCTATAGTATGTGTTAGTCTGGGTCACTTTCTCTTTACAAGTAATTGGATATGCTCCTCTTTTAGAATTTTCTGTACCTCACCAATGACAGTCTCTGCCATGATGTATACCAACATCCATTAAAGACCTATAGCTCTTCATTTTAGCTCTTTCTGGCTCAACCTAGCTCTCCTGCTGCTGCACTACATACAAAAGGCTGACCGCGGTCTGTACACAGTACTACACACTTTTCTTATAAGGCAATGCGGCGTTTATAGGAAAACACACGATATGCGATTTCCGAACCCATGCAGAGTTAGACGCTCCTTCTGTAACGTGCTCCTGGTATTATATGGAATCACTATAGAGTAAGGCATCGATAATCAGACACAACAATGGATGTTTGACACTCATTCTAAAGAACAGCAGTGATAAAAAGTTAGTCTTTTGCACCATCTAATTAAACGTTTTACTGTAAAAAAAATAATTATGTATGCAAACATCGAGCAGCAGACTGGGGATTACTGAGAGTCACTTAGTAATTCTGTAAGGACAATTCTGCATATTCGACTATTATCTAATGCAGTTGTGTCTTTTAAAAGCTGTGCATGCTATAAGCTGACTGCATGGCCTGGACTAGCAACGACTGCACTACCGCAGTGCGGACTAGGCACAGTTTTACTTGCAAACCATACCTAAAATCGCCAATGTTCAACCGGAAATGACGCCGAAGTGGGTGTATTTCCTTTCCTTTTGCATCAGCACCTGCCTGCTTGTTTCTCTAGATCCGCCACTGCTAGAAGCCTACAGAAACTCTTACTTGCACTTCATTGATCCTTGAGCAGCTGCACACACACACAAATACACTATACCGTATATATACCTCACTTGCGCATGCGCACTGAGGCATAATTTAAGCTCACAGTTTAGAGACTGCATCATTTTGCTTGCTACGGTTGCCGGAAAGGGGCACCCACCTCTGCCTACCGCTGGCGGCTCTTTGTTTAACTGCGCGCATTTAATGTGTCTACCACGAGTGCTTAGCTTTAAGCGCGCGTAGCTAATAAAAAAGCTGCCGCGCACGATTAATTGTGGTGGCATAGGTAGAGGTGGGTGACCCTTCTCGGCTGTAGCTTGCCTATATATACTACTGCAGCAAGATCCGGAAGAGAAGGGCCTCAGCTAGTAATCATACAGATACACTTTATTTCATGTACTAGACTCAGGACCAGGCCATTCGTTGTCTGAAAGAACGCCTGGTCAAGTTCCAATGTCAGTAGAACTCATTTAGCTTACAGTGCAACAACCAAAGAGAGTAGATTTTTTTTTTTGGTACACATTTTTTACATTTTGTGGCATATCTTTTAAAGTAAAAGTGATATGATCTATTTGAGTGCAGGTACTTAAAGTTCAACTATTGGCGCTTCCATTGGACCACCACCTGTTACATCACATGACATCATCAGTATAAAATGGCTGTCTGAAGATGTGTACTTCCGAAAATATGTTAGGAATAGAAGTAGCTTATTTGTTTGAGTTAAGATCTGAAATTTGTTGTGTATGTACCTGAGTATATTGCTCATCTTTTGAGCTTCAACAGAAGTCTGGGCTACTAGTAAGTTCTGAGAAATACTGCATTTTGTTGTTTTTTGGTGGCAAATATGTTAGGAATACAACTTCCGATTTTATATTAGTTAAGGTCTGATTTTTGAGCAGCATGTACTACAATAGTGTACTTTTCATCTGTACTAACTTACAGGAGTTAGGCTAGCCTCTTCTTTGCTAGAGCGGCCCATCTTGTCAAAAACAGTGCTTTTTATGACTTTTGGGGCGATTTGCCTACGTGTAAGGCTCAATTGCCACGCCCCTGTGACACAGAATGACCAACACCAACTGTGTATTTGCAGGTAGACATCACATGACCTTTGGATGTAGCAAATAACAACAAGATGATTTGTGATGTCACAAATCAATGAATATCATTGCATACGTCAGCAAAAGTAGCAAAACGGAGCAAAATCACCATTTTTGATAAGAAGGGCCGCTCTAGCAAAGAAGAGACTTGTTTAGCTCCTGTAAGTTAGTGCAAATGAATTTTACACTATTGTAGTACATCCTTCTCAAAAATCAGACCTTAACTAGCATAAAATCGAAAGTTGTATTCCTAACATATTTGCCACCAAAAAACAACAAAATGCAGTATTTCTCAGAACTTACTAGTAGCCCAGACTTCTGTTGAAGCTCAAAAGATGAGCAATATACTCAGGTACATACACAACAAATTTCAGATCTTAACTCAAACAAATAAGCTACTTCTATTCCTAACATATTTTCGGAGGTACACATCTTTAGACAGCCATTTCATAGTGATGATGTCATATGATGTAACAGGTGGTGGTCCAATGGAAGCGCCAATAGTTGAACTTTCAGTACCTGCACTCAAATAGATCATATCACCTTTACTTCAGAAGATATGCCACAAAATGTGAAAAATAATAATATAAAAAAAAATCTACTCTCTTTGGTTGTTGCACTGTAGTCAGCAAGTGGTTAGGCTTGAGTAGTTTGAACATAATTTCGGTAACCACAAACACAACAATACTATAATTAGGCCAAGCCAACTTAATTACATGCTTCACGGATGCAAGCAGGTCTTTTTTTTGTGAAAATCACCCCACAATCACCCACTCCATACCCTTATAATTAAGGTTTATTTGTGACCACAACTTACCAGTGTGGTTTGGGAAGCCTAACAATTTCTCTAACAGTCTAAAAACACCCACTCTCCGCCTTCATTTTTAACTTCATAATTTTTTTTTTTACAGGCCTAGCTGGTCTATAATTGCTAATGAAAGTCCGTGAAACATGTTATTAAGTTGGCTTGGCCCCTACAGCTAGCTGCGTAAGCATCATAATGATATTCACGGGCTGATTTTGCAATTATTGGCCCAAGAAATATTAGACGAGTTCTACATTGGAACTTGACCAGGCGTTCTTTCTCAGACAACAAACGGCTGGTATTGAGGCTGTCTACTTGTGGTAGACAGACAAACCACTGATTACTACAACCCAGAGGATCGGCGTGCACAAATCACTAAAGTGCTAGTGTATTTGGCCATGGATATTATCACGTGAGCGCAATGACATCAATGCATTGGAACTTGTAGTAATTCGCGCACGCATGTCGGACCTCCTCTGACTATAACCCACTGGCCACGGCACGGCCTCGAGTTAATCATCAGATCATGTCAAATCATGTTCAGTTTGGCACACCTGGTCTGAATGTCACATTCACTCGCGAAGGAGTCACTGGATTATTATCACCAAGTGAAGGAGTAGAAACTGTGACGACTGTACCCACTGGGTTTTGTAGAGAGTTGCAAGTGAATCCAGGATCACCATTCACATAGCATCTCATAATGCCATTGTATTCCTGCAATATAATTGAACGAGTTGTGGACATTTCAAATGAAAAAAACTGAGCTCTACTGAATTAGCTAGAGCTTACTGGATCAGCACACCACACGCATCTTGGGTCTGCTATAATACATTCATTGCATCTTGTTGCACTGTTGCATAGTCTACTTGTGGTAGGGTCAACTTGGGCAGTCACTGCATGTGGAGTTTAAAAAGTCATAAATTGAATAATCTTGTGCACAAAATTAATTTTAGTCTAGAAAGGACTCTCACTCACCTTTTGTAATTAATGTTGTGATTGTTAGCAATAAAAGAGCAAGAGCTTGAGCATGAGGAACCATGATATCTATAGCTAGCTCTATAAGTATTGCCCTTTCCAGCAAGGAGCACTATTTGCCTGTGACATCCATCCGGGGTCCCATTTGGCCCTGCCCAGCAGAATTTTCATTAAGCTCTTCCTGTACTTTTGTTATATATAATAGTGCTGGTGCATGACGTCATCATGATAACAATGTAGATCAGGGTAAGGTGCAGCAGAATTGATTCCCCATAAAACAATGGCATTGTATAGTGGTATATGACATCATCTCATGCATTACCTACAATATATACATAATTATATGTAGATCAATATCAGAGGAGGTCGGACAACCTGTGCAACGGCCTAACACCAATTTTTACTAAATCAGTATTTTAATTTAACTTGCCTGTAGAGATACGTGTTGCACTCCTCTTAGACAATTGGCCTCTGTATTCCTCGTGTGACTGCATGCATGTATGCCTCAGGTATAAATATTATGACCAAGTTTCTAGTACATTAGTGACCCCTTTCCATTGTGCCTCGAGTACAATAAAAACCCCATGTTAGTTGTACGTATCGGGAGGAGAGTTTTCTTTAGGTATGTGCCTTCAATGGATTTGACAATTACATGTGTCTAGTAGCATGATATTTATAATTAACATAAATAGTTCACTATAATATAGCTATCTGATAGTCCAGTACTGTTCTGGTAGGAAAGGCCTCAAGGCGTGCGGGAGAAGGACGCTGCCGTCCTACAGAGGGGACATAATGATGGTAACGACACTATACAACCCAATTTCAAGCTATAGTCAGACATTGCACACATCGTAATCATACACAGTCTATACTTTATTTCACTTATTGTCAAAGTCTTCCTTCTACTATTACTGATTATATGATTGTACACAGTATGACACTATACAAACTGCATGTGAGGTTAGACTCACCTCTTGCTGGTAGTTCTCCAACAGAGAGATGATTACCCTCGGCACAGCACAACCAGTTGCATTCACCTGTGCATGTATATAATAATAGTTATATAGATGTGTGTTACATCGATCAATGTTGGTATTAGTGAATAAAATGAAAATTTGATACAAGTAGATTGTAGTTCTCTTGCCTGCTCAGGCACGGTAATAGCGTACTAATGTATGTATATACGGATATAAGAGTATAGATATTAAATGTTGGGTATTAGTACTAGTGTTACTGGTATTTGTGTGCAGAGTAGCAACATTCAATCACTGTAGTGTCGATCACGTCAACAGTGACAACCCTGCAATATCTGAAGTGCATGTGGCCACTCAAGAGACTAAGTACACTCTGGGTTGGGGGTTGGGACTCACAGTGTGGGCATACTTGGTCTCTAGCACTCCTCTCTTATCACGACGGCCATCTTGGTTGGGGTAAGTGATGGACAGTCGTCTGCTCTGATAGTCGGTACAGTTTGAGGCACTGGTTACCTCTCCATATTCCCCACGTCCTGGCATCCAGACCTCAACATCGTACTTGCGATAGGCTGGCGCACCCAACTCAGCAGTGGCCATCTCAAGCACTCTACAGGGAGGCACATGCAGGGGTGGATCCATGAATAAAACAGAGGGGGGCTAGCTTTCAAGATTTTAAATGGGTGTAACTCTTAGGGTGGCCTATGTCTCCCAGGAGGTGGGTACGAACAAGTTTTTGCTTCGTTTATTCAAACTTTGACCTCTGAATTCGAATGAATGGAGTAATGTGTCAATCTAGTGGCTAGCACAGCAATACATTGCATGGGTTACTAGTAACACAGTTCTTGTACAATGCATATACACATACCTGTAATGGAGTCCCAGACTTGAGAGTATCTCTTTCTGCACACTCAGCATATCCTCTAAGGACTCCACACTCTCTCTCCCCGTCTCCTGGCTCGTCACACCGAATAACTCCACCTTGCTGAACTGGTGCAGTCGGTACAGGCCCTTAGCTAACAGTGTGGATCCTCCTGTGTGTGTATGTGTGTGGGTGGGTATAGGAGGTACATGTAATAAACACACAGTATACATGCAGCTACCCTGAGGCATAAACATCATGCTTGTAGTGTTTCTAAACCACGTACACTGAAAATACATAACATTTCAAAACCTCATACAACAGATACTGAGTAGGCCTTGCCCAATTATGCTCAAAATGTTGCGTCTCCAAGTCTCATGCATTGTACCTTAATTCTTACCAATTAGACTTTAATTATTACCCATTAGAAATCATCAACGAGAATTATACTGCAACAGACCTTCTACATAATCTTCTAAGGAACTATATTGGTGAAAGAAATCTTAGAAAAGAGTTAGAAAATCTACTATGACACCTTCTATACGTATATACTCAGTATTAGCATTACTCATGCTATTGAGGCTTAGTCTTTAGTCTCGCAAGCCCTGCCTCTTCACTCACTCACCTCACCTGAGTGAGTGAGTAAAGGGGCTGGACTTGCGAGACTAAATTGAGGCTATAGTGCGGCTATAAAATCATACTTTCTACCAACATTTGGTAAAATTGCCTAATAGGCTAATATTTTTTGCCTATTAAGCTGGCATAATGCTCAATGTTCCACCACACCTATTAGTCTCAAAATTATGCTAGCATAATTGGGAAAGGCCTAATACTGAGTAGCTCACAAGTACTGGCACTTGCCTGCTTCGGCTCTGTAGCACCTCCCAAACGCAACAAGCCTAAAACAATAGACTGTAATCATGGCTCTCACAAATACTGTCTGCGATACACATACACACACATGCATACGTACATGTACACTAAGTACTATATACACATACCTGATGGGCAGCTGTTTAAACGGAACATTCTTGTCAACAAACATGCCTGCAGAAGTGGAATACGGGAGTTACTATACATGACATCATTTGACAGTAACATTTTCCAAGAATTCAGAAATCCCTAACAACCTACCATAAAATATAATTATGTGTATATGTAAATCTGGACAATGGTTAATTGTCAATTTTGCTCCATGCAGAAAATAAAGCCTGGAGGGAATCACTGATCACACATGCAGCTTACCAGCTAGAGGCAGTTCAGCTGTCCCAGCTAGACAGAGATTGGTCCCACGATGATGGTTCGAGGTCACATGAAACACCTGACTGGATGGCCCCCTCGGCTGGAAACCACACCCCTCCTACAAGCGCTCACACAGGATGCATTGAGTGTGTGGATTGATTTAGACAGGCTTACCACCATCTCTGTTCGTATGATGTCGGGGGGAATTACTGGCGTGTATCCCTGAAATATGAGAGCAAAATGAAATTGTACAGCAATAATAATTGTTTGCTCAATGACAAGTACGCAATGTTAGTGAAGATTACAATGTGATTGCTGGTAAAAGGTTTGGACAGCCCAAACTAAACTAAACTAGTTATAGCAATTTAGAGCAGCATAGTCAATATGGCCTCAGTATACGTACTTCTCAGTGCATGTGATGAAGGCTTTCTTAGACAACACCACTTAATTAAAGTATGTAGGCTACCTTGGATACGGCAGTTTGTAAAGCAAACTGTACCAGAGCCATCTCCAGCATTGCAGCTGCACCCTTAAGATAGCAGAACCCATTCACAGAGGCACTAGAAGAACCTCTACAGTACAAACAATTGAAGTATGTTATAAGTCATTATAGTGAAGCTGAAAGTAAGATACAAAAGGTTACAGAACCCATTCACAGAGGCACTAGAAGAACCTCTACAGTACAAACAATTGAAGTATGTTATAAGTCATTATAGTGAAGCTGAAAGTAAGATACAAAAGGTTACAGAACCCATTCACAGAGGCACTAGAAGAACCTCTACAGTACAAACAATTGAAGTATGTTATAAGTCATTATAGTGAAGCTGAAAGTAAGATACAAAAGGTTACAGTACCTGTAATCATACAAATCCAGCTGATTCCCTATCTCAATATGACTCTTTACAGGAAAACTGAACTCTGCAATTATGGGATGACAATTAGTTATTTTACATAACAGCATGCAATTCTACGTGCAATGCAACTCACTTCTCTTTTGTCCATGCTCCTCTACCACTCTCGAATCTTTATAGCCTCCCACTGGCTGCAAAAAGAGGAATCTTTATAATGATAGACACACTTCAAAAAATACAGTCCATACTGTGTGCGGATGTACTTCGTTCGGGAGCTGAGTGAGGACTGGCATCATCTTGTCTTTCAACTCTCGTCTTTCTTCCTGGAGAGAAAAAAATAGAGTAACCTTTAAAGTGAAGCAGATTTTTTATACACCTATACAGTGAAACCTTGTCACCCTATTAAGCATGTCACCCAGCCTCTATAATACAGCCTGGTTAATGGGCCCCAAAGTCTCCATGCTGGAGCATGTGTTTTGACTTACGCTTGCAGGCCACCAACGGCCCTATATTTGAATCACCGTTGGTCTACCCAAGGATTCACTGCATTAAGAAGCTGTCATAATGTTACCGCAAGTTACGCCATAGTGACAAATGTAGATGGTACCATGCCAATGGGATTGCATACACCAAGCACTTGGCACTATTATGTTTACCTCAAATTTTGCAATGTCTCGTTTGAGTTGAACACCTCTGTCCTTAGCCAGTGACTTTTCTTCTTCACTCTGTGGATAGTTAATCATAGCGAAAGCTGTACACAGTGACCAACAACAGGTGTCTAAAATGTGTAGTATCAAGTGCATAATATAGAGTGTAAACATTCTTTGTGGCCTCAATTGAGAGATCTGAGTATTGCGTGGACAGTACTGGGCTGGGTAATTGTTGGGTTGTTTCAAAAGGTAGCATTATTGCAGATGCTAATGGTTTCAGTGGCAAGTTTCGCTGACCAGTAACACGTACTGTACAATTAAGGCAACTTCACCTGGGCTGCATTGAATGTCTCATGGTTATTCTTTCTCTCTTTGTCCAGGGATTTCACACGCTCAACAATGAGGTTGTGCCTCTCTAGCGTCTTTAACTATGGAAGAACAATTGCGAATGAAATAAACTGTTGTGTTCTTTGCAAGAAGTACCAGGGTTTCGAATGAGAGGTTAATCGATGCGAATGGCACTGTACAAGCCTGATTGCTATCGAAAATTTGCAATCGAAAGAACCTCGTATTCTAACCTGATATACGATAATAGATTCGAGTCAAATTGATATACATGTACAGTGGAACTCCGCTTGACGACCACCCGTGAATAGCAACTATCAGGTCCGAAAAATAAGGTCTGGATTGCAGCCACATGTATTTACTGTATAGACGACCCCTGAAGAACGGCAACCTCGCTTTCCGTAAAACGACCAGCATTCTGCTCCCTGAACAGCTTTTAGCCAATGAAAATTATTACTGAATATGCATTTTTGGGCACAATCTATATCATGTGGAGGATAATCAAACCTCTCAATTAACTATGGACACCTCTCTGTAACAGCCAAAACTTAATTGTGTTCGTTATAAAAATTATTAATACATAGGTTCCACTGTTAACCACTATCCCCGACTCTATTTTTCTATTTTCCTTTTTACTCAACTCTTTCCCCCTATCCCCCACTCTAGCTCCTCCCTGTACCCCCCAGGTCCCTAATGATATTCATGGTCTCCAAGTGGTCTCCCCACCACTAATAAATCTATGATAACTACAATTGCTGAACAATTTTTATCTTTATCAGTTTGTGAGTCTACACACACAGCACGTCTCCCTCACCAGTTGGTCCACAATATCGGTCTCCATGCCTCTCTTGGCCAGGCTCTCCTTCACACATGCCCGTCTGGCCAGGAGATGCTCATACCCCGTGGCTATCACCTGTTTCTGTATGCGCTCTCCTAACTCTGTCCACTTCTGAGGCAGCACATCTTCCAGAGGGTCCGTAGAGGAGTGCTTTAGACGTGTAGCAACCACCAAACGGACAAATGAGCTTGTTTTTAGTGCGTTTAGGAGCACCTTTGGCTGCATGCTGTCCTGTCTAATAAATACTGGGTAGGGGTCCCCCACAGACTAGGTGGCTTACAAGTAGATCTAATTGTAAAATCAGTAAAACTACCATTACCACACAATCTTATACTGTCAATAGTTTGATGGCAAACTGAGGTTTGAAAATTGAAATTGTACACCTGTTTTACCGGGCCGTACGTAGCTAGCATACAAATCACACACATAGACGCCTAGCTAGATCTACAATAAAATAATAATATTAAAATTTAGATCTACAATAAAATGATATTAAAATTTGTTCTCCGGTAGATAATCCGGGTTGAAGTCCGGGTCAATCTTGTCAGCACTTCCTGAATTGTTGGTCGGAGGGAAATCACTTCGAGGCATTTCGATGTTTGCTGATTCGGTAGTAGTACTGCATTTGCAACAACAGACAATTCCCAACGCCACTGCTACAATAAGGGCGAATATTACAGAAATGGGCACCAAGATAACAACTGCATAGGCCCATCCTCTCTGGTCACAAATTAGCGAAACTCTGACGTTCTCACCCCAGTCCACACGCTCGGGGATGGAGGTGATAACCAAGAATTGTTGAGACCCAGTGCTATAGTCAATGCCTACTAGGCAATTTCCTTGTTCACTGACATTACACGAATCCTTGGAGTTTAAGTCAGGGGCACTGTATTCTGTTCTCTCAAAATATAAAGAAGCGTTCACAGAGATCTCCATTGAGAGTGAATTGTGTAAAATGACATAGTACTCATCTTCTTGCTCGACTCGATATGAAATGGTAGATGTATTCGGCAAATCATTACAACAGGCAGGTGCATATTGGAACATCTCAGCCAAATCTTGGCTAGGGTTATTAGCCCAACTGTTTGCATTATCATTGCCTTTCACAATGTATACATCAACCAACAGATCTGTGCATACAGAGACTGATATGTTGGAGTTCGGATAAAGATGATACTGCCAGAATCGAAACTCCGTTGAATCAATTGTCGACTCGATAGAAACAGTAAATTGATTAGTGTCATTCAGGGCCGGTATACTCGTGTCATCGATAAGAAACAGTTCAGCATCAACTGAATTGGATGAGAGCTCAAGAGAACCACCATCGCAAAAGAACGAGGATAGAGACAGAAGTCGACTATCCCCTGGTGAGTAGAAGTCAGTGGAAATAGTAACAGTAGAATCATCATCATTGGACTCGCCTGTCGAATTTGCTGCAACACTAAGCCCAATAATCATGCCCAAAACAAATAAAACAAATAATGTAACTACGACCCCGACAACAACTCCAATGCACATCCCACAGCTAGAATCCTTGTCACTACTCCGGGATGTTGTGTAGGTACTACTCGAGTAACGGCTTGAACTGGGAGTGTCACTGCTGAATCCCTCCCCTTCTCCACCAAAGCCTCCTCCTCCTCCACCACCACCTCCTCCTGCACTGCCTCCTCCTGACGGCATTCTTTATTTAGGTAGGTCTATTAAAAAATGAACATCACTGACTAATTTTTGTAGATATAAATAAAACACTCACATCAAATTCCAGCAAAAATTGGAGGACTCACAGCTATAGTAGTCTGTAGATCTATACTTTAAGCACAAGTATGATTTATCAGGGAGGTCTCACATTCAGATTTTTATAAAAAGACTGCTGTCACTGACATGCAGTGACAAGCCACGCAGGAAATCATATGATCTCAGTGAACTATAAACTTTAAAGTTCAGTGTTGGCGGTGTTATTGACGTCATGATGGCATTGTATAGTGGTGCATGACATCATCATCTGATGTTGATGTCATACATGGCATAACTATATAGATCTACAGAGTTTTTGTGTGCACGAATCACTACAAGTTCAGTGCATTGATGTCATTGCGGTCATGTGATAACGTCCAGGCCAATGACATGCAACTTCGTGCACATGTCGGACGGTGACCTCCTCTGGCATGCATGATATAGCCGGACTAGTGATTTTGCGGTTTTTACTGATTAAGCATGTACTGCGAACATTAATTTTATATACTCACAAATTTATAATGCATATATGTACTGTAAAAAGGCTGCTATTCCATGCAGCATCAACAATTATCATTGTAGATCTAGTAAATTCTAGCAGCCAGAACTGACAAGTATAATCATATGTGGGGAGCACCTTTGTAAACAATACATGATTGTATTGCCTATGTGTGACCTTTCCCCTGTGGTTATTCATAATCAAGAGTAGAACACATCACTGCATTAAGGAATATAGATTAATATTTAGAGTAGATAAATAAATTAGCAACTCCCACGCACATGCAATTCTACATCTAGACTGTTACAGAGGTCTGGCAGACGCGGTGCAGCTCAAGCAATTAGCCTTTAATTGAGCAATAATTGTTCGCCCACGTCCTCCCCACGTCGTACATTTTTGCTGAGAGTAATCAAAGGCTAATTACTTGAGCTGCACTGCGCCTGTCGGACCTCCTCTGGACTGAATACATGTACGTCACTAATACTATACATGTTGTAGCAGGAGTGCGAATTCATGCACTCCTGGTTGTAGTAATTGTGTAAACAGCCATGAATAAAATTAAATGTGGGCTGAAGGTACAAACCACACGTGTGTGCTGATATCATAATTTTTATGATGAACATAATAATGCAATGGTAGAAAGTAAGTGAAAATAGTTCATGTTGTAATGTTAGATTCAGAGTTTACCAGGTTGTCCACAGCTTTATAGGGGTTAGCCCACATGAGGACCTTGCTCCTCTATAATGGACATGATAAGATTGATGATTGGAGGAGAGAGAACGATAGTCGGCATCTTTGTAGGGATTATTCCATTTGGTTGCCAATATCATTAATTAACCACTTTACGTACCTTAACGGTCTGAGAGTGACGTGATATGACATACCTGTATACTGTAAAAATTAACGCGGTTTACACTTAAAGCTACAGTTAGCTATAGATTAGCCTCGATCCCAGGCCGCACTTTACTCAGGGAACTTCACTCTTCTTTTCTATGAAGGCCGGTGAAGGAGGCTACAGTTGGATACTCCTCCTAATGTACTCCAGAGTGTTGAACTGCTGTGTAAACGTGGAACCGCATTTGCCTTAAAGTGCGTCATCACTGTCACACTATTCAATTTATGAGATATAAACTCACAATTAAAACAAGAAAATTTACAACCTGCAATCTCCCCGCCCCCATTGTTTAAATTATTAATGTACTTTCCCCAGCCAAGTGGGGGGCTTGCAACCCTAGCCTCAATGCAGTGATGTGCATGTTCATTGCAGTCTCCTAGAGGTATTCCTTAATGTAATGATAATTATGTGCTCATTGCAGTCATATTTTTTGTTAAACAAATGAAGTTACACATGTAGTACTGATCTAGGCAAAATAAATAATAAAATAGTACAAAAAGGAAAAAGGAAAATATACTTGTTAGTCCATTTGGCATAAGTGTGCCTCGGCCGACACCAAATCCATTGGTGGGATGGTCTTGATGGCGCGACCACGGGAGGACCGGGAGCCTCGCACACATTGTATTGCAGATCTGAGCAGATTATATTATGATAAGGAGCATCTTAGCCAGTTTATGACCTGGTGGTATGGTTGGTCCCATTTCTCAGCTAGGAGGGAAGCCAATCTTATAGAACACTGTTGCTTCTTTTCCTAGTCCCCCACTTGCGGAGAGCACTAAGGGGGTGAAGGACGCATGTTCCACCTCCCTGACTCTTTGCTCATAGGCTCTTTTTTCTCTACTTTGTGTTTTCTGAAGCACTGCTCCAGGCTCGTGTTCCTGTTCAATGGTGCGTGGGGGTTAAACACCCTGACATCTACGAAGGTTCTCTCCAGTCTTCCTCCCCAGAAGCCATTTGCCGCGATGTCTAGTCGGGTGTTATATCAGTGGTAATGGCGGTGCGTCTTGCCATGGTCTCCGAGGAGAGTGGTTGAAGATCCGGTTCCACACACACATCATTGCAGACTTCCGTCATTAGGGTGGCAGTTAGATCTCTGATCTCGTTATGGCGTATCGACGGGAATCCACCTCGTGGGCAGGAGAGAGCATGTTCGATTGTGAAGTTTGCACCACAGACACAGTTTGTAGCAGTGTTTGGCGGACACCATCCATATCTCAGGGCAGTCATATAGGTATTCCTCAATGCAGTGATGTCATGTTCAGGGCAGTCATATAGGTATTCCTCAATGCAGTGATGTGTTCATTACATGCAGTTTGGAGGTATTCTTCCACATTGCCATGACGAAATAATTATGTGATCAAAAATCACACTAATCATTGTGAGGGTCACACAATGAGGCCACATTCAGAACTCACGAGGTCTACCGGAGGTTTAATGAAACATCCCGGGTGCGAGCATGCTCCCCTGATGCAGCAAATTGCTCAACAGGGAGACAGTTAAGGTGAGGCGACATCTCAGCCAGGACATACAATAGTGGAGTTGTATAGGGGGATCATCTCTCTTGGATGCAAGGAGACAGGCGAGACTCTTGTAAAATAAAACTTTTTTTAACCTTTATGCCGTGAGCCCGGTGAAAAATATCGATTGGAGGATAGAAATTGTGGTTCTGGATCAGAGTTTGCTTGGTTATAGTAGCGATTTGGAGATCCAGCCACTTGGAGTAAGCATTGACTACGTATACACCATGTAGATTAGAAACATAATTATGTCCATCAACAGGGCCAGCGTAATTGCATGGCTATTATATAGATGGGCTATATTTTGCCCTCTGAGCAGTATAACTATTCTGGTGCGCATGTATATACATGTATGTGAAGTGAAAAGGAGTATATATGCATACATGCAAGCCATAGTCTATAGGGTGGGGTGCATGCGTGTCTGATATTCTTCTACCCATGCACGCATCGATATATATACCTGCTAAATATAATGGCTCTGTCACTATAATACATAATTATTGTCTTTGCACTTGATAATAGTATTTGGCAACTTGCAGACTGAGTCACGGAATTAACTCAAGCTTGTACTCTCAAACACCCCATGCATATTAAAAAAAGTGTTAATTTGTTAAAAATAAAAGCAAAGTGAGACAAAACTGACTGAATCTGCATTTAACCAGGTTGTGAAGCTATATATATATACATGCACATGTACATCACACAAACTAGATTAGTTCTCAGGAAGATAATCCGGGTTGAAGTCTGGGTCAATCTTGTCAACACTTCTTGAATTGTTGGTCGGAGGGTCAGGGTCGAAATCACTCGCAATCGTGTGCACATTTCCAGAGTTATTTGGAGGAGGGTCAGGGTTGAAGTCACTCCAAGGCAATTCGATGTTTGCTGATTTGGAGGTAGTATACAGCACTTATAATAACAGACAATTCCCAACACCACGGCAGCTACAACAAGGGTGATTATTACAGAAATGGTCACCAAGATAACAACTGCATAGGCCCATCCTCTCTGGTCACAAATTAGTGAAACTCCGACGTTCTCACCCCAGTCCACACGCTCGGGAATGGATGTGATCACCAAGAATTGTTGAGACCCAGTGCTATAGTCAATGCCTACTAGGCAATTTCCTTGTTCACTGACAAAACACGATTCCTTAGAGCTTAGGTCAGGGACACTGTATTCTGTTCTCTCAAAGTATAAAGAAGCGCTCAAAATAATCTCCATTGAGAGTGAATTGTGTAAAATTACATAGTACTCATCTTCTTGCTCGACTCGATATGAAATGGTCGATGTATTCTGTAAATCATTACAACAGGCAGGTGCATATTGGAACATCTCAGCCAAATCTTGGCTAGGGTTACTAGCCCAACTGTTTGCATTATTATTGCCTTTCACAATGTAGAGATCAACCAACAGATCGGTACATACAGAGACTGATATGTTAGAGTTGGGATGAAGATGATACTGCCAGAATCGAAACTCCGTTGAATCAATTGTCGACTCGATAGAAACAGTAAATTGATTAGTGTCATTCAGGGCCGGTATACTCGTGTCGTCGATAAGAAACAGTTCAGCATCAACTGAATTGGACGAGAGCTCAAGAGAACCACCATCGCAAAAGAACGAGGATAGAGACAGCAGTCGACTATCCCCTGGTGAGTAGAAGTCAGTGGAAATAGTAACAGTAGAATCTAAATCGTCATCTGAATTGTCCATGGACTCGCCTGCCTTATTTAGTCCTATCGCAACACCAATTATTATGCCACAAATGAGCAAAACGCCTAATGTAGATATGACCCCGATAAAAATTCCAAAGCCCACTGCACCACTGTCGTCGTCACTGTCACTACTAATGTGCGTGATGGCTTAAACTGTGAGTGTCACTGCTGAATCCCCCTCCTCCTCCTCCACCACAACCTCCTCCTGCACTGCCTCCTCCTGATGGCATTCTCTATTCAGGTATAGATCTAATGCAAATTCGATTATTAACAATCACAGACTGATTTAAAGAAAAAATTGAGAACTTCCAGTCTAGTAGGTCTGTATAGATCTATACTTCTGCACCTCTTGTACCAGACCAGTCTATTTATCCGAGAGCTAGGTCTCAGTACATCTACCTATCACAAGCCAGGAAATTATCTATAACTAGAGCACTAAAGTGCAAACCCTCGGCTGGTGACATGATAATAAAGAAACCAGAAGTGTGATAATGCAGTGCATGTAGCATGTATGACTAGCACAGCAACTCAAGAGCAATAAAACTAAACCAGACTGGAGGCATGCTGAAACATTGAGTGGTACATGCAATGTGGACTGGGATCACAGCAAAGAAGCCTGGAGTCTTAGACTTAGAGAGGTATGGCTCCTGCCAGGCTGGAGTAGATCTATAGGATCCAGAGTCAGCCAACAACCAGTCACAATTTTAGCTATTCTATTGTTCCTGGTACGGGATCACTTCAGCTGCGAACGTAGTCAGCAAGGCGCTAGATCTACTAGCTTTCCATTGTTCCTGGTACAGGATCACTTTCAGTTATAAATAACGCATGTGCCAAGTCTGTTCAAGCTACATTTTGCTCGCTTTTATTAGACAACGAAGCTTTAGGCCATGCAAAGTCAATTTGTAGTTTCTCAGGCCCTTGCGCTTGGAAATTGGCAGCTTTACAAAAAAGTTAAATTCTATGAATATCATTATCATTCAAATGCCTCAATCCGCTTGCTATTTAGGAATAATAGCCTGAGAAACTACAAATTGACTTTGCATGGCCTTAACACCGAAAGCTGCCACTATCAAAAAAGTACTAACTTGTTGTGTGGAGGTTACCCATGCTGTAAACGCAGTGCTAGAACATCCAGGTAAGCAGACCCATGCAGTCACAAGCTTGTTAGCTTTTGCTCGACAAAGAAGCTTTAACATAAAAATCTGCCACTATTTAAACCTAGTCTCATGGATCAGCCCCCTCCTGAGAAGTGGTCTGAGCACTCTTGTCTTGAGGTCATTTCACAGTGGAATGTGCCAGACCAATGGAATGTAATCAATTCCTGACCTTACGCCCCCGCGTATTTGTTATTGTACAAAGCGTCAAGCGCAGGCATCTCTCTATCTCTGAAAAAGGTGCTTCAATCTATTACATGTATGTCTTTTGCCTGTGGTGCTAACTCTCTGTGCCCAAGGATCCCTGCTTGGCTTGCTTATGCTTCGTAGCAGCGTCTATGTATGAAGCGTTTACCATGCGTAATGCATGCGTTAATGATTATCCAAATGCGTTGAGCAACGTGCAGTTCTTTATTGCCTCCTATAATATCACCTGACTAGAATAAGTCAATCTGATTGAGCCGTTGGAATTCCAGCGTGTGCAACAAAACTACATCAAGAGTGCTCAGATCCCCTTCTCAGGAGGGGGCTGATCCATGAGACTAATTTAAACCAAGATATTGTTGTGTGAAGGCTATCCATGCTGTAAACGCAATTAAGTGAACCCAGTTTACACAGAGTATATAGTGCTAGATTAGCCTCGATTCAAGGCCGATTAAAATACGTATTTTAATCGGCCTTGAATCGAGGCTAGCGCTAGATCTATATAGAATCACACAGAGCCACTAGTATAGAATCACATCCTGCTTCATGTGGGATTCTCATTGTATAGTGATGCATGACATCATCATGATCTGTGTCTACTATAAACTGTTACTAGTGTATAGCAGAATTGATTTCTCATAAAATAATGGCATTGTAATGCATGCTGCAGACATCATCATACTTCATTTGATGCTACCAGATTGAAGAGTTAGAGGGACTCATAGGAAACGGTTGGTATCTCGAGTAACATCCGCGCTACGCTGCGGTTTAATCGAGGCCAACACAACAATATCTATTTCTACACCCAGTGCATAATAAACTACAAGTAACTGTGCTTAGTCCGTGCAACTCACTTTTATACCACACTTACATCACCACTAATTGGTCACAGCTGTAGGATATATAGAATATTAGCATACAGCCCCAGGCGCTAGGTATGCACAGTTTTCAAGTTGTTTTTTTGTTTTTTCATTTGTTCAAGAAAGTAAGCAAAGAGAAAAGAGCCACGCTTGACAGTATTAAGACTCAAAGCGACGGCAGAAACAAGGAAGGTGCTCTCCAACAAGATGGCTAAGCTTCCATGGGTCCATGGGCGCGGTTTAGATACATTTTATCCAAGAAGAGCTTGCAACTCCAGTAGGGGACGTCGAATGGTCAACGCTTGGACCAAGGAAGCTCTTGAGCATCTGTAGGAATCAACATGTTGCTCAACTAGCTCTTTGACGGCTGCAAAATCCGGCATAGTCTTGTTATTTTTTGCAGTCTGCATCGTGGATTGAATTGTTGCTAGGGGGAGGTCCTTTTATAGTGCTGCAGTCACGTGGTATAAGTCAGGTATGCCACACCTACTCGGAGGATATGCACCCTATATATCCTCCGCTACCATGGTTACATATTACATACCCCTCGGCTCCACCTTGGAGTAACCACGGTAGCGGAGGATATATGGGTGCATATCCTCCTCTTAGGTGTGGTATATCCTATACATATTTCAAGGTCTATACCTATTGTAGTAGTCATAACCAGCACGCTTACACGTTACATGTTCCAATAGCTCTAAAACAGCCTTGGGAACATATAACTTTATTGGAAAGTCTCTTTTTACTGGGTGTGGTCAGTCATTAGCAAGTACTACACGTGGCTCATGGACTAGGCGTGTTATAAATTGCTGAAAGAGATTATGTTTCGAGGAAACACAGCTTTGGGAGTTACCCGGCAAAAATGTGCTTAATAGCCTCGTTCATAGGGCGTAATGCGGATAATTTTCGAGGCTCCACTGCAGATCAATGTAAAATCATCACGTGCACCACTCCGTTTCCTATCCCTCTATATAACTCTTCAATCTATGATGCTACACACAGCAAAAACACTTATGATGCATCATCGTATTTTAGTCTTAAAATGACAGAAATTTATGTCGTTTCTACATGAAATTTCAAAAGAGATGCATTTCATTGAACATTTTTATGTTACTGTAACGAATGTGTTTTTACTGTGCATGTAGCAGAATTGCACTATAATTATATCATGACTGGCACCAGGATAGGCCTTGGCGAATTATTCAGGCTAGCATAAAAATAGGTACTCCTGAGCATTGAGAATAATGCTGGGAAAAATAGGCACATTTTCTGACTTTGACGAGAACAATAGGTATTAACGAGAAGATCAGATTATACATGTAGAACACTACTTAGAGGCTCAGCTGGCTGTCATGTAACTACACAATAACAAGACTTGGTTCTACGTGTATATGTTATATAGATCGCTTCTGGACACTGCATTTTACCTTTAAAAAAAAGGTTGTCACTTCTATGAAACAGTCATGCAGCTTGCGCATTAGAACATTAATTTTTAGATTTTGCCTAAAAAAAGTCAGCATGCGCTGGAGGTTTAGAGCCTTTTAGTAAATAAAACTGCATAAACAGAGCTTCGCAGGACTTATATTAGGAGAACTAAAACTTTTAGTGATAAGTGAAAACTTGGAAAAACTTGCTAAGTAGCTGCTTAAGCCTCCCATTCACTTATGTGTTTGAAAGTTTCATCTTTCTGTTGAAAGAATTTTTCATTGCAGAGTTCGAGTTTGTGCGGGTGAAAATAACTTTTGATGACAAACTATAGGTTTTTGAATTAGCTGGGGTGTTAGTAGGCCTAATAAACGCCTCTCTCGAATTGTAACCTCCTCTGCCAGCAAATAGTAGCCCTGTGGCCTCTGATCCGATAATTATACTTATTAAACAGAACTACACCTAACAAATATAAAATAGTGTGAGCGGTATGCATTGTGTGTGGTATGCATGCGCATGCAGTATTGTACTCACATTGAGTCAAGTGCTGACAAATTTCAAAAGCTATCCTCTCTTTTTTCAATCTCAGTAACAACTCCAGTAAAGCTTTGTAAGTTGCTGCAAAAGGAAAAGGACTGTGTTTTTTCCAGAGAATCAAACATTTAGTTATGGCTACTTGAGTTCCTTCTTTATGGTACAACTCATTGATATCAGCTTGTTCAGCAGGACTTAGTCCCATGGAACTCGGCCAGAAAAGGAATATTTGAGTCCATAATTTCACTGTTAAGTTGCTCGTCAGTAATATTACTTCTTAGTCCATGCAGAGTGAATCGATTAACGGGTGATCCTATAGAGGCAGGGAAATTAATTAATGTTATGAGCATATCATCAATGTTTGTTGCATTTTGACCTCTGTGTGCTGGGCCTGAGCTAATTATTCAATTACTATTATTCAAATCTTTTATTCTCACTTTTCTTCCCTATTATTCAAGAAATCTCACCTATTATTCAAGTTTTTCAGTTTGTTTTTGACAAAAGTTTCTAAAATAAACAATGTAATAACATAAACAGTATAAATTTGTCCTCTATATAAATCTTTTTCTTCCTACAGGTGGATTGAAACCTTTCTCTTTCTTGTGAGATTTATGCTTGAGGAACTTTGAATACTTTAAACAACACTTTTTAGATGATCTTGCTGTATTATAGAGCCATTCTGCGCATGCGAAATAGTGTTTTGCAATTAATTTTGCCTATTATAAAATGCTGCCTATTATTCATTCAAGTATAATTAGCACAGGGCTACTGTGTGCCAATATCTGCCATATGGCACAGTTCAGATAGTGAACTGTGCCAGTATCTAAAGTAAGGCTGAAGTTACGTAAAGCCCACCCACCTAGGTTGCAGTTACTTGTGGTAGGCATAAGAGTTTCATGTGCATGCACAGCCGACCACAAATAGTTGCAAACCAGGTGTCTGATGTGTACACGGAAAGGAATGCAACAAATCAGTTGTTATACACAGCTTCACGGGAAAGGAATGCAAATCAATCGTTACATAGCTTCATGCACTTGTGCGCACATTGGATATAATTATTATGCCTCGGTGCGCACATACGCAAGCAAGGTATACGGTAGTGTATTTGTGTGTGTCTGTCTTTAAAGAGTTACTGTTTACTGCAGTAGAAAAATCCACCAAAAATAACAGTCCGCCTATGTCGTGGTATATATAATTATATAGTTATCATAATTATACTCGTGCATATCATGCTTATATCATGCTTATACCACTTTCAAACTGCATGTGTATCTTTAGGGTTTGTGAGAGAAGAAATTAGTTGAAGGTGTGCACAATGTGAGTTTGGTCAATCACCGAAAAGATTCTGTTCTAGTGAAGACGAAACATCTCACAAAATAGGAAGATCACCATGATTAAGAAGGACACTGCATGTTCGAGTGCACAAACAATGGCTGCATGGTCGTTGTTGTATGTTAATTTACTATAATTCTTGTATAGTGTTGTATCACGTTTGATGTGTGTGCCAATTTATGCAGATAGAGCAAGAGATATAGAAAAGAGGACTCTCGTTAACTCCTGCTATCATATTTTATTCGGAGACTCCAAAAGGAAAGTATGCAGGGAACCAGCATGACTGTACGAGCAAAATCAAAAAAATATATATATACAAACTAACGGCACTTATCAGTAAATAACCGTGCAGGAGTAAATCCATATAAAAGAACCATATAACTATTAGTGAAGAATACCAACACCTTTCTATATTGATTAATTCACTATAGTTTAAGGTCGAAACTATACCATAATAATTATTTACACAAACAAAATTACGCCACGAGTGCCTGCAAGGCACGAGTTCCTATAAGCACAGACGAGTAATAATCATCAGTATCCATGGGATAATGCATTCATTGCTTAGAAACCAAAATGCAGGTTGAATCTGTGTATGCGTGACATGCGGTTGCTTTGTCAACCAGAAGGATGCGTAGCAAATTGATGTTCTCTACAGTTTAAGAAAACGGCTAAAGACAAAGAAATAAGACTCTGGAATACCAAGAGAGCTTGTATATATAGAAGGCTAGAAAGAACAGACAAGAAAAAGAGCCAAGAAAAACGTTGACAACCAGTAACCTGTTTTGAAAACGAATAGTTCTGAAGGATAAACAGCATGTGGTTGCTTTCTATCATTCCAATGTACCAGAAGAGAAAACATCACCGCTATAGCAGAAGAAAAGTAACAACCATTTTTGAAGCCAAAGTGACTTACAAGAGCCTGAACAGGCTTAAATGGTGGTGCAGTACACTTCTACATGTGCAATATTCCGCTCAAAGCACTCACTCCCAACACTGATGCCTGTTTCAGTGATGCATTAAATATGACTGCTAAAATTAAAACTGAACACTAATTAACAACTCCCTGACCTTCAGCCTCACTTGCAAAAGAGCACCAATGTAAATAAACATGAAAGTAACGCGTCAGTAAAATTACAGCAACAAAGTAAATCATAGCTCTACAAGTGCAAAAACATTTTGTGAAAAATGGGAAAGAGTAGGGTTGGAAGAGCATGCGCACTGAAGTAACAAAAGTTCGCAAACAAGATTGTGGGTTGGTATAGTCTTTGCATGCTCCAACTAGTTGAGGGGCTCAATCTTTGCGATCTTTACCAGTTGGGTCCAGCACTACTTCTCGTTACACCTCTTTTTTTATGCGAGACACTCGATCCCCTATTTTACTATCAGCCTGCATGTGTTTCTATACGTATTCGCGAATGAGGCTTTCGAAGGTTCGATCTACATACATGCATGTAGTTTTACATGTAGTTTTTGAGATACATAATTCATACACAATGTCACATTGCACACCCAGGTCAGTATAATTATAAGCAATCGTCAGTATAGTGGGAAAGGATCGAATGAAATTAATATTAATTAAAATGTCTACTGGGTTTATTACCTTTACACTAGCCGCCCCTTTTCCTTATATCAATATGATAAAAAGATCATCAACAACACAAGAAGCAAAATACAAACAAACAAACAAACAACACTAAATTATAGTTTTGTCACTATTTCAGAATCTTCTTTTGCTAATACAATAATGATTCCTTGAGTAGCGAGCACACTTGCTTTGCTTGGTCATTGCAGCCACAATCCAACAGAGCTTGTAGTAGAACTCGATACGTAGCTGTTCCACTGAGTAGAGCCTTAGATTTCCATTTCTTAAGAGTGTTATATCTCATCATTTCTATAGTCTGATTGTTACCCTTGATAGCTTCTCTCTCAGCTGCCGTTAATCCTAGCCACGTTGCTACTAGCTCCCATTGTTCCAGCTGCATTGAAATATTTAATATATGGTCATCTTTGCACTCCCTATTCCCGTCTTTGTATGTCAATCCATTGCTTGATAGTAGGGCATCTACTTTTGTGGCATGTGACGGAGCTGCTTGTTCAGTAGTGTGTTCCTGCCCTTGTCCCACAGAAATCCCTCGAAGTGATCCCTCTCCAACATATGTGGTGGGAATTTCCTGTATTGAATGAAACTTCAGTCACAATTAAACACCACATGTAATCAACACAAGAACAAAGAACGTTGAGGGGCTCGGACTGCATGAGTGTTCCCTACATTAATACTTGGAATCGCAACATTACCCATTACCCACATATCTTTGATCAACTAATTATAAGGAATGCTCAACCACGCCCATATTTTAGTGCGTTAGTTAATAACACACATAATTTAATGCTAACTTCTAAGCCTGAAAACACATCATAGTAAGGTTATTAATACTTAATTACAAGTCTAGCTATGTCAAGTTTTTTGACCCTGACAAATCCTCTGGTGTATTAGGGGCTGGACAGATACTGCATTGCATTCACACAATTGATATAGGTTTGATGCCATTAAAAATAGCTCGACGTACAAATTTAGGCACACACAAACACTCACCTTTATAACTTTTTCAGCAATGGTGAGCCCAGTAGTCCATGCTGTATAAGAACATAACATTGTTACAACTGGCATACTGATATTTAACACATGTAGCTAGCACCCCCGTCCGGCACTGAAGCTGGTATTCACACCGAATTCTAAGGTTGAGCTGGGTTACTATGAGCTCCAATAAACTTAGCAAGCCTGAAAAAGCCTAGAGCTACGGCTAGAATATTAGAACGTTGAACAGTAACAGCTTTGCATCCATACTGATTTACTACACCTGATGGAGGCGACAAAGACACAGCATCTTCTTTTTTCGGCTCACTGGCTTGGGCAGTAGACTAGTACTGAGCTGACATGTGTCCATCAGCCGTTGAAAAACTGTACCCAAGCTGTACAGGATTTTTATTTGCACCTTTTTGTGTCTGTCATGATATAAATTATTCTTGTACATGTATGCATGCAATAATTTATTATTCATCATGAGGGGCTCAGAGCCTCAGAATAAGAGCAGATTGTCAACTTCCATCAGTGTTGGAGATAAATGAACTGGAGCGGTAAGAATCGACAGTATAAATCACTATTGTTGCTATGGACCTTAGTGGTTGCTAAGATAAAAGGGGTGTGGCCATGCTGCTTTCTATGTCTGAGCTAGCTTTGAATCCAGGCCTATTTTAATCGGCCTAGTCTCGAGGCTATGTCTGAGCATGCTCAGTAGGTAAACAATGGCGACCTCACCTCTGCACCTGTTAAAGAGGGCGTAGCTTCCACCCTAGCAAATTAAACTAGGGACGTACCTAGACTGGCGGCGACAGCCCCTCGCGTGCGTAGCACGAGGGACTGGCAAACTGTCTATCAACCACTTGTCTCAGCTGCAACGAGCATTGCAGCCTATCAGATTGCTCAACGTCATATTAGCCCTGTAATTGTAACCGCACTTACACTTCAGGGGATTCAGTGCATTCCATAGTAGCTGAATCTCATAGCAAAATTTAACCACATTATCTATAACGATATTCATGTGTAGTAGTGTCATATGATCTATTACACTTCTGCTGAGACGAGTGACTGATAGGCAGTTTGCCAGTCGCTCGCGCTACGCGCTCGGGCGGCTGTCGCCGCCAGTCTAGGACGTACCCAAGACGATAGAGAACAGTACCGCTACGGTCTCACTAGTTTGTGCTGTGGACCTACAGTCTTCTAGATTATCTCACTGAAGAAACTGAGGAGAAGAATGAGAAAAGTTGTTGTTTTTTTGGTTTTGCAATTCTCATAACTTTTTCAGACAATGTTCAATTCAGTTCATATTTCGCACAAATGTCACAAATGATATGGGCAACAGATATATAAACTCAAAATAACTCTTTCTTGTGTCTTGGGTGAGATCCAGAGGGGAGCTTTTTGCCGCCTACAACACGGCTATTAACTTCATTTAGAATTTCCAATCGCCTTCACTTCTAAGTCGCGTTACTTCCACGTGGCCTCACTTCCGAGTTAGTGGTGACCTCTAACCTTCCTAACTAGGAAGTGAATTACCCTAATGGGCTTCCGTAATTATTGCTGATATCAGCCATTCAGATTTGAGGTCAAAGTCCTTCTTTTTGCTGCATGAATGCTCCTATATTTCTGTACCTCACCAATGACAGTCTCTTTCATGATGTATACCAACATCCATCAAAGATCTAGCTATTCATTTTAGCTCTTTTTGGCTCAACCTAGCTCTCCTGCCTGCTGCACTACATACAAAATCCGTTCATAATGATATGTACAGGCTGACCGCGGTCTGTAATTTATGTACACAGTACTTACACACTTTACTTATAAGGCAATGCGGCGTTTAGGAAAGCATACGAGATGCGATTTCCGAACCCATGCAGAGTTAGACGCTCCTTCTGTAATGTGCTCCTGTTTTTAACAACAATCTTTGTTGATTGTTACCCACGCACTCTTTGAGTTTCCCTGTGATTCTGGATTCTGCATGCAGCAAAATTAAAAATATTTATATCATGATCAATCAATGTGTGTATAAAAGCTAGCTATAATTAGTAGGTTATGTAGCTTTGGCACCTCCACCGAGGTATCAGCACCCGTGGTGCTTTTATTATAATTATAGCAGTCACATTTGATAAAATGATATACCCTATATATATATACTTGGGGTCTGTATCATGTATACAATGTCATTATATTTTCGGTCATAATTATATTAAACATTAATTTTATAAAATATTTTTTTATAAATGTTCCTGTACACACTCCATGGTGACCTTCATGGGTGGTCATGTCAGATCAATACTGTATTTGATCGGACATTATCTCTTTTAAATTCTAAATCCTTATAATAATGCTCTGTATCAAATTTATTCTGTTAAGTTGTGATATTAATAGAATCCTATATATATACCTATTATAATTATAGTAACTTCATTCCTATAAATAGATTTACATTTACCGATAAGTGCCGGAATTCAACTGATGCACTACTATATACCTTATAAGGTAACATATTTTGAGGGTATATATTAATTAATTATGGTAGTCAGTCAGTCTGTCTGTCTGTCTGTGTGACTCACCTGGATGCGATAGCACTGTGTTTGTGCCATGGATAGCCTCAACACAAAAGGTATAGTATAGTTTTAAATTTGGCAGATTTTGATGTTAAAAACTTTGTTGTCGAATAAAAGCGAGCAAAAGCTAAATTAAACCTGCACATTGCTGGCCCGGCCCATAGAAGATTAACACGCGACTTTGACTCGAGGCTGCATGTAGACTCACTAAACTTCAAATTAAGCCGAGGGTTTGCACTTCAGTGCTCTATAGTTTCTGCTATTTACTAACCTTGTTGGTTGTTTTTCCTTATTATCGGGTTTGTCACTGTCTTCAGCTCCATGGACAAACCCTTCAAGGACAGGTCTGTAGTAGCAAGAGTATAATAATATATATAGCATAATTATGTCACTGAGTATATATAATTAACTGAACATATTCATACCTTGTTCGATTTTGACTTGTTTGGATGGAGATGTTGTTCTCTGTATATCTTGTGTGTGCTGGTCAAATGCACCCAGACATTTCCCTCGCACTGCATTGGTGACTGATTCTACCTCTTCAGGTTGTGAAACATTGTATTTTTCTGTACAACAGAGTTTGAATTGACAAAGTGCATGCATGGTATGGATCTAGAAATACAATCACCTTTTTCCTGTTCCGAAGATTTGGGCGTGGAAAATGTATCTGCATGCACTGTTTGAGGTAGTGTCTTTATATGCTTGCAGGATAGCAATAATTCAACTATCTCAGTGTGCCCTGTTTCACATGCACAGCTAAATGCAGTTTTACCATCTGTATCTTGAATATTTGTATCAGCGTGATGGTCAAGCAGTATTTGAGTTACTTCCCCTCTTCCACAATAACATGCTATCATGAGAGCAGACCACCCATCATTCCTTAGCATGTTCATTCGTGCTCCTTTTTCTATCAATAGTTTGACGACACTGTTATGTTCATTTTCGCATGCTATCATCAGAGCAGACAATCCATTCTTCATTTGCATGTTCACTTGTGCTCCCTTTTCTATCAATACTTTGACAGAATGACTATGCCCATTTTGACTAGCTGCCATCAGAGCAGACCACCCATCTTTCTTTTGCATGTTCACTTGTACTCCTTTTTCTATCAATATGTGGATGACATCTGTATGTCCATCTTTGCTTGCTGCCATCAGAGCAGACCACCCATTATGGTCTTGCATGTTGACATCAGCCCCTTTACTCAGTAGCAGCCTCACAATGTCAGTGTGGCCATGTAAGCATGCATACATGAGAGGAGTTATTCCATGAGAATCTCTTCCGTTCACATTGTATCCATGGTTCAGGAGAGTTTCAACAGTCTGATAGTGACCTTTCTTACAAGCAAGATGAAGACCTTGTTCTGCCATGTTTATATTTTATTTATATGAGCTCTGGATCAGTATTGTCAGAGTATATGACATAGAGAGAGTATCGAAACTGTACATCATGCGGAGAGTAACGTGACTTCCTGTATCTGTCTAGCCTCGAGACCAGGCAGATTAAAATACGTATTTTAATCGACCTGGATTCGAGGCTAGTATCTGTCACGCTTGGAATTGCACACTGACCAATCCAAGCGTGGGTGGTGTAATCTATCAACCCATCCAAGTGTGGGTGATGTAATCTACTTTCTTGATAGATTACATCACCCACACTTGGATTGGTCAGTGTGCAAATTTCAACATGTTACTCTCCGCATACATCTGATGTACAGTATCGATACTCTCTTCTCTATCTTAATTATACTCTTGATATTGTGTAAATTTAGTCACCCTCGATATTTTCCACGGGATCGACTAAGTTCGGCCATGCATAGTCAATTTGTAGTTTCTCACGGATTGAGGCATTTTAATGATAATGATATTCATAGCATTTTAATTGAAAACACACCCGTAACTTCCTCAATAAGCGGAAGTGTATAATTTAATTTTAGTCATAATTGTATTTGACCAAAAAACCATACATACTCCACTTGGGGTCCAGTGGCGTAGCCAGGGGGTGGCAAAGGGGGCAAATCCCCCCATTTTTCTGGATCTCTACTACTCTGCAGCTCAAGTTATTGTATCTGATTATCTGCTGAGCACTCCCTTTCTTCGGAATCTTGCTGCAGTTAGCTAGTTAGTAGGCAAGCAAAACAATTAGTCTCTAAACTGTGAGCTATTCTGGTCTAAATCTATAGCTTGTTCTTTGCTTCTTATCTTAGCCTCAATCCCAGGCCGAGTTTTCGCTTTTATAACGTTAGCCTACCCGTTATAAAAGCGAAAACTCGGCCTGGGATCGAGGCTATAATTATGTTATAGTTATTGACTGGTTGACTAGTAATTATGGCTTATAAACAACCAATGCCGAGGGCGTAGCCCGAGGCTGAGGTTGTTTATAAACCATAATTACTAGGCAACCAGTCAACAACTGATTTATTTACTGCAAAAACAGCAAAACAGTCATTTGAACATCAGTGGAGACAGTCAAACTTGCTCTCACAGCCTCAGAATTATGCAGTTAGAACAGTTACAGGCATAGAACTAGCAGTACTACTGTGGAGCTACATGAGCTAGCTAGGTTCAGCTAGCTGGAAGCCATGCATAAACTTTGACCAGACCCGCCCACCACTAAATGCAGCTGTGAGGTTTGTACATGTAGCTAGCTAGCTATCTACCTGTACTGTAGCTCTGAACTAGTCTGTTATTGTCAACAACACCACAGTCTACTTGTAATTGTCTACTTCTGAGCCACAGCCTTGACTACTGAGAAAGCACAGAGCAAGAATTTGATTACAGGCTTCAGCTAGTTCAGTTCAATACTGTCAAGCTTACACAACATTTTTGAATTTTATTGCGTGCAATGTACCAAATTTTGTCAAGATGCATCATATCAATTCAAATCTGCTGAGGAAGTAGATTATAAGAATAGTGCCTGGGGGAAGTAATTATATAATATAATTACTGGACATCACCTAGGATACGGACTGAATCAGTAAATAATATATAATTATACATGTATGTAGGGCTCCTACCCGTCTCCCCTTTGGAGGCGGGCCACACCCATCTATGTTGACCTCTGTGTGCCAATATATCTGCTATAATTATATGGCACAGTTCAGATGGTGAATTAACATATAATGTGAAGTGTGAGTGAGTACCGTGACATGCAAGCCATGGGTCACAGGGTGAGTACGCCGTGCGTGTCTGGTATTCTTCTACCCACGCATCGGACACATACCTGCTAAATATAACAGCTCTGACACTATAATACACATTGTCTTGGCACGTATTCGGCACCGAGTCACGGAATTAACTCGAGCTTGCACTCACATGCTCTTCTGAAACGCTCCATGCATATTAAAAAAGTGTTAAAATAAAAGCAAAGTGAGACAAAACTATTGCATTAAAAACTAGACTAAATCTGCATTTAACCAGGTTGTGAAGCATTATATATATACACATGTACATCACACAAACTATATTAGTTCTCAGGAAGATAATCCTGGTTGAAGTCTGGGTCAATCTTGTCAACACTTCTTGAATTATTGGTCGGAGGGTCAGGGTCGAAATCACTCGCAATCGTGTGCACATTTCCAGAGATATTTGGAGGAGGGTTAGGGTTGAAGTCACTCCGAGGCATTTCGATGTTTGCTGATTTGGTGGTAGTACTATATTTATAATAACAGACAATTCCCAACACCACGGCTACAATAAGGGCGATTGTTACAGAAATGGGCACCAAGATAACAACTGCATAGGCCCATCCTCTCTGGTCACAAATTAGCGAAACTCTGACATTCTCACCCCAGTCCACACGCTTGGGGATAGAGGTAATTACCAAGAATTGTTGAGACCCAGTACTATAGTCAATGCCTACTAGGCAGTTTCCTTGTTCACTGACATTACACGACTCCTTGGAATTTAAATCTGGGGCACTGTATTCTGTTCTCTCAAAGTATAAAGAAGCGTTTACAGAGATCTCCATTGATAGCGAATTATGTAAAATTACATAGTACTCATCTTCTTGCTCGACTCGATATGAAATGGTAGATGTATTCGGCAAATCATTATAACAGGCAGGTGCATATTGGAATATCTCAGCCAAATCTTGGCTATAGGGTTAGTAGCCCAACTATTTGCGTTATCATTGCCTTTCCCAATGTGAACATCAACCAACAGATCTGTGCATACAGAGACTGATATGTTAGAGTTGGGATGAAGATGATACTGCCAGAATCGAAACTCTGTTGAAGCAATTGTCGACTCGATAGAAACAGTAAATTGATTAGTGTCATTCAGAGGTGGTATACTTGTGTCGTTGATAAAAAACAGTTCAGCATCAACTGAATTGGACGAGAGCTCAAGAGAACCACCATCGCAAAAGAACGAGGATAGAGACAACAGCCGACTATCTCCTGGTGAGTAAAAGTCAGTGGAAATAGTAACAGTAGAATCTGAATCGTCATCTGAATTGTCCATGGACTCGCCTGCCCTATTTAGTCCTATCGCAACACCAATTATTATGCCACAAACGAGCAAAACACCTAATGTAGATATGACCCCGCAAACAAATCCAAAGAGCAAATCGCCTCCACTGCCTCCTCCTGACGGCATTCTTTATTTAGGTATATAGATCTAATGCAAATTTGATTAACATCACAGACTGATTTTTAGCTATATTTTGTATGCTGCACCTATACTTATAGCTCCATGCATGCATGCATGTTATAATTATAGATAAAACACTTACCTTAAAAAAGGGGGAAAAGAATTGAAGACTCACAGTCTATATCTATAGTCAGTCTGTATAGATCTATACTTATGCATATCATGCACCATGCAGACCAGTCTATTTATCAGAGAGGTCTCAGTACATCAACCTAGCTGTCACAAGCCAGGAAATGATCAAGTGAACTCAGTTTACACCGAGTATACTCGGTACTCTATAGAGAATCACACAGAGTCACTACTATAGAATCACATCCTGCATGCTTCATGTGGGATTCTCTATAGTGATGCGATATGCATGACAACATCGTGATCTGCGTCTACATGACTATATAAGTATATATAGCAGAATTGATTCCTCATAAATAATGCATGCATGGTACATGACATCATCATGATCTACTTCATTTTAATGTATATCTAAGGTATACATGTAGAATTGCACAATTTAGGTCATGACTGGCACCAGCGTATTAACAACTGCCTATAATTCTAGGTAGGCCTTGGCAGATTATGCTAGCATAATTTTAGGTATATAGCTACTCCTGGAGCATTGAGAATAATGCTGGGAAAAATAGGCACATTTTCTGACTTTGACGAGAACAATAGGCATAAGCCGAAAAAAAGTGTGGCAATTATTGTCTAAACAGTTTGAATCTTTTTTATACATGTAGAAGACTACCTACAGCTGGCTGTTGTAATACGATTATCAAAAAGAACGATGTAGATCTAACTACACAAAACTTGGTTTAACGTGTACCATAACTACCGGTATATATAATTACGTCGCTCCTGAAAATCCTATAATTGATTTTGTATACTGTCACTCAGCACTCAATTAGACTCCTATAGAGTGAGTTTGATAGTTGACAATTAATAGTAGCATGGAAAAATAGCTTGAGAAGAAAATAGAGCATAATCCGCCAAGGCCTATATAATTATAGACTCTGCATGCATGGTTAGTGACTTACAATCAATTCTATTAGATATATAGACATTCTCCACAGGCTCAAGAATGGAGATGAGTCTAAAGTCTTGCCAGTTGCAATAAACTTGGCTATAAAATCTGAGAGATTGATGGTTTTTTTTTAGCTGTTATGAATGAGCATGCAATAGTAATGGCCAAAACCAGTAAACAGCGGGTGCACAACAACCATATTCTCCGAGTAACAAATTCTATATCTAGCTTCTTCTATGATACCGCACACACCACTATTCCTCTTATTATAGTATGGTCCCAATCTCATACAGCACGACACCAAAACTCCAGACACCACTCTTAGTTGAGTACTTCTACCAAATAATTATAGCCTGTGTGTGGGAAAGAAAGGAATAGAGAGTGGGGCATCATAATAGTGGAAAGAAGGAAGATAAAAGTGGGGGATATTGGAAAAGAGTATATAGGGGAAAGAGATCATAATAAAATTTTTACAAAATTCTTGTACACATGCAGTAATGTATATGTAATAGTTGTACCATGGATATCAAGGGTGTTACAGTATTGGATTTGTACTACCAAGGGCATGCAGTTCTATGTATTCCCTGAGGGCGCAGCTTGTACTATGAACACGTATTGATTAGAAGCTGTTGTCCAACCCATTTATAACTGAGTAGTAGTAAACACTCTTTGATCCCTGCCGTGCATGCACTGCATGTGCACATTTTGTGTGCGTATACTTGCACTTGACAAACCGCATTTACAACTTCCCACCCCAGTTACAATGGGGTCGGGTAGTTTTAGTGAATCTGATTGGATACTGAACAATTGATCTTCACAATGTGATCCTAGTGTGACGTGTCACAGTAGTGTCCTATAAAAGAGAGAGCCCTTTAAGGGTGGAGGGTGGGCTTTAGGTTGATCATAAGTCAAGGTACATGAATGTACACCCTAGCAGGGTACATGGGATTTGTACCCTGGAGTATCCTGAGATTGACACCTATAGCTTCCCTATACATGGGATACGTAGTACAGATTCTCCTCTATATAGTTCTCAGTTTATATATATATCTATATATTCATGCACATTCAGCATCAGTGACCGGATTACTGATAACTATTTCGTATTCTGCGTGTTTCCTATAGATTAACAAAATTCACTGTGTGTGGAAAATTTTATTTTATCAAGTGTGTCTATCAGGCTGAAGGCTATAATTTATACATTTAGGGAATGACACATTGTTCTTAGCTAATTGTTTGCGAGTAATAATAATATACATCTGTTGATGAACTGCATGGTGGTGGATTGTGCCGAGAGTTAGTGGCCAACCTCAGCAACCTATATAATATTATGCATTTTAAAAGTATGGTAAGATAATGAATAGTTTTTAACTTACCTGCTCATATGCCACGTTAGATTGCAAATCAACACATAGCTCTTGTTGTAGTGCTGGATCAACTTCAAAATGGGTCTGGGTCTGCAGACATGGGAGTCATAAGGAATAGGAGTGAGATGGTGCCACCATGTAAAATAACCTACTTGTCCATAAGCATTGTTTGACTGCAGCTCTATGGTGTCAAGTGATTCATCACCACATACAGAGATGGTCTGTATGAAACAAGACTTAAATACCAGAATTTCACATCATAATTTCAGGGCCATAGACAGCAGGGGAGCAGTTGCCCCCCCCCCGGACCTCCTGGCATTCTAGATCTTTTGCCAAAATTACTGTAAACATTGATCTGCACAGGCCCAATGCTTTTAGTGATTTAATAGACAGAGAAGGTTGTGACGTGTGTCATCAGTCACACGGCAATGGAATGTGTGGCATACAATGTTTACGTTAGGCTCTTGACCTTTAACCTTTCCTTACATTTCAGTGTAGCTATGTATGGTGCCCGTGGTAGATGACGTACTGTATAGTGCTCTAGCAAGCTCACGTCACCTTCTAGTAATCTTGAATGTTGTAAACTGTTATGGAAGACGGTAACCAACCTGAGTTAACCTCCCTAGACTGCTCTCCGTAGTAGCTTATGTACAGTAAAAACCACTAGGTTTGATGGTAAATTTCAAGCTATTGAGCCGGGATCCCACTGGGATCGCTGATCCACAAGTTAGTACTATCCTTTTACTACATGATAGCTAAATTTTAGAGAAAATTACTGTGGGATCGCTGCTGTTTTGGCTGCTTGAAGATCATCACTTTTCATGCACAAATCCTTGTCTAAATCTTTGCGGTTAAACTTGGATTTTTAATTATTGAAGCGCATGTGATGCATGTCCTACCTCCTCTGGTGACAGAGGAGGTACGACAGGCGCGGTGCAGCTCAGGCAATTAACAATAATTATCCGCCCACGCACCGCCCACGTCGTATGTTTTTGCTGAGAGTAATCGGAGGCTAATTACTTGAGCTGCACCGCGCCTGTCGGACCTCCTCTGCTCTGGTGATTAGCGATGTAATGAAATTGAGATGTGGGCAGGGCTATCTGATGCGCATCCTGACTGCTGATAAAATTTTTTTAGGTAAATTGTGAGCTCCACTGCGCCTCTGGGAAGCAGGAGCACCTTCCTAGTTCAAGCTATCTTGTTTTAGTTGCTCTAAGTTGGTGCCACAGCAAGTTAGAAGTTGCTATACTCAGAGGATATGAAATAACTGCATGTTGACCTTTTTCAGTAGTAAAAATGTTTAGCTGTTATTTTACCACCCCTGCAAACCTAAGCTATCTACGGCCCTGATAATATAGCTGCCAACCTCATATAGATGCTCCTCTTCTAGTGCCATTGGATCAACCTCTGAGTATAGGGGGGTCTGTGGAATTCAGGATTATGAAAACAGCGAGCATGCATAATTACAGGTGGACTACGCACCCAAAATGTAATATACAAATGTGGCTATATATACTAAGGAGTGATACAGTTTTTCATCAACCTCCACTGACAAATGACCCTCTGATTTTGAATGCTTAGCTATAATTGCCAAAATTATTGTTGCCAACCTCAGAGCTAGTATTCCTTCCATGTTGTGTATTGGAACTGACTGCCTGCATGCATGCATGTATTTGATATAATTATTATGTTAACAGTATACAATCACGAAAGATATCCTCACTTGTCCATAAGCCTTGTTAGAATTCAGCTCTACAAGATCTAGTGCATCTGGAATAACCTGAGTATGTCGTAGTCTGAATAGTTGTTGTGTGTCATAATGTTGTTGTAGAATTATTTCCCATGTATGCGTGCATACTTTACTGTATATATCATTTATTAAAGGTGACATATTTATAGGGTAAACATGTAGCTACTTTTACAAAGTGACTCACCAACGTAGCCCTAATACTTGAGATTTGCTGATCAAGCTTTCGAATCATAAAATTGTCCTGCGATTAACATTTCAAGTTCAATAAAAACAGTTTACTTGCACTCTTAATTTACACACAATTTCACCATGCTCAATGTCGGTGTTCGGTCAACTTACCATGGTTACAATAAGTAGCTTGATCATTATTATTAAAGCAATAGAGAGTACGGCAGTTATAGTGACACTGACCACAGCAGCAACCCAAGTAGGAACTAAGGCTGACACTTGACTGCAATCTATACAGAAAAACCTTAAATGTATGCGTTCAAATTGTCTAAGCTTTTACATCGTCTGAACTCAACGTGTACATCAGTAAACTGGAGAGGTATCTTGTGGACTGCTACATAGTAACGATGGGTACAGGTAGGTCCGATATACTCACAGCGAGTTGCCATCTGATCTATATAACGAGAATATAATATACAACCATGCAGTTTACAGTAAACTCTTGTTAATCCAGCCACTCTTGGGACAAAAAAACGACCCTACCTCGAACCACGAGTACATTAGGAGGAGTATGCAACTCCCACGCACATTCCATTCTACAGGACTGAATGTCACTAACACTTGTAGTTGTGTAAACTGTTAGCCATGATAAATGTGGGCTGGGGGTACAAACCACACGTGTGCATGTATTCTGATACACGTACCATTTTTAACTAATTACATGTAACCACTACACTATACGCACCCACTTAAAATGCGGTCTGATAGTGACTTGGTATGACATACTCCTACCGTAACCTGGTTAACACTACAACTGCCACAGTTGGATACTCCTCTTAATGTACTCCTGCTTGAATCTAATGACTAATTTTGCCATTCTGTTTCAAGGAGAATGATTCAGAATGATTATGCTCTCTATTTTTAAGAATTTTATCTGCCAAACCACACCAAAACGTCATATCCGGCTGTATAAAATTACATTAAAAACCTATAGTTTAGGGCACTGTATACAGAATAGCGAGTCGGCCGCATTTCAGGGCAAGTTTTGTGCAGTAAACATATAGCTATAGCAATCCGTGCCAAACCAAATGGCCGGTATATCGAGGTGGCCGTACTTCAGAGAGCCGGAATAGCGAGAGTCTACTGTACATATACTACTTATACATTATGAGCATATGGAGTTAGGAGCTTATAAATTACCAGTTTCCCAAGAACATAACTATGAATACCAGGCGTGATACACAATTAACATGCAGGGAGGTATGTTTTGTGTTCTCTTACTATCGATGATATAGTCGACATCATTAGTTCCACTGATAATAACAATATCTTGAGAGCAATTCTCTGGGCAATAGCCACGGGGCAGATGAAGCTGAAAATTCTTGGTTGTGGCGTCAAATTTGAGAGTTGTTTCATTCGGCAGGGTTGTTAAAGTTTCAATTGAAAAAAAAGTGGCTGCATCGGTGAACAAATCCAAAAGTTCTATTGCACAGGCAGTGCACTCTCGATTGGAGTGGCATAAATTATCTAGACAGCTTGTGTTTCCTGAACACAACTCGCAGTAATCTCCTAGGTAGGGGAACGTACAATAACACTGCCCACTACAATCGCAGGTACCGCGCCCATTGCATATTTCCTGTAAAGGAAAATAGACTCGTTACATTATCCAAAAAGGATTGATATTGTATACGTACTAATGTAAGACTCAGCTACGAAACCATTATATCAATTACAGTGGAGTGTTGGGATTAACACAACATACCAATGCGTTGTTAGGGTCGACACAATCAGTAACTGGCGAGCATTCGCACGCATTTCCAGTATATAGCAACTGAGTGCTAGGCTCCACATTGCATCGACACCCAGTACACGTACACTCGCCCCTTCCAGAACACAGCTCTCCATTGAATGAGGGACAGTCATCACGATTGCACTCACAAGCAGGTCCAAAAAATAAGAAACCCTGCATTAACAATTGGGTGATAAAAAACAGACAATAATTTATTGACTCACAGCTTGATCCCTCTTACACACACACTCCCCACACACACACATCCCTCTGTCAGTGCTAGTACACTGAACTTCAGTGGGGCCAAGTCTGCACATCAGATATTAGGTGAATAAAACTTCTTCAAATTTATTAAACAAAAGTTAACGTACGGACACATCTGTTGTACACCACCCTGTCCTGTTGCATCACATTGACAGAACTCTCCAAATCTACGGGATATATACAGGGTAAAGAGGAATATTGGCCACTACGCTCACCTTCCAGGGTTGCAGTCACAATGTCCACACCCCAGTGTTCCATTGCTGTTGCAGGTTGGACTATTCAGAGACTGCAATGAAAATAATAAGCACACATTGAACAATTACATGTATAGGCAACCACACTGTATAGTTATGTATCTAGCATTGACAGCCTATATATTATATGTATAGGATATACCACCTAAGAGGAGGATATATGGGGTGCAAGTCCTCTGAGTAGGTGTGGCATATCTGACTTATACCACGTGACCGCATCACTATAAAAGGACCTCCCCCTAGCAACAATTCAATCCACGATGTAGACTGCAAAAAGAACAAGACTATGCCGGATTTTGCAGCCGTCAAAGAGCTAGTTGAGCAACACATTGACTCCTACAGATGCTCAAGAGCTTCCTTGGTCCAAGCGTTTACCATTTGACGTCCTAGCCTTACTGGAGTTGCAAGCTCTTCTTGGATAATTGTATCTAAACCACGCCCATGGCTTAGCCATCTTGTTGGAGCGTGTTTCTGCTGTCGCTTTGAGTCTTAGTACCGTCAAACATGGCTCTTTTCTATAGATCAATTAGTGGTGATGTAAGTTATCATTTTTAAGGCACATCAAAGCTACACTGTATATGCAGTTAACTAAAACACATACGTAGTTAACCGTCCTGCATGTAGAGGCCTAATTGCAATCGTAGAAGCGCCCACTATTGCGCATGCGCCAATATGATGCAAGATGTTCACTGTGCAGTGAGACTTTAAAGTTAATATAGCATGCACTAGCTATAGATCTATCCTGGAACAGATCAAGCGTTCAAGACGAAACTGCTTCCTCTGAACATCAGAACACAATCTGTCATGCACTCACTGTGTCATTGTCACAAGGACAGGTACAGATTGTTTCCAAGTTGAAAATGAAAGTTCCAAAGCCAACCACTCGAATAGGAACCCTGTATCAATCAATTAATCGAAAGTATAAAATTGCTGTAAATTAATGACGCATGTACATCTTTTAAGTAAATATCATTGTAAAATTTGCTAATTTGTCAATTTCATGAGTCCGAGTTCAAAATAGAAGGTGTTTGTATTATACTTACTGTACAGTGCCACTGTTATCTGGAGTGCACTCTTGTAGTGTGACCACCACATTAAAGGTAGCATTGTTCTCAATCAAAACACCAGTGCAAACACCTCCCACGACTCTGAGAGTGTGTGAGGAGAGAGAGAGAATCAAGGGGGGTAAGTGGGTGTAATTGAAAATATGTAATATATAATTTGTGCATACAAATTTAACTCACGGCCCTGGGCAACTTGATAGCTGGATATCCACAGAGACTCCTGTTGGCACCTGCTGTCTATCGAAAACAATCTTCTGAGACACATTCTGAAAATGAATCGCAACACAGCACATAAAACGTCTACTGGTATGGAAAACTCACATTATAACTGTCCCGAAGTAGATCTAAAATGTTTCCAGAATCTCTATCTAGTGTTTCAGAGAAAGCCCCCTCTCCCAATTCCCGTACCAACGACTGGTGGAGTCAAAGAACAAAGTTCAAAGTATATACATACACTATACATAACTAGGGATGCAACTTGCTACGTATTTCATCACCACACTATCACATTCAAATGTTGGGGTGTGTCAGAGCATAGAGATAATGTAATGCTATATTGTCTATGGTCAGTGGTAGCTGGGCGGAGCCCGGCCACTGTATTGTAAATGATCTGATCGAAATGTCACTTTAAGAGGCGTTATCTAGCTTATAACCAGAATGTTTGAAAAAATGCCTTCTGAGCTGTAGAATTGAGCTAAGTGTCCTTAGTACAATCACTAACACATCCTCCAAGTTTAAAGTTACAAAATCTCAACGTGACCTGTTAGAGCCTCTCTTCGCTCTGAATTATACATACAATATAAAGGTTCAAAGTATACATCCACTACGATATCATCATTACATGCATGCTTGTACACACATTCAGTTCATTAATTTTATGGAATAATAATTGTGACTATATATGTGCATGCTGATAGTCACCTGATAAACCGGCAGTGTTATCGCTGGAGCTGCAAATATTGGGATGATTCCGTTTGCTCTCAAGGTCTGAGCAATCTGCCCAATGGAGGGATAGTCCAGAGTGATCCAGTCGTTATAGTCCTGAGGTGCTGTGGTGCCACTGATCTTACATGACCCGTCATTAGGCAGGACTACACCCCCAAGCTGAGATTGAGGGATATATAGACAGACATATATCTAGTGTGTCAATTGCTTGCTTGCTCAAAAATTAACAACTGTACAGGTTTTTTTACCATGCACTTGAATTTAAAGGACCATGCACCTTTCAATATTAAATAATGGTCAGTTTGGAAAAGAGCTTCAAGGGTATATAAAAAGTATTACCGTATTCTACTGAGATTACGCCCACGCTCGAAAATATGCCCACCTTCGCTTTTGAGTTTGAAATGATGCAATCTTGTTAGTGAGCATGCAGCTGTCAGAAAAGGTTTAGCAGTTTCTTGTGTAAGCTGGTTAGCTCTAAAGATAGCTAGATAGCTAGATCCAATAATTATTGCTCCTATTTGCAGACAATTAAGGACAATCTTCCCCGAATCTTTGTTGAAGACTCTGACAGTGACAAGGAATAACTTTCTGATGCAAACTCTAAGTCTTGACTTGTATATACTTTTCTTATACCTAGTTACTTCACCCATGCATTACCAGTGCTGTATGTTGATGTATTCATTGTATTTCAAGCGCCTCAGAGTTTCTTAATGAGTGGGCGTAATTTCGAGGCAAACACCTGGGTGGGAGTAATTTCGAGACAGAATACCGTTTCAAAATTAAGCCCATCCCACCTGTAGCTGCTGTGTAGCTAGCCTCGATTCCAGGCCGCGAAGAGAAAGGCGGCCTGGTATACTTTGTATGCGCATGCGCGAAATAATTGACAACAATTTCATTATACAAATTGTAAAAAATGGACAAAGTTACAATACGTATGACAATGTGACCACAATGGCAGCTTTCAGAGACACTAATCAAAGTAGAATAATTATGCTGCAGCAGTGTTGCTTCTTCTAGCTCTGTTTATCAAAGAGACGGTTCAAGAAGGCCTCCCAGACAGTAGAGCTGCCAGCTAGGAAGAGTGGTTGACTCTTTAATACATCAGTAGATCTTGAGTGAATATTAAACTTCCTGAGTGTCGAGTTAAAGCTTATTAAAAGCTTTCAGGTGTAATCATTAGCTTCTTTATCTTCAGCAATAACTTCCTGTTGAACATAAAGGCAAGATTTAGTAGCAGAAGACTTGCCTGGTCCATATTACCACAGCCTCATCAGGGGACCCACAGGAACACACCATGCCTTTCCTATAACATCTGTAGCCTTACAGTGTAGGGTGTCGTTAAGTAGAGACTTGGCTTGATACAATAAAGGGCGTAAGAACTCAGTCATCTTTGCACAATACTTCAGCTATGTAACTGACTGCAACTTCAGAATACAAATAGTATACGGTTTATTTTACTGACAGTATCCACAAATATACACGGATTACCCCTTTTTGGGGTAATGTACGCGCATGCGCATACAAAATATACCAGGCCGCCTTTCTCTTCGCGGCATGGAATCGAGGCTAATTACGGTATAATAATATCTTATACACAATGGTAATAATACCCAAAATACAGACGTGTGTGCATGCATGTATATGCATGTGTGCTCAGTATAATTTTTAAGCCACACCAACCTTCCCGTCTCCTGCTATATGGAATCCAGCGTCAGTTATGAAGATAAGCAGCTTACGTGATACATCTCTCCATCCAATTAACTGCATGTGGGCGGGTAATATCTGAAACTGTGATATTATAAAATCAACTCACGTCTGTACAAACAATAGACTGGAGCATTCCATCGAAACCACCCTCAGGAGTATCTTGACCTCCAGAGATTGCTACACGATCAATTTGAGCCTGTACACACGACATAAAAATTAATATATATATATGCCGTGAAACCTGCTAAATACTTGCACCTAATGACCACCTACCGTAGAAACTGGACTATTAGCGCTTCACTCAAATCTTTATTTCAAGCGCATGCTCAACTGCAGACTCAAATTAAAGCGCTTTTCCAATTATGCGAAGGATATTAGTGAAAATTTAGAATTGTTTCAGCTAATTTCGTTGATCTATGAGCTACATGTAGCTAGAGAATCGAGTCAAAATACCCTTGTGCAAGAACTTTGAAGCAAAAGAGGGGATCGGCATTTATTCAAAATGGGCTTATTTTCGCGAGGGTACGGTATTTACTTCCGGATCCCTATTATAATAATTAAAAGAAACCACCTCTCTATTGAGACCACTCAGTACACTGTCCCTATATATACAATGCTCACACTCACTATAAATAATAATTATTGACCTCCCTAATTAAACTCTAATTCATGAACGGGTCACTATTAAATAACGAGTGCTGCAAGCTGCGCTGTGCTAATGCCTCTCGCCATGTTTTGCTTTCGCTCTAAAACTATTAGAAGAGGTAAATAGTTTGATTTTGTATTATACCGTATAGTGTGAAATTTTTGAGGGGCTTAATTTTCGTGGATTTCGTGGGTAGCAATCCTACACAAAAATTAAGTCCACGAAAATTGAATTACCTGCTATAACATGCAAAGATTTAAAGGCGTGGCTTCCGGTAAACAGTCATTCCGCAAACATTGTGCACGAAAATGCTTTTAGAGGCCAATCCACGAAATATAAGTGCCTCGAAAATTTCGTGCTATACGGTACATTATTATGTTAGAATTGACACACAGTCATTATAGGAGAGGAGCTTAATGGAAATCTGATGGCTTGATGAATGATCTTCAAGGATTTATAGGCATGTAGATCTACAATGTAGAAGTTGTGTAACAGTATTTATTTCCTGTCAATGAATAATTAAAAAAGGGAGTGGATCTGCAATGAGGTCAAGTTCACAAGGGCTGCCTTCGAGGCTACAATATAGGCAGGCGTCGCCGCCCTCCGTAAAGGAGGACGGGAACCAAGCCTATCTCTACAGTTTTGCTCTGGCCTGTTACGCAATAGCGCATTATGAATCTCATTGTTTTTAAGTGGGTGTTAGATGAATATCACTTATTAAAGTAGGTGTTGACCACGCCTCTCAGTCAATCTAGCGTGTTCAAATTCACATGTGGTAATAAGTGGGTGTGATCAATCCACTTGAAATACTGCAATCTGATTGCAGCCGGTGGCAAAACAAAACTGTGGATAAGTTTGGGTCCCGTCCTCCTTCCGTACAACGGTTGAGGGTGGCAACGCCCGTCTAGTTACGATAGGCATACAGCTTTGCAGCTCTTTCCTGACTCTTATAGTAAGTCATAAGCTGAATAGAAAGTTTGTGCGAACAGATGATGCTATGAAAGATTCTGAAGAGACTCTGCAACAGCCTTCACTGTGAGTCAAACCAGCCATAACTCGAGAAAGAAGCTTTATTTTGCTAATCAGATAAATCCACGAATCAAAATCCAAGAGAACGTGGTTAGAAGCCTATAGAAGCTGTTAGTTTTCATCGCATTGCCGTTGAGTAGTTACAGCTGGAACAGACACAGACCCAGACACACACACAGTCAGCTTTACCCTACCGTATCCCTCGTGCGGCTACGCCTCGAGGCAAGCTTTACCATTTACTTTAGATATATGTAGTACTTACACCAAAGAACTGTGAATCATCAGTCAGATCCACGTGATGCCTGTAACTGTAGGTGCTCACACAACCATCGAGACACGGATCTAGTTGACGATTAACATCCAATGACACATATGGGGACACTCGCTTGTCCACAAAGGAACCAAATCCAACCTTAAAGTCAGAGGAGATGTCTGCAATTTCATCAGCTGTATGAAAAGATATATAACAACTATGCAGTCAGTATAAGGGTAAATTATACCTTATTATACAAATAAGAAAATTACATGATATGATTATTTAGACCATTACCTATACTATAAAAACTATGGTTTCACTACGACTATATTATAGTATATATAAACACACTATCTATGGAACGCCGTTTGCGATAAAATTCAGGCAGAATGTGATAGGCGTGTGCATCTAATATAAAATCGATTTTTGAAGATCGATTTTTAATTTTTTTACAGTTGATTTTCGATTTACACGTGAACGATCTTTGACAATCGATCTGATAATCAATTTTTGAAATTCGATTTTTGATAATCGATTCTAGAACTGCTCTGAAGGGGGCTAGCTGGGGGGGTCCCTGTCTAAAGCTGTATCACCGGCGTGAGACTATCCTTAGAGAAATTTTGCATTGAAGAAGCCACTATTCATGACTTCTATTCTATCTGGAATCACCAAACTCTTTCTCAGCTCTTTCTCTAAGCACACACAAGATGGCCAAATAAAACAGTGCTGGCGAGAAAACATACAAAAATGGGTGCACGAAGGAACTAAATAAGATTAGCACCAACAGAACAGTTCTAAAATTAATGATTTTTATTGTGACTTATGGCCCTCCTTTTTAATGGTTCCAATAATGTTTCGCTTTTGCGTTATAGTCTATCATGTGAGATAGCTAACCAAGCCAAGCTTTGATTCCAGGCCGTGGAGAAGGAGTTTGTGCATGTTCTGAGTTTCAAGGGCGGCCTAACTGTAGCCTTGAATCCATTTTAATCGGCCTGGATTCGAGGCTAGTATCAATCAATTGCAATAGATTTTCAAAAATCGATTATTAAAAATCGATTATTTAATCGATTATCAAAAATCGAATTTTAAAAATCGATTATCAGATCGATTGTCAAAGATCGTTCACGTGTAAATCGAAAATCAACTGTAAAAAATCGATTATTAAAAATCGATCTTCAAAAATCGATTTTATATTGGATGCACACGCCTATCAGATTCTGCCTGAATTTTGTCGCAAACGGCGTTCCATAACTATCCGCTTCATTGTAGCCTCACTCCTAAGCCAAATGTTTATTTCTATATCGAATAAACGAACTTAGATCTAGATCTGGTAGTTGCATGCGTTCAGTATAGCTAACGATCTGTAAGATAACAATAATGATACAGACAACACAGTACACGGAGTAAAATAAATATACAAGACACATTAAATAACATGGCACTGTACTAAGAAGCTATACATAGATCTTCGTATACTTCGATGCATCACGATATAGTGATTGACCCATGGCTTTATCGTTTAAGGTAAATCCCTCAAGACAGTATAATTATGAGAGCTGGTCACAAACATCAGAACGAGGACTATGAATTACATACTCAACATGCAGAATCTGACTATAATATTCAGGCTAAATTTCTGCTTTTATACATTGGAGACGAGCAATTTAACGACTAGACATCTATATAATAGTTGCTTGTGCATGCATGCATATGTCATAACCATAATATTAAAGTACAGCAACTTTCTATATATATATGAACAGATTTTGCTACCCCAGATTCTGGAGAGGCTGCAAAAAGCCTATTGAGCTGCAACAAGCTATATATAAAGTGTGTGCTTAAAGTCTAGATAAGGTTGAAGAGCTCTGGCTGCATAATTGTATATAATAGTCTGAGATCAGAAACAAAAAAACTTGAAGCTTTTCTTGATTCTAATTTTGTTTCTGAAGGATAGCCTTATATATAGACAGCCCCTCCTAAGAAAAAGCTCAAGTTGTCTCTCTCTATGAATATTATTTTTCCAACTATAGAGTGTTTTATCATAATATACAATTTAACAGTGGCGGATCCAGTGGGGCGCTTTGGGGGCTTGAGCACCCCCCTGGCCTTGATGACAAGCCTGAAAATAGAATCTAGCTCGAGCTATAGCTATCAACTCACTGCTGCGCATGCACGTATAGCTACGGTTACATTATCATGGCCACACCCAGTTTATTACTGAGCATGAATAATTATTGATGAGCCATGCAGGAAACACATTGTGCTTGAAAACAGACGACTTTTTGTGTCCTCTGTCGCACGCCAAAAGCGATCTGCGGGTTGTCCAGCTGAGCCAAATAAGCATTCAGGGCAAGCGTCTCTCGGGCTTTGTTGTCCAGGTCGGGGTAAGCCTTGTCTGCCTGGAACAGGAGGTCTTCAGCTAGATCCGCCCAATTTTCAGTCTTCTTCTTTCGGCGGGTCTGGAACTCAGCCTGATAGCGAGTCTTCTGGCTTGCCGGCTCGAATCTTTCTTTCAGAGCTTCGGCTGTACTATTCAAACTGGCTTTTGTTTCGGCTGGTAGTCTCTGAAATGCTGTCTGGGCTCGTCCGGTCAATCGCACCTTCAGCCACTTTAGCTGGTTTGCTTCATCCCAATCATTGATCTCCACAACGTTCTGAAAGTGGACATACCACTCAGTCCAGCTTCCTTGTCCATTGAATGCCTCAGGGGTAATCATAGGTTTTGCCATTTTGCAATCCTGCCGAGTACGCCAATGTGAAAAGGTTCACTTGATAGTTGTAGATAAATGATATTGGTTATTCACAAGACTACTATACACAATTTGACAACCAGTTTATATACTAATGGCCTGCACTAATTGCATTCTATGGTTAGTCCTGATGAGTCTTGGTGGATCTTGAAGAGGCATGCTCGATCTTGAAGATGCATGATGAGTCTTGAAGGGGCAAGCTCGATCTTGCCAGGTCTATGTGTGTGTTCTACTAAGAGTGTAACAATAATGTGCTAACATAATAAACAACATCCATTATTACAGTAAAATATTTTTAGCTTTCCCCTATCAAGAATCCTGGATCCGCCCCTGCCTATACAGTGGTTGCCGCAAGTAAGTACTATAATTATTTTGCATGGTTTTTCCTTTGATCTATATGACTTCAGTATACGTACTACAAGTACCTCAAACTGAATGCATAAAAATTTGCAGCCAACAATTACACTCAAACGTACCCACACTAGAACCAAGCCTTTTGAGGTTTTCTAGATCATCCCTCATGGAGGCAGATAAGTCCATGAGGAGGTAAACATCCACAGGAAAGTTACGAGCTGATTGAACTGTGAGCGGAAAGGAAATAGGGGCTCCTGTGTGTGTGTATGCGTGTGTGACTGCATGGCGTATCCCTTTTCTCACACTAGAAAAAAACTCTAGAAAAAGAACATTTTGAGTTTTTAAAGGGCAGAGCAGTTAACGCGAAATTAAAACTGGGATAAACTCCCACGCACCCGTATATCACGCTATTGGTGGGTGTGATTTTTTGGCAGCGAGTATAGAAACCATAAAAAATTTTACCGAGGGCTCTGGAGCTAAATAGCACCAGCAAAAATGTTCCGCTATATACGGTAGGTAATGTATCCAGCTAGAGGGGGGGGGGGGGCTCAGGTTGCTCAAACACCCCCCCAGTTTACTGATTTTCTGGGAGGTATTTATAAATGCCGAGTGTAATGATTATGAGACCACATGCACCCTCTCATGCACAGAAAAACGTGGGTGTATGGGCTTCCGAATGTGCATGGGCGTTCAAGAATTTTCAAGCACTGTTGTTTGTACAAGTTACTTTGCGTTGATCGCTGCCCCCTCAGAAGTGGCCATTCTGTCAAAGGCCACAAGTTAGATCAATGCATGCAGAGTTGTTTTCTGCACTATGTATAGGATAGACTACACCTAAGAGTAGAATATGCGTCTATGTAACCTCCGCGGTTGCGGTTAGCCCGAGGGTGGTTACTAAGACGCATATTCTATGAGTGGGTGTGGTCAATCTAACTTGGACTTCATTGCGCATGCGCGAGGCGTGGTTATAAAAAGCCAGGTTTGGTGCGTAGCAACAGAAATTGAATTTGTGCGAGCTGGAGAGGTGTGAGAGACACCAATTGACAGAAAAAGACAAGAAGACGGCTTCAAAACAACGAAAAACTACAGTAAAACTTAGTAGAGCTTGCTTGTTGAAGATACTGGAAAGAAAAGACAAGTAAAAAGAACCTAGAACTAACTGCAACAATACAAGAAGAAGAATGAGGCTCTGTGGTAGAGTGGAGGGGAGTATATAGAAGACTGGACCGGAATGGAACCTTAAAAAACTCAATAGAAAGTGTCAAGCGATGCTTCCTGGCCCCCCTTCCCATGCCCAACTGGAAAAAGCAATACAAAGCAACAGTGGACATGGAAAGAATGAATATTGACTGAACACTCCATGTTTTTTGTCATCTTCTTGTCACTTTCACTAAAAATTTCATTCCAACTTTTGAGAACTTCCTGCAAATTATTTGTCACTTCCTGTAGAATATGCATCCATTTCCTGTAGAATATGTGTCCACTTCCTGTAGAAAATTGGCGCCCATTTCCTGTAGAATATGCGTCCACTTCCTGTAGAATAAGTATACCTTCTATGCTTCCATGTATAATGTAATGTTTTTAGCCAATCAGATCAATTACTAAATATATATAGCCAATCAATATGCCTCTATTATGGAACTATGTGTGGCGGCGCAGTGCATGCATGCACTCTGAGTGTTAACAAATTAATGTGCACAGATCACTTCTATATATATGCACACATCAATTAAAGCGTGATCCTTTGAACCATCAAAAGATTTCTTCGCAGCACCATTCTGAAATGAAAGCTAACATAATATAGTTGTTGCATGAACTGTTGCATGGTTTTCCTGTGTACGTACTTTTGAAATGGCACTTGACTATAATTATGCATGGTTACAATGACGTTAAGTTATATAGTATGAGATCAAATGTGCAATTAGTTCAGCACTGAATGAGGGTGTAATTTTGTCTATATGAACACAGTGTCTGCATGCAGTCTATATAGAGAGTAAAACTCATTTGTTTGCAAATTGACAATAATTTAAACTTTACAGTCACTGCTGTGTGAAGTGATGGTATAAAAAAGATACGTGGCTTGGTAAATTGTGACTGACAGCAGGCATCACTAATAAAAATGGTGCCCCTGAATATAAAATACATTAACACTTTTGTCTAGCTATATAGGTTGCAATTTTACCAAGCATAGGTCAATAAAAATGAAAAGCTACAGCTAGCTATAGTTAGCTATAGGCCTGGTAGTAAGCTCTCTCTTCTAAGAATCCCAGTAAGACTCCCTACTGCAAAAACAAAACACCTATAGTATGTGTTAGTCTGGGTCACTTTCTCTTTACAAGTAATTGGATATGCTCCTCTTTTCTGTACCTCACCAATGACAGTCTCTGCCATGATGTATACCAACATCCATTAAAGACCTATAGCTCTTCATTATAGCTCTTTCTGGCTCAACCTAGCTCTCCTGCTGCTGCACTACATACAAAATCCAATCATAATGATATTCACAGGCTGACCGCGGTCTGTACACAGTACTGCACACTTTTCTTATAAGGCAGTGTGGCGTTTATAGGAAAACACACGATAATGCGATTTCCGAACCCATGCAGAGTTAGACGCTCCTTCTGTAACGTGCTCCTGGTATTATATGGAATCACTATAGAGTAAGGCATCGATAATCAGACACAATGGATGTTTGACACTCATTCTAAAGAACAGCAGTGATAAAAAGTTAGTCTTTTGCACCATCTAATTAAACGTTTTACTGTAAAAAAAATAATTATGTATGCAAACATCGAGCAGCAGACTGGGGATTACTGAGAGTCACTTAGTAATTCTGTAAGGACAATTCTGCATATTCGACTATTATCTAATGCAGTTGTGTCTTTTAAAAGCTGTGCATGCTATAAGCTGACTGCATGGCCTGGACTAGCAACGACTGCACTACCGCAGTGCGGACTAGGCACAGTTTTACTTGCAAACCATACCTAAAATCGCCAATGTTCAACCGGAAATGACGCCGAAGTGGGTGTATTTCCTTTCCTTTTGCATCAGCACCTGCCTGCTTGTTTCTCTAGATCCGCCACTGCTAGAAGCCTACAGAAACTCTTACTTGCACTTCATTGATCCTTGAGCAGCTGCACACACACACAAATACACTATACCGTATATATACCTCACTTGCGCATGCGCACTGAGGCATAATTTAAGCTCACAGTTTAGAGACTGCATCATTTTGCTTGCTACGGTTGCCGGAAAGGGGCACCCACCTCTGCCTACCGCTGGCGGCTCTTTGTTTAACTGCGCGCATTTAATGTGTCTACCACGAGTGCTTAGCTTTAAGCGCGCGTAGCTAATAAAAAAGCTGCCGCGCACGATTAATTGTGGTGGCATAGGTAGAGGTGGGTGACCCTTCTCGGCTGTAGCTTGCCTATATATACTACTGCAGCAAGATCCGGAAGAGAAGGGCCTCAGCTAGTAATCATACAGATACACTTTATTTCATGTACTAGACTCAGGACCAGGCCATTCGTTGTCTGAAAGAACGCCTGGTCAAGTTCCAATGTCAGTAGAACTCATTTAGCTTAGTCAGCAAGTGGTTAGGCTTGAGTAGTTTGAACATAATTTCGGTAACCACAAGCACAACAATACTATAATTAGGCCAAGCCAACTTAATTACATGCTTCACGGATGCAAGCAGGTCTTTTTTTTGTGAAAATCACCCCACAATCACCCACTCCATACCCTTATAATTAAGGTTTATTTGTGACCACAACTTACCAGTGTGGTTTGGGAAGCCTAACAATTTCTCTAACAGTCTAAAAACACCCACTCTCCGCCTTCATTTTTAACTTCATAATTTTTTTTTTTACAGGCCTAGCTGGTCTATAATTGCTAATAAAAGTCCGTGAAACATGTTATTAAGTTGGCTTGGCCCCTACAGCTAGCTGCGTAAGCATCATAATGATATTCACGGGCTGATTTTGCAATTATTGGCCCAAGAAATATTAGACGAGTTCTACATTGGAACTTGACCAGGCGTTCTTTCTCAGACAACAAACGGCTGGTATTGAGGCTGTCTACTTGTGGTAGACAGACAAACCACTGATTACTACAACCCAGAGGATCGGCGTGCACAAATCACTAAAGTGCTAGTGTATTTGGCCATGGATGTTATCACGTGAGCGCAATGACATCAATGCATTGGAACTTGTAGTAATTCGCGCACGCATGTCGGACCTCCTCTGACTATAACCCACTGGCCACGGCACGGCCTCGAGTTAATCATCAGATCATGTCAAATCATGTTCAGTTTGGCACACCTGGTCTGAATGTCACATTCACTCGCGAAGGAGTCACTTGATTATTATCACCAAGTGAAGGAGTAGAAACTGTGACTACTGTACCCACTGGGTTTTGTAGAGAGTTGCAAGTGAATCCAGGATCACCATTCACATAGCATCTCATAATGCCATTGTATTCCTGCAATATAATTGAACGAGTTGTGGACATTTCAAATGGAAAAAACTGAGCTCTACTGAATTAGCTAGAGCTTACTGGATCAGCACACCACACGCATCTTGGGTCTGCTATAATACATTCATTGCATCTTGTTGCACTGTTGCATAGTCTACTTGTGGTAGGGTCAACTTGGGCAGTCACTGCATGTGGAGTTTAAAAAGTCATAAATTGAATAATCTTGTGCACAAAATTAATTTTAGTCTAGAAAGGACTCTCACTCACCTTTTGTAATTAATGTTGTGATTGTTAGCAATAAAAAAGCAAGAGCTTGAGCATGAGGAACCATGATATCTATAGCTAGCTCTATAAGTATTGCCCTTTCCAGCAAGGAGCACTATTTGCCTGTGACATCCATCCGGGGTCCCATTTGGCCCCGCCCAGCAGAATTTTCATTAATTGTGTGTATGGTGTAGGCCCTGATAAACTTATGCCTCGGTGTAGCCTCGTTCCCAGGCCTTACTTTTTCTTGCTGTTGTCACTGTTCATCCATGAAAGACATAGTGAGGCAGCAAAGAAAGAAATGGGCGTACAGTTAAGAAAAGTAAGCCTCTACACAGGCTCTCCTTTTTCTGTTCTTTCACACCGTTCAATAAGATAAAATACTGTATTAATTGTTCAATGAGATAAAATACGGTATTAATTGGAGGAGTAAAGAAAGAAATAGACGTAGAGTTAGGAAAAAGGAGAGCCTGTATCGGGAAGTCGTGTGAGGGTAGAAGGGTGGTAGAAGGGTGAAAATGAGCGTGGGCATGCTGAGCTAGAGATGTTGGACTGCCCACGCAGAAATCTATGACTAATAAAGCAGCAAGCTGGACATGGACTTGAAACTGGAAGTTTGCAAGCACTATAGCTAGCTATACCTTAGGCTTAGCTAGATGATCTACTAGTAACTAGTCTAGATTGAATTTGCAATTGTGTGTTCAGATTCTATCAGACTATCATCTCCTTTTTCCTAACTCTACGTCTATTTCTTTCTTTACTCCTCCAATTAATACCGTATTTTATCTCATTGAACAATTGAACAATTAATACAGTATTTTATCTTATTGAACGGTGTGAAAGAACAGAAAAAGGAGAGCCTGTGTAGAGGCTACCTCGGTGCGCGAAATGTTTGAGGGGCTTAATTATGCCTCGGTGCGCATGCGCAAGCGAGGTATACGGTAGTGTGTTTGTGTGTCTGTGTGTGTGTCTGTGTCTGTGTGTGTGTGTAGACCGCTACAGCTGCTCAAGGATGAATCAAGTGCAAGTAAGAGTTTCTATAGGCTTCTAGTCATGTTTACTTGGATTATAATTCGTGGATTTGCAAAATAATGCTTCGTTCTCGAGTTATACCTAGTTTTGCTTACTTGGAATGCTATTGCAGCCTTTTCAGAAGAGTCCGTAGCAAAACTTGTTCACCGAGTGTTACTACTCTACTTAGTAGTTAGCTCTGCACTAGAACGCTAGCTATTGGTAGCTGCGGAGTGAGCAGAGAGCTGCAAGGCTCTGCTGACTTGCAGCCATTAATATTAGACTTGAACTTTTGGCATCGATCGTTTTTAACAACAATCATGGTTGATCATTACCCACTAGATTTATATTTGGCATGCAGCAAATTATATCATCATGATAATTATAATCAATGTGTGTATAAAAGCTAGCTATTAGTAGCTTTCCTCCACCCACCAGCTCAAGCGGCTACCCTGGATATTGTACGTCCACAAGGTACGAGTGAAGCAAAAAATATTATGATCATATACTATAACTATAGTGTTAGCCAGTTGGAGGCACTGACATTTTAAAGGCTCAGGAAAGCAGGGCCTAAATAAAAGCCAATTGTTAATGTAGGTAATCATTGTCCAGCCTACATAATCACAATTGAAAGTACTTTAATGGATCGAATACCTATAGAGGTTCCTAAGGTTGTGGAATTGGCCACGTAGCGTTGGTCTACAGTACTCTTATGTTACTAATTCCACTGCACAACCTTAGGACCCTGTGCCTCCAGGCCCCTTAATTAAAACCTGAATGTTTTCAATGTTCTGCTTTTCTGTTGTCTCATGCATTGCTCTTCCATGCATTAGCTTGCACCTCTACCTATAGCTACTAGGGTGAAAAAAGTGCAAAGGAAGCAGTCATGAGAGAAATTCTGCTACATGTAGACCTATATAGAGTATAGACGTACATCAAAGAAGTAAACCATGATGATGTCATGCATAACTACAATGAGAATCCCAGTTTTCCCACATGAAGCAGGATGTGATTCTGTATAGGTGAGACATTCTCTAGAGATTCCAGTACTCTGAAGTGATTCCCTAGCACTCTGAAGTCACATGAAAGTTTGATAGTTCAAGCACATGCATGATATGATTTCCTCTGGACCTCTACATAATAGCCGATATAAAAAGTAACTCTAACTAATGTGAGACATTTGATAGAGTGGTGTATGATTGTGCAAGTTATAGTAATACAGATCTATATATAGCTACTGTGAGCCGTCACATATTTTTTTCTAAGTTTGAGTTTCACTGAGTTAATGTGTTTTATATGAACAATATAGCCAGCTAGACCAGCATAGGCAGCATACGAAATACACTTTACAAATCAGTCCATTATTGTATAATTATAGAAAGAATGCCATCAGGAGGAGGCAGTGCAGGAGGAGGTGGTGGAGGTGGTGGAGGAGGGGGTGGTGGAGGAGGGGGATCCAGCTCGAATGGTACCCACACAAGTAGTGACAAGAACAGTGGATTTTGTACTGGTTGTACAGCTATAATATTCATTTTGATTTTGATAATTGGCATGGCGGTAGGAATACCAATACATATCAATAACAACAATTCAGATATTGCCACGGACTTCTACTCACCAGGGGATAGTCGACTGCTGTCTCTATCCTCGTTCTTATGCGATGGTGGTTCTCTTGAGCTCTCATCTAATTCAGTTGATGCTGAACTGTTTCTTATCGAAGACACGAGTATACCACCTCTGAATGACACTAATCAATTTACTGTTTTTATCGAGTCGACAATTGATTCAACGGAGTTTCGATTCTGGCAGTATCATCTTCATCCCAACTCTAACATATCAGTCTCTGTGTGTACGGATCTGTTGGTTGATGTATACATTGTGAAAGGCAATGATAATGCAAACAGTTGGGTTGATAACCCTAGCCAAGATTTGGCTGAGAGGTTCTACTATGCATCTGCCAATTGTAATGATTTGCAAAATACATCTACCGTTTCATATCGAGTCGAGCAAGAAGATGAGTACTATGTAATTTTACATAATTCACTATCAATGGAGATCTTTTTGAGCGCTTCTTTATACTTTGAGAGAACAGAATACAGTGTCCCTGACCTAAGCTCTAAGGAGTCGTGTTTTGTCAGTGAACAAGGAAATTGCCTAGTAGGCATTGACTATAGTACTGGGTCTCAACAATTCTTGGTAACCACCTCTATCCCCGAGCGTGTGGACTGGGGTGAGAATGTCAGAGTTTCACTAATTTGTGACCAGAGAGGATGGGCCTATGCAGTTGTTATCTTGGTGCCCATTTCTGTAATAATTGGCCTAATTGTAATCGTGTTGTTTGTCTGTTATTGTAAGTGCAGTACTACTACTACCAAACCAGAAAGGAGTGACTTCGATCCTGACCATCTGACCATTAAGCATCAAGAAACTACTGTATAAGTAATAATTTTGTTGATGTATAATTGAGAAAGATCGTGGGTATATAGACCTCTCATTTGCATTATTGGGGTATTCTCTGTCAACCTTGCCATGAATTTTGTCTATTACAATTGTTTCACTTATTGCTCATTGTGGTCAGACATCATAGGATTTCACTTCGCTTTTCCATCAGTCCGACATTAATTATGCATATGCATGGGTTGCTGTACAGTGGAACCTCCGAATAAATTTGGACAATTTACCGAGCAGAGATTTTGTCCTCCTTTCGGAGGTTGTCCCCTCCGGTGGAAGGTTCATTCGATTTATAGAATCAAGGTGGGGTCGCTAAAATTAAAAATCGCCAATGTTTTCTTGATACTCAGTCCCACCCAGTGCGGTATATATTGCACAAAATCAATAAATCTATGCATGCTTGCAGCATGAGATTGTCAAATTAAAAGCTCGCTAAATAATTATCATTATTTACCTGCTATACCGTATAGCGCGAAATTTTCGCAGATGTCGTGGGTTAGCAATCCTACACGAAAATTAAGTCCACGAAAATTGTTCTTTAATTAGAATTATCTGCCATAATATGCAAAGATTTAAAGGCGTGGCTTCCGGTAAGCAGTCATTCTGCGAAAATTGTGCAACGAAATGCTTTTAGAGGCAAATCCACGAAATATAAGTGCCTCAAAAATTTCGCGCTATACGATATATACAGAATCGAGTATAAATACTTTCACTTCTGAACTGATAAATATACCTATATATATATACAGCATAAAACTTAAAATTTGAACAGCTCTATAAACTAACGTAATACCAGTAGTGTATGAAGAGGAGTATGCGACTCCCACGCACATTCCATTCTACATCTCGGTGAATTCATCACTAACACTTGTAGTTGTGTAAACTGTTAGCCATTAAATGTGGGCTGGAGGTACAAACCACACGTGTGTATTCTGATATAATTTTTAACTAATTAACCACTACACCTACGCACCCACTTAAGATGCGGTCTGGTGTGACGTGGTATGACATATATACTTGTACCGAAACCTGGTTTATACTATACAACTGCTACAGTTGGATACTCCTCTTTATACACTCCTGGTAATACCTATAATTATAGTCGTTGGAACCAGAATGAAAATTGCGTATGCTCATCCTCTACAAGTGACACTCGAATGTTTTTATCGTAGTCACATGCATGCAACAACTACTGGTATAGACTATATTATATAATCGTAACCCTATCATGTTGTAGGGAATTGGAACAGTACAGCGTCCCTGCTCACAATTTCCATTCAAATTAATAGCATCAGGAGCACTCTATTCAATGTTAGAGATGTACTCATGCACCAACACAGGTTTTGATGCTATAAAATGTAGTTAATACATCTTTTGGTAGATAACCTCCGGGATATTGATTTGTTCTTCGCTCTAAGACTTCTTCAGCAATTTCCCCATTTTTAGTAAGCTTCTCCATTGGTTTGCATATTATAACTTCCTTAGATGATACTTATACACATTTGTGATTGTTTGAATGGACAATGTTATGGATGTAAGCCTACACTGGTCCGTGGACTACTTGTCTCTATGTTTTAATAAAATCACCTTTATTGAATTAATACTCTAAAACTCAGTTTACGTACGGTAGTAGTATATCTAGATCTATATAGACTATTACCTATGTATAGAGGTCTATAGCCAGGAAATCATATCGCATGCATGCGTGTGAACTACTAATACTTCCAGACTAATTATAAGTAGGGAGATTCTCCAGTGATTCTATAACATAGAATCACTATAGAGAATCTCCCTACTTATAGAATCACATCCTGCTTGCATATATAGGATAGCTGGATTCTCATTGTAGTGGTGCATGACCTCATCATGATCACTTCTTTTTGATGTACATCTATATATAATATATAGGTCTACATGCAGTAGAAGATTCCACAATGTATATATAGGCATGCATATCATGACTGCATGGAACCAATTAACATATATTAGCGACTTCTTAGGCTCATCCTGTCTGCATGGCTACAATTTAACGAAACTCTCTCAATGCATGCAATTCCACATGCTTATAGGCGAGTCTAAAGTCTTGCTAAAAGTCAGGCCAAAGCCAGTAAGCTGCATTGCAGCATACCTTTCTCTTCGAAACAACAGTAGTCTGAGATCAGAACCGACCAAATTTTTCTTCCCCCCCGGCATCGCTATATTTTTCTATATAGCTATTCATTTATTTAATACCAACAAAATGAATAAATAAGTATACAATGAAGTACTGTGATTATAATTTTTCCTAACAGCACAAGACTAATTGTCTATTACATGCATGGGTTTTAAAATAGAGTATGAATTAATTAACAGCACTAAACTAACAAGGAATATTGTAATACCTATAGCCATTGGAACCAGAATGACAACTGCGTATGCCCATCCTCTTTGTTCACAGTCAAGTGAGACTTGAATGTTTTCACCATAGTCAACAACTGCTGGCATAGAGATAATCACCAAAAACTCTTGTAACTCTATTATGTTGTAGGGAATTGGAACAGTACAGTGTCCCTGCTCACGTACAACACAACTTCCATTCAAAAAAACAGCAGCAGGAGCACTGTATTCAAAACGCTCAAATGTTAGAGATGCACTCACAAACACAGGCCTTGATGCTAAGGAGTTATAAATAAATATGTAGTACTCATCTTCTGTCTCAACTTGGTAGGTAACCTCCGGGATAGTTGTTATTCGCTCTAAGAATTCTTCAGCGATTTCCCCATTTAGTAAGCTTCTCCATCGGTTTGCATTATCATTTCCTTTAATGATGTACACATTTATGAGAAAATTTGTTTGAATGGACAATGTTATGTTAGAATTAGGATGTAAATGATATTGCCAGAATTGGAACTCCAAAGGATCAAAACTTGAATCAACAGTTATTGTAAAGTTGTTAGTGTTATCAAGAGGTGGGGTAGAGTCAACAAGTAGCAGTTCAGCATTAACTGAATTAGAAGACAGCTCAAGAGAACCACCATCACAAAAGAATGAGGACAGAAACAGAAGTCGACTGTCTCCTGGGGAGTAAAAACTTGTAGAAATGTCTGTAGAATTAGACCTACTGCTTAGAACACCTCCAATCAAGGAACCAATTACAAGGATCACTATCACCAGATTCACGACAAAGCAAAGTACAGCTTTCAGTTTCCCCCCATCATAGCCACCAAAACTGATCCCTCCTCCTCCAAAACCACCTCCACCTCCACCTCCACTTCCACCTCCACCAGCACCTGCACCACCGCCTCCTGACGGCATTCCTATCAGGAAAAAGAGTGGCACTATATATTAAGTATTTCCCCGCTAGACATCTAGCTGGAAAATGTAACCACATGACAGCCATGCATGCATGCATGCATGAGCACTGAGAAGAAGCTGTCTAGCTAGATATATTATATGATATAAAGTTAACTTACCTTGATTTCACCTTTCAAGAAACTCTATACTGACAAAAATAGTGATGTAATGACAGTGCTCGTCTATCTAGAGTTTACCTTTTCTGCTCTCACTACTCTTCACTGAACACTCTTGTCGAAGGTATTATGTCTATACTAAACAGGATAGGTGAAATGAATACATCCTCCACTGACCTGCATGCACCTAATGTACTGTTCATGGACTGCATACATGCATGTACCTTGGACCAAACATTGACATAATGGTTGGATTAAGGATCTCACATGTTAGATCACTGGGGAAATGCAAGTAGACAAAGACAAAGTGAGGTAATGACTGAGGTCAGCAGTCATTCGAACCTGGCAGACCTTTGTGCTGGGGTCAAGCTCAGGATAAAAAGTATGAGGTATATGCATGTGCGTATTACGGTGGCCCTGAGTGCATGAGCTGAGTGCTACTCCTATAGTTGATGGTTCAAATGCATAGTTGCTATATAGTTCAAACGCGTAGTTGCTATAGTTGTCAGTTGGCAGTTGGTAGTTGGTAGTTCGTGACCTTTACAATTAATTATGCTGTGTTATGATAGATGTTAAAAGTGCCATGCAAAACCTGTTTGCCCCCCTACCGGGATTATAGGTGGGGGATTAGACTTTAAATTGCCTCCCTACCTATAGAGATTATACATATAAGTTATTGTCGTCTTAGGCCAGCTAGATATCTAGCAATTATTATGGGTGTAAAGGTCACGAACTATACCAACTGCCAACTACCAACTACACGTTTGAACTATCAAGTAGCAACTACGCATTTGAACTATCAAGTATGAACTATCAACTAGAGTAGCACTCAGGGCCACCGTAGTATTCGGTCATCAGCGCTATTATAGTGGTTCTCAAGCTGACTATCAGAAGTCGATCTTAAGTTTGATTGCTAAGACCTAAATGTACGTGGAAAGAAATACCTCAATGTTTCTTCTCCAATGGAGAGCAGAGAGTGAGATGACCGAGCTCATCCAGGATACGGATGGAGGAAGTAGACAAATTAAAGCAGCTATAATTATATATACTGATGATTCCAAGACACGTATCTGTAGATTTTGTGTTACAGAATAGTCTACATCTAGCTATATACATTTGTTTCTTTCACACAGTCATAGTATTTTAGTCTAGATCTATACTCCTGCCCTGGCAAGGATTTAGGCTATAGCAACACGTTTCTATATGTTTCTATGCAGTGAATGTACAGTGAGTCTAGCTTAGAAGCATGGAATATATATATATACTCCTACAGTCTAGCTTAGAAGCATGGAATATTATTGTCGTGAGAAGGAGTCTTACACGATTTGAAATTCAAGGCATTGGAGAAAATGTTATCATTCAACCATGCATGCAAACCTGATTACGAATCTATATGGAATGCCTGTGTTGGGCTATTGCATTGTGGAACAGGATTAGTACAACCAGTAGGTTGTACATATAGGATTGACAGTGCAGTAGTGTGTGTTTTCAATTATTGCGTAACCTATGTATGTATTAGAACACAAGAGCTCATAATAACTACATTTATGGACTATATATGATAATGCATGTATTATACTAAACAGTTATGCTGAAGTGTTTACACACACTGATCACCTGCAAAACTAATATAACCCTATCTCCAGCCAATCTGATTACAGGGTACCAGTCCGTTAAGAAGAAATAAAAACTCTTCCCGGGCTCCTGCCAACGTCTCCAAGTTTGCTTGCGTTGCCGCTAATGGCCAGAGGCCTATCCGGATCCCGGTTCGGGAATAGGTGAATGGTGTGCTGGGGTCTGGCAGGTACATATATGCATAGTTATAGTATTTCTAACAGTTGTGAACTGAATATCGATTAATACAGTACATAATTATATTATACGTTTCCTGTATCATATTTCAAACACATGCATGCACAGGAATGTTTGACTGTTAAGACACTATTCAAAGTCAGAGTATAGATACAGTTACTTTCAAAGAAACAGTTTATTGACACGCTAATAATATAAAACTATAGATCATCACTCTAAAATTTCATCTAGATTCAGTTCAGAAGCTATAATTATACATGACAGTGTAGACGTATTATATAATTTTATGTCAATATAAAAATCGATTGTCTTACCAGCTGTATTATTATAGACAAAGCTACGATCAAATGGCATGTTATATAATGCTGACTACAAGGACAATGCTTTTTGTAGCACTCTTCATTACAACACCAACTAAAGGTGACACTCCTCTGTTTCTTGATGTGTATGATGTATAGCTATAATTAGTAATCGTATCAATAGATCAGTCCTGAACCTTATATACATATATACACTTATATACATATATACATTACATACAACCTGTACAGGATTTCTTTCATTAACACCAAGTGATGTGTCGGTACCTGAAAACTCACTCCTACCATTGAGTTGTGTTAGTTCTAACAACCAGCGAGTCAGCTGGTTTAGGAATGACCAGCTACTAACCAACACCAATGAAACACTACTAACATTTGAGAACTTTACGTCATCCTCAGGAACACAGTACACAATATGGACTCTCATTCTGTGCAATGTAAATTTTCAACAAACAGGATTGTATGGATGTAGCATGGGAAACACTGACCATAGTAATACATTCAATGTGAAGGTTCAAGGTGAGAAACTGTTAGTTTTATTTGAGTTGCATGCATGTTCTAACAAATTGTAATACTTACGCAGCTATCACTAAAGCTAACTTTCAGTTAGTGCTTGTTGGAATGAACAACTGCCGTGAATGGAATGTGAGTTAATGGTATAAGATTGTTGTGTCTATACAGCATGTAATGGGTGCAAAGGAGGTCCGACAAACAGGCGCAGTGCAGTTTAAGCAATTAGCTTCTGATTACACTAATTACGTGCATGGGTACATCGTGGGCGGATAATTAGTACTCAATCAAACTGATTGCTAGAGCTGCACTGTGCCTGTCGTATCTAATGATGCGTGCATGTTTAGGTCAAGATCTTATAGTGACACAATGCCACCTGCATGCATGCCGTACTATGGCCTTCATGCTGCCGGATGGGTACATGGTTCAAGTAGGTAAAAGTGGACCAGTGGCTCTGCCCTACTCCTATTATAGCATTGCAACTATGTCGAAATGTTAATAGCCAGAAAATGGCCATAATTATAGGCAGGCGTCTCGAAATAAAAATTCTTATGCACATTTCTTCAGCCTAACAACAGTGTTCAATCCAATGAGCTGATATCTCAAATCAAACAGTCTGCTCTACACAGTGTTTGCACTACCCAGTCACAACAATGCTCTTACGACATTATCAATCCATCATTTGAGTGCTGTGGAAAATCAGCGACAGATGAGGTTGTCTTCACCTCTACTGTTGTGGTCCAGTGCAGCTCAAGTAGTCCATCAATAACCGCTGATGATGTGATTGCACTCATTGAGATCTGGAAGGTAAAATAATACATTCATGCATGTATACGTAGTTGTTTTAAACTTTCACTTCATGGCTATGTAAACCACTTATATTAGTCATACCATTGCAAGACAACGATACGTATATATATAGCAGGCTCAAATTACAAGGGACATTATAATTATAACTTCCCTATAGAATGTTGAAGATCAAAGGATCATTCTTAATTCCCAAGTTCTACATTTGGAAAAATTGTTTAGCACAAACACAAGCACTTCATGGACTCTGGCGTGCAACAGCACCTTAACAGAACAGAAATATACAAACTGGATTGTAGGAGGAGCTGTAATTGGGATAGTCGTCATCTGTTCGACCATGGCTGTTATCGCTGTGATCACCAGTCTGTATAAAAAGAAAAGCCGAATGTAAGCCACTATTACAATAGGCAAAAGGTATACCATTCATGTGTGCGTTTGTAAAAAATGATAACGGTTGGAATGCGAATACAACTAAGGGAGCTTTTTTTTAAAGTGTCCAATACTACAAAAGATATAGTGTTAGGATGAGCACTGTTAAGTAGAAGATTACATTTATCCTTAGTTGAGACACCGAATAACAGTAAAAAAAGTTATGGCTTGCTTTGCTGCGCTGAGCTTATAACACTTGACTAGCTAGAGACGGGTACATACATGTATGCCTGCCCTTTCCATAGCTCCTCGTTCCATTTGGATATTACGTGTGGAAAGAAGTTGAAAATGCCAATCTGATTGCAGCATTTCCGCATATAGTACTACTTTTCATGGATCTGTAGTAAAACAGCAACATTCTACCATGCATGCATGATAAGTAACTTTCCAATGTCATATATATGACACAATCCATATATATATATATACGATTATAGTATTGGTAAACAACTATTGTACTGACTATATATACATGTATATGCATGCATGCATGGCTGTCTATTATAATATTAGGATACACAAACAGATGGCCTCTTGAACCCAGTACATGCATATAGTCAAGGAGATAGTTGAGCACTGCAGAACTGATAGTGATACCAATTCAAATTAAAGAGAGGCATGAGAGGCTGCATGGTTTTAAAGAACGTATAGCAATGTGTATGATTCTACTTAATGCCTAATAGTATATTATTATAATTATTCAAAGTACGATTTTCTTTCTGAGGTAACTTACTATATAAATTATATAGGTATAATTATGGTCACCACACATGACTGTATTTATATTATATTAACCTATAATTGATCCATTGGTGACTGTGATTCTTACTGTGCATGTGCATGCATGCACGCATGTATATATGTCCACATTAGGGCCTCAAGAATACAAGAACATGCTCAAGTACAACCCAGGCAGCAACACACTGCACACTCTCTTCACCTTCACACATCCTTCTCTAATCCAAATGACATGGAAGTTGCACAAGCCTCTGACATACTGAATGAAAATATTGCATATGGGCACCGCCCCCCATCCTCAAATTCAGTGAATACTTCTCACAGTCAGGAGGGATCACAAATTGACATGGTGGAGTATACCACAGATGTCCATCATGTGTACGATGATATTGTTCCTCGCCCAATAGTACCACTCACCTCCGAAGATGAGATATACGATGACGAGCAAGCCACTGTTACTACCAAACTACTGTAGCGCACTAATTAAGCTGCACGATTAAACGCTAAAGAGTAGAGGATTTTTGTGACACTCGTACTAGGTATATATGTATACACTGTGCAGATATAGATCTAAAAAGTATATTGTTTGTTATTACCTATACAAATGCTCTGCCAATCCTAATTACAACCTTGAAGTAATAATTATGAAGCGCAGACTGACTAGTATACTCAATCCTCGTCTGCTTTAGACTATGTGAAGGTAAGCTTAGTTTGATCCTCATCACCAATATGATGTTCAGTAGTTCACTTAATAGATATAGTGAGTGTATTTTTGACTCAATCAAGGATGATTACTATTCAATGATATAAATATAGAACATTGCAGGCACATGGCAGTTTGATGCTCTAATAATTATATAGATCTACTTGTATAATGTAACATAGTCTATGTTGTGTTTGTGATTACCGTATAGCGGGTAATTTTCGGGGGACAAAATATTTGTGGTTAGCATTATTGAGGCATTTCGTGGGTAATATTTTCGTGGTTGGAGCTTGCACTGCAGGTAAAGGTAGGCAAGGTCGCTTCATTCGTGGGTAAAATATTTGTGGTCAGACATCCAACCACGAAAACCATGAATATTTTGCCCCACGAAAATTACACGCTATACGGTAATTTACGCTGAAAATAATTTGGGCGTTGAGAAGAATAGGTGGCTGTTTTATATATATCAAAGAATGGGCATGCAGGGTTTAGTCTGGGGGCCAGACCTTTTCTCAGAGGGGAGAGGGGGAAGAGAGAATAGGGGTCTGGAGACTCTTGCAGCACTTCCACCTGCTCTTGGAATGTTAATTTATTAGTGGGAGACTTGTGATATTGGAGGTTATAAAGAATGAGTAGATGTAGCAATACCATTGGCTGCAATCCAAATTCCACAGAGGCAATACTCGCATTTTATTGGGTCAGTTAAAAATCACATAACATATAGGATATGCATTTCATGGCTCTGGCAACATTCGCTAGAGCACACGGAAATGCTGCAAGAGTCTCCAGACCTAATCCTAGCCTCTTGATTTTGCCCCTGAGCTATTAGGTCTGGCCCCCAGACTATACTTGATATAGGCATGGACTTGACCATGATCTACCTTTGCCGACATAATACGTGAACTATATATAGGGGTTGGTGTCTTTTAAATGTTTTAATGCATGTTTTAATGCATGTAATCGATTCCAGGCCAATTAAATATGTATTATAATGCGACCTGGAATCGAGGCTAATATATCACTGCAAAATTGCTGAACACTGCATGCATGTGTAAACCTTATAAGTCCTTACCACTACATGCCTGACCAATCTTACTCTGCCATTGTAAGCTGCAAACAGCATATTATTGACTGTTTATAGAGCAATGCAGCATGATGTCCAATTCTGTTATCAATGCTGGCACCAATGAAATATTTCCTAGTATATAATTATGTATCTATAATTATATAATTCGAATATCATATAATTATGGTTCATTCCAGGCATGCATGGTTGCTTCCACAGGTCAACTGGTTTTCCTGGAAAACACTCAGCTACTGTAGAAGTGAACCACATGCACCCAACTTTTGCACATTCCATGCACTGATAATAAAAATCATGATTATAATATAGTCCAATATTTTAGCTGTATACAAAAAAGTAAGAAGCTATCTACAAATTGTCGCAAAGTGCATGCACTAATTCATCACATCTAAAATAATTATTATCTAGAACACGAGACATGTTGAGTGGTGCTCCAGTTGGCACCCCATATGGCAGAATCTGATTTTTAGTTAACCATTTGCTCTCTTTTGTGAAGTAGTATAGTTGTCAATCACATTCAGGGACCATGGGATTCGTGCAGACTTTAACAAATCAACAAAAAATCGAGCAAAGTTGATGACATCAGGCTCTGGTAGCTTCCATCTTTATTATCTCTTGGCATCCATGCTCCAAAGTAAGTAGGAATATCTGTTGCAACCGTAAAACGGTTTGCTCGTTCGACACCTTCTGCCAATAGCCTTTTCTGTGTATCTGATCCATTTCCACTCCAGTACCATGGTCTGTCTGGTATAGCAGTAGGACCAGCAGCATACTTGCGCCACTCGACCATCATGTAAGAATCTATATAGGGAGCCGCATTTTGACGAATGTATTCGAGACCCATGCAGTGAAGTTTTTTCTGGTGATCCCAAAATAATTATTCGGTCAGCATTTTTTCTACCCACTGTTTCACGAATCGTTTTAATCACTGCAGATGTCCAAGCATCATACTTTGTTTTGTCTCTTCGTAAACTTCCTTTACAATCCCTTTGGCAAACATCAACCCAACTTCTGCTAATTTTGTTAAAAATACATTAAACTCGGCTGTATCATACTGATCTTCGTACAATTCTGGTCGGCAGCGGAGCCTCACATTGCGAAACCCTTTATCGTAGAGGTCTTGGATGTTCTTAGTTCGGTACTTGTCGGCTGTAGGAAGGCGTATCTTGAAATTAGTTGGTAGCAAACCCTTGTTTGATCATTGCGTGGTATTCTGAAGCACTTACTGGTTGCGAAAAGTCTAGAGAGGCACACTCAGTCAGGAAAGAAGTAGCCACAAGTGCTAGGCACAAAAGATTCATTGCTGCTCGCTTGTTATTGCAGTATCGAATGATTTCTGAACTCTCCTGAGCTACAGCAATGCACATTGGCCATAGGACAGGAAGCCATAATTAAGAGGCTGAGCTAGTGGAATCGTAGCCTCGATTCCCGGCCGCTTGAACAAGGCGCCGGGAATCGAGGCTAGTGGAATCGCCACCGCACAACTTAAATTGATACAAATTTGCAATGGCCAAAGCCGGAACGCTTTCGCTGCCCATGTTTGCTGCTGCATGTTTGCTGATGTTCTACAAGAGTTTGGGCCACAGACAAGACTGAGAGGTAATGGTAAGCTAATAAAAGAGTGTTACTACACTATAATCACTATAATTATTATGATTTCACATTCACTTTCACTTGTCAATGAACTAGTCTATTATACACACACAAAAAGTGATGATTATAATAATGTTTATTTATACGTCACAGGCCTTCTTAATTCTTAAAAAGAAATTAATGCCTTATTTTCGTTTGCAGCAAGCCCTGGGGATTTGGGACACTATAATAACCATAATTTTATAACCAACATTTTAGGCTGCACAAAAAAAGTAATAATTATAAGCTATCTATACAAAAAACTGATTGTCCATGCACATGCAGCGCATAATTGTTTTCATAGAAGACTAGTTCATCACGTCTAGAATATTGTCTAGAACACGAGACATGTTGAGTGGTGCCCCATCCACCCCATGTGGCAAAGTCTGTATTTTAGTTTGCCATTTGCTCCCCTTTGTGACGTAGTAGTTATCAATCATGTTCAGGGACCATGGGATTTGTGCAGACTTCAACAAATCTACAAAAAATCGATCAAAGTTGATGACATCAGGCTCTGGCACGCTTCCATCTTTATTGTCTCTTGGCATCCATGCTCCAAAGTAAGTAGGTATACCTGTCGCAACCGTAAAATTGCTTGCTCGTTCGACACCTTCTACCAATAGCCTTTTCTGTGCATCTGATCCATTTCCACTCCAGTACCGTGGTCTGTCTGGTATAGCAGTAGGACCAGCAGCATACTCGTGCCACTCGACCATCATGTAAGAATCCATATAGGGAGCCGCATTTTGACGAATGTATTCAAGACCCAGTGAAGTTTTTTCTGCAAAATAATTATCCGGTCAGCATTTTTACCACCTCTTTCACGAATCGCTTTAATTACTTCAGATGTCCAATCATCGTACTTTGTTTTGTTTCTCCGTAAACTTCCTTTACAATTCCCTTTGCAAAAATCAATACCCAACTCCGTAAAGAGGTTGAAAGAAAGGTGCATGGTAGTTTCTGTCCTGCAACTTCTCAGCTACTCTTGTCCACCAGTCGATATAATTATGGCGATCTGTTTCATTAGCTCTGGCCTCGGCATAATGATGCTCCCACGAGATGATTGGAGCAACACCATGTTCAATACACTCATCAACTACTTCTGCTAATTTTGTTAAAAAGAAATTAAACTCGGCCGTATCATACTGATCTTCGTACAATTTTGGTCGGCAGCGGAGCCTCACATTACGAAACCCTTTATCGTAGATGTCTTGGATGTTCTTGGTCTGGTACTTGTCGGCTGTAGGAAGGCATGTCTTGAAATAGTTGGTAGCAAACCCTTGTTTGATAATTGACTGGTAGTCTGCAGCACTTACTGGTTGCGAAAAGTCGAGAGAAGCACACTCAGTCAGGAAAGAAGTAGCCACGAGTGCTAGGCACAACAGATTCATTGCTATACTCGCTTGTTATTGCAGTGTCGGGATGGTTTCTAGAGATGAGATGAATTCAGCTAGATCTAGCTTGTTCTGATTGCAACTCCTGAACATGCAACTTATATACCATTGGTTGTGTCTTAGAAGTATGTACCATATAATACGTATGCACGGTACAGGGTTGTACAGTGCATGTGATTTTAGGTTTGAAATCATCTTAATTAACCCTATAGGAAGTTTGTAATGTTAATGTTGGAAGCATGCCAATCTGTCACTACCCCTGAAACCTTAGATAGTGTTTTGTTCTTAAACATCCGTTCAACGATGCCTCGTTTACTGACGTGTGTTGTGGTTTTGGAATGTGCTGTAAGTGCGTGGTGCATAGTGTCACTTCTAAGGTAGCTGGTGTGTTTCCAAGAAACCATAGCCTTTGTGAACAGATGTTGGGCACCTGTGCATGGAAGCAACTTTGTTAGTGTGTACATGCACGCACCCTTAATTAAACTGGAAGGTTAAATGGGTACAAATAACCCATTTTAACCTTCCAGTTTCCTTAGTTACGGTCCATTACCGCTTTGATTATTTAGAGTGTCCGTGTACCTGCCCAAGCCTTCAGGGCAGAAAACAAGTGTGTAAGGGAAGAATTTTGTACTTCTCATACATCCTATTTTGGTCGAATTTTTGCCGGACAGGCAAACAACTATAGTTGCTCGCCTGTCCGATTGAATACAGTAGACTCTCGCTATTCCGGTTCTCTGAAGTATGGCCGCCTCGATAGATGTTTACTTCACAAAACTTGCCCTGAAATGCAGCCACTCACTATTCTGTATACTGGCCATACAGTACTGGCTGCCCCAAACTAGGTATTTTAATGTTTTATTACGGCTGGATATGAAGTTTTGGGTGTGGTTAGGCAGATAAAATTGGATTTCACCACCACCCCAGAAAGCTATGGCCAGAGTTCATTACGACATGTCGTGCATCATTTTGAGAGGTATATATACCGCTATATACTGTGGTCAGTGGTATAGCATTTTTTCCCTGCGGAGGGGTCCAACTCGTGCGCGGTCGATCTGACAACCGTTTTCTATGACAATCCAGTTCTATACTAGAGAAGGTACGACACGAGTACCTCGATTAGGCCTGATTAGGCTTGGTCGCGTGCAAAATTCAACAGTGATGCTAATTAACTCAATTTCAGTCTAATCGAGGTATATACTCTGTCGGGGCCTCCTCTGGTTCTATGTTATATTTCGCATGCATCAGTGGCGTAGCCAGATGGGTGCAGAGGGTGCTCCAGCACCCCCCTCTGGCCTCAGACTCTGCTCCACAAGAACTCAAAACTCCACCTCCAAATATTCATTCCAGTCAGTGCATCCAGTGCACATGCGCAAAGCCACGTGGGCTGAGCAGACCAAGGTCCCCCCACAGAGTTGCAGACTGTTCAGCAGACTGCAACTGCAACAGCAAGTGGCTTGCCACCCTGTCCTGCTAATTCACAAGCAGAACCTGGTTAGCAGCTGTATGATTTAATTGTCACAACTCAAAACAATGCATTTTATAGGACATCTTCAGATGAAGAACCACCAGTACCCTCAAAGCAGCAGTACCCTCATTTCTTTAGCCAGATTGCGTTAGAATCAATCTCAGAGCATGTAATAACAAACATTTTCTGGGGGAGTGCCCCGTTTGGGCGCATTTTGCACCGCCAGTTGGTAATTCGGCCAATCAATTCATCCAGCATCTCCCTCTCTCAAATCCTGACTATACGCCCCTGTGCATGCATGGGCAGCTATATACATGTAGTACATGTGCAAGTTACAGTAACAGTTAACTCATCACCCGAGTTGCAACCTCCTCCTGAGTGAGGACCTCCTGGAGGTGCAGTGTGCATGGCCATTGTGGGAGTCAATTATAATTATTATTCACACTGTGGTGGAAACAACTCTAAGTCTAACAGACGCCCCTTTCAAACCACAGAATTTCTTTCATCGATCTGCATTTAGGAATCCAAGATTTAGAAAAAAGGTATTTTAACATTGCAATGCTCTTTTTGAAAACTACATTAACTGCAAGGTCCTGTGGACAGAAGGAACACGTTACATGCAATAATTAGTTTGAGCTCTGCCCTATATATATTATAGCTATATGGGTCGATGGACTCGATGCTATTATTATTATCCTTCATAAACAACAAAAATAAGCATTCACAACAACAAGAATTCAGAGTTGTTCAGGAGATAACATTATGCTCTAGCTATAGCTCTGATTGATGATCTTCTCTGTCTATAGAGGTCACTTCCAAAGTGTCATTATCATGCGTGTGCACAGTGATATTTTGGTCCTCCTCCACAAAGTAGGTAGCTCGTAACCCAAGGCCTTTTACAAAGATCTTCCCTCGACTGATAAAGTGGTAGGAAGAATCATCACAGATGTGCCTATAATTGAGTGGGGAAATCGCAATATCAACTTTCATAATTATTGTCCGCTATAATAATAATTATGCCCAAATATTAAAATAAAAATTTTCCAGTGAAACTTTGTTCCCAAATAGATAGTGAGCAAAAAAGACTGTTTTGTCTTATAATTATGCACACTCACTTGAACGTTTCTTGGCTGATGTGAATCCGATCAGGCTCTCCAGTGGAGTTCATTCTACTAGCAGTGTTCACAGTATCTCCAAACAGACAGTAGCGTGGTTGTTTTGTGCCGATAACACCGGTTACCACAGGACCCGAGTGGACGCCTATCAAAATCTATCAGGAAATAATTATAGGGACAACGAAATAGTACTGAACAGCGTGGTATATACATGTGTCACGTGCGTGTGTGTCTCTGTATGTGCGTATACGTGTGTTTGTGCATGTAGATTACAAAGAGCTTGTCACAATGAGCTAAATGTATTAGCTACTATTATAGCTATAATTATGGCCCAAAAAATAGTAAGGGCTAATGTGAAAATTAATAGTCACGTTAAAGGCTCTTTTTTATTGCACTTGAGGTTTATATAATTATTCATTTCATTGACACTACCGTACGTCGTATTTCTAGAATGTTTTGCGAGCATCAAACATTTGCGAACTTTGATCAATTCGCAACAATTAATTAAATCCGCAAAACCTAAATTATGTTATAGTCGTGACACATGCACGAGTGCCACATGGGATATATTGGCTCAGTAGTGACTTAGGCCCGAGGGCCGCAGGCCTCGAGGGCAAAGGCACTACTGAGCCAATATATCCCATGTGCGCACGAGTGAGCTGTGTAACAACTGATTTGTTGCATTCCTTGTGCATTCCTTTCCGTGTACACATCACTCCTTTTATAGGACAACTAGTTTCAACTACTTGTGGTGGCTGTGGAATGCACCAGACGCATGAAAAACGTTTTCTGCCTACCACTGAATCTGTTTAACAGTGTTATACTATAAAAGGGACCGTTTCAGGTTACTGGGTGGAGGGTGGGCTTTAGGTAACATCAGCCATACTATGCCAGTATCTAGATAGTGGCACAGTTCAAGGCTTGACCTGTGCCATATGGCAGATATTGGCACAGTGTTTCCTTTGATCTGCCCACTCAAAATGCAACAATACTAGTAAATATATATGATCCTTTCCAGAACGCAATAGTTAAAGGTCAAAAAAAGGTCAAATTTTCTGCTAATTTAGCTCATTCCCAGCAAAATATTCTAGTAATACGGTACTATTATAACTGGTAAATGATACCTCAATGTTGTAAGAGTATGTGCTATTCATCTCTTTCACTTCTCTTCTCATCTCAAACGCCATTTTAGTGACAGCGTGAGCATGCTTTTTGGCAGTGTCAGGGAAACCAGCTGCCATCATGTACGAGTCTGCCACTGTTTCAACCTGCATGCATGTATATAGTCAATTAGAAAAGGATAAGTACATTGAGAGGTATGATTTTATACTAATGTCAAGCTATTATTATGGTAGACTGAGTGACAATCACTGTAAACTTTAATAATTATTGTTGCATCACAAGTATAATTATATGCAAACCCTTGTAATTGTGTTTATGTACATGCATGACTGTGTATAATTATCATGATGCACGGAACAAAAAATGGTATACACAAAGTTGTATGTACTGACTCAGCTAAGTCTGCATGCATGTATACTATGTGTACAGTGAACAATATTATAGTCACTCACCTAGTACTATATAGCTATACATACAGCCATACCTTGTAGACTTGATAAGTTTCCAACAGATTATCAAATCGTGTAAACAGATCGTTAAGCATTGTGACCACTTGATGAGAACTGGTCTCTTTGCAAATCTTTTGAAAGTCTGCGATTGCTGTGAAGAGAATTGACACTTGTGAAAACTCCATTGGAGCCACATATCCGTTTTGTTTTAAGACACTGGCTACTTTCACTGGGAGCATTCTATGTAGTATCAGATCAGTGTGTCTTCTGGCTTTCTCTACTGCAGCTTTTTCCATTTCCAGTTGATTTTTGGCCTTTTCTAGCTGCCTGGATAAATCCATCTGTGGGGTGTAATCATTGTTGCTTTCTAGGAGGACGTGCAAGGAGCTGCTCTTTCCAATGTCTGCTATACTCAGACCCATCTGTTCAAGCTGCTCAAAGCTGTTCACAGCAGGAGAAGCAAGAAAAAGAATCGGTGAATCTAGAGATGACGAAAATGGACACATTTGCCCCCGGAAACTCGGACGAAGAGTTCGTTTTGATACGACACCATAGCTAGTACTGTGTTTCACCGAGAGGATAAACAAAGCATTCGACTCATTCAATATGTTACCATGTGTCAACTCCACTTGAGGAATCTCAATATCGAATAGGTCTCCAATCTTAGGATGGTCAGTGATGTGCTGGCACTCAATTATCCTTGAAAATGGAACACTCATTCTTAGTATCTTAAGGTCCGAATTAAAGATCAAATGGTATGGAGCAATGGACTCAAATATCTCAGGTGTAACAGGCCAGTCAACATCAGTGGATGTTATGGGATTTATTTTGGGCTCAGTTTCGAATTCAGACTTCGACTTGATAATGTGGAAGTTTGCTTTAACTTTTTTTATATCCCTTATCACTCCCACTTTCTTGTTTTTGATTCCATGGAGCTCTGCAAGCAACACGTTAACAAATAAGAGCTAAATATGGATAAACCCCAACGAATATTTTTCCTAAAGAAAAGGATCTGTTTTGTGCTTACATGCATATATATACATGCATTCAAACCACATATACAGCAAAGCATTAACGCAGATCTACAGACCACAAAAATATTTTAAACATGAACATTGCTAGGGAAAGCACCAAAAACTGTAGAAACAATCGAGTGGGAAGAGAGCCATAATTTTTATGTCAACATGTCGCAAAATTATTCACAGTCATGCATGTAAATTATACTCAAACCCATGCAGAAGAGGTACGACAGGCGTGGTGCAGCTCTATAGCAATTAGTCTTTGATCGAGCAATAATTATCCGCCCACGCCCACCCACGTCGTATGTTATTGCTGAGTGTAATCAGTGGCTATAATTGCTTAAGCTGCATGCACCACGCCTGTCAGACCTCTTCTGCTCACACCACGTCATGCACCGTCGATCAAGCCAATTAAGTCATGCATATACAGTAGAACCTCGATTATCTGGCCCTCCATTATCTGGAATCTCGATTATCTGGCTTGGCAATTTTCTTTTTAGAAATGGGCATGTCCCTTAAATGATCATGCGCGGTGCAGCTGTTACTATGGAGACAGGCCCGCTTATCTTATGAGCATGCGCAGACAACCATGTAGCACTGCTGTTTATCAGGTGGATCAAGGTGTGGTTTATCTATTCGATTATCCACTGTACCAATGTGCTTTTTAAAGTACACAATGTTTATGATTTATGTGGACCGTGCATATCAATGTATAATAATTATGCTGATGTAGTTAAATGCGTCATCTGACTGATTGACCATTTATATATGGTTCTCCTACACGCTTGCATTTTTCCATACTTTTTGGCAATTCTCACTTTGCATATATCAGCATGCCCTAGCTGAGAGTGGAGAGCTGCAATGTATAGTATACGGGCTGAAAAGATATGTACTATATTGCATGCATGCACTGCATGCTTGCACTACACTGACAGTAGACTCTCATCAATCCTTATTCCGGTCACCCTTGGGACAGTGCATGCAGATTGGCCGAAATAGCGAGTGCTGCATTTCAGAAAATAGCAGCAGCTAAATAGCGGCCCTACCTCGAATCTAACAGCGGTTCTGTCTGGAGAATAATGAATTCATTTTGCTCTCTATATTTAACAAATGCCAACCACATCCAAAACGTCATATCCGGTTATAATTAACGTACATTAAAAACCTAGTTTGGGGCAGCCATAACTGACCAGCATATATCAAGCTAGCAATTCGTGCCTAACGATACAGCTGGTATATCGAGGTGACTGTACCTCACGTAGAGAGCCAGATTATAGCGAGAGTCTACTGTATAGTATATATAAGGTATAGGCACAATGCATGGCCATCTACATAAGTGGCCATGACGTCTAACGTATGTAACGTCACGCTACTGTGTGCATGGAGGGTTAGGAAAGAGGATTACATACAGATGTAACATACTTGACAATGTAATCTCATCTTTAACCCCATTCAGTGTGATCCGAAATTTATAGTAGTGCTTTGTTGCCCTTGCTGAAACAGTCTCATGTTCCAGCATCTCCACGTTGACATTCAGCCGATACATGTGATTAGCCAATCCAGTGATGATACCTCTAACATACTCTCCTAGTCCTGGTCTGGCGCTGTGATAGTGCACAAGCAGACCCTCAGGCACAGTGTTGCAAGTGAAGGCCGGAGCAATCATCTTGTCATACCTTGAAGAAAGGTGGTGATGAAGGGCGTTTAAATTTTGTATCAGCTCTTGTACACTGTCCCCCAGGCAGTAGAGAAGGGTGTCGTGAGTAGAGTTTCGCCAGTAGACTGAAAATGTGTAGTAACCAAAGTTGAACAGAAGAGTGTCACAATCCATTCCTGTGTACAGCAGAATGAAATGATAATACATGAACGAATCTATAGCACGACAGTGCAGGTTGCATGTGGGTAGTTCCATGTCAAGTGATGATCACAAAATTTGGACGCCCCCTTTTGAAATATGCATGCATATATACCTTACAACAAGTTAAATGTCCACAACCCATTTTGGTTTCTAATGCTGAAAGGCTTCTGTAGTGGAGGGGGGGTATCAAAAATTTGTGATCGCTTAATTGTCACGGAATTATACCCTTATAACAGTAATAGCTATACATGCATGTATACAGTAACGTATACATATCAGTTTGGGGACATTATACGTTTTGTTGGAAAATATGAACAGAGGAATGAGCTTGAACTCTTAAGAGCCTGGCAGAGATAGCTATACCCTTACCTAGTGTTGCACACACAGCATCAACTATTTGATAGAATATCTGATCGTCATACACCTCGTAGGCCAAGAAAATGTTGTTTTCTAGCCCAGCACAGTTGCTGTTAGAAAAAAGAAGCAGATTAATCATTTTTTCATAGATCTATAATATGGCTACAGTGTAAAATCTCTCTATACAAGACCCACAAAAACATTTGCAATGTGAAAAATTGCTAGGATTGGCCAGGGGAACACTATATACTACAAGGCCATGCAGTATACAGTACGTAGGTATGATAACATAGTTCTAGTTTTCCGGACCATATTATACAGTAGACTCTCGTTAATCCGGTCACCCTTGGGACCATGCAGCTTGGCCGGAATAGCGAGGTGGCTGCAGCTCAGGAAATAGCCGCAGCTTAAAAACGACCTTACCTCGAATCTAATGACTACTTTTGCAGTTTTTGTCTCGAGGATAATGTAGGATAATGAATCATTCTGTTCTCTATTTAAGTGTAATCCAATTTATTTGCTAAACCACACCCAAAACGTCATATCCGGCCGTAATATAATTACATTGAAAACCTTGTTTGGGACAGCCAGCACATGGCCGGTAAACGGAATAGCGAGTGGCCATACTTCAGGGTGAGTTTTGTGCAGTAAACATATAGCTAGCATTCCGTGCCAAGCTAAATGGCCGGTATATCGAGGTGGCCGTACTTCAGAGAGCCGGAATAGCGAGAGTCTACTGTAATCAACAATTAACTTATAAAACTAACAACTGACACCAATTACAAAAACATGCAGGAAATACTCATGAGCACTCCTCCACTACTTAGCTAATCAGTCACTATAGGCACTCCTCCGTCCTTAACACGTTTACACGTAACTGATTAATTAGATTACTGGAGGGTTTCTCACTAGCTGAAGTGAACATCTCAATCTCAATCATACACTTCTCCACTATAATTATATAGTTGAGGAAAACAACCCATGGAGCTATACAAAACACTTGAAACTATATATTCCATCTTTCAAAAGAAGTAACTTCAATGTATATTTATATAATATCCTCTATATACCTTAATAAATGCTTTTGTTTAGCTGAGTTTCATTCATGTTCTTTGTATGGTGACAGAAATTTCTCAAAACGGTATACCTCAATACTTTCAGCCTTTAGTATAGCGCTATAATAGTTGTGTAACCTAACTCCCCTTACCATTGGACATGCATGCTTACCCAGACATAATAATATTATTATAATAATGCAATTATAGCTCAAAACAGCTTTCCCCCATAAGAAATTTGAGATTTGCATGGAGTCGTATATGCTAGTGTTGACTGTTGAGAGAGATACCACAATGTATGTACATTTATTGGATAAAACATTTTAATTGTTAATTAACTGGTGCATGCATGGAATCTGTCATGGCATGCAGGAGCAACTGTTGTTGTATATATAGACATAGATCTATTTTCAACTGAGTTAAAGAGTTAGTTAATGAATTGCTACAGTGTCTCGTAATAGGTACCCCCTATCTCAAATCACTTCCATCAGCTACAAACGTCGGAAGAATTGTCACAAGAAAGTTTGCTTAAATGCAAAGCCTATATAATTATATTGCCTCATTTGAATCGTACTTTTGTATACTCGATTAACAATTATCTTAACACATGCACATGCTGCGATTATAACTTACCAACTCTTGGTCCAGTTTTCTGTCCCATGCTTGAGCTTGACATACCCAGCCAGACCAAGGAGCAAATGTCCGTACTAAAAATGTATACGAGTATAATTTATTGCTTGCATACACTCATATGATCACTCACTGTATAGAACTGCACACATGCAGAGTGCATGCCATATGATTCATAGATCTTCAACTATCATGCATGTATCTATTACTATCCATAGATCTATAACTATTTACATATAATTATAGCTACATGTAGCTATACATGACTTTTACAATCAATAGAGCTATATACAAAATGTATATTCTGAACTTACCATAATTATAGCCTTTTCAACTTTCAACAATTAAGCAAAATTGTAACAGCACAGTTTTCACACGATAATTTTATGAGGAACAGCTCATTTATATAGTGTGAGCAAAGCACAAGCAGGAATACATGTAACCGTGGTACATGTATATGCACATTCTTATGGTAATTGATACTTCTTAATTAAAAATGCTATTGATTCTCTATAGATTGTTCAACGTTTGTGTCAGTCTCTTCTTTGCTCTCTATTGAATCCTCTTGCTCTTTTTTAGTACCTCTCGTCAGAAATCCTGTCAGCCGGGAAAATATTCCAGTTTTGTTTTCTTTAGTGTCAGGAACTAGTTTACGAGTGGTTAGGTTGAAGATGGAGCCGAATCCTATGGCTATCACTGTGCACACGAAACAGATGACATTGTAGGGCATACTGAAGTCTGGAGTGGCTATGGAGATGAGCAATGGTTCTGTGTGTATCCTAAGGGCATACGGACTGTGCAGTGTGTGCAAATGAGTGGGTGGAACATAGTTATGATCGATACCATACATGTACATACTATAGTAGCTGTAGCCTCGACTCCAGCCCCTTGAATAGTGGGCCTGGTATTTACTGTTGGCGCGTGGGTGGACAATTAATTTATTATTTACCGTATTTTATCTCATTGAACGTTAAAACAGTATTTTATCTTATTGTGATAAAGAGAACAGAAAAAAGAAAAAGAGGCTACCTCTCTGTATATACTGTAGACAGAGACAGCTAAGTAAAACATCAGGTCTGTAGATTTAACTTGAGGCTTGGATCGGATACACACTCAGGCGACAAGTTAATCTCATAAGAAATTAGTTAAACCTGTGGGTAAAAAATAAATGTGGATAAGTACAGTGGCTGTGACGTAACATAATGTGAGGACTACTTATTGATTTACACAATAAATTTACCATTGAGCGCACTATCCATTAATACACACTCAAGCAACAAGTCCGGATACACACTCAAGCAACAAGTCCCTCGGATCGGATACACACAAGTCCCTCGGATTGTAAACACATTCAGGCCACACAGTTCTCGGATGACCACGTACTTACTCTGTGACCAATTTTCGGCAAATGTCACAACAATACTTCCTTCCAGATAGAATGGCACTGAACGTCGAACAGACACACCAACACTTTGAAGATGGCTTCACTCAGAGAAACAAGAGGAGAAATCACCATCACAACACTTCTTTCAGAGAGAGGTGCACTGGTCCTGTCAAGCTTCACATCAATCAAGAAAGGGAGTGTCTGGAAAGCAGATGGACTTGCTCTGGGACTTGCCATAGCCGGTCGGTACGGTACCCACATAAACACCAGCATACAGACACTTCAACCTCTCCAGCTGCTTGTCTTTCACTAGACCTGGTTTTCCAACACAGGATAACGCGTACGCGAGAGCAGAAGAGAAGGTAGCAGCCATTACACAACTTGGACTAGATTTCTTTTTTCAATGACATCATTATAAATGAAACGGATATCAATGTTTTACAAACTAATGCGGAATAAGAATACTGATAAATATACTGCAATTTACGATTACCCAGATTCTGGGTAATTCTGGCGCATGCGTAAACAGTGTATACCAGGCCGTCTTTCTCAGCGGCTTGGAATCGAGGCTATAGTAGCTGATTCGATGTATAAGAAATTTCACATTAGCTACAGACAAACAGAGCTACAAATAATAATGGCAATGAGATTTCGGCACCTCCATTAGCAGCTGGTGAATAGCAATTCTTCACAAGACAATTATTATAATAATCTCCTCACTCACCCTTTCGTCCCATTGTCTGATAGCTGTGTACAGTTGGGGCACTCTTCCAAAACAGTCGTCAGGACAACGGAACTAGCATAATTATAGAGTCAGTACATCATATTATCAGTACACACAGCAAGACACCGCCATTTCAGTGAATTGGCATTTGCACTTAGAAAAAGGGCTTGGTTGAGCAAAACGACCATCAAGTTTATAGGGGGAATAACGAGGGGGCGAAAAAAACGAGCCCCCGCCTAAATGCAACTCTGATAAGGTTACTGGCAGCACAATTCACACTACTGTAGCGATGATCACAGACAGCTGGAACCAATCACAAATTACAATCCCTTATGATACTGTATACTCAATGTTAATATGCATCCTACGTAAGTGGACGCGCTTTTGTTTTTAAGCTCACTTGACGTAGAAGCCGTGATGTGCATCGGGAGGGTGTTCAGTCCATTTAAGGAAGCCCCTGTTAATCATGACACTGACGATTGCCGTGGTGAGGGGAGGTACGGTGAGAAGGAGTTCCAGTAGGTGTGGTCTCACCCGATCCTTACTCGGCTCGTAGTGCTGGTATGACACAGTGGCTGTCGTGTGTGTGTGTGGAGGGGGGTGGTCTTAATATTTGGATTGTATACATGCCACAAAATGACTACAGACGTTTAAAAGTTAGTGCATATAATTATATTATATAAGCAGACTGCCGCACACTGCACAGTATAGGCATCATGTACTTGGCTCACCATTCTGAATGCTCAGTGTGTGTATGAAGACCCTGAAGTACCAGGGAATGGTGTCCAGGTAGAGCACTCTCACCGAGGTGTGACGATGGTTGTTGTAGACCTCTGTCACAAGACCGCCCCATTCGTGACCAGAGCCCTTTAACAGTCGCTGTGTGTGAAGCAGCGGGGGGCGGGGCATTTCTGCATGTATGGGGGATTTGAAAAGACAGTATGACAGTTTGTTTAGCTCATATACTGCTAAGTACTACGTAACATTCGTATAGTTGAGCTGTAGAACCAAAGCACTGAAGTAAAAACCCTGACATCGTGACAATAGATCTATAGAAACCATGCAGGAGTGATATACAATAAATGACTATAGTACAACAACACAGTGTTGTAACAGGAGCAATAAAACTAGAAGCTGAGAACAAGCAACCTGAAGTCTAAGAAATAATGGCTGCTGATATGTTCTGGGGGCTAGGATAAGCAAAGAAGCAACAACCCAATCATAATTCTAGCTTTCTAGCTTTCTACTTTAGTGGTCCTTTTCCATTGTTCCTGGTACAGGATCACCTCAAGCAAAAGCAACAACCCACCACAATCATATTCTAGCTTTCTACTGTGTGACCCTTTTCCATTGTGTCTACACAGTCCATGTGTAGACTGCTACAACTGCTCAAGGATCAATGCTACAAGTTTCTATAGGCTTCTAGTAACATTTTCTTGGATTTGCAAAATAATGCTTCGTTCTCGAGTTATGCCTACTTGGAATGCCATTGCAGCCTTTTCAGAAGAGTGCGTAGCAAAACTTATCCATGGAGTGTTGCTACTCTAGTTAACTCTGAACTAGAATGCTAGCTATTGGTAGCTGCAAGAGTGAGAAGAGAGCTGCAAGGCTCTATACACTACTGATGCAGCAGCCATGACTTTGTAATTTTGGCTTCCATTTTTTAGCAACAATTTCCCACTCTTTGAGTCCCTGTGATTATCGTAAAAACTCGATTTAAAGCAACACTTTTAATAATTACGTTTGCAAAAGTAAAGTAAAGTGTCGCTTCTTTAGAGGTTAAATCGAGGTTTCACGGTAATACCAGATGCAAAAATGTTTATACCAGATGCAAAATGTTTACCGTACGTGTGTGTATTACATGTAGCAATATTAGCTGCAGCTAGCTTTATGTTATGTAGCTTTGACACATCTACCAAGGCATCAGCACCCGCAGTGCTTTCATTAGTACAGCTAGCCCTTGTGTAGTTGTATAAAAATGCAATTCCTTTATAACTCCATGTACATGTAGCACCGCCATCAAATTATTTCATGGACCCTCAAATTTTCACATTAAACACTACCAAGAGTATTTTTGACACTACCAGGAGTACACATACACACAATACATACCTGGGACGAACTGTGTCAGCGACTTCACCTTCAGATCAAACTTTTTCGACAATCCTACAGGATATAATTCAATGGCACAATAGTTGGGGGCAAGAGTGTAAAGTGCAAGCACCTGTAAGGCTGGCAATATCGTAAACTGCTCTGCCTGAGGCCTCCACTCTGGGAGGGTCAATGCTGAAGGCCAATCCAGAGGTTAAATTGCTCGTATCCATGACAATACGACTTGAAGACGAGAGAGGACAGGACGAGGAGAGAGACTTGGAGAATAGACTCTTGAGACTCCATTCTGTGGGTGGAACAATTGTCAGCTCAAAAAATAAATGTCTACATTAGCAAATTTAATCGGTTTCCATGGTACACAGTTGATTCAAAAATGTATTCAGGAGACCTGACATACCAATGTACTGCTGGCTGTTGATGGGAGGGGGGAACACTACAGAGAGTGTCTGAACTAACTGGACCCCCACAGAGGAGCAGTCACCACCCTGGGGGGTAAAAGACAGGTGATATAACAGTTTATTCTTTGGAAAAGCTCAGAGAGAAGATCAACAATTTTATAACAATGGTCCTACACAATAAATTACTTGATTCGATCACCCAGAGAGACATATATATACATGTACTTTCAAGTACTTGAGTGGTAGAGGTACTACTTTGTAGGGTGCATTGTATGCACATGTATAGCGCTAGACAAGATGTACTATACCCATCCGTACCTTGCAGGTGGGAGAGAAGTGGAGAGCGAGAGAGTGGAAGTCGGTGTCATACAGCTGCAGAGCTGAGAACAGGGAGGCCAGACCAGCCTGAGAGAAGAGGGTGGATTGGTACGTATTGGTCACACCGTACTCACGCAAAAATTCCTTAAAAGGCTACTCATAAAACCTTCAGTGTCACTGCATATACAGTGTTCTCTTGGAAATCAATAAGTTCAAAATTAGTCGATTGACTTACAGAGGTTCCACATGGGAGTAGCTTGGTCCAGGGAGTAAAATTTTCAGTGCACACGGTCTCCCTGGGAACAGCGGCATATCGCAGCTGGCTGGAGGAGAGATTACCTGTGGAGAATAAAGAACGCATTAGGCTAAAGTAACCATAATCATACCGATACTATGGCAATGTTTTACAATTGATAACGAAGTCAGCTGTATAGGTACTAGTCGCTGGAACACTACACAGGTGATATGTACATGCATGCACAGAGTACACTTATGTGTGTGTGTTTTTGATATTGTACGTTGTGTGTAATTTTATGAATCTATACAATAGCATGGATGATAACAAGACCCGATTCACTCACCGATAACGGGTCCCTTGGGTCTGAATGAGTGGAGAGGTCGGTAGGTTGAGGTGGGGCCTATCACGTTGAGATGAGCACACAGCAAACCAGACAGTGCGTTCACCAAACCAGGCCATTGTTGTTTGGCACTGCAGGGGGGGGGGGGGGGGCAAGAGAGTGTGACAAGCACTTAGCAATTGTTCAAGTTGTTGTAAATACTAATTTAAGTAGATGAAGACTCACAGCAACATAAATACTTTCAAAGCGCGCAGCATAATAAAGCACTTAGAAGCTGACCAAACTATGAGCTACAATTATAAGGCCACATGTACATTCAACAATTTCAGTGTTACATGTATGTGTTACGAAATCATAGTTAATATATGTACATGTATTACACCCACTTAACCATCTCCTCACTCTGCATTGGGTAGGAACCAGACCCAGAGCTCAGCTCCAGGAGGGGTGGAGTCAGGAGGATAGCCCCACACCCTTGTCCGCCACTTTCCTTGTGTGAGGGAGAGGTGGGCCTCTTGCACCTGGTAGTGGGACACCACCTCTGACACGGACTTGGGGAACAGCCCATAGTGGTGCACTGTGGTGTGTGTGGAGTGCGGTAATGATTACCAACACTAGTACCGTAAAAACTCGATTTAAAGCGACACTTTTACGTTTTGCAACAGTAAAGTTTAAATGTACACAAAAAAATGAATTTATATGGTGCTATATGGGCGAATGTCCAAGTGTCGCTTTAAATAGAGAGTCGCTTTAAATCGAGGTTTTACGGTAAACACTGTACTCAATATAGGAAGTTGTAAGTACACTCTAAGCGAATGCATGTGAGAGGGCGGCTTAGGGGTATGCTAGAGGGTTTTTGGTGTGTTTATAGCTTCATATAAATACTGAATGTCTACCATTGGAAGGCTGTACGAAGAGCAGAGGATGGACGTCCCATGTAGTGGTGAACTCAAAATGAGCGAACACTCTTCCATCGGGCAGGTGCTTGAGGAACAGCTCCTCTGTGTGGCTCTGCTTTCCCTCTATCCTCAATAGAGACAGTAACAGACAGACTGCGGCTACCAGGAAACAGCTCTTTGATAGATTCATCTCTTCAGTTTTTTTGTAGAGGTCTTTTTACACGTGGTTTCCGTAATCTAGTTAAAATTTAGTATGCGGAGTTAATATTCCGATTTGTACAAAAGTAGGTGTGACTGTACTGGTATCTTGCTAGCACTGAGCAGAACAAGAAGTCCCAGCTATAGTTAATTAGCTATAGATGCTGCCAAAGACTGAGGAGGTATGCTGACGCACAAGTATATAAGCTCACACATAATTATTAAAAACACAGTTTCTAGTTTCGCGAACAGGCCTAGCCTGTCTACGTCTAGTCTGCATCTAGCTGGCAAAGTTTGTGTTTTTCTGAGGTAGCTCCTAATAAAATTGATATAATGTGTTTGTTAATACAGAGTTGAGATGGCGTGTGCCCAGCCACTGGAACACCACCCTCAGAGCAGCCCCTGCAACAGTAACGAGCCCCACCCCCAAAGCAGCCCCTCCCACCCAAAGCTGCAAGTGATGGTCGCAGGCAGCGATGAGACGGATGGGTCGTTCAGTATACCTTCTTACTCAAGTGGACTGCATCCAGTGCTCCGTAGTCAAGGTAGATAACAGTCATCAAGTTGGAAGATTAAATAGCAGAACAAATCAACATCACAACAGTATGCATGCTCGTGGAAATTTCTCATAAAAATATTTTGTACTGCAGGCTCTAACAGAGTGCAGTCTCACAGACAAAGGATTGTGAGAGAGATCTATGACACTGAGCACTCATACATATCCCAGCTCACAACCATAGTCTCTGTGAGTTGTGTTATACATGTATGAAAGTTCCAGTTAAACTTTCAGGGTAGTCTTGATTATAAAATATAAGTCCTATATACAGTGCTCTGTTTGTAGTAGCATGGTTGTGCATTTCTACAGATGTTTCTGAAGCCGATACGAGTGGGCTGTCTCCTCCCCCAGGTCACCATTACAGCCATCTTCTCCAATATAGAGGCCATTCTCTCCGTCAACCAAGAGCTGTTTGCCTCCATGAGGAAGAGGAGTCTTGGAGAAGCCTTTTCTCATCTCGGGCCCTTCCTAAAGCTCTACTCCACCTTCGCTGAAAACTACCAGCAGGCAAACGAAACATTGCAGGCAAGGAAGGTCACCTATACTTAGTGTACATACACATCGTTGTGTTTTGTGTGTGCGTACCGCCACTCTAGGCCAAAGTTTAACTATTATGTGTTATTGCTTTAGTATAATAGACACCTGTCCTCTTGATTAGAAAACAGGTTGTGGTGCTAATAAGATTAAATTGCTAATAACTGTGTTCACATAATTGTTGTCATGGTAGAAATATTTTTCTATACAGGAGTGCCTAAGGCAAGACTCTGATTTCTCGAGTTTTGTGGTATCGACTGAGTCTCGTCCGGAGTGCTGCGGCCTCCGCCTCTCCTCGCTCCTCATCACTCCTGTGCAGAGGGTGCCCAGGTCAGCGATGCATGAGTGCATGTGTACATGAAGCTATGGTAACCGCTAAATCCACTTGAATCAGACATTCTATGATACCGTATAATTTTGGTGAGTGTTTTAATTTGGCAATTTCGATTTGGCGGATTTTACCAAATCAAATTTAAGTTTTCCGGTGAACGCAACATCATTGCAACAGTATAGCCACGCCTGAGGGGCAAAATAAAAGCCGCCAATTACGTTTAAATGGATCATTTGCCAAAATTAATAATACCTGCCAAATTTTCCAGTTATACGGTGCCTTCACTATGGACTTAATTGGTGTCACAAGGATATTCACATTTTTTCTTACATGTACACAGGTACAAACTTCTCCTGGAAGATCTCTTGAAACACACTAAAGGGACTCACACTGACTACAACAAATTAAAAGGTGCAGAACAATACACAAATCCTAGTTTTGGATCATAATGCTCAATGTGTGTACGGTAGCGTGGCCGAGCGGTCTAAGGCGCTGGTTTAAGGCACCAGTCATTTCGATGGCGTGGGTTCGAATCCCACCGCTGCCAGTTTTTTTTTGCTGTACAATTATGTATTTTTTCGTTGTTAACACTATTATTTATGCATGAGTTTTTCAAATCTGCAGCTGCATCTGCGGAGGTTGTCTCGGTAACGATACACATCAACGAGCATGTGCGAAGACATGAGAATTTCATGAAGATGCTCTCTATTCAACAGAGCCTGGTTGGACCAAGCATACCAAGTATTCTCTCTCCTGCCCGCAGCTTCATTTACGAGGGGGGGCTCATGAAGGTGGGTGGAGCGTTATACAAGCAGTCCTGCCCCTTTAACGAGCTAGTTGGAACCTTGGAGACAAGCTACTACTGTTACAGTATAGTACAAGCTACCTGTACCATGGATATCTGCGTGTGTATTGTTATTGTACTACCTCGTGCCCTCAGTAGTACAAATCCAATACACCCTTGATATCCATGGTACAACTATTACATGTACTCACAGGTGTGCCGAACATTCAAGTACAAGAAGGCCAGTGAACGGATGGTGTTCCTGTTCTCAGATGTCCTCATCTACGCCAAGCCAACCAGAACCGAGAAGAAGAATATAGAAAGGTACAACTTACAAATAAAAAGTTGTTTCTGACTATGACTTCATCACGTGCACTGTGCATAAATTACATAACGAGTAAATTTAGCTGATGCCAGCTTTCCCACGAAAGAACAAATTTTTTTACCCAGTGTCCATGTGATTTCAAGCACTTGTAGCACCCTTGCTACGCTCAGGATACTACTATTAGCTGTGCGTAGTAACTTAAATATATAGCCATCTCCTGCTGTGCATGTATATAATTATAGAGTCTACTGCAATAACCCTTCATCGAGTATACGGGTCTCATTCTAACGACATAGGTGCTATGATTGCCGGTGTGTGTTGCCCCTCCTCCACTCCACAGTGAGGCTCCTCAGTGAAGATGAGAGAGCACCTGACATCACACGGCTGATTGAGGTACATGTACTCACTCAACCGCAATCTTTAGCTCGTGTTTTGTTTACAACGATTGAACAATATACATGCATGCATGCATATAATTTTATGTATATAGCTGTGTGTAACTAGCTGGTAACCCATTCCCTATAACAAGCACTCATCACATGACTCCCAGCCAGTTCATAATAAAATAATCCCTTATCATAGTACTGAGGAGTGAATGATTTAGAATTTCTATGTACATAATTTGCTGGTACGCTATATACATGTACACCTGCTCAAGACCTGTAGCAGTGTTTCAATGTACACTAACAAATTAACAGTATTTCTTATAGACTTTCATCATTAATATACATAATTACACTTACCACTCCTCAGATCTCCAACGGTGACACGTCTTTTGTGTTCTACTCATTGGACCCTGGGACAGTGACCAAGTGGGCGGATAAAATACACAACACTATCAGGTGGGTGAGGGCAGTCTACGTGTGCGTTCATATTGTACTTATACTAGTATTACATGTACCAGGAGTGCATACGTATAGTACATGCATGCAGTGTTACCTGTATGGCCATCATTTTTTTAGCTTGCAATGAATGTTCAGTGTACGTACGTACAATTATAATCTCTACGATTTTAACCTGCTATGTACAATGTTGTTTACATGAACATGTATGTTGCCATAGGGAGCTGCAGGATAAATACAGTTCACTACTAAGTCAGCAAGATGCACACAGACCCACTCCCACTCCGTCCAACTCCACTAGTAGAGGAGATGAGAACAGTGGAGCACCACCGCAGCTGTACCTCAACACACTCACTAAAGTATGCCCTTTATAATCATGCATGATGCTATGGCTCTGTCTATTAACAATGTAATAACATCATAGAGGTACACATACTTCTATCGGAGAGACTTTTTGAAAAAAAGTTCCTGAATGAAGTCAGACCATTGAAAATTTGCACCGTATACTGTATACATACAGGAACTCAAAATTTAATAGTTCAGTCTAGTGTCCTTTTCAAGGGGTCTTGGTTATAAATACGTTGAATCAGTTTGGTATACATTCTGTACATGCAATTATTCTAGTATAAAGTGACGAATTTTACCAAAAAGACATTTGACAGTTTTTAGCCTCTCTTTTTACCTATTGTTCTGCATGCAGGATACACCCTACCCACTGATGGCTACCCTGTTCTCACCACTACTCAAAGACCACCACCCCAAACAGGGCACACCCACATTGGACAATACTCCTCACACTTTAGTACGTAACAATCAGACTACTACTGACCATAGAATGACTGAGGCCCAGAGCAGTGAACATCTCACATCAACTAACAATGAAGTAAATACAGGTACTCACTTCTTGGAAGCAATGGTGGAGTTGAATGACTCTGAGAGTAGAGACACTGACCAACTGATTGAAGATAAGAGGCAGCCAGATGTCCGGTAAATGCCTTAAATTTTTGTATGTACATTGTATATAATTAAGGGCCGGGTTTCTTTTAGGATGTTGCACAAATAGGTGAAAATATGGATTCCAAATATTAAGGGGTAGGGTAATTGACAGGTGAAAATAGAACATTTAATTACTCCAAGCAGAACATTTCAAGCTAGTGAAAAATCACTCGCCAACCTGCCCTAGGCCTCTAGTCTTAAAGAAACCCTGCCGGCGTAGTAAACATGTATATGAAAGGTGTACTGTATAGCTCTTTCTGTTGATTGATGTACATGCATGTACTTTGTTTATGTTAGTAAATGTATTACAGTAATAATTTTTCACTACGGTACAAAGTGTGACTGTATATGTTGCCTTTAATTTCTGTAGGTCACTCAGCACAATATATTCTCAAGAGAACAATTATTTGACGTCTAGATGCTGTACAGTACTCTAATCCATGTGTGTGTGAATTGATTCACGTCACAGTGCGTCACGCGACTTAGCAAGGCAGGCTCTCCTGCATGACATGTTCTCAAATTCCTCTCATGAGATATATATGATGTATACACTTTTTTTAAACTCATTAAGTAATAATTATGTATGGAATTCTTAAAATGGTTCTACGTATTTTTTTTGGCCACAGCATGGTTAACTGCAGAGTTGGTTTGTTTGTATCCACTATACCCATACAGACGAGTGCATTAAAAAAGTGTATCAAGTGCATGCATCTTGAAATTTGCTTACTATTGCCTGCATTCTGCTTAGCTTACATGGTAGCTGACGCAAACACAACTGTTTGTACATTATTTTACAATGCATTTGCTGAGCCTTAATTGAATTGCTCTGTGTTATATACGACATACTGTGTTTACATGCAAGGTAACTACATTCAACTTGAGCTAGGGAAATATTTATTTAGCGACGACAATGCTTTCACAGAAACCGGGCGACGACCCTACTTGCTATAGCGACGGTGTGTATACAGTATTATACATGCATGCATGATATAGTTGTGACACATGCACAAGTGCCACATGGGATATATTGGCTCAGTAGTGACTTAGGCCCGAGGGCCGCAGGCCTCGAGGGCAAAGGCACTACTACACTTAGTTGGTAATGAGTGATGGCAGTACCCATGCAGAGGAGGCCAGACATGCGTGCTTACATTCCTTTAACATTCTTCTTTTTCTTTGTTATAACAGAACTTTTCCTTCGCTGAAGTTGTTCATTGGTGTGTCCCAGGGACTTTTTTCACCTATTTCCATTCGAGCTTTTCTTTCTGTCATTTCAGGGAAGGCGTACATTGAGAATTTCATTAAAGCTATAGGCTGCCCCTATAGCATCTGGAATCTGGATTTCTTTCGTGCTGTCATTCCACCTATTTTTGCAACAGAAATCAGTCAAATACAGGTGCTTGCTTTGCATGGACTATGCGATTACCTTTTATCCATTGGTACTGGTTATTCTGACTTACTTTCTCATTAGTTTGCATAGCCGTGATGTATACGTATAGTTGGAGACCTTTTCATAAGGTTTTCGGTTTAGTTAGTCAAAGCTGGGATAGGAAGGGTCGATTGTGAATGCTTTTGCACCTATTTTTTTACTTTCTTACTTCAATGTTACTGTTGACTTGCTTTTATATTCACCAAAATAATTATACATATAAAAGCCAACAGCAAAGAATACACCATAAATCATGTTTTTTACTATGATGCCACAGTGGAATTCTTTGGACATGAACATCTTCCGTACGCAATAGTAGCTTTTTGTCGGAGTTTTGTTGTAATACTTTCTGTAGTATTTCTGATCATATATCCGATGAAATGGTTTCAGAAATGTCTCAATTCTTTGAAAATTCAGCGTCAACGTCTTGACATGTTAGTCAACTGCTACCAAGGTTTCTACAAGGATGGAACGATTGGTACCAGAGATTATCGATGGTTTTCTGTGACTGGCTTTCTTCTTCATCTAATTCTTATTACAGTCTCACAAACTATCTATTTTTATTCAATCGGAGTCTTAGTTGTAGTCATCCTCATGTTTTTACACCTCTCATTGCGACCATACAAGGAAGAATTCAAAGTGTATAACATAACTTCATGCTACTGATTCTTAGTGGAGTGTTCATTATGGCAATCGCAGGAGATGAAGCTGGCATCAAAGCTTCTTACTTCAGTACATTTTCTTATTCGTTTCTAGCACTCATTGGAATTGTCCCAATAATCAGTGTTGATCATTTGGTGGCTCCTGGTAAAGAAACAACTCAAAACCTGGTGCATAAGCAAATTTCACAGCTTTTAGAGCTACACCTAAAAATCCACAAATTGAAGAGTCATTTTCAGATAGTGCTATTCCACACCCGGTAATCTGATGGATTCTCTAACCGTCACAAGGTTAGAGAATCCATCAGATTACTCCTCATCAAATACCCCGCTGATTTCTGTGACATCAAAATAATACGATAGATACGTTATTCAAGTAATTTTACTAATGGTAGAAAATCATTATGTACATGGTTAATTGTGACGGTAGGCGCTCGTGAGTGTCCCTTCTCGGCCACCGTGTGTACAGCTATAATTATACACAACATGAGGAAAAGAGTTGTATTAACAGTACATCACGAGGGCATGACGTTTATTTACAAGCTAACACATCAATGCAAGGGGAGCTTTTTCATTAGTCGGGCGCCGCCGCCCTCTACCGTTGCCCGGAAGGAGGTCGGGAATCAAGCCTATCCACAGTTTTATTCTGTTGGAAATCCAACAATTCCACCAGCTCCAATCAGATTGCAGTATCTCAAGGGGAGTGATCACACCCACTCAACTGTACCACGTGTGAATTTTGCACACGTTGGATTGACTGAGAGGCGAGGCCAACACCCACTTTAATAAATGATATTCATTGCTATTGGTTAGCACCCACATAGAATGAATGATATTCATGATACTTTGCGTAACAGGCCAGAACAAAACTGTGGATAGGCTTGATTCCCGACCTCCTGGCCTTCAAGGAGGGCGGCGGCGCTCGACTACTTTTTCATGTGCATAGTGTTATGTAATGTATACATACCCTATATAGGGGTATAGTTTTTGTTATCGTCTTGGACATGAATATATACAAAGCAGCTTTCAGTTGACCCACAAAGAGGCGAAAGAAAGCAGATTACATCACTTTGGCCATACGGTACCTCAAGAGTTGTAATCTTTCCGACATACATAATTATCCGTGTAATAAAATTTATACAAATGGAACATGAAAACTATATACCTTCTCCACAATTCTCAGAATTATCTCAACATATACTGGAAGTGTAGCTCCCCTTCAAGGAATGCATTAACACTTTGTGCATGTGCATTTAATGAAGGAGAATTTGTATATATGCAGGTCTATTAGAGATTCGGCGAGGGATCAAAGTGTCAATCATGAAGCAATATAAAGTTTAGGTGTAAATGATATCAGCCTTCACACCAGGTATTCCATTTTGCAGTATAATTATACACCTGCTTTGTCATGGCATTACTTGCAATGCATTAACCCTCAGTACACTTAATAGATACCGTATTAAGATTAACCCTCGGTACACTTAATAGATACCGTATTAAGATTAACCTCTCGGTACACTTAATATACCTTAAGGTGACATATTTTCGCGTGTATTAATTTCTGCTATTTCTGCGAATGAGAGTAAAATCGCAAAAATTAGTACTCGCAAATAATTGGCCGCCCTCTTGTTTAATGTATCCAGATTGACATTTCGCAAAAAATTATACCGCAAAATGTACAAAACTGTAAAAACGCAAACAAATCTACCTGTGAAAATATGTCACCTTAAGGTATACCAAAATTAACTCGGTACACATAATAATTATATATAATACCATAATTATTAGATTAACCCTCGGTGCACTTAATAGATACCGTATTAAGATTAACCCTCGATACACTTAATAGATACCGTATTAAGATAATATCTACTTTCTATATAGTGCATATAGTTAATTTCGGAGGCAAAAACAAAGCATAGTGTACAAAAACATTGCAGTGTGTTGTTGTCAACAGTCTTTTTCCCACCTTCTGTGCTGAATCACCCCCCATACTCTCAAACACTCCACTGGAATGCTGATCTGTTACACCTGTCAGTAATATTTGCAGTTTATTTGAGCACAGAAACCCACCATATAATTTTCTGCTAAGGGCGGATCAATTAAACTTCATCTAAGATGCTGTCAACATATAATAGTTGAAGAAATTTATATAATTTAGAAACTCAAAGGGCTTGTTGCAGTCCGAACATAGTGGGGGTTCTACTAGCCCTGAGGGCTTCTAAATCATGTCCTAAACAGTGTCTAGATCATAGCAACCATGAGTCTCCAGCTATAGCCAATCAGATTTATCTAATCTTCACTACATGATTGTGTAAAGTGAAGTATGATTGTTTAATGATTTTCTAAGTTGGATAGAACACTACCTTTAGCCAATCAGATTGCAGGATTTATGGCTAACTACAGATAGAATATGCATGGACACGAAGACTATAGCAAATTTTCTGCAATTTTATTTGATGTGGAATGCCCCACATGTAGCCGACTATAGACTACTTATCTGTCTATTGAATATTTTGAGCTGGCAGTACACAGTCAGTGACTATGTTATAATTATGGCTATAATAATATTACGCCATTTGAAATTTTTGAGACCACTATCATATTACATCTATAGTTAATTATTAATTTTTAATCAGGCTTAGTAAAATTTACTCTCCCAAAACGAGCCATTCACAACGGAACTATCAAATGAAATACAAAAACTGTTATCAACTTCATCTAAAATTTAATACTGCTGCAGGTTGTTGCTAGATTAAAAGTAAGACATCAGTTAAGGAATTTATAGAGTAAGACATAAGAGATACGTATAGGTATGGATTTCTTCTATCTCCTAATGTTAACACTCACTTCGCTTCTTATGATTGCTACTGCTAATTCTGTACCAGTAGAAGCAAATACTGAAGCAGTGGATAACAATACTTGCTGGACAAAGGTATGTATACCCTGTGAAACTTCATCAACGACACAAACTGGTTTAATGAAAGATCTCAACTCAAAGAAGTTTATTGGGTCAACGGTCCTCAATAACCACGATGTCATGGACTGTTATCCGTGGATGTTTCGCAATCCCATAAATAGAAAATGTGAATGTAGTAACATTCCATATCGCTCTGTACTATGTGATGTTGAAATCAGCAGGACATCCATTCTTGATTGCTATTGTATGACTTACGATAGTGAGCGCAATGAAACTCAACTAGGAAAATGTGTGTATGGTTGCGGACATAAAAGAGACACTGTGTTTTATCCACTTCCAAATAGCACAGACGATCTTAACAAATACTCTTGTAAAAAAGTGAACCGTGATTCAACACTGTGTGGGAAGTGTCTACCAGGATATTCACCACTCTTGTACTCGTATGAAATGAAATGCATGAACTGCACAGGAGAGAACATGACCTACAACTGGATCAAGTACATAGCAGTTGCTTATTTTCCTTTAACATTCTTCTTTTTCTTCGTTGTAATCTTCAAATTCAATGGAACTTCACCAATGCTGAAAGGTTTCATTAGTATTTCCCAAGGACTTGTTTCACCTCTATCTGCAAGAGCTTTTCTTTCTGTTATTTCAAGGAAAGCTTATATTGAGAATTTCACTAGAGCTTTAGGTAGCTTTTATGGCATCTGGAATTTGGATTTCTTCCGTACAGTCATTCCACCTATTTGTGCGACGGACATCAGTCAAATACAAGTGCTTGCTTTGGACTATGCTATTGCCTTTTATCCATTGGTACTGGTTATTCTGACTTACTTTCTCATTAGTTTGCATAGCCGTGATGTACGCATAGTTGTTTGGTTGTGGATACCTTTTCATAAGGTTTTCAGTTTAGTTGGTCAAAGCTGGGATCTGGAAGGATCGACTGTGAATGCTTTTGCTACCTTCTTTTTACTCTCCTACTTAAAATTTATCAACACAACTGTTGAGTTGCTAATATTCACGACAGTATATGTACTGAAGGACAACAGCGAAGAATACGTTATAAAGCATGTACTTTACTATGATGCCACGATGAAATACTTGGGACAAGAACATCTTCCGTACGCAATAGTAGCTTTGTTTGTCGGTGTTTTTGCTGTAATACTTCCTATAGTGTTTCTGATCGTATATCCAATGAAATGGTTTCAGAAATGTCTCAATTCTTTGAATATTCAGCGTCAACGTCTTGACATGTTTGTCAACTGTTATCAAGGTTACTACAAAGATGGAACGAATGGCACCAGAGATTATCGATGGTTTTCTGTGTCATACTTTTTTCTTCAGCTGATTATGTTCGTACTATTCACAGTCTCGCCAAGTATCTATTGTTTTTCTATTGGAGTGTTAGTCACAGTTACTCTCATGTTTATGCAACTCTCATTACGACCATACAAGGAAGAATTCAAAGTGTACGACATAACTGATGCCTTCATGCTACTGATTCTTAGTGGAGTGTTCATTATGGCAATCGCAGGAGATGAAGCTGACATCAAAGCTTCCTACTTCAGTACACTTTCTTATTCGTTTCTAGCACTCATTGGAATTGTCCCAGCGATCTATTTCTTTGCGTTGATCATTTGGTGGCTTCTGGTAAAGAAACAACTCAAAACTTGGTGCATAAGCAAATTTCGTAGCTTTAGAGCTCAGCCTGAAATCCCACAAATTGAAGAGTCATTTTCAGATAGTGATATTCCACACCGGTTGGAGAATCCATCAGATTACTCCTCTCCAAATACCCCACTGATTTCTGCCCCAAGAAAAGATGCAAAGTATGGCTCAGTTGCTTGTGCTGATTTCACAAAGCCATGATGGTTGCATACTAAATCGGACTGTGTAGAGTCAGTGCACTGTCAGTGTATAGCAAGCTCCCTTCATATAATTATACATACAAGTTGGCGTTTGTGCAAAGTTTTTTGTGTGTGTCTAGAATAATTGATTTATTCGGCTTGACTGATTGAGCCATACATTTTCAATGGAAGTAATTCTCCTTGATTTTCCCTCCAGAATAGATCCAGATGATCGAGAATTGTAAATGGGTGTAAAGATGTGACTGGTGTAATTCCAGCTTTCTTTAGTAACCACTGTAATCATGCACTGTATTCCTATTCAGTGAGTCAGTTAGAAAAAAGCAACGGATGAAGCTCAAATGTTCTTAAAGCTGTTTTTATCCCTCAATAGAGACAACCTACACCTATACAGGGTTGATTGAAGAATAGACCATGCACATGTATCCTGTATTATTATGCCTCGGTGCGCATGCGCAAGCAAGGTATGCGGTAGTGTGTTTGTGTGTCTGTGTGTGTGTGTGTAGACCGCTACAGCTGCTCAAGGATGAATTAAGTGCAAGTAAGAGTTTCTATAGGCTTCTAGTCATGTTTACTTGGATTTTTAGACTTGAATTTTTGGCATCATCGTTTTTAACAACAATCATGGTTGATCATTACCCACTATTCGCATGCAGCAAAATAAAAAATGTTCATCATAATCAATGTGTGTATAAAAGCTAGCTATTAGTAGTTTTATTTTTATGTTATGTAGCTTTGGCACCTCCATCGAGGCATCAGCACCGCGGTGCTTTCATTATTATAGCATAATTATTTCATGCAAGTTAAATATTAAATTCTCCAAGAATAGCAAGTCGTTATTAGTTGTTACTATGGCATACAACCGTCATGAGATAACATCAACAATACAATGTAATACTTATATACACCACAATAATTATGTACAAACAAAACCAATAATTCTTGTTTGAAAAAGTGTACACGCATACATTGTACGTACGTACAACTACACGGTTCTAGTCATGCATGGCATGGAGGCTCATTGCTCAGGTCACTTGGATAGTTGGTCTTATCAAGATATCATTGATCTGTAGTGTATGTAAACGTAGTGTTACACATGTACAAGTATATAAGTGAGAGACGTAAGAAATACAGTGGAACCTCTGTACGTTAACAACCACCTCCAAATAAAGGCCAGCTGCTCTATAACGGCCAGTCACCCATGTCCCAAAATAATGAACAGTTTGTGTACAAAACAAGCTCTCAACAAAGGCCACCTCTGTATAAGGCCAAAACATTGTTCCCCAAAGGTGTCCGTTATAGAGGGGTTCCACGTCACTGTACTTAGATAATGCATAATTATACTAAATACTGTATCATGAAGGGAACCCACACAGGGAAAATTACAGAGTACATACGTTGATCTCCTACCACAATATATGGGGTAGCATTCCGTTATTAGCAGGCCCACTTAACCGAATAAAACAGACACACTATAAACACACCTCCATCCTGGGTGGGACAGCCAGGGCATATACGATGGAGCTGGTGATGTCCTCACTCTCAAGTACCTGCAATAAAAAACATAATTAAAAAACATAATTATGTACGTTAGTGATGGGCACAATGGACTCGCAGACCCTCTCCCTTGAAACATTGGAACTTTGAATTACTACATTATTTATTGTTGTACGAATTACACCTGGTCTGTACATGTATACGTATACTATATAAATTGTAATTATGTACGTATTTGTTTAATAACAAAACACAAAAATGGCAGCGGTGGGATTCGAACCCACGCCATCGAAATGACTGGTGCCTTAAACCAGCGCCTTAGACCGCTCGGCCACGCTACCATACATACATTGTCAATCAGTTAGGAAAGTTTGGTAGGGGAATAGGCAATGGAATGTCTCATTTTGTCTATCCTATACCATCTACTTACTGTACATTACATACAGTACATACATCTCCCATAGCGTCCTGCACAGTTTTCACATCACTATTCTTCTTCAAGCGAGCAGCAAATTCAGTACGGACCACCCCAGGAGAAATGGACTGTGAAAATGAAAAAGCACATGCAAACACTCTCAAATAATTAATTTAGTTGGCTGACATAATTATGGAGACTATTGTTGTGTCATAATACCAACGGATTGCACTTACTGTGACCCTGACTTTGGAGTCCATTGCCCTCAGCTCCCTCCTCACCCCCTCAGTAAGTGCAGTCACTGCATGCTTCGTAGCAGAGTAGAAGTGAACGTTTGTCCCCCCAGCTTGCAACTGGGGAACACGCTGCCCAGACATACTGAAAGCAAATAAATAAGTCAAACGTGTATAAACGTACATATATACCTATTAATGAGGAACAAGTGTCCCTCATTCACTCCCCTCTCTTTGAGCTGAGTCATGAACTCACGGTTGCAGATACACAGACCAAGAACATTCACCTGCAGGAAAAAGCAAAAGTTCATTAACGGTTTGAAGGGCAGCACAGAGGCAGTCCACATGTGAAACAGGATTTCTACACGCAATACCCACCTCCAACATGTCCCTCCAGTCCTGAGTGCTGCCAGTAAGCAGAGGAGCATTGTGTCCCAAGCCAGCATTGCTAACACAAACGTCCACTCCACCAAACTCTTTCTTGGCTACCTCAAACGTGGCTTTGACATCTTCTTCCTTTTTCACGTCACACTTGACAGCCACCAACCTCCCACACCCAGCACCACCCAGCTCAGCAGATAGAGCCTGCGGGAAAGTATACCTGTTACTGTATTAGAATCACAGCTAGGGCATTGTCAGGATTTTCTCAATACAAAGCCCCCGCCCCCTCCCCCAAAATCCTGGCTACGCCTCTAACACCTAACCTTCCTCGTTAATGCACATGTCTCTAAAAGGTTGTGCAGCTACACTACGGCCAGAGTCAAGGTTGTAAGATTTTCCCAGCTCATTTCTGTAGCTATTAAACATTACACCCCTACCAGATTTTCCGTGCATGCACAAATGTAACGAATGGTGTATTAGGCTGCAAACAGAAGTGACCAAAAAGTGATAAGCAATTTTGGGAAAGGGACGGGCCGGAGGGAGGGGAGTACGGTTAGATGTACGTACCTGTATTGTGTCGACAGTCCTTGCACAGCCCACCACATTCATTCCCAGCTCACAGAGACGCTTGGACAGGTCATAGCCAATCCCACATGATGCTCCTGTCACCAGAGCAACCTTACCTCTCCACCTCTCTATTCCAGGGTAACTTGCCATGGTTTCTAGTTCTGCACCAGAGGTTGATGTATGTCAATGGGGCCGGTGTCATAAAATTTTAGGCCCCCCATGAGATTGGCCCCCGGGCCTAGAATTTTAACAGTTTAGGCCCCCTCTTAAAATTTTAGGCCCCCCATTAACAGCACAACAGCGGTAACATTATGTGACAGTGCATTCTCAAAATACACCAATACAGTCTTCTATGGTCTTCACAGTCTATGCAGTGCCAGTTACTGAATGCAGCTCTCCTCACACACACACATTTCATGCATGTACAGTAGTATATACCACTGGTCTCACAGCCATCACACTGCACCATGTCATTCTATGAATCAGGCCTCATGCAGCACGAAGCACATAGGTGCCAACTGTCCCGAATTGGTCAGGACTGTCCAAGATTACCCTTGTTCCGAAAGGAAACTGCTATTGTGATTCCACCATGATACAACAGTTTCTCTCTTGACTTCTATCTGTGATTCCACATTACTTGAGAGCTGAGCCAGTGATGCTATTGGGGCATCCCCACAACAATTTACATCTTCTATGTATAGGAAAACATGGAGGAAGATATGAATTGTTGTCTTTGCACTGAAATTGTGTGTTTTATACTTTTTTGTCCTGAAATTTGGCTGAGAAAGTAAGCACAAAGTTGCAAATATGGCGATAGCTATACAACAACATCGATTGTCTTACAGGCAGATCCAACATTGCAGAGCTGCATCAAAGCTCTTATAGGTAAAGCATGAGTAACTTGAAAGATAAATCTTCCTTCACTTTGATAGAATAATAATGCAAACATTTTTGCTACTTTGATACAGAGTCTTTGCATGCATGCAGTCTCTTTGATGCTTTGTCAACTAATAGAGCTAACCTTACCATATTATTATATCTCTTTGACTTCATTCTATCGTGCAGAAAAGGATAGCAGAAGAGGGGGGCCTAGAATGTTAACAGTTTGGACCCCCTGGGGGGCCGGGAGGCCCAAAATTTTAAAATTCTAGGCCCGGGGGGCCTAAACATGGGGGGGCCCAAAATTTTATGACACCGGGTCGTTTCTTGAGCACTTCAAAAAGACTTACGCCCACTTCTGACCTATAGAGGAGGGGACCTATACCACTTCTGAAGTGCTTGAGATGGAAATAAGTGAAAGTGATTTCAGTGAAGAGGAGTATCCATCAAAGAGGTTGTCCTTATCTTCTCCAAAAAAGGCTCGAACAGCTTCAAATAGTGAAGATGATCGAGGAATCACTATCATTCGAGGTAGAAATTACTCTCTCTCACCTCACAAATCACCCATCAAGCGCAAGACAACGCTTGCAAGTAAGACTTCGAAACATGTCATATCTTTTGAAGTAGACGAGCAACATGAAGGTCGTACAAAAAAGAGAGAGAACAAGGGAAAGAGCTCAACTTTAGCGAAGAAAGCAGAGCTGGTCGATTGCTATGGATCCGAAGCTGATAGTCGAGTGAGAAAGAACGAAAGGTATCTCTTATATTTTATATGGTATCTGTTTTAAGAATGGTTACGTTCTCCACTCACAATGTGATTGTCTACATTCAGGAGTAGAGTGACCAAGACCCAACCCAAGAAAGAAGCCAGTCTAACAAAGGAGGTGGTCTTCAGTTCATCCGAGAGAGGGAAGTGGCAGCCCATTCCACAAGAGATGCTCACACTGCTCAACAACATTGTCATGGCTGCTCTGGAGTGAGTCACTCTAGCTGTATAAAGAATTGTTAGTGTGCAATTGTGCATGCCCCCAGACCTCAATGGGTATGATACATCCATTTTAGTGTCGTAGTCCTGTTCACATGTGTGCTTTCCAGTTATTTTCAAGAGGAGGCAAAACAGATTTTAGTTGCATTATGTTTGAGTTTTAAATTCCAAAGGGGCAAACCAGATCTAGGGTTGAGTAAAATACCCAACTCTGCACACTCAGAGTCACGTACACACTGCAAATTGCATGCATGTTTCCGCTGTGTATATACACTGTATATATTCGATTAATGTACTGTATTTTCATGCTCTACCCCCCCCCACCCCCTCAACCCCCTAACCCCAATTAGACAAAGTACTGGAGATCTGAGGGGAGCAACTAAAAGACAGGCAGAGCAGCAAATCCAGCGGGTCATTAGAGAGGTGAATGCTGAGCTGAAGGTTTCCATGGCTCCAAGATCAAAGCAGCCCAAAATGACCAGTAAAGCTATGGAAACTGTAGTAAGTTAGTGGGAGCAATAACTATTAGCTATTTGTGACGCATGTACCCCTTTGGTGCAACACTTAGCGAAAAATGCGGCCTGGTGTCTATTGTATGCATGGGTGATGCAAACCTTCTTGGCCAAGGCAATAGAGGGCATAATTATATAAGCCATAGCTTCAGTTATAGAGATTTACTATCCTAGTGAACGTACTAGTTTCCGGTATAATTTCCTAAAGTTTTACGTTAGTGAACGATTAGATTCAGCTAACACCCCATGTAATGGGTGTCCTTTTTTCGACACAGCATTCAATTAGGCCTGGTACCAAGCTAGTGCAACACCTATAATTCTTTGTGTCTGGTGCAGAATAGTAACCACGCCTGGGAAAGGCTGACTGGCTGTACATTTCCATTTCTCAAAAGCTTGTCATTTATTGCCTTTCCTACTAACTGCGGTTACGCTATGAGTTATCTGTGACGTAGGTCAGACGGAATGCCTTTTGTTATTGGAGTTGCATACTTTTCCTAATGAACTCTTGATATTATCCAATGTCCTCTCTCCCAGAACACGCTCAAAGCCGAGTGTGTGGCACTAGTGCAGAGAAATGGTGAACTTGAAGAGAGACTTGCAGAGAGAACAAGGTGATGCGTGTACGTGTTATGAGGATAGTTTCCAGAAAAGGATATCGAAGTCAATAGCCTTCAATTCCATGCCATGTGATTACCGTATATCTTCTAATTTATCGGACACTTCTAAATACCCCGGACATTCTTTTGGGCAATTTTCGTTGTTCTAATACAACGGACACTCCAGTACTTTAATATTACATTTGTTCTAAATATCTGGACAATGCCTTGAAAAGTTGAGTTACCATTCATAGACGGCAAGTAAGACTTAGAGTGCTGCAGCTTTGAGTGGCTAGTTTTAGATAGCTAGTGCAACTATTCAGTCGTACTGTTCTATTAAACTTAGCTAACTCACATGCAGCTGCTTGCTTGTTCTAATTATTCCGGACACTTCGCGTGCTCTATAAAAATCAGTTCCAATTATATACCCGGACAATTTCCAAAATAATTATTTTTTGCTGTCCGATAAATTAGAAGATATACGGTACTAAAATTATGCTGTCAGTGTTACGATAGCCCAGTCACCCCCTATAAGTGATGAAGGAGTGGGACCATTATGAATTTATGAATGTGCATTTCCGCTTGATGAAGTAGCTATACTGACTTTATATATAACACATTTATGACCTCCCACATGCAGGGTTATTGATGAGCTCAAGACAAGAACAGATCAGTTGCAGGGCTCAGTCAAGCAACGCCCTGAGGCTGCACACCAGTCCACCGGGGCTGGTGACACTGGACGCAGGGAAACAGAGGTTTTCAGAGAAAGGAACAATTTTCAAGAGTACATTTCAAAGCTACTGGACTCCTAACCTTGCATGTAGATCTCTCATTATGTCTCGGTGCACCAGAGGCAGACGATAGTGTGTTTGTGTGTGTGCATGTTTATAGATCTATCTATGTACGCCCTCGTGCTTTGGGACACTATAACACATAGATATACCTTATCTAGATCCTGCTTTTCATTGGCTATGCAGGTGTAGGTTCTGCTCGTATAGGCTCTATAGCCATGGATTTGGAAATCAAGCTTATTTCTCTATTATTATAGTTTTGCTTACTTTGAAGGCCATTGCAGTCTCGTTGACTGTATAGCAACATGCACTAGAATTTTTGTTGGAGCTGTATTGCTTGTGTTGACACATAGTTGGCGGAGCTGAACCCTAAGCTTCCACGGTTCATGCATGGGTTTGGCTACGCCCAACTAAATAATTTGTTATGATAACCTCAATATAGTCTAGTAGGTGCATGTGGTTCAAACAGGAGTAAATCACTTGTGGACAGAACTCGGAAAGGCTGTAGACCTATAGAATGGCCCATGTACTCCCCTGTCTCATAATATGTACCGGCCAGATCATTGCATGCACTCACTTCGAAAGCTGCAAACTACAGTGCATCCGGAACAGTAAATGTATAGTGTGGGGTAATCAATTGGTTATGAAAAGACTAATAGTTTCCGGCTAAGGTCTGGGACTTTGTCACTATAGGGCTTGGCTTTTTATTTTGCCTATTATTCTTTTTGACTATTCTCAAAAAGTCAGCCAGTTTCAGTTTAAAGACATCAATTTTTTGTAGTGGTATATTAATAGCACTACCTGAGGTAGCTTCGTTGTCTCTATAGCTAGTATTATTCAACTTCATTCTATTAAAAACAAATCGGCACACGTACCTGAGGTAGCATTTATACAGAAAGTGCATGAAATATAATCCTCTATAGTGCCAAAAGAGAAAATACTCCTCCATGCCTGCCTAAGTGCATGGCTAGTGCTTACAGTATACAGTAATAGATGTCTATCTAGCTACATTATAAGATGTAAAATTAGGTCTACCAGACTCTGAGGGTCAAATTATGTTAATTTAGTGCCTCAATTTAATATGCTAGTTGCTAGAAGTCTCCCTATTATTCCGAAAATTATGCTAGGATCTAGATCATATAGATCTATTGAAGACTAACGACTAAGGTCCAATAATTTAATACAAGAGTGCATGTAACCTTGAATTTTGACACATTGCAGTTCACATGTATTAAAGACAGGGGTCACACATTTTGATGTCTTTTACCCCCTGAGTCAATGAATCTACTCCACATATGTACATGCCAGTTTCGTTGTAACCACATTATCCACGTGGTTCATCCATGCATGCTATTACTGTTTTTTTGAGTCTATAACAATAAATGGCATGCCCTCAGGGAGCTGGAGTAACAAGAAGAGCTGTCAGCAATGAGCATGAAGGTTGGTAGATCAATAATTATTGTATGGCAAGCCAAACCAACAAAATTGAGACACCACAAAACAATAACCTGTGTAGATCTATCACGATCTCAGAAGTGTAGTCTATCATGCACGTGGATCGAGGTGCATGTATATTCCTAGATCCTCTGTACACATAATTATCTATATTCTATAGGTGGTACGTTACTAGTTCGGCAGAGTCCAACCAACTCGCGCTCACGCGTTGGTTGGACTCCGCATTATACTACATGTATAGTCAACTGAAGAGTCTTTTGGTACATGGTACTCAGCAATTATGTATGTTGATATACCAGGTCTTAGATTTGATGATTCACCTCAAGCTACAATACCATCCTCAATAATCGTCACTCCTTAAGACCTGATTTAGTTATAGTATCAGATGCAAATAAAACTGTTCAAGTGTTAGAGCATGCATGCATGCAGTATATAGACTCTCTGGTTGGCCAGAATAGCGAGGTGCTGCATTTCAGAAAATAGCCGCGGCTCCCAATCGAATCTAATGACTATAATTTTGTCTCAGGGATAATGGATTATTACCAACACTATACATAGCTATTCTGGCTATCTAAAGTATGCGTTACGGTCACCTCTATATACTGGACATTTCGTTTGGCACGGATTGCTAGCTAGATTTTTACTGCTCAAGACTCACCCTGAAATGCGGCCACTTGCTATTCCGTATACTGGCAAGTACTGCTTGGCCCATGCAACTAGGTTATGTACGTTTATTACGACCGGATTGATGTTTTGGATGTGGTTTGCAGATTATAGTTAAATAGAGAGCACAATTATTATTCATTATCCTTCGGAGACAGAACCGTCATTTCGAGGTAGGGTCGTTTTTTAGCCGCGGCTATTGCGGCCACCTCACTATTCCGGCCAAGCTGCACTGTCGCAAGGGTAGCCGGATTAACGAGAGTATACTCTACTAGGGCTATGGATCAAATAAGTCGTATATACAGGCACTGGGTGTTGAAAATTTGCGTCATAAAAATAATAACGGATTATATATATATATATATATATATACATGGAATCAAAAAGAGGGCATATTATTAGACAGTCATTGACTGAGCCGTGCATGGCTATGACTAGTGGCTAGGCGCCACGTCTTTACTACTACATATAAGTACTGAATTAGGGAGCAATAATATTATAACTAATTAGCGGGGTTGCACTCTTCTAGAGGGGCTGCCTAACCCTAATTAACGGTCATCAGTCATGGTCCGGCTCACGCTCAGGGGCATTAAGGACTGTCCAAATCAAAATGACAAGGAATTTTGTTATAATGAGTTCATACACATGTATGTTTACCGATATTGTAGTATAGCTATAAATCAATGTTCTATAATTATATTTTCTTATTCATATTCATTGTTCTGATTAGCAAAAAAAACATAGAATGCATGGTAACGGTCGTTAACTTAAGACAGCTCCGCGCGTAACGGCTTTTCCGCTTTCAGTTTCCTGCTTTTTCATGCACCCTATATAACCATGCAGCAGCCGTACATGCATAAAGAAGATATAACGTATTATAGTGGGACATTTTCGTAGGTTTCGTGAGGTTTTGTGAGCTGCAAAATTTCGCGTTATTTAAATCCCATGCACATTCATATATCACGTGCAACGCTATGGGTGGATATCATTTCCTGGCACTGAACCACGAATATTAGAACCCCCGAAATTTCTGTTAACGAAAATTTGCACTCGCGAAAATTTCCCGCTATACGGTACCTCTGAGCTCACAACATGGGGAGTGTACCTCGAAGCATGATCACAGAAGAATACACGTTTGATATGAATAGTCCAGTTTTTACCCAGACAAAGTTAAAATATTGACTTCGGTCCGTATTTTATAGACTCAGCAGTTCTGAACATGAAAATATATCTCTGTGAAAGTCATGGTACACGTGCATGTTCAGAGTTGTAAGAAAATGTTAATATATTCACAGAGAAGCCACATATGAAGTCAAGGCCCTTACTGAAGGATCTGCTGAAAGAACTCGACTCTATCGTTACATGGCAGCTGCTCATGATTAACTTGGGAGTGGAAAAGTTTGAAAACGATAAGATAGAGAAGAATATTCCAAATGATATTGAGCAACAAAAGCAAGCGGCTTTGATAAATGGTTGAGGAATAAGCCTGATGATGCTTACTGGAAGGATGTCATCGATGCTCTGTATGAAATGGAGGAGATCACTCTAGCTAGTAGTCTTGCTAAGAAGTACTACTGGATAGATCCAAGGGTACATTTATATGCACAATTGTCATTATAACTGCTTCATGCATAATTATATACAATTCATGCACTTTATTGCTGTGTAGAATTTTTACATAATTATACTGTCATGCGTGTGATAAGTCTATCCTAAAAAAATGTTCGTTACGTGTATATAGGTATCCGTGAATAATAGCTTCTCAAGTGCTGCTTCTTCAAATGCTCGCATCACTGCCAAGAAAATTGATATGCAATGCCAACAATATCTTCCTCCACTTACACGTGGACTAGAATACTACGTCCTTGAAGATAAATCAGTACAACCAATTACTGAAAGGTATTATCATTATGAATCCTATACTCTATTATACATAATACATAATACATGTGATGTAATGTGTGATGAGGACTAGGTGTTATGATTATGGTGTACAGCATGCATCTCAGGGTGTTATACAGGATTTTGAAGTAGAGAGGGGAAATAAGAAAAGTAACTTGCTAAAAAAAAGGTCAACCGTTATTTCAATACCCTGTTAGTATGTAAAATTGCCGCTATGGACCCCAACCAGTACCTGAATGCAAACCCTGCATCTATACCACCCCCCACCCCCCACATGCAAACACACACAGATCAGCAGCAGCGAGGATAGGTAATTTGTCACGCCTCTTACAGACTACACGTCCCAACAGCTTGGCAGATTTCTTTAAAAGCATCGAAAAGAGTAGCAGTAAAGGTGACTTCAAGGTTGGACTTGAAGCAAGGTAACATATATATAAGCAAACGTAAATGCCATTGTAATCTGATCCAAATAAACACAGATTTGGGCACTTGTACTGGAAAATAAATCCAGAAAAGGCACTTTCTGCTAACTTAACTCACCAAGAGTGGATAAGATCCAAGTTGCTAAGAAAAACGGCTTTCAACACCCAGTAAGATGCAAAAACATTGCATTTTGACTTTTTTTGCTTGTCTTACCCAGAGTGACCGAAGCTGATATTGGGCGACTGTTTGCTGGGAGGGAGCTGCTCGATAAAGAAGTGGTCACCAGAATGACCTTGATCTAAGTAGTGGAGAGTAAAGATGAAGGAATCTACTCAGCTGTCATCGCTGTGTATGAAGGTGGTGATGTGTTTTATCTGGATGCTGTGTACAGAAAGCAAGCGTTTGTGAATCGAGCAAAATTAAATATTGGTTTACCAGGACAGTAAGTATTATCAGATTGGTATTTATTTTCAATCAGTCATTTTTTCTCTTCAGCAAATGACTTCAGGATATCTGAATGTACCGAAGCACCTTGCTGGCTGAGCATCAAAAGAGTAAACCGTATCAGATAGCCCATACCATTACTAATTCTCTGTGCAGACTGTGAGTTACCTACGTGTACATGTATAGAACATGCATAATTATGTTGGTCATGTGATAACCCTTGTACAGTCCCGGTAGAAGACTTCACGTCATTCTTCGTGGATCGTCTCCAAACAATGAGAGCTCTTGGAAAGTCCAGTACATTCGTCAGCGAGTGCAAAGGCAATATAAATGGAAGCCAGAAAAAAAGTACGTGTAAAGTTCACATAATTTATTGGAGGTGCTCCATAATTAATTAATACCATATAGCGTGAAATTTTCGAGGGGCTTAATTTTCGCTGTTTTCGTGGGTTAGCAGTGAGTCCTACATGAAAATTAATTCCACGCAAATTGTTCTTCAATTAGAATTATCTGCTATAACTTGCAAAGATTAAGGCGTGGCTTTCATAAGCAGCCAGTCAACCCACGAAATTTCAAAATATTGAAATTCGAAATTTATCAACAAAATACTTTTAGAGGCCAATCCACGAAATTTAAGTGCCTCAAATTTGCACTATATACGGTAGTATACCTTTCTTTCAAAATGTAGGTGGATTTTGGCCCAGTATGATGTTGACGTCTTTGACTCTGACAAGAATGTTACTGTGAAGGTTAACTCTGCCCCACTGAATGAAGGAGTGGACATTCCTGAGTTTGACTACTCACGAAAAGAAGTCGAGGTATGTTGAGAATTCCTGTACATCTACTGTACCAGCTTAATATTACACACCATTCACTATAGTGCATGGCATGGTGTGTGTCATTAAAGCACAACCTATAATACATGCAGTTACATGCATGTATAAATTGATGTGCTTGAAATTAGTGTGTACAGTTAGTGGGAAATGTTCGTGAGGTGCCCATTTTTCGAGGGCTAACAAAAGACACGAAAATTAAAACTCCCACGCACCAGTATTTCACATGCAAAGCTATTGATGGGTGTGGTTTCCTGGAATTGAAATGCGAATATTAGACCCATAAAAATTTTGCTGAGCGCTCTGGAGCCAAATAACGAAAATTTCCCGCTATACGGTAGAGATGCACACTGTACGTATGATATATTAGGCGGTAACCGTATATATACTTGCAGAGGCCGCTCTCAAATAGTATAGTAGCCTCATTTGCCAGTAAAAATAAACATTTAGTAGCTGCTCTGAACTTTGACTTTATCTTTTCTGCACGTGGCAGCCATATTTATGCCTCGGTGCACATGCGCAAGCGAAGTATACGGTATAGTGTGTGTCTGTGTCTGTGTCTGTGTAGACTGCTATACATGCATGCATGCAGCTGCTCAAGCATCAATGAGATGCAACTAAGAGTTCTATAGGCTTCTAGTCATGTTTTCTTGGATTCTAATTTATGGATTTGCAAAATAATGCTTCGTTCTTGAGTTATTCCTAGTCACAGTTTAGCTTACTTCGAATGCCATTGCAGTCTTTTTGGAAGAGTGCGTAGAAAAACTTGTCCACGTAGTGTTACTACTCTACTTAGTAGTTAGCTCTGCACTAGAACGCTAGCTATTGGTATAGCTACAAGAGTGAGAACTGAAGAGAGCTGCAAGGCTCTGCTGATGCAGCCATTAATTTTAGACCAGAACTTTTGGCATCAATCGTTTTTAACAACAATCATGGTCGGATCATTATATACCCAGTTTTCTCAGAAAATGTTCATTATGATAATAATGTGTATATAGCTATTAGTAGCTTTATGTTATGGCACACTGAGGCATCAGCACCCGCGGTGCTTTCATACTACTAGCAGCTATAGCTACATGTAAATAGGTAGCAGCTTTTTAGTGCTTCACAAAGACTTTTTCATGGTAAAGTTCGAGTTTATGCAGGTGAAAATAACTTTTGATGATAAACTAAAGGTTGTTGAATTAGCTGGGGCTAATAAACGCTGCTCTTGAACAATGGCCTCTCTCGAATTGTAGCCTACTCTGCCAGTAAAATGAAATAGCCGCGGCCGCATATACGGTAATAAGTAAATTTCACCACATAACAACTTTATGACAGTACCATAACAGACTGTTACAGTGGCATTACAAATTGTTGGCAGCTTTGGGGTCAGAAGATATTCCCAAAAAATATTGATGACACCCACCCCTCACGAGACAAGTACTACTACATGGAGGGGATCGAGGGAGTGCGACTGCCTGGAGGAGAGCTGAGGGAGCCGTGCAATTGGACCACTAAGGAACTGTTGAGAGATTTCGAGGAGTTTCTGGGAGATGCATTCAAGATTGCTCACATCCTCAACGGATCTCCTTACTGAACCTTTATAACGTGAACTGATTCGTGAATTAATTTCTGCAATGTATATAGTATATGAATAATCACCTATGCTGCATGCCTTTATTTTTTGTTCACACAAAAAGTCATCTTGGTGCGCATGCGCAAGCGAGGTATATACGGTAGCCGAACTCCATCAGACATCAACATGCGTCAGGTAACACGGTCGTGTAATAAAATTATCTTTATCTACATCTGATTCTGCTGCAACTCAGAAACAGTAATGTTGCGATGATGACGAGGAAAATATATGGATCTGCTGGAACTGAAGCCACTGAGTTTGTACTATGCATGCATTTGGGCAGCAATCTACGAAAAGCATTCTTCAAAGGTGTTAAAGAGCACTTCAAAATTGAAAATGAATATTAGAGAGTATAGCTGACGTACTAGATCTAATACATGAATTTTGCAAGCTTTTTGGATTAAACGGTGTTCCAGAATATGCATGGATGTGCATGATGTGGGCGGAGCTTCAGAGACTTTTTGCAACTTAAAATTAGTGAATGTATGCAGTCCTGTGGAAAGTTGAGTCTTGCAAGACAAGTTGGAAGTCGGTAGATCTATATAGGTCAATTATTTTGTTTAAAGCTGTTTTTTTTTTTGTTTTGTTTTTTATGAATTATGCCATTGAATATACCTACAGTATATACATGCAGGGAAAGATGAAGGAAAGGTTTCCATGGCTCCAAGATCAAAGCAGCCCAAAATGACCAGTAAAGCTATGGAAACTGTAGTAAGTTAGTGGGAGCAATAATTATTGTGAGTTTGCAACACTCAGTGAAAAATGCGGCTTGGTGTCTATTGCATGGGTGATGCAAACCTTCTTGGCCAAGCCAATAGAGGGCATGCATAATTATATAAGCCATAGCTTCAGTTGTGGAGATCAACTATAATTATGGTTATTCCTAGTGAACGGACTAGTTTTCGGTATAATTTGCTAAAATTTTACATTAGTGCACGACTAGATTCCCATTTTTTTGACACAGCGTTCCAGTAGAAAAAAATTGGCCTGGAACCAAGGCTGTAGTGCAACACCTATTATGAACAAAAGAACAATTCTTTGCATTTGGTGCTGAGTAGTATATAACCATGCTTGGAATGGCTGACTGGCTGTGCATTTCTCGAAAGCTTGTCAATGAAAAACTGTATAACAAGATGCTCAGTAGAGCATTCACCTTGTGTGACCATAGCAGACACAATAACTTTTTACCGTATTGACCTTGTGGGGAATGATCGTGAATCGAGTAACGATTAGATTAATTGGAAAACAGTGTTTTTGTCACCTTCAAAAAGTTTTTCAACTAGAAGTACGTAGCTTTTTAGCAGTTAAAGCATTTCATGAAAGTGTCTAGTTCTCTCAAACAGTCTCTGTCAGAGAGATTCAGAGAAGATTGTCCTCGTCTCTTATAGATTAGATTGTCCTCGTCTCTTATATTATAGCTCTATATCTAGCTATACAAAGATAACCAGCTAACCAGCTAACCATGCAGCTACACAATAATCTGCTAAACCTTTTCTTGACAACTTGCTCACTAACAAATGCATCACTTCCTAGTGCATGGGCGTATCAAATTAGCCTATGCAGGAACTTTCACTCAAAAGTGGGCGTAATTTTGGACGTGGGCGTCCGCAATCTCGGTATACTACGTTTTATATGTATATTACACAATCTCCTCTCTCCCAGAACACGCTCAAAGCCGAGTGTGTGGCACTAAAGTGCAGAGAAATGGTGAACTTGAAGAGAGACTTGCAGAGAGAACAAGGTGATGCGTGTACGCGTTAGGAGGATAGTTTCCAGAAAAGTATAGATCGAAGTCAATAGCCTTCAATTCCATGCCATGTGATTAATAAATATGCTGTCAGTGTTACGATAGCCCAGTCACTCATAAGTGGATGAATGAATGGGACCATCATGAATTTATGAATGTGCATTTCCGCTTGATGAAGTAGCTATACTGACTTTATATAACACATTTATGACCTCCCACATGCAGTGTTATTGATGAGCTCATGCAAGACAAGAACAGATCAGTTGCACAGGGCTCAGTCAAGCAACGCCCTGAGGCTGCACACCAGTCCACCAGGGCTGGTGACACTGGACGCAGAGAAACAGAGGTTCTCAGAGAAAGGAACAATTTTCAGGAGTACATTTCAAAGCTACTGGACCCCTATAACCACGTAGATATCTCATTATGTCTCGGTGCACCAGAGGCAGACGATAATTATAGCGTGTTTGTGTGTGTGCATGCATATAGATCTATATCTATACCGTATTATTGTATTTTGATCCGGTAGTAACACGGTACATGTACTAAATTTACTGACTGACTGACATGCATGCACCATTATGCATATTTAGTTGCTATATGCAGGTGTAGCTTCTCCGTGGATTTTAACTCATGGATTTGGAAATCTAGCTTATTTCTCAAATTATGACCACAGTTTGTTTACGTTGAAGGCCGTTGGCGATTGCAGTTTCGTTACTCGTGTGCAAGAAAATCTGCCACATGCACTAGTGTTACAGTTGCTTGACATAGTTGGGCGGAGCCGAATCCTCAGCGTCCAGGGTTTGGCTATGCCCAACTAAATAATTTACCTCAATAGTCAGTCAAGTGGGTGTGAAATAGTTTGGTTCAAATAAATGTGGACAAAACTCGGAATGGCTATAGACCAATGGTGTCATGGCCCATGGCCCATGTGCTCCCCTGTCTCATAATATCTACCGGCCAAATCACTGCACTCACTGCGAAAGCTGCAAACTATATAGTGCATCCAGAACAGTAAACATTACAATTGTTATATATAGTGCTGGGTAATTTGTTAGGGAGAGAAAAGACTAACTTAACGGTTTCTGGCTAATTAAGGTCTTTGTCACAATATCTATAGGTAGTTTGGCTAAAAAATTATTATATCTACACAGTCATCCTCTCAAAATTGACAGTTTTTTGTGCGGTTTCGGTTAGAAAGAGATTTGAAGAACATAACGACTAAGGTCCAAAAATTACAAGAGTGTAAAAGCTGGAAAAAACGTGTCCAGAAACCCACATAATTATTGATTATAAACTGGTACTCATTTTAGTGAATTTGTAATGATCGCTAAATTAATACGCGCTAATAATAAAACGCAATTAAAAATTATTATTACAAGATGGCTACAAGGTATAGCCAGCTCTGTATTACTCTGAAGCAGAAGACTGGAGTAACAGACACCCAGCTAGACCAAAGAATTGAGCAGGAACAATTGTGGAGCCTGGCTGGTTTACTTGGCAGCTATAATAAGTTTGTTAGAAAGCCAGGGTTTGATCTCAATAATGCCGATATAGCAGATCTGGAAACCATTGCCTCTAAGCGTAATGGAAATCAACTGGCCATGTATGAAGCTTTAAGGAAATGGGAAAATGTTATCCGTGACTTCACTTATCGGTCGTTGTTGGAGATTTTGATTGGTCTTCGTGAAGGAGCTTTGGCTGACCAAGTGTGTAGGACTTGTGAGTTAATTTATACTTGAAATAGCTACAATCTGTGTTTTCATCATTTCTTGTGTTCCAGTCATCCAAACACAAGCCAGTGGGCCGAATAAAGAAGATGCTGTGTCCTTGTCACCTGCACCAGGTTAAATCTAGTAGCTCAATATAATTATGAATTATTATCAAGCAATTTATATTAATTTTTTGTTTCTGTTATATAGATAGAAAATCACCTCTGACAGGGCCACCAATTCGTGACCCAGTTGAACCGAATTTGGCGATAGGTAATCTTTTAACGTACTTTTGGTATGGTAATCAATTTACATTTCATTTCATTAGGCATTACAATTGCTGACCACATAAACGAATTTGATAGGAGGTTCAGGGATCTACGACAGATAGCTCTCGAGGAGATAACTGAGAAACGAATACCTGTGACTGATTTCCGCCGAACACTCATGAATTTGCCAAGCCCTATCACAAGTGAAAACAAAGATTTTATCTTATCAAACTATTCCTTGTTTGAAGAAGCTAAGTCGATCGAAAGCATCTTTGTGCATCTCAATTTCTACTTGAGCTTTATTGATTTCAGTCTTCTTGAGCATATCATAGAGCAATTTGGTAGTGATAGTCTGAAACGAGACATGAGCAGCTACGCTGAAGACATGAGACAGTTCAGAATGAAAACCCCTGTTAGAGATACACTTAACTATCTTCCGAGAAATTCAGATCCTCCTGCTGGTTACTCTCATCTAAAAGCAAAATTTGCTTGTGATGTTCATACTACAACTCTCGAGGAAGTAGACACATTCAGGAAGAGTCTTGCCAAAACGTGTTTGCTCTCCCCGCTAGCCCTTTCTTTGTTTGACCTCCAGGAAAGCTCACTACTGGTTACATGGCTAGTGCCTACTGCTGTAGGAGCAATGATCAGTGACCAGGTGCAGAAGGGGGTTCTCAAGCTATCACTCGAAAGAGAATGTACAGGTTAGTCATTTAGCACCTATAATTAGAGCTGGAGCTGGAGCTTCTCTTAAACCATATCAAAAGATGGTTGAGGAGGCCACTGAACCTGAGGACATGGCCACAATCGATATGCGCATGCGAGGTATATATACCGTAGTGTGTGTGTGTGTGTGTGTGTGTAGACTGCTGTACAGGATTAATGAAGTGCAAGTAGGAGTTTCTACAGACCCATTTCTATAGGCTTCTATAGTCATGGACTTAATGCAAAATAATGCTTCGTTGTTTTGCTTACTTTAGGCCACTCCAAATGAGACTGTAGTTTCCCGTCAGAGACTCTAGTAAATTATATGGTGTGAGCAGTATTATCATTATCACCCACAAAAATGTAACCATACACACATACAACCACAAACAGTAAACAAAGAACAAGAAAAAAAGTAATTTCAATGGATATTTAGAAAAATAATGCGGTAGCTAAAGCAGGAAGTGCGAGTTGGACGGGAAACTACAGTCTCATTTGGAGTGGCCTTATACTTAGAATGCCATTGCAGCCTTTTTTCTTTGAAGAGAAGAGTCCGTAGCAAAAAAACATGTTCATCGAGTGTTGCTTGCTAGTGGCTGGTCAACGAAAGCGTGGATGCTGGTGTAGGCATACAGTAGGTGTCATTAGCGTCCATAAAACGATAGAAGCTTTCAGTGCAGCTCTGCACTAGAACACTAGCTATTGGTAGCTGCAAGAGTGAGAAGAGAGCTCTGCTTAGTCTCGCAAGCCAGCCGTTACAATGTGGTCCGCGAGACTAGACTAGCCGGCTCTGCTGCTGTCATTAATTTAGACTTGAACTTTTGGCATCGATCATTTTTAACAACAATCATGGTCGATCATTACCACCCACTCTTTGAGTTTCCCTGATTCTGGATTTTGCCCTGCATGCATTAATGCAAAAATGTTCATCATGATAAATTATAATGTGTGTATAATGTGTGTCACATAAAGCTATGTTATATAGCTTTGGCACCTCCACCGATACATCAGCACCTGCAGTGCTTTCATTAATAATAGTATCATATGCCGAGTTCATTATTAATTTTTCTCCGGTACTATAGGTCGATCAATTCAGACAGGGCCAGACACAGTACATAGACTCCGGCTCTCTAAAGTATTGTCACCTCGATTATCGGTCATTTCGTTTGGTACGGATTGCTAGCTTAATTGATCTTTATTGCATGCACAAACTGAAATGCAACTACTCGCTATTCCGTATACTGGTCAGTTCCTACTGCCCGAAACTAGGCTTTTAATTTTAATACGGCCGTTTTTAGTGGGGTTTGCAGATAAAATTTAAATAGAGAGCATAATGATCATAATGATTCATTATCGTTAGATTCGAAGTAAGGTCGCTTTTTAGCTGCGGCTATTTTCTGAAATGCAGCGACCTCGCTATTTTGCCTAAGGGTGACCGGATTAACGAAAGTCCAATTTTATCTGCCAAACCATACCCAAAACCTCATATATCTGACCGTAATATGCAATATTAAAAGCCTATATAGTTTGGGGTAGCCAGAGCTAACCAGTACGGAATAGTGAGTGGCCGCATTCAGGGCGAGTTTTGTCCAGTACAGTTCAAGCTATCCAAATGAAATGACCGTTGTATCGAGGTGACCGTACTTCATGCATAGAGCCGGATTAGCGAGAGTTATTAACGGGGTCAAACTTTTGATTTTAGGGTAGATCTACACTAGACTCTCACTATTCCAGCTCTCTGAAGTACGGCCACCTCGATAATACTGGCCATTTCGTTTGGTACGGATTGCTAGCTAGATGTTTACTGCACAAAACTCGCCCTGAAATGCAGCCACTCGCTATTCCATATATACTGGCCATGGCCGCGCGCACAGTACTGGGTTGGCCCAACTAGGTTTTTTTATTTTACACGTTTATTACGGCCGGTTATGATGTTTTGGGTGTAGTTTGACAGATTACACTTTAATAGAGAGAACCGCAAAATTAGTCATTAGATTCGAGTATAGGGTCGTTTTTTTAGCCACGGCTATTTTCTGAAATGCGCTATTTCGGCCAAGCTGCACTGTCCCAAGCAGTTTAAAATTGGGATAAATGACTTTTTTTATTATAATTATTCACATGCAGAGAAGCCACATATGAAGTCAAGGCCCTTACTGAAGGATCTGCTGAAAGAACTCGACTCTATCGTTACATGGCAGCTGCTTATGATTAACTTGGGAGTGGAAAAGTTTGAAAACGATAAGATAGAGAAGAATATTCCAAATGATATTGAGCAACAAAAGCAAGCGGCTTTTGATAAATGGTTGAGGAATAAGCCTGATGCTTGCTGGAAGGATGTCATCGATGCTCTGTATGAAATGGAGGAGATCACTCTAGCTAGTAGTCTTGCTAAGAAGTACTACTGGATAGATCCAAGGGTACATTTATATGCACAATTGTCATTATAACTGCTTCATGCATAATTATATACAATTCATGCACTTTATTGCTGTGTAGAATTTTTACATAATTATACTGTCATGCGTGTGATAAGTCTATCCTAAAAAAATGTTCGTTACGTGTATATAGGTATCCGTGAATAATAGCTTCTCAAGTGCTGCTTCTTCAAATGCTCGCATCACTGCCAAGAAAATTGATATGCAATGCCAACAATATCTTCCTCCACTTACACGTGGACTAGAATACTACGTCCTTGAAGATAAATCAGTACAACCAATTACTGAAAGGTATTATCATTATGAATCCTATACTCTATTATACATAATACATAATACATGTGATGTAATGTGTGATGAGGACTAGGTGTTATGATTATGGTGTACAGCATGCATCTCAGGGTGTTATACAGGATTTTGAAATAGAGAGGGGAAATAAGAAAATTAACTTGCTAAAAAAAAGGTCAACCGTTATTTCAATACCCTATTAGTATGTAAAATTGCCGCTATGGACCCCAACCAGTACCTGAATGCAAACCCTGCAACTATACCACCCCTCCCACCCCTCACATGCAAACACACACATGCAGTTCAGCAGCAGCGAGGATAGGTAATTTGTCACGCCTCTTACAGACTACACGTCCCAACAGCTTGGCAGATTTCTTTAAAAGCATCGAAAACAGTAGCAGTAAAGGTGACTTCAAGGTTGGACTTGAAGCAAGGTAACATATATATAGCAAACGTAAATGCCATTGTAATCTGATCCAAATAAACACAGATTTGGGCACTTGTACTGGAAAATAAATCCAGAAAAGGCACTTTCTGCTAGCTTAACTCACCGAGAGTGGATAAGATCCAAGTTGCTAAGAAAAACGGCTTTCAACACCCAGTAAGATGCAAAAACATTGCATTTTGACTTTTTTTGCTTGTCTTACCCAGAGTGACAGAAGCTGATATTGGGCGACTGTTTGCTGGGAGGGAGCTGCTCGATAAAGAAATGGTCACCAGAATGACCTTGAAGTTCGTAGTGGAGGGTAAAGATGAAGGAATCTACTCAGCTGTCATCGCTGTGTATGAAGGTGGTGATGTGTTTTATCTGGATGCTGTGTACAGAAAGCAAGCGTTTGAGAATCGAGCAAAATTAAATATTGGTTTACCAGGACAGTAAGTATTATCAGATTGGTATTTATTTTCAATCAGTCATTTTTTCTCTTCAGCAAGTATGACTTCAGGATATCTGAATGTACCGAATGCATCTTGCTGGCTGAGCACCAAAAGAGTAAACCGTATCAGATAGCCCGTACCATTACTAATTCTCTGTGCAGACTGTGAGTTACCTATACGTGTACATGTATAGAACATGCATAATTATGTTGGTCTTGTGATAACCCTTGTACAGTCCCGATAGAAGACTTCACGTCATTCTTCGTGGATCATCTCCAAACAATGAGAGCTCTTGGAAAGTCCAGTACATTCGTCAGCGAGTGCAAAGGCAATATAAATGGAAGCCAGAAAAAAAGTACGTGTAAAGTTCACATAATTTATTGGAGGTACTCCATAATTAATTAATACCATATAGCGCGATTTTCGAGGGGCTTAATTTTCGCTGTTTTCGTGGGTTAGCAGTGAGTCCTACATGAAAATTTATTCCACGCAAATTGTTCTTCAATTAGATATCAATTAAGGCGTGGCTTTCAGTAAGTAGCCAGTCAACCCACGAAATTTCAAAATATTGAAATTCAAAATCAACAAAATACTTTTAGAGGTCAATCCACGAAATTTAAGTGCCTCAAAAAGTTGCACTATATACGGTAGTATACCTTTCTTTCAAAATGTAGGTGGATTTTGGCCCAGTATGATGTTGACGTCTTTGACTCTGAAAAAAATGTTACTGTGAAGGTTAACTCTGCCCCACTGAATGAAGGAGTGGACATTCCTGAGTTTGACTACTCACGAAAAGAAGTCGAGGTATGTTGAGAATTCCTGTACACCTACTGGAGCAGCTTAATATAGTGCATGCGTGTGTAATTAAAGCACAACCTATAATACGTGCAGTTACATGTATGTATATAATTGATGTGCTTGAAATTAGCGTGTACAGTTAGCGGGAAATGTTCGTGAGGTGCCCATTTTTCGAGGGCTAACAAAAGACACGAAAATTAAAACTCCCACGCACCAGTATTTCACATGCAAAGCTATTGATGGGTGTGGTTTCCTGGGATTGAAATGCGAATATTAGATCCATAAAAATTTTTGCTGAGCGCTCTGGAGCCAAATAACGAAAATTTCCCGCTATACAGTAGATGCACACTGTGTGATATATTAGGCGGTAACCGTATATATACTTGCAGAGGCCACTCTCAAATAGTTTAGTAGCCTCATTTGCCAACATTTAGTAGTGGCTCTGAACTTTGACTTTATCTTTTCTGCACGTGGCAGCCATATTTATGCCTCGGTGCACATGCGCAAGCGAAGTATACAGTAGTGTGTGTCTGTGTCTGTGTCTGTGTCTGTGTAGACTGCTATACATGCATGCATGCAGCTGCTCAAGCATCAATGAGATGCAACTAAGAGTTTCTATAGGCTTCTAGTCATGTTTTCTTGGATTATAATTTGTGGATTTGCAAAATAATGCTTCGTTCTCGAGTTATTCCTAGTCACAGTTTAGCTTACTTCGAATGCCATTGCAGTCTTTTTGGAAGAGTGCGTAGAAAAACTTGTCCATGTAGTGTTACTACTCTACTTAGTAGTTAGCTCTGCACTAGAACGCTAGCTATTGGTATAGCTACAAGAGTGAGAACTGAAGAGAGCTGCAAGGCTCTGCTGATGCAGCCATTAATTTTAGACTAGAACTTTTGGCATCAATTGTTTTTAACAACAATCATGGTCGATCATTATATACCCAGTTTTCTCAGAAAATGTTCATCATGATAAATAATGTGTATATAGGTATTAGTAGCTTTATGTTATGGCACACTGAGGCATCAGCACCCGCGGTGCTTTCATAATACTAGCAGCTATAGCTACATGTAAATAGGTAGCAGCTTGTTAGTGCTTCACAAAGACTTTTTCATGGTAAAGTTCGAGTTTATGCAGGTGAAAATAACTTTTGATGATAAACTAAAGGTTGTTGAATTAGCTGGGGCTAATAAACGCTGCTCTTGAACAATGGCCTCTCTCGAATTGTAGCCTACTCTGCCAGTAAAATGAAATAGCCGCGGCCGCATATACGGTAATAAGTAAATTTCACCACATAACAACTTTATGACAGTACCATAACAGACTGTTACAGTGGCATTACTAATTCTTGGCAGCTTTGGGGTCAGAAGATATTCCCAAAAAATATTGATGACACCCACCCCTCACGAGACAAGTACTACTACATGGAGGGGATCGAGGGAGTACGACTGCCTGGAGGAGAGCTGAGGGAGCCGTGCAATTGGACCACTGAGGAACTGTTGAGAGATTTCGATGAGTTTCTGGGAGATGCATTCAAGATTGCTCACATCCTCAACGGATCTCCTTACTGAACCTTTATAACATGAACTGATTCGTGAATTAATTTCTGCATTGTATATAGTATATGAATAATCACCTATGCTGCATGCCTCTATTTTTTGTTCACACAAAAAGTCATCTTGGTGCGCATGCGCAAGCGAGGTATATACGGTAGCCGAACTCCATCAGACATCAACGTGTGTCGGGTAACACGTTCGTGTAATAAAATTATCTTTATCTACATCTGATTCTGCTGCAACTCAGAAACAGTAATGTTGCAATGATGACGAGGAAAATATATGGATCTGCTGGAACTGAAGCCACTGAGTTTGTACTATGCATGCATTTGGGCAGCAATCTACGAAAAGCATTCTTCAAAGGTGTTAAAGAGCACTTCAAAATTGAAAATGAATATTAATGTTTGTAGAGAGTATAGCTGACGTACTAGATCTAATACATGAATTTTGCAAGCTTTTTGGATTAAACGGTGTTCCAGAATATGCATGGATGTGCATGATGTGGGCGGAGCTTCAGAGACTTTTTGCAACTTAAAATTAGTGAATGTATGCAGTCCTGTGGAAAGTTGAGTCTTGCAAGACAAGTTGGAAGTCGGTAGATCTATATAGGTCAATTATTTTGTTTAAAGCTGTTTTTTTTTTGTTTTGTTTTTTATGAATTATGCCATTGAATATACCTACAGTATATACATGCAGGGAAAGATGAAGGAAAGGTTTCCATGGCTCCAAGATCAAAGCAGCCCAAAATGACCAGTAAAGCTATGGAAACTGTAGTAAGTTAGTGGGAGCAATAATTATTGTGAGTTTGCAACACTCAGTGAAAAATGCGGCTTGGTGCCTATGCAAACCTTCTTGGCCAAGCCAATAGAGGGCATTATAAGCCATAGCTTCAGTTATGGAGATCAACTATAATTATGGTTATTCCTAGTGAACGGACTAGTTTTCGGTATAATTTGCTAAAATTTTACATTAGTGCACGACTAGATTCCCATTTTTTTGACACAGCGTTCCAGTAGAAAAAAATCGGCCTGGAACCAAGGCTGTAGTGCAACACCTATTATGAACAAAAGAACAATTCTTTGCATTTGGTGCTGAGTAGTATATAACCATGCTTGGAATGGCTGACTGGCTGTGCATTTCTCGAAAGCTTGTCAATGAAAAACTGTATAACAAGATGCTCAGTAGAGCATTCACCTTGTGTGACCATAGCAGACACAATAACTTTTTACTGTATTGACCTTGTGGGGAATAATCGTGAATCGAGTAACGATTAGATTAATTGGAAAACAGTGTTTTTGTCACCTTCAAAAAGTTTTTCAACTAGAAGTACGTAGCTTTTTAGCAGTTAAAGCATTTCATGAAAGTGTCTAGTTCTCTCAAACAGTCTTTGTCAGAGAGATTCAGAGAAGATTGTCCTCGTCTCTTATAGATTAGATTGTCCTCGGCTCTTATATTATAGCTCTATATTTATATAGCTATACAAAGATAACCAGCTAACCAGCTAACCAGCTACACAATAATCTGCTAAACCTTTTCTTGACAACTTGCTCACTAACAAATGCATCACTTCCTGGTGGGCGTATCAAATTAGCGTATGCAGGAACTTTCACTCAAAAGTGGGGGTGGGCGTCCGCAATCTCGGTAGAGTACGGTATATGTATATTATATAATCTCCTCTCTCCCAGAACACGCTCAAAGCCGAGTGTGTGGCACTAGTGCAGAGAAATGGTGAACTTGAAGAGAGACTTGCAGAGAGAACAAGGTGATGCGTGTACGCGTTATGAGGATAGGAAAAGGATAGATCGAAGTCAATAGCCTTCAATTCCATGCCATGTGATTACTATAATTGCTGTTACAATAATAGTGGCTGTAAGCCCAGTCACTCATAAGTGGATGAATGAATGCATGGGACCATTATGAATGTGCATTTCCGCTTGATGAAGGAGCTACTGACTATTATAATTTATATCACATTTTGTAACCTATACGACATACAGGGTTATTAATGAGCTCAAGACAAGAACAGATCAGTTGCAGGGCTCAGTCAAGCAACGCCCTGAAGCTGCACACCAATCCACCGGGGCTGGTGACACTAGACACAGGGAAACAGAGGTTCTCAGAGAAAGGAACAATTTTCAGGAGTACATTTCAAAGCTACTGGACCCCTAAACCATGTAGATATCTCATTATATCTCGGTGCACCAGCTAGAAGCAAACGATAGTGTGTTTTTCGTGTATGCATGTCAGTCAGTCAGTCAGTCAGTCAGCTAGTAAAAGTATGCATGTATATGCCTAGGCTACTGTTGCTATGCAAGTGTAACTTCTATAGGCTCTAGCCATGGATTTTGACTCATGGATTTGTATTTCTCGAATTATGACTAGTTTTGCTTACTTTCAAGGCCATTGATTTGCAGTCTCTTTGACTCGTGCGTAACTGCTATTCTTTCTGTATAGCAACATGCACTAGAATAAAAAAAAATGTTGGAGCTGTAGTGCTTGTGTTGACACAGTTGGGCGGAGGTACGACACGAGTACCTCAATTTAGTAATTAGCCTTGTAGTAACGTTGAGCGTGGGCCGATAATTAGACGCCCACTAATCTGAGCGTCCAGGGTTTGGCTATGCCAAACTAAATAATATCTCAATAGTTTGTTTGTTAAAATCAAGTGGGTGTGAAATAGTTCGGTTCAAACAGTATAGTATACATCACTGTTTTTTGTGGACAGAACTCACAATTAGACTAGCAAGCCGTCACTGTTGCAGGCGAATAGTAGACTGGTCAAACTCCGTGTTGAGACTCGTGTAAGGTTTGCCACGATATTTGTGGGAACTAACCGCATGCGGTTACCACAAGATTATTGATAGTGACGTATCACTAGAAAACTCTACGTATCACATGCAGTATACTGACGTCACGAAAACCGCAGCCACTTAGAATCTTATCTGATATGCTGACTGTGCAACATGAGTCTCTACACGGAGTTTGACCAGTCTACTGTTCGCCTGCAACAGTGATGGCTTGCGAGTCTACTCAGAGTGGCTGTAGACATAACCAAGCTACAAGCTGCACTATGCTAATGCCTCTCGCCATGTTTTGCTTTCACTCAAAAATGTTATATATAGAAGAGATAATTGCTTTGTATAATTATAATTTTATGTTAATATTATGTTACGTTATCATTGTTGATCAATATTTTTGAAATTTGAATTCCACACTGTCATTATGGCCTATAATATAGGAGAGGAGCAACAAAAGTCTATGAATGAGTGATGGCTTAATAAATGGTCTTCAAGATGAAGGAAGCAATGCATGCATGCATAGCGCATGTAGCCTCGATCCGTCTCTAATTGAACGCTAGGTCGGCGACCTAGCGTTCAATTAGAGACGGATCGGCCTGGGATCGAGGCTATGCATGCATGTAGATCTAGTAGACAATGTACAGTAGATCTACAGTATTTTGCCATTTCCTGTCAATGAATAATTCCAAGCAAAGGGAGGCGGCTCTAATCAGGTGAGATTTTCATTTGGACACAAAAAAGGAGGAGGACCAGCGTTGGACACTTCAGTTAGTGGCTCTGGTAAATTTTACTTCCGCTTCACCTTGCCAAACACTTACCGGCCAACCATGACTGAAGGTAAGTCTTTAATAGCTTGATCTAGCGAACAGCTCCCTATTTATTTTTTTACCTTCTTTGGCAGCTACAGCCGAAACTATAGATCTTTCAGCAGTGGATAGCAAAACACTTGGTAAGTGAATGAATCACAATGATGAATGGTTTCTATGATATGATTGTCGCTGATACTGTACTGACTGCTCTGTGGCTCTATGCAATATGCATAGGAGAGGATGACATGTTTGACGTAATTGAGGCTCTCTCTCCTGTTGCCGCAAAATGGAAGGCTATTGGAACAGCTCTCAGGATAAAGCGTAACAAGTTGGATGAGTTGGAGAGCACACATAAGGGAGATGTTCAGGATTGTCTAGCCGACACAGTAGCAGAGTATTTACGCTTGGGCTACAACACCAAGAAGTACGGAGAGCCAACATGGCTGAATATAATCAAAGCAGTGGAGCATTCTGCTGGAGGAAATAACAGAGCACATGCTATTAGCATAGCAAAGGATCACCTCATACTATGTGAGATACAATACATGCAGTAGATTTATATGGTCATTTCAATTCATAAACACCTTATATATCTAATTCAGCTGACCCAGAAAGAGAAGACATAAACCTTGCAGATGAAGGTACGTAGTATTTATCTTTATTGCTGGAGCAGTGATTTGAATATAATTATGCAGACAATTCTCACCTTCTTGAAGCATTTTCACAAAAATTGCGAGCACAACTGGAGGTAATCAAATCATTCTCCATTGATTCTATAGAGGATGAGGAACGAAATGTGTCAAATAACAAGAAGGCTTTGTCTGACTTTGTAAAAAACACAATGAAGTCTCGAATCAGGCCCGACAGCATTAGGAAAGTCCTTGCTAAAGTGTATAGCAATGATCTGCTTGTAGACAACAGTGTTTATGAATGGGCTTTGGGAAAAATTGCGTCTGTGGAGAAAATGTCTGAGAAATCTCTCGAAGAGCAAGAAATCCCCACTAAAGAACATATGCCGTCACTCTTTAGTAAAGACATTGTCTATCATGCTTGTCTGTGTAGCCTAGCTACTAGCACTAGTACTATTTCCGACTACAAAGATTTCTTCAACAAAAAGTTTCCTGAGCACTCCCTCGAAGAAGTGTCACTGTCTCGATCACAAGACAGAGAGGATGTCGATCGCTACCTCATCGCTAGACAGGGGAAGGTGTTCTATGTTGCTTTTAGGAGCGAGTCTTTACTCTCAGACTGGATGAAGAAATTCTCCTCTTTTGAGCAAGGTATATATAGTATATCAGGAGCACATGAGGGGATGGAGCGTCTTACTATGCTTATATATAGTATTGCTGGTTCAATATCGTCTATATATACCACATTTCCTTGTTTGTAATGTGCTAAGTGTTCTGCACATGTATACAGAGCACTTAGCACATGATCCTATTATTTTACTACAGTGGTTTTCCTTACCTTTGCAGGCTATACTGCAAGAGCACTGCAACCACAATGTAGTAAATATAGTATTTTGGTTGGCTTCTGTTATGATTGTTAGTAACAAGCCAACAAGATTACTTGCTATGGCCTGCAAAATGCAAACTGTAACTGGTTTTAATTTGGCAATTTCAAAACTGCCAAATTAGTGGACCTAATTGCTGTAGTAGCCTAAGATGTCAAATTAAAAATCGCCAAATTTTAATAGCTCACTCACCAAATAATTATAATAGCCGCTAAATGTTCCAGGTGTCTCATATTTTATCTGACTGAAGTGATGGTAGCTCTGATGGTAGCTCAGCTAACTTGTTGCTTGGTTCATTGTGGCAAAATGATATGAGCTAAAACTTGTATGTATAGCTATAGGGAGCGGAGGGCCTGTATTTACTAGGCTCAAAATTGGAAAGCAGCTTGTTGACCTCAAGCATTTTTTTATAGAAGGAGTGCCATGAAAGTAGAGTAGTAACCCCTTGAGTTGTGTGAAAAGTCTGCAATAGCCAGTATTTTACCCATCATTGATTTTTGTGATGTGTGGGTGTACTAAAATAACACAGACAGGTAATCACTACATTGTGGTTGCAGTGCTCTTGGAGTATAGCCTGCAAAGGTATGGAAAACCACTGTAGATCAAATGTATTATTAGCCACATATATGCATGTGTTGCATGTGTGGCTAATAATGTGGTTGATCTAGTAAATAGTGAATATTCTTAAGTACAATGAATAATGTCAGCATATATAGGCATGATTTGCATATGCGTAGTAAGACGCTCTACCCCCCTGGTATACACATGGTATAATTTTTTAATTATGTGCACAATATAGTATACTGGATTATTAGCGCATGCGCTCGTGGGGTCAATAGCAGAGCTCTATACGCTTATATTCGAGAATGCGCCTTTAATGCAGTCATTTTCGAGCCCCACCCAGTAACCGGATGTCTCTGTGATGAGAGCTGAGTCTGACTAGGCCCTGGCAAATTATTCTCTTTTTTTTCTGTCTTTTGAGCAGTGCCCCAAATTCAGCCTATTATGCTTGTCAAAAGAACCTATTAGTGCCGTTCTTTTTATAGTAGCAAAAAATTATCTCTTACTTGTTGTATTGTACATTTGTAACATAACTGAACATTCAACATAATCTTCTAGATGTAAAAGAGTCATTTAAAAGAGAAAAAACAAATTCAGCAGCAGCAGAGGACCGTCCTATTTGTACCGAATTGACCAAATTCAAAATATTAACCGTATTATGCCTCAATTATGGACCTAATCTATTATGCTCCAAATTATGCCGGCATAATTTGCCAGGGCCTATAGAGCTGACTCGTAAGCTGTAGAAAGTGAGCAAGCAGGCAACCCTAACTGGATCTACTATTATGTTACAATTTATTTTATATATATACAGTTCATTTACATCATTTAGTGCTGTCATATGATCTCCAGCCAATCAACTTGGCTAAAAGGAGTCACATGACCATGGATTAATCCACACTTAAGTGCATGTGCTTTAAGTTATTAATGCCTATTTTTTAACAATTGCATAATACAAGCAGATTGAATGTGTACACCAAAGCAAAGCTGAGTAGGAAATCTGAATGTCATCATATAATACAAGCAGATTTAATATGTACACAAGCAAAGCTGAAAAGTATTAGAAAGTTGAATGTTATGTCTCGACTTGTTTCATGTGTAGTATAGTGTACCGAATTGCTGACTTGACCATAGCATAGGCTCAGCTTGCTTTGAAGACGTACCTAAGCCAGATTCATGTAATCATTTCATCAAAGGTGCTTCAAATATCATAGCGTTCCAAAAGAGCAAACCAGATACTCATTGCCATTTAGTTTACGCACAAATTTTCCCATCCAGTAAGCCAGATCACCTGATGGAGGCATGTCCAGTAGTGGGACTGTTGGTCAGCAGGAGAAATCAGTCGAGAACATGCCCAGTCAGTCCAGATAGCTTTAAATCGTATCTCTTTCTCCTTTGCATCAGTTACTGGATCCTTAAACTTGCTATTACGTCTAGCTAGCTATAGCTATAGCCACCAGCAACTGATTTAAAATGTAGCTGCCACGAGGCTAGAGCTCACGTGACAGCACTAAATCCTTTAGAACACACCTAGCCAAGTCACGTGTTTAATGCAGGTGCACTCAGATGGCCTCGAGGTTAACGTAATGCACGAGGCGGACGGCAGATTAAAACACTTAATCTTGGCTAGGTGTGTTCTAATTTTTATTAAAACATTCATAATGACTAGGAACTTGAAATAAAAGGACCTCATCCATGTCTTACATTCTCTCAGCATGATTAGACAAGGTAACAGCATGCCCAGAGAGTCCTTCCAGATGGATATATCATCAGCTATATAGCTACCATGCCTGTACAAGCTAGCTAGCTCATATAAATAAACAAATTAGCTCTAAATTTTTACAAAATTAATCATCCTTGGCATAATTGGAAAAGCGCTTCAATTCGAGTACAAAAACCTGCAGTTGAGCATGCGCTTAAAATAAAGATACGCTTATAGTCGAGTAAGCGCTAATAATCTAGTTTCTACGGTATTTTCAATATTTACTATACAGGAATTAAGATTGAAAGTGAAAGGATTCCATTGAGATTCTTTGTCCGTCAACTGCATGATGGATATCGTATTGTTTTCACAGGTAAGTACCGATGAATGCTGCATGCATGTTATTGTTTTTTCCCATGTAAAGTCAAACGGTGTGGCCAGATTTTTGTTTGGGGAAAGAGGTTACTTTATTACTACTAATTTTCTTGCCATTATTTGGCACACACACAGCTTCTCAACGTCCTCAAACACATGCAGTGGCACAGTACATGACAACAATAGATGTATAGCCCCCCAAATTAAATTAGCACTGTACACACAATACTATACATATACTTGTATACAGATTCCCAAATTTGATTAGCTACTGGTGTTCTTTAACGTGTGAGAGAAACACTGCATGGACATGCACCACACCAATTTTCTGGATCATTGTATTAATGATAGCAATTATATCAGGATTCACATTTGGGGGACTGCTGGCCAAAGCAGTAGCTGCTAGGATGTGGAGAGAGCCACTCCTCAGTGTGGAAGCCTTGCAAGAAAATGTTGCTTGCATCACACTTGGTGCCCCGATGATCACCCTCTCTGTGGTTACCATTGCAATGGAGGAAACCCCTCAGTTTGGGAGCACTGTCCATTCAATTATGTTGGACTCTGACCCCATCCCCAACTTATGCATGTTTTTGGACCCCCGTTGTGAGGAGGTGGGTTCTGAGGTGTTGCTCCCCAGTCTTTGGAAATCACTGGAGGTATACATGTACGTACATGCTCTAGTTCCTAAACACACAAAGGTCGCACCTTCTTACAGAGTTTCCAAGGACTATTTACCTCTGTTTTAACGCGCAACTTTGGTATCCTCCAGGACAGTGGCAACTACAAGGTTTGGTGCATGTATTTTTGCTAATGTAGTCAGGTAATGGGGGGCAGGGGTGAATCTCCCCTCCCAAATTTGTAGAATAATGACATCATCACATTAGTCCTGTCTATGATGTGCATATACGTAACTATATCTACTATGATGCACTAGCATGTAATAAGGGCGTGTTCAAACATTTTGCGGCGTATTTACCCCCGCCCAAATCTTTAATCCTATAGATAAAACCCTGGTACTGTATATATATATACATAATCATATATAGGGTACCGATTTGGATGCACTGGACGCACTTGCTTCCATTAAGTCTGTACTGGGCAAAGCTATTCCACAGTTACTGGCCCGTCTACCTAAGTTGATAACAATAGGAGATGTGCACTCAGTTTCGATCGATCCTTTAAACGGATTAATGTTCAAGACTCTTGAAAGTCAAGAATTGGCTGCATTACATGAGTTTGCTTCGCTTTCATCCATTGATCAGCTATCATTTGAGATGTTCTCAAAGGTAAAAAAAACTTGTGTAAATTACCTCCATGCATGCATGCAATGTGCTTATTGATCACTTCAGCATGATGCCAAAGTGTACCAGCAAGCTATCTTCAGGAGTTATATCAAGCAACCACCTAGGCCTGGTTCGTCACTCCAGGATCTGAATGTTGTAAAACCATCCATCACATCTGTTGATTTTCGCCGCCACGGTAGGGAGGTTTCCGTGACAGTGAATGGCAACAACCTGTGGTTCTGTTACCACATTCAAGTTGCTCAATATAAGACAAAGGTCTGTGCCAAAGATACCAGTCAGCATTCACTACAGTTTAACTATGATGCTGAAAATGATACAAAGATCGCCATGGATGCTGATCATGTGAAAGTAGCCGTTTCTAGTCATTTCTCCAATCCAGTGAAAGTCATAAAAGTACAAGTCTCACGAAAGGTTTGTTGCATATTTTATACATTTGTGATAAGCATGCAGGCCTGTCTCCATAGTATATATATATACCGTACCCTCGCGAAAATACGCCCACCCTTTTCTACAAGAAGTTTAGGCTTATTAGGGGACTGGGCGTTTAATCGCGAACGGCGAGTTTTTATTCGAATATACGCCCACCCGCGGCCTCAAATCGAGGTTTACACTTGGCTCTATGACAATTCTTTATGTATTTTCATTTTAGTATGAACATTTCATTGACAACTATATAAACTAATGCATGAGTATGATTAAAGCACAAGAGAATGAACATGAAGTAAGTGGACTCTGACTCTATTCGTTGCTTGTCACTTGTGTTGATGTCAGATGTAGCAAAAACTTCCCAAAGGATGGTAGGTCATACTTCTACAGAGCAGCTATCAGGTAATTTGTTTCAGAAAACCAAGGCAAGGTATTAAACCTGCAAAATTGGCCTGTGTGATAACTTTCTTGGACTTTGTGTTTTCTTTTCCCTGCATATACATCTTCAAGGGCAAACAGATCCATATACAGAGAAAGTTATATGTCTGATCTTGGTCCAGCAAGGAGTATAGTCTTACTAGCTACTACCTAAAACTTGCTTTTTCCCTAGTAAACATGTGGCATTTAGCTACTGCGCATGCTCAAACTCTTCATTCTGGGTGGGCTTATAATCGAGTGAAAATACCCTCGTGCAAGAACTTTAATTGAAGCAAAAGAGGGGATGGGCGTTTATTCAAGATGGGCTTATTTTCGCGAGGGTACGGTAACAGCTTCAATGTGCATGCGCATTTAAGGGCCATGCCCATTTTAAAAGAAAATTGCCAAGCCGAGGTTCTACCTGTATCAGTAAAAGTAGGTTCTTTACCAGCACGATGTGCAATTATATAATTTTAGATTAGCTGTATCAACACATCTTTATGCCTTAAGGCATAGCCACACGAGGGATACGGTAAAGCCAACTGTGCATGTGTATGTCTTCCAGCTGGTAACTGCTCAACGGTTGCAATGCGACGAAAACTAACTGGGCTTCTTGTCACCTTCTCTCTTCTCTTGGATTTTTTGTTTCGTTGATTTTCAAACTAAAGCTTCTTTCTCTAGTTATGGCTATATAGTTTGACTCACAGTGAAGGCTGTTGCAGTCTCTTCAGATTCTTTCATATAGCATCATCTGTTCCCACAAACTTTCTATTCAACATGCATCATATGCATGGCTTTGCACTAGAGCGCTTATAACACTGTTTGTTATAGCTACAATTAAGAGTCAGAAAAAAGCTCCAAAGCTGCGATAGCATGCAGCATAGTATCACGAGCAGCCGCCAAAGGGGGAAGGACATCTGGTCAAACCCGCCGCTTTTCCGTGATACTCAGGAATGTGGCATGTGTATGAATATCATTATTATTGTTGTCATAACAAGTCACTATAATTGATTAATGTCAAGTATTGTCAGAACACGTCATATTAAATATTGAACAAACTTAAACTTAGAAAAGCACAGTATTTGAAGTCTGCAAAGAGTACGCATAGTTCCCTCAAGAGCTGCTCCCAGATAAACACGTTTCTACTCTATATACCATTCCCGGCACAACATTCTTTCACAAAATCTTTCACAAAACCTTTACAGTAAGCTTTTGATTGGGTTTGAGCTCTTTATAACCTAGCTTTAAGGCAGTAACACTGTCACAAATAGCAGCAGCTGACGTTTTTGTGCAGAGTAATCTAGCTTCTAGGCTTCTGATTCTGGCAATCTGATTGGTGCGACAGCATTCCGAAACAGGGCCATGGAAAAGCAGCGGGTTCGACTAGATGTCCTCCCCCCTCGCGAGACTACATGCAGCGTGCATGTACACTGCCAGCAGCCCTTGTGAACTTTGACCTCATTACAGATCCACCCCTTTTTTAATTATTCATTATTCATGGACAGGAAATGCAAATACGTAATACATTGCAGATCTATTCTCTGTCATTCATTATCAAGCCATCAGATATTCTGTTTGCTCCTCTTCTATAACTCATTGACAATTGCATAATTACCTCTTCTATAACACTCTAGAGTGAAAGTAAAACATGCATGGCGAGCACACTACCGGTTCTAAGACTGATATAATTATGCCTCAAGGCGTAGGTAAGGATATACTGACTGCATGTTGTGTGTCTGTTCCAGCTGTAACTATAATTATGTGCTCAATGGTTGCAATGCGACGAAAGCCATGCTCCCTTGCATGGATGTGCATTGCCAAACTATATAGGCCACTGAAACTTTGACTTTAGTTTCCTGTTAGGAAATTTTTGAGGACACAAGCTGTCTATTACATTATCCATTACTATGATATAAATTATTTAATTACAAAATTTCGACAAATAAACGTTTAATTTTTAGTCCTTGTTAGCGGCCCATGTGGCTTTTTTGGCATTACGTAATGCAGTACTGTCCAAGGTAGAAAGGTCGATAGGAATAATTGACAAATCCATGATGAGGTGAGCTTACTGAGCATAAGGGAGCTGGACGGGAAACTAAAGTCAAAGTTGCAGTGGCCTAAAGCTTCTTTCTCGAGTTATGGTTAGTTTGACTCACAGTGAAGGCTGTACGTTGTATGCAGTCTCTTCAGAATCTTTTTATAGCATCATCTGTTTACACAAACATTCCATTCAACTCATGGGTTAGCAGCGGTTTGTTAGCCACAAGAGTCAGGAAAGAGCTGGAAAGCTGCATGCTGCATTGCCAGAAGCAGCCTTTGTGAACTCTGGCCTCATTACAGATGATCCATCCCTTTTTTAATTATTCATTGACAGGAAATGCAATCTATCCTAGAAGAGATCATTTATCGCTATATCAGATATAGATTTGTACATGCTTCCAAGCCCGGCTGGCTCTATATAATGACTGCATATGTGTGGGTTCATTGTTATTATAACATAACATTATACTACCAAGGGCGTATAAAAGAAGAGAGGGCATGCAACTCCACTCTATCAGTACACGTAGCTAGCAGAGTTCAAACGTGGGCGGAGGAATGTGTGCATTTGCATAAAGTGCTAAAAATAGAAATTTCTATTTTTAGCATTTCATGCGCTGTCATGCACATTCATCCGCCCACGTTTGAACTCTGCTCATATAGGAGTTGCATGCCCTCTCTTCTTTTATACGCCCTTGATACTACTATACCTCTTATAATTATAACAATATCTGATATTTTTCGAGCGAAGCAAAACATGGCGAGAGGCCTGCACAGCACAGTGCAGCGCAGCTAGCTTGCATCACTCGTTATTATAATAGGGCTCTAATAATAGTCATACCAACCATTAAAGTCAACCTTTGACTGAATTTTCTCGTATATATTATAGGTATTTCGCTTCACTTTTCGACAAGAGCAGCTGGCTAAACTCACTCCCTCGGAGCTGATTGAGACAGCATATTTAAGCACTCTGCTCGAACAACACCCTCATGCCACCAAGCTGAAGATGTTTTCACATCGATTTAACACAGTCAAAAACTTCTTGGAGCAGATAGTTTCTGTTGTTCCGATTGAGAGCATTTTCCATACAATTGTCATATCTGATGATCAAGAGATTATGGCCAGATGTTGTAGCCTTTTGGAGTCTTCTCAGCTCAATCTGCCTCCTTCCCTTCTATTGTCGACAGGTGCTCAAAGTGCTTATTATACTGTCCGAACACTTTCCCCAGGTCAGTCTCCAAAATTTAGTTCAAATGAAGATCACTATCTTTCCTGGAAGCAGGCCGAATCACGTAAAACTGTAACAAAGGAAACAGCTCGTGCACACTACCAGAAGTATGCTAAACAAACCTCTCGAGCTACTGGTGCCACCGCTGTTAATGAAATCATTGACAGGGAGGTTTTCTATGCAACAAACCTCCCTCTCAGGTATCAGGAAAAAATGACCCAAAGTGATGCACATGAAAGGTTGCAAAACATTTTACCGAATCACCCTAATCCTCAGCTATTGTCTAGCATGCTAGCATTGTCTCACAATGCATTAGCGAAAGCTAAAAATTATGAACAGATAAATGCTATCAATGATTTAAAACTCAGTATGATCTACCCGACTTTGGCTTCTCAAGAAAAGTCACCATTAGAAATTCTTGTTGTTAGTCGAAAAAAGCTATCACAACTATCACAGCAATCAATCAGTCTTTCAAGTGGTACACAATTGGAAGAAGATCAACGACAAAAGCTCTCCCAGCTGTACAACTCAAAGATGTTGGATTTAGTGAATGACATTCGCTCTAAGGATCTTAAAATGTGCACATACCTTTTGGGGGCGTTCATGGAAAATCAAATCAAAGTTCCTTTAGTCAAGTCTGAGTTCAACACAGCTAAGGCACTAGGTGCTCTTGTAAATGCTGCTGCTGTTGGTGTATGGGCAATGTTCAGTCTCTCCTTAGGTGACATGAATGCAGTTATTCAATCAATTCCTTCTGGATCTCTTCTGGTGCAAGTCAAGGAGTACATTAGAGGCATCTTTGCTGAGAAGACAACCACTGCCGATCACAACTACGCTGGCAAGCTCCAGTTCTTGATTCAGGGAATGGATAAGACAGTGAGTTGCAACACTCACTACATTAGCTACTCACTCGAGCGTCAACTTATCGAGCTCTGCAAGAAGCTAAACATCAGCGAATCAACCCCCCTCGAAGTCCTTGTACGGGACTGGGACAAGCTATTCAAGGAAGACGTCCTTTCTCTGGTTGTTCCCACACACCGCTCTCTGATAGCCTGCTGGATGAAGTGGGCTCTCATGGTGCACAATCTGAGGGAGGAGCTGGCCAAGTACACGACTGTGGGTGTAGTGGGGCTCGTCAACTCGGGGAAGTCCCTTCTTGTTAGCACCCTCTTCAACATTGAGGTATATACAATTGCATGCATGCATGTCAATTGTTTTTGCTACTTTGCTGCATGTGTGTATTGATTGGCATATGAACTTTTTTTGTTTGTTGCTTCTCTTGTATAGGTCCCCGTAGGTACCACAGCTGTCAAGCGTACCACAATCCCGTTCCTGTACAATCTTGAGGGTGTGATTGATGGAATGGACGTGATCGACTTCCCTGGTGTGGATGACAGAGATGACACTATCCCTGACCTGTGTGAGCTCCTCCTGGCCCTCGCACAAGTGGTCATCTTCGTAGTGGACTACAGGTGCATGTAGTTTAATATTATACTAAGAGAATGTTGAGCATTGAGGGCGAGCGAAGCGAACATAGATATTATGATATTATCCTATGGATACTGAAGATGATCACGAGTCTGTGACAGTTACTATAGGCACGGACGAGTGATAATCATCAGTATCCATGGGATAATGCATTTATTACTTAGCAACCAAAATGCAGGTTGAATCTGTGCATGCACAACATGCGGTTGCTTTGTCAACCAGAAGGATGCGTAGCAACAAAATTCTCCCAGTTGAAGACGAGTTTAGGAGAACTAAAAGACAAAGAAATAAGACTCTAGAATACCAGGAGAGCTTGCAGAAGGCTACTAAAAGATTTTGTAGAGAACAGACAAGAAAACAAAAACAAGAAAAACGTTGACAACCAGCAACCTGTGCAATTTGAATGTAAAACGCTGATGTCAGCACTTATTAAAAAGCAATGAATATATTTATTGCTTCAATCGAGTGACTTCTTTGAGTAAGGCAAAAAGCGCAAGTTTTTTTACTCAATAGAATTATCTGCCACACATAACTGCATATGATCAATGCATGGCAGCACATTCTTTCTTCAGATCTACCATGCAATAGTTCTGTATATTTCAGGATGTATTTTGACTGCTCGTACATGTATTTGCTATATACCGTATACAATGTATATTAAACTACCGTAGAAACTGGATTATTAGCGTATGGGGTCAATAACTAGCAGAGCTCTATACATGCACGTACATTCGAGAATTCGCCTTATAGGGCAGTCATTTGAGTCTGCACTCAGTAACCGGATGTCTCTGTGACAGCTAGCTAGCTAGAAAGTAAGTTACCCTTAGTCTCACGAGCAGCCGTCGAAGTCGAACCCGCCGCTTTTCCGTGATATTCAGGAATGTGATATGTGTATGAATATTATTATTATTGTTGTCATAACAAGTCACTATAATTGATTAATGTCAGAACACGTCATATATTAAATTGAACAAACTTAAAGCAGTATTTTAATAGTCTGCAAAGAGTATTATTCTCGAAGCATCACTACTACAGGACGCATAGTTCCCTCAAGAGCTGCTCCCATGGAGACAAACATGCATGTTTCTAGATCTACCATTCCACAACATTCTTTCAAAACTTTTACAGTAAGCTTTTGATTGGGTTTGAACTCCTTATAACCTAGCTTTATGGCAGCAACACTGTCACAAAAAGCAGCAGCAGTTATGCTTTTTGTGCAGAGTAATCTAGCTAAGTATAGGATATACCACACCTAAGAGGAGGATATGCACCCATATATCCTCCGCTACCGTGGTTACTCCGAGGCGGAGCCGAGGGGTATGTAACCACGGTAGCGGAGGATTTATAGGGTGCATATCCTCCGAGTAGGTGTGGCATATCTGACTTATACCACGTGACCGCAGCACTATAAAAGGACCTCCCCCTTAGCAACAATTCAATCACGATGCAGACTGCAAAAAAGAACAAGACTATGCCGGATTTTGCAGCCGTCAAAGAGCTAGTTGAGCAACATGTTGACTCCTACAGATGCTCAAGAGTTTCCTTGGTCCAAGCGTTGACCATTCGACGTCCCTTACTGGAGTTGCAAGCTCTTCTTGGATAAAATGTATCTAAACCGCACCCATGGACCCATGGAAGCTTAGCCATCTTGTTGGAGCGTGTTTCTGCCGTCGCTTTGAGTCTTAGTACCGTCAAGCATGGCTCTTTTCTCTTTGCTTACTTTCTTGAACAAATGAAAAAACTAAAAAACAACTTGAAAAACTGTGCATGCCTGGGGCTGTATGCTAATATTCTATATATCCTACAGCTGTTGACCAATGAGATCAATTTGTGGTGATGTAAGTGTGGTATAATAATAAATAGGCTTCTGACCTAGCTGCTTATAATTACAGGTTACGTAAAACCATACCCAAAATATTTAAATCTGTAAATCTGACTGAGTTGGTGCGACAACATTCTGAAACAGGTCCATGGAAAAGCGGCGGGTTCGACCAGACGTCCTTCCCCCTTCGACGGCTGCTCGCAATCGAGACTAAGCTATATACCCTATAACTATTACATGGCAGGCTACAAGAGTATATGATAGAGAAGAGAGTATCGAACGTAGGCCTGCTGTATATCAGATGTATGCGGAGAGTAACGTGATTTCCTGTATCTGTCAGAGCTTGGAATTTGCATACAAAATAGATTAAATCGCCCACACTTGGATTGATCAGTGTGCAAATTCCAAGCTTGTGACAGATACAGGAAGTCACGTTGCTCTCTGCATACATCTGATGTACAGCATGCCTATGTTCGATACTCTCTTCTCTATCATATACTCCTGATGGCTATGAGTGCCACAAGCTGTTTATCGGCCCGGTATAGTAGATTCTGGTCAAGGGCCTTTAGACCCGAGTCATTCTATACTACAAGGGCCAATAAACTGCTTGTGGCACAAATTGCCATGTAATGAACTAATTTGTTTCCTTGAAAACCATTTTGTGACACATAGAAACCAGCATAGAACATAGAAACCACTTGCTCCATATACTAGATTAGCCCCTTCAACAGTGGGCCTGGTATTCACTGTTGGTGCGTGGGTGGATAATTTATTTATTATTTATCGTATTTTATCTCATTGAACAATTAAAACAGTTTTATCTTATTGAACGATTGTGATAAAGAACAGAAAAAAGAAAAAGGAAAGGGCTACCTATCTGTACTGTAGACAGAGACAGCTAAGTAAAACCTCAGCTCTGTAGATTTATCCCATTAACTTGAGGCTTGGATCGGATACACACTCAGGCGAAGTCAATCTCATAAGAAATTAGTTAAACATGTGGGTTAAAAATAAATGTGGATAAGTACAGTGGCTGCGACGTAAATAATGTGAGGACTACTTATTGATTTACAAATTAAATAGATTTATCATTGAAAGCACTATCAATTAATACACACTCAAGCAACAAGTCCCACACACACAAACACACTACCGTATACCTCGCTTGCGCATGCGCACTGAGGCATAAGAAATTTTCCACCGCATACGAAAATAACCTGCTATCGGTATACATGCATGTATACTCATTACCTAACAACAGAACTATTGCAACTGCGATTGGCGTGCTGAATGTGTATTAAAGCTGATCCCACAATTTAGATTATAAACGTACGGTGAAAGTCATATAATGCATCTTTCAGGAAAGCACACACCCAGTCAGCCAAGAAGTGGCTTGAGATGCTGGAGGACAAGTCAGTTCCTGTGCTGGTGTGCCTCACTTATGCTGACAAGCTTTACGCTGAGCACATGGGCAAAGATGGCTCCCACCCCGATGCCAGCTATATCAAACAAAGAATCACTAAAGAGTGCTCAGTGAGTTCAGAAGAAGCTAGCTATATATGTGTACCATAATAATTATTATAACACGCATATTGTAGGCAACTTTATAGGTAAGTATATAGGGGGGCTCTAATTAAGGTGCGCTGACTCTTATAATTTATATTGAAGGTAATAAACTGGGAGAGCTGCAGCCCCCAAGCCTCCTATTGCAGAGTATTGTTTTGGTGTTGCACAAAATTGTGTCATGCATGTGAGGGTAAATTGTATTGATAAGCCATAACTCGATTTATATACAGTATACATGCATGACTTTGGTATATAGAGGTGCTCCTCACCCCATGTACATGCACAGATGATCAAGGAGCAGCTCGGTGATGTGCCGTCTCATGAATTGCAGCTGTTCTCATTCAGCCAAGACCGTGACTCTGTCTTGAACACTCCCGAGGGACAAGAGAGGTTGAAGGATGTCGGGATTGCCCCGCCCCAAGCGGTGGGTGACTGGTTGGCTGGTGTGTTTGAGAGCCAACTGGAACAGGACGAAGTGGCCAAGCAACTCAGAGACTACATGTTTGTACACTCAAAGTAGTTAGATAGATAGACAACTTTTTGGACATGCATGCAGTGTGGATTTTTGTGCAGGTCCAAACAAACAATACAATATCATAGGGAGTTTTAGAAGTAGTCAAATCATAGATTAAAGAGGAAGAGGGATTGGAAATGGTGTTGTTGTTGTATATATACTATACGCTTTATCATGTACCAATTATGTGTGCTAGACATAACTGTATAGATAACTGTAGGTGTTATATAGGTATATTTATTATAATAAATAACTGTTTACTGTATAATGGTGTTCTGTAACATATTTTAGTCTGGTACATTTGTCTTTTGATGTGAACTTAAAATTTCTTGAACTATATAGCTTATGCTACGCATTGTATAGTTGTTCTGCAACAGCTAGGTTATGGGCCCAGACTCAGTAGCTTAAAGTTTTGTGATCGTTTGTCGGTTGTGGTGATGGCTGAGTCGAAGTCTACGGTTGTACCGCTTTGTGGATAGAATTATCCTACATGGAATTTGCAATGCCGGATGACACTGATGAAGCACGGACTATATATGGAGCATTGTAGATGGTTCCTGCTGGAGATGCAGGTCAAAACGCGATTGACAAGTTTGCAGGCAGGAAAGATAAAGCTCTTGGTTTGGTCTCGTTGTTGTGCTTGCTGGGGGAACCAGATGACCCGGTTGCAGTATGGAAGAAGCTCGGTCATCAGTTTCAGAAAAAATCATGGGCTAACAAGTTGGAGTTGAGACGCAGGTTGTATTCGTTGAAAGTTGATGAAGGTGGCTCAGTACAGGCACATATCAAAACAATGATGGAGGTTTTTGAAGGACTCTCGGTAGTTGGTGATCCAATTTCAGAGGAAGATCGTGTTGTGCACCTGTTGGCTAGTTTACCAGACTCGTATGGAATGCTAGTCACAGTACTGGAAGCTCATGAACAAGTACCCGAAATGGACTTAGTATAATTGAATGATTGTTGAGTGAAGAGCGAAAGATGAAAGAACATGTCGGAAGTGGTATATAGGTGCCGGAAGAAAGGACAATGCGTTAATAGCTAACCGTGGCACAAGATATCAATCTACAAAGAAAGTGTGTTTTCATTGTGGCAAGCCTGGACATTTTAAACGAAGTTATCCCCTGCTTGGATCCTCGAACCAAGACGGCAAGAAACCTGGTCGAACAGAAAAGGCCAATGATGCGGAGCTGGAGACCGAAAGCTCAGATAGTGAGAACGATGCATTGGTTGCAGGCTTTCTGGGATATGGAAAAGAAACCATTTCGGGTACTTGTTCATGAGCTTCCAGTACTGTGACTAGCATTCCATACCAGTCTGGTAAACTAGCCAACAGGTGCACAACACGATCTTCCTCTGAAATTGGATCACCAACTACCGATATAAAACTGTACTGTACGATATAAAACTGGGAAAAGTGTTCCACAGTCGAGATGTCGTCTTTAACAAGAAAAAACGAGTCGAACAGCAAGTAGTCGAAGTCGAGAACAGGAGACATTTTGTAGAACTTGATGACACAGACTGTATACTCCTGAATCAGCAGAAGAGGTAGAACCAGTACCAGCTGAACCACCTCTTATAGGCGTTCCACTAGAGACAGGAATCGTCCTGTCTTATACGGGTGCAGAAGATCCCAAAACATTTCAGAAAGCACTTGCTGGTCTTGAGAACGAAGAAATGGTGGCAGATATGTTAACAAATTAAGAGACCCAATCGAGATCTACTTGAGAAACTTTGAAACATGGCAGGACTCAGAATCATACCTGAACATTTTGATTAAAGCGAGGAGGAGTAACACGTACGGTACATGCACTAAATTTACTGAATGACATGCACTATATATACGTATTTAGTTGCTATATAATTATGTGTAGCTTCTATAGGCTTCAGCCACGGATTTTGACTCGTAGACTTGGAAATCAAGCGCTTTTCTCGAATTATGACTGTTGTTTTGAAGGCCATTGGCGATTGCAGTTTTGTTACTTGTACGCAAGAAAATCTGTAACTGCTATTTATTCTGCAACATGCACTAGACATTTTCCAAAAATTTTAGATCGTTACTATTGTGGCAACTATCAGGAAAAAACGCAGGAAAAAACACACATTTGCCACAATAGTCACGCACTCTGTATGAAAACCATACATCATTTTTTACGGTGTATTGCTTGTGTTGACATAGTTGGGCAGAGCCGAACCCTCAGAGTCCAGGGTTTGGCTACGCCATGCATGCATGATACCTCAACAATAGTCAAGTGAGTGTGAAATAGTTTGGTTCAAACAGGAATAATTAAATACTGTTTTTATGGACAGAACTCGGAATGGCTGTAGACATTACAATGGTGCCATGGCCCATGTACTCCCCTGTCTACCGGCCAAATCACTGCACTCACTGCGAAAGCTGCAAACTACAGTGCATCCAGAAGTTGGCAGAACAGTTATACTATAGTGCGGTTAGTGAGAGAAAAGACTGTATATATACAACTTAACGGTTTCTGGTTGAGGTATGTGACTTTGTCACAACATCTAGGATGAAAGGTTTAATGTTGCTTTATAGCTATACATAAGCTAGATCTATATAATTATTATAATTATCTACACATCCTCTGCAGTGCTCAAAATTGCCAGGTTTTTGTGCCGTTTCGGTTATAGGGAGAGATTTGAAGAAGATGTAAATGACTAAGGCCCAAAAATTACAAGCTTGAATGAATAAACTTTTGACAAGATAACAAAAAAAGTATCCAGAAATACTTTTCATAATTATTAACATTGTAAAGGGGTCACACATTTTGATTTTTTTAATACCCCCTGAGTGCCTTGTAAGTACAGTACATGTCTAGAAACCACCATCGACTTTCATTATAATTTTATATCCACGTGGGTTCATCCATGTACACGTGATGTGCTAGATCTATATATATATAAAAACTAGCTATAGGTCTATATAACCGGATAAGCCAAGAGTTGATAATAAATGGCAAGCCCTCAGGGAGCTGGAGTAACAAGAAGAGCTGTCAGCAATGAGCATGAAGGTTGGTAGATCTTCAATTCTGCATGTTTATGTTTATGGGCAAGCCAAACCTACAAAATTCACAAAATTCAGACACCAAGTCCATAAGACAACCTGCGTATCACGGTCACAGAGGTATCATGCACAGAAGAGTTACATGTATATTCCTCCGTGCACATCTATAGGTGGTATGTTAACTTATACAGACTCTCTCGTTAATCCGGTCACCCTTGGGACAGTGCAGAATAGCGAAGTGCTGCATTTCAGAAAATAGCCGCGGCTTAAAAGCAACCCTATACCTTGAATCTAATGACTATAATTTTGCGATTCCGTTTGGGGATAATGAATCATTATGCTCTCTATTTACAGTATGTATAGACTCCGGCTCTCTTGAAGTATAGTCACCTCGATTACCGGTCGTTTCGTTTGGCACAGATTGCTAGCTTAATTGATCTTTATTGCACACACTGAAATGTATAACTACTCGCTATTCTGTTTCAGTTCCTGCTGCCCCAAACTAGGCTTTTAGTGCAATTTTAATACGGCTGGATAATGACGTTTTGAGTGCATGTATAGTTTGTAGATAAAATTGGAAAAAATAGAGAGCATAATGAGTCATTATCCTCAAGACAGAACCGCAAAATTAGTCGTTAGATTCGAGGTAGGGTCACTTTTTAATTAGCTGCGGCTTTTTCTGAAATGCAGCCACCTAGCTATTCCGGCCAAATGGCACTGTCCTATATAAGAGTGACCGGATTAACCTGCCAAACCATATCCAAAACGTCACATTATATCTAACCGTAAAATTAAAAACCTAGTTTGGGATAGCCAGAACTAACCAGTATACGGAATAGCGAGTGGCTGCATTTGAATAAGTCAATGTTCTCTATGCTTTCATGTTCATTTATTCATTGTTGTCATAAAACACAGAATGAATGGTAATGGTCCTTAATTAACTTTAGACAGCTCTGTTTCCGTTTTGCTTTTCCATGCACCCTATATCATTAGCTTAACCAGCAACCGTAAATATCTCAGAGGAAGATATTGAACAGCGGGAAATTTGTGAGGTGCAAAATTTCGCATTTTTCGAGGGCAGACATGCAGAAGACGCGAAAGTTTAAAACTACCGGTATTTCACATACAAAGCCATGGTTTCCTGACATTAAAACACGAATATTAAAACCCACGAAAATTTCTACTGAGGGCTCTGGAACCAATAGCGAAATTTCTTGCTATACGGTACCTCTGAGCTCACAGTCACGGGGAGTGCACCTCGAAGCATGATTATACAGAAGAATACACGTTTGATGTAGATCAAGACTTAAATATACTTGTAAAGCCAGTTTCACCCGTGCAGACAGAGTTAAAATATTGACTTTTTGGTCCGTATTTTACTCTGAGCTTGAAAATATATCTCTGTGAACGTCATGATACACATGTTCAGAGTTGTGTTATAGGTCTGACAAGAAAGACTTCTTTAATGTTAATAATTATACTCACAGAAAAGCCACATATGAAGTCAAAGCCTGTACTGAAGAATCTGCTGCAAGAACTCGAGTCTATCGTTACATAGCAGTTGCTCATGATTAACTTGGGAGTGAAAAAGTTTGAAAACGATAAGATAGAGAAGAATTTTCCATGATATTGAGCGACAAAAGCAAGAGGCTTTTGATAAATGGTTGAGGAACAAGCGTGATGCTTGCTGGAAGGATGTCACCGTTGCTCTGTTTGAAATGAAGGAGATCACTCTAGCTAGTAGTCTTGAAAAGAAGTACTTCTGGATAGATCCAAGGGTATATATATATATGCACAATTGTCATTATGACTGCTTCATACATAATTATATGCATGCAATTCATGCACTTTATTGCTGTGTAGAATCTATACATAGTTATACAGTCATGCATGCGATAAGTCTATCCTAAAAAGATATCTGTTACATTTATAGGTATCCGTGAATAATAGCTTCTCAAGTGCTGCTTCAAATACTCGCATCACTGCCAAGAAAATTGATATGCAATGCCAACAAATATTATATCTACTTAAACGTGGACTAGAATACTACGTCCTTGAAGATAAATCAGTACAACCAATTACTGAAAGGTATTATCATTATGAATCCTATACTCTATTATACATAATATATGTGATGTATAATGTGTGATGAGGTATATGATGTACAGCATGCATCTCAGGGTGTCATACAGGATTTTGAGTAGAGGGGGGAAATAAGAAAAGTAACTTGCTAAAAAAAGGTCAACTGTGTAAAATTGCCAGCTATGGACCCCAACTAGTACCTGAATGCAAACCCTGCATCTATACCACCACCCCCCACATGCAAACACACACAGATCAGCAGCAGCGAGGATAGGTAATTTGTCACACCTCTTACAGAATACACGTCCCAACAGCTTGGCAGATTTCTTTAAAAGCATCGAAAAGAGTACCAGTAAAGGTGACTTCAAGGTTGGACTTGAAGCAAGGTAACATATTATAAACGGACATAAATGCCACTGTAATCTGATCCAAACGAACATTTTTTGGACAGATTTGGGCAGTTGTACTGGAAAATAAATCCAGAAAAAAGGTACTTTCTGCTTTCAACACCCAATAAGATGCAAAAACATGCATTTTGAATTTTTTTTGCTTGCCTTACCACCCAGAGTGACAGAAGCTGATATTGGGCGACTGTTTGCTGGGAGGGAGCTGCTCGGTAAAGAAGTGCTCACCAGAATGACCTTGAAGTTCATAGTGGAGGGTAAAGATGAAGGAATCTACTCAGCTGTCATCGCTACGTATGAAGGTGGTGATGTGTTTTATCTGGATGCTGTGTACAGAAAGCGAAAGTTTGAGAATTGAGCAAAGTTAAATATTGGTTTACCAGGACAGTAAGTATTATCAGATTGGTATTTATTTTCAATCAGTCATTTTTTCTCTTCAGCAAGTATGACTTCAGGATATCTGAATGTACCGAATGCATCTTGCTGGCTGAGCACCAAAACAGTAAACCGTATCAGATGGCACAAGCCATTACTATAAGTCTCTGTGCAGACTGTGAGTTATATACCTACATGTATAGAACATGCATGTTGGTCATGTGATAACCCTTGTACAGTCCCGGTAGAAGACTTCACGTCATTCTTCGTGGATCGTTTCTAAACAATGAGAGCTCTTGGAAAGTCCAGTACATTCGTCAGCGAGTGCAAAGGCAATATAAATGGAAGCCAGAAAAAAGTACGCGTAAAGTTCACATAATTTTTGGAGGTGCTCCATAATAAATAATTAATACCATATAGCGTGAAATTTTCGAGGGGCTTAATTTTCACTGTTTTCGTGGGTTAGCAGTGAGTCCTACATGAAAATTAATTCCACACAAATTGTTCTTCAATTAGAATTATCTGCTATAACTTGCAAAGATTAAGGCGTGGCTTTCAGTAAGCAGCCAGTCAACCCACGAAATTTCAAAATATTGAAATTCGAAATTTATCAACAAAATACTTTTAGAGGCCAATCCACGAAATTTAAGTGTCTCAAATTTGCACTATATACGGGAGTATATTATACCTTTCTTTCAAAATGTAGGTGGATTTTGGCCCAGTATGATGTTGACGTCTTTGACTCTGACAAGAATGTTACTGTGAAGGTTAACTCTGCCCCACTGAATGAAGGAGTGGACATTCCTGAGTTTGACTACTCACGAAAAGAAGTCGAGGTATGTTGAGAATTCCTGTATATCTACTGGAACAGCTTAATATTACATACACCATTCACTATAGTGCATCATGGCATGGTGTGTGTCATTAAAGCACAACCTATAATACATGCAGTTACATGCATGTATAATTGATGTGCTTGAAATTAGCATGTACAGTTAGTGGGAAATGTTCGTGAGGTGCCCATTTTTCGAGGGCTAACAAAAGACACGAAAATTAAAACTCCCAAGCTATTAATGGGTGTGGTTTCCTGGGATTGAAATGCGAATATTAGACCCATAAAAATTTTTGCTGAGCGCTCTGGAGCCAAATACCGTATAGCGGGTAATTTTCGGGGGACAAAATATTTGTGGTTCAGCAATATTGAGACATTTCGTGGGTAATATTTTCGTGGTTGGAGCTTGCACTGTAGGTAAAGGTAGGCAAGGTCGCTTCATTCGTGGGTAAAATATTCGTGGTCAGAGCTCCAACCACGAAAACCACGAATATTTTGCCCCACGAAAATTACATGCTATACGGTAGCGAAAATTTCTCGCTATACGGTAGATGCACACTGTACGTATGATTAAGCGGTAACCGTACATGCTTGATTAGAGGCCGCTCTTGTATAAAAGCCGCTCTCAAATAGTATATAGCAGCCTCATTTGCCAGTAAAATGAAACATTTAGTAGCTGCTTTGAACTTTGACTCTATAATTTCTGCACGTGGAAGCCATATTTATGCCTCAGTGCGCATGCACAACCGAGGTATACAGTAGTGTGTTTGTGTGTGTGTCTGTCTGTGTAGACTGCTATACATGCAGCTGCTCAAGGATCAATGAGGTGCAACTAAGAGTTTCTATAGGCTTCTAGTCACGTTTTCTTGGATTTTAATGTGTGGATTTGCAAAATAATGCTTCGTTCTCGAGTTATGCCTAGTTTAGCTTACTTCGAATGCCATATTGCAGTCTTTTCGGAGGAGTGCGTAGAAAAACTTGTCCACTATTTGAGTTCTCTCAGAAATGTTCATCATGATAATAATGTGTATATATAGCTATTAGTAACTTTATGTTATGGCACACTGAGGCATCAGCACCCGCGGTGCTTAGCAGCTATAGCTACATGTAAATAGGTAGCAGCTTGTTAGTGCTTCACAAATACTTGTTCATGGAAAAGTTCGAGTTTATGCAGGTGAAAATAACTTTTAATGATAAACTAAAGGTTGTTGAATTAGCTGGGGCTAATAAACGCTGCTCTTGAATAATGGCCTCTCGAATTGTAGCCTCCTCTGCCAGCAAAATGAAACATTTAGTAGCCGCGGCCACATATTTGATAATAAGTCAATTTCACCACATAATTATAACTTTATGACAGTATAGTACATAACTGACTGTTACAGTGGCAATATACTAATTCTTGGCAGCTTTGGGGTCAGAAGATATTCCCAAGAAATATTAGTGACACCCACCCCTCACGAGACAAGTACTACTACATGGAGGGGATCGAAGGAGTGCGACTGCCTGGGGGAGAGCTGAGGGAGCCATGCAATTGGACCACTGGGGAACTGTTGAGAGATTTCGAGGAGTTTCTGGGAGATGCATTCAAGATTGCTCACATCCTCAACGGATCTCCTTACTGAACGTTTATAATGTGAACTGATACGTGAATTAATTTCTGCAATGTATAATTATAGTATAATTATGAATAATCACCTATATGCTGCATGCTTTTCTTCGCGGCCTGGAATCGAGGCTAGGTATGTTTCTGTTCTCTACTCAAGCTGGAGCCACCAAGATGAAAGAAAAGTTAAAAATTATGAGTTTCCTGGAGGAATCTATTGGGAACCAGAACCAGCAGTTGAAGAGGCTAAAACTGATTAAAACGCCTAAGACGAAATAACGATATAATTATGTGAATCTATAATTATCATGAATGACTATCTAACTTATGACGGCCTTATATCAGTAAACCAAGATGCCATCACAAAACTAGCAGTGAAACGAAGAAAACAAGTAGTTGAGGAATACAAGGAAGATTAATAAAAGCAATGTGTAAAGAGGCTATGAAGCAATCTTATCGAAAAACAAGCACTAAACATTGTATTTCTAAAATACGAAAACAACGACCATGCATTGTTGACGTAGTGAATGGCTGATTGCTGATAATCCCAATCATGATCCTTCACCACCAACTCTTCCATCAAGTGCATGATTCATTCTAAGTTTATACTTGAATCTGGTGAGGAGAGAAATATGGTTTCTTTTTTTTCAACAAATTTGTGCAGAGGTCAACAAAAAATAGCTATAAAATGTAAGCTAGTACTACTCTGAGACCTGATTAGGGGTTGGTAGATTATGCTAGCATAATTTTGAGCATAATAGGTACATTCTTTTGGTGAGAATTATGCTGGCATAATAGGCACATTTATAACTTTCACAGAAATACAGGTCAGTACGAGTCATAGTATAGAATTGCTGGTGGTTAGATTACCTCCTTGCAATTCTATATTATAGTGTTACAAGAAATAGGTTCCATACAGACAATACATGAACATACTATTATAAAATTCCTTGGTGGCTATAAATAGTGAATTAACCTCCCACCAGAGGATAACCTCCGAAAAGGGCAAAAGCTCTGCTCCCAAAGTGTCCTTTATTCGGAGGTTCCACTGTAATAGATAGAGTCACGTGGCGATTATTTATAGTTTGATGTTACTTATGCGACGACATGGGGCCTATAAAATTATTATGTTGTGCTTTGGGGGAATAATGTGGGAATAATGGGCGATTTGAAAAGAATAACAGGCAATTTGAAAAGAATAATAATATAGGCTGTTTACTTCAGCATAAAAGAATAGCATAATAGGTAATATCTCGAGCATAATCTACCAACCCCTAGACCTGATACTATAATACACAAACAGAGAACAGTATAGTTAATACACAAAAGAGTACGCCAGAGAGATAATTTTAAAATTTGTAGTGAAATCCCATCCACATTAAAATTCAGGCTATTCCATTCCAGGCTGTGATAGTACCTAAGAAAAAAGAAGACTGAAACTGGTGTGTCTTAGCAAACTGGACAGATGATTGTTGGGTATTCAGGTATCTGTGCGGGTATTGGTGGTATATACTTGCTCGAATGATGGAGATTCAAAGAGCACATCCCCTGAAATTTTCTTAAAAAGAGTAGACATATAAATTATATAGGCGTGATACGTTACGGCGAACATGCAGCCATATTGCATGAGACTATAGTAGTGTGATTCATAGTTTGTGCTCCATGACTTTGTGCAGGCTCGCAGTGCATATTTTTTGAACATCTTCAATACGTTTTATTTTTTTCTCTAAGTAGCTATGTGCTCCATACCGAGATGCATATTCATGCAAGGTGGGGGCGGATAATTTTTTTATAGAACTTTAGTGGAGTTTCTCGACTGCTGGAAAAACTGTTTCGTGGTTCTGTGCTTTCATATTATAAATGATAATGATAATACCAACATGCACGAGATTGTTTACGACGGAGAAAATACTTTGATCTAATTAAAGGAGGATATACGTAATAATATAGAGTCTAGAGGCGTGGAAGTTTTTGAACTTTCAATTCACACGCAAGAAAGACGTAAAATAATCTACATGTGCTTTTTACTTATTCAATGTGTGTTATTTAGTCAACGAACGACATTGATAGTATTTTTTATAATGACAGTCAGAATAAAACATTACAATAATCAATTCTGCAATAATTAATTAAGTTAAGTAGACAGCATCACACTGTAATAACAAACATTAAGATACTGAACACAACTAACTCTGGTGGCTCCTGCCCCAGCTAGGCATTAGTCCTAAATAAATCAATTCCTAGTTTCTAGACTAAATCTTTGATAGTTGATCTCATGGGTTGGTGGAAGTTTACTTTTCAATTCTTTGATCTCGGCTTGCTGCTTATGAATCTCGCCTTGCTGCTTATGGATCTCACCTTGCAAAGTTTTTTGCCTGACCCGTACGACATGAGTGACGTATCTGGAATATTGGAGGATTGCAACTGGTCGATGAACCTGTACGTGTTGTAAGGTGTGCTCCCTTTTTCCTGTAGGTGCACGTCAATAGAGAGATAGAACTTTCCAATGCACGTTTTTGTCAAGGACTGAGTCTTGCTCCACTTCTTGAGGAAATTGTGCAACTTTCTGTAAAATTCAATGTTTGGAATTCCACGGAGGGTCCATTCTGATTCTGCCATGATAGCATCATCGAGTAGCTCCAATGTAAGGCCATAATTCATGAGTTCAGCAGGAAACGTCACAGGACCTAATTAAGAGATAACAAAACTACATCATAATTTTGATAGGCAAGTACACTATTTAACTGGTGACAAACCTAACCTTTGCTTGGATTGCAAATTCTGGGAATCCATTCTCTTTCCAAGTACAGACTCTGTTCATCTACTTGTAGTTTTCCACTCTTAATAGGTGCATTAATCCTTCTAACTGTCTCCAAGAAACGGCCTGGTCTGCTTACTTTTATGCCCAGGTAAAGTTCGGAGAATTTAGCCATCAAGAACTCAGCAGTGGACAGTTGTGTTCCAACAATAAGCTTCTGCTTGCTCCAATAGTTTCAGTAACTCTTTATATGTTGGTTTGTCCATTTCCACAGCACTGAAAAGGAAGCATCGCAGTAAAAATATATAATTAAAACTTCACAACAATCAGCCAGATGGCAAACGACTATAGCTAGGCTCATTTTAGAATTGTTAGGACCCTTCCCTACAAAACCCAACATATTAAAAGAGATTGGCAAGTGTAGCTAGCCGGGTCAGGACTATGGGGCGCCAAACGTTGCATAATATAAAAAGTATCATTGTTTAGAAATTACTATTCTTTACACAACACCATCTTTCTTTGTACAACAAATATGCTTCCTTTCCACATTATTATATTTCACAATCCATGCATTTATATGGATTCATCACAATCAGGTGATCTTAATTCACAATCTCTCTGGTGATCTTAATTTTTTGGCACGTACATGCGCAGAAGATTAATTTCCATACATTCAAACTCATAAAAATTATATTGGTATAGATTTTCTTCAGATTTCAATTGATTTGCAACTATATGTACATGTTACAAAGGGACATCGTAATGGCTGTAGACCAAGTTGGAAATCCATTGAATGCCACGATTCGAGGTACTGTTATCACTGAAAGTGGAGTTAGTCGTCTCAAAGAAGGACAGGCTGAACAAAGAGTTGGCAATCAGTTCACAGAATTAGAGTATATATACAATGTATTCTCACAAGACAGCTATGCTCAAGTGGAACTCTATGTATGCAGAGGGTCCATGGCATGCATCAATTTGGGCATTTCAAAACAACTTTTTACTGTTTCTTTTCCCTTGTGCACATGCCCTATTCGACTCAAGCCAATTCAGTCCTCGATCGAGTGCAAGTGTAACTGTGAGCCAGTCTTGCAACAAAAATATCGGTAACAAACTGTTCTGAGGAAAATGGAACCATAAAACTAGAAAGTAATAGCATATTATTATGGATAGGAGTCACTATATATACCATGCAATGGAACTATTGGCAATATAAAAACCAATCAATATCAATTGCATAGTGGGTGTGACCATAGATTGAAGAGTTAGACAGAAACTGAGTCTAGATGATAATTATACAAGTGCAAATCACCAAAAAGTAGGTGTGTCAGGAATGATCGCTTTGTTTATCCATACATTGTAGACCAAGGTTTATCAAGCAAGCTGGGGTACATATATGTACTAGCTACGTGTCTAGTCTCTTCAATAATACATGATATAATTGTATTAAACTGGAGTCTAGCAGCGTAGAGTTATAATAAGGTGAGTGCTATAATTATATAGCTGTAACAGTAGACTACAGAAGTTGTGATCATTTTTAACCGTAAAACCTCGATTTAAAGCGACACTTTTAACGTTTTGCAAAAGTAGAGTTTTAATGTACACATAAAAAAGAATTTATATGGGTAAAATGTCCAAGTGTCGCTTAATTTAGAGGGGGTCGCCTTAAATAGAGGTTTTACGGTATGTCAAATTCAGTTCCAAATTGTATCCCCCCCTCCTTGTGTGGCAGTGACAAATAATATAACCATAATGTATCTAATAACCATAATGTGTTTATGCAGCGCAGAGACTTACATATAAAAGTCACTATGTAGATCTACAATCAGGCTGTACAACTGATTAATGAGGTTGACTATGTCGTATAGCGGGTAGTCTATATATTTCGAGGGTATAATGTATAAACTTTCGCGGAATGACCGTTACGAAGGTTTCAATTTCGCGGAATAGCAGCCTTTCTGCACCCAGCATGCATGTATGCGATATTAAATTTGTGGTATAAATGTTCGCAGTACATGGCCCGGTAGTATAGATTGTGGTCAAGGGCCTTTACGTGCTTAATTATAAAAACCGCGAACATTTATACCCTCGAAATATACACGCTAGGGCAGGTGGAAACGAATGAAACGGAAACTGTAAAGCTGAATTATAAACTTAAGCCGAAAACTGAAGAGGAAATGGGAAATGGTTGCCAGTGTGTAACTGTGTTTTAGCAAATCAAAGTTAGCTATACATGTAGTTAATTTTTGTGGAAAGACTTCTGGAGGGCCCATTAACCTGGCTCAGCTCTCTGTGTTATAGAGGATGACCTAGGGCAGACAGGTTTCACTATACAATGCACTAGCCAACTGCATTGTGTGATTCTGCGTCCGGGCGGCCAACTATAATTATGTCCAGGCCATGCTGATGGAAGAGAGAGAGGTCCTCTATAGGAGCCAGATACACATGCGGAGTGAGTTATCCCCCTCTTTACTGAGAGCTAGACCATTCGCCCATTGCTAGCGTGTATAATAAGTGTGTATTGCCAGTTGTGTTAATTCTTTTAACATTGTCTATCGTTCATTGCCTGTTTATAGTATAGTCCCACTGTGTACATTGTAGTGGTTGACTTATGTTTTCTCTAAACAAGGTTCCATCTATCAGCATTTTTACTCCCAGAGTGTGGACTTATCTTGTTATCAGTTATCACTCACTATTGTGTCATCATAAAATAAAATTTACAATTTGCACAAAAACATACTGCATGACGACCATTTCCCGTTTCCTTTCAGTTTTCAGCTTTCCTGTTTCATTCGTTTCCACCTGCCCTACATGCTATATAATTATATAATTATGGTATATAAACGCAATTATAGTCATGTGACATTTTTGATAAAACTTGATGCACATGCAGAGTATAATTTTATACTATAAATATGCCACTTATGTATATGGTAGCTATAGCCGCAATTATAATTATTATAGATGTGGTATCTCAAATTCTAATTATGCTTTGTCACTTTGCAGCTATATACTGTTGCGTAGTATAGTCTATCAAATTGACAAAATGGAGAAAATCACAATTCATGGGTTGAAGAAACGGACTGGAGTACAAGACTGGCAACTTAATTTAGAGTGTAGGGATGTACACCTGGAAAAAATATCCAAACATATTAAATACTACACAGCGTTTGCTACTAAGATGCATTTGAATCCAGGTGACATTTCTGACATCAATGCCACACATTCGTCTTATTGCGAGAAAACTGAGCTGGTGCTCAAAAAATGGATGAGCACAACCTTCGCCACCTATCGGGACTTTGTGGATATCTGTTTAGATCTCGAAGTTGGAAATGTTGCTAAGAAAATGTGCGAACTTTGTGCAGGCAAGTAAGCAGCATGCACTCTGTGACGGTGCATGTGGATTACAGATAGCATGACTATATAATACTTATAATCATAATACTTGTATGCACTGTTTAGGCATTCCACCGTCAGAGAAGTCAAGTGGCAATCAACAACTCCGAGAGAAGCCTGTTGTTTCATCAGCAGAGGTACAGTTGTTAGCTAAAAAGCCATTGTAATAATTATAGTATTTACGTTTAAATTATTGCTCATTGTCATCACACAGCAAAGTATTGGTACTATTGTATATAATAGCGGGTAATTTCCGGGCCAAAACATTTGTGGTTGAGCAATATTTATAGTCATGCAGTTCGTGAATATAATTTTTGTGATGCTGCTTGCACTAGAAAGCCTTACCTGGAAATGTATAGAAAGCTTGAAAATGAGGAAAAACATATAAACACCATGCTGATGCAGGCATGCTCATAGAGATGTTGACAGCGAGCGTGCTAGCAAAAACATACCCACAAGCATACAAATCATGTGATAGTGCATGTCCTTCTTTTTCAGCAATCTTCAGATGAGAATCCTCAGAATGATAATCCTCCAGATGTCTCACCTTTGTCTGAGCAAAAGGTAACTCGGAACTTCAAATGCTTAAGTAATGTAATTATCACAAAAAGGGTTATACTTTCATGTATTTGATAACAATTATATAACTATTTCACAGCTATTATGCACCACTGAACGAGAGTATGACCATACACCAAATGAGCACCAAAGCAATATGCCAGAAGAGGCCTTATATGGATCAGTTCGCTTGAGCCAGTTGTGGGGTAAAAAAGTGCTCAAAGTCCACTTCATGAATCCGGAGGTGCTAAAAAAAGATGGCTGGAAGTACGGTGATGATCCGTTATCACAATCACAAATTTTGTCGTGGGTGAAGTCGTGGAATGACAATGCTGTATCCTACCCTAAAATCTCTCTAAGTCCCGCAACAAAGCAAGATGCAGACATTAGAGTGACGCTTACCTCATGTGAGTGTTCGACTGATACATTAATTTCAGGTGCCGTATTAGAATATTTTGCTGGTGAAAATCCTTTGCGAATGAGCCAAATCAGCAGAAAATTTGACCCATTGCGATCTAACTATTGCGTTCTGGTAAGGATTGTGTGTATTTACTAGTAATACTTTAGGTTTTGCTGATTTTAATGTTGCGAATTGATCAACCATCGCAAAGTTCGCAAATGTTTGATGCTCGCAAAACATTCTAGTAATACGGTATACATGTTAACCCTTTGGTGTGGCTTGCGAGGTAGCCTATTTCTACACACTGTGGAGAATAAACCACTAGCAGGTGTGCTTATTCTGTGCAGCTCACTTCTATTTAAAAATCTATACTTATTAGAACTTATAATTAGGACGCTTACATGTTATAGCAATCAAAGACCTAAATATAGCCTCGAATCCAGGCCGATTAAAATACGGCCTGGTACCTATTGCATGGGTAATTAATCATAGGCGTGGTCCAAACACGCCCACTACTATGTATTATTATGATATGAAGCTTTATAACCTAGCTAGCTAGCTGTGGCCCTCTATGGTGTTGTCGAGAAGGCATGCACACTAGTCTGAAACCAGAAGAGGCTCTCATCTACCTCTATGATGGTTGGATGGTCGTGATGTTTTGAACTTGGTTTCTGTACAAATGAGAGCTTCTTCTGGCTTCAAACTAGTGTGCAAGCCTTCTCGACAACACCATAGAGGGCCACAGCTAGCTATCAAGCCTTCTCGACAACGTAATAGAGAGCATTAGCCACAGCTTCACAGGAGACAAGTATTTGTTAAAATTAATACGGAAAGAAACTAGCAAACAAACTAGTTTATGGTATCATTTTACTATAAAGTATACGAGTCATCCAGATTCTGGGGGACTCGTACCGAGACCAGGCCGTATATTAATCGGCCTGGTCTCGATCGAGGCTATCAAAGACCCTAAAATAGCACTTTGAAGCTTATAACTTTACTTAAATGTCTGGGTGTGGTCAGTCATTAGCACACGTGGCTCACAGAATAGGCATGCTATAAATTACTGAAGGAGATAATGTCTCGAGGAAACTTATTTCGAGCAAATTACCCGGCAAAATAAGACGAAAAGCGGATATCGTATAGCGGGTAATTTTCGGGGGACAAAATATTCGTGGTTGAGCAGTATTTAGTTATTTCGTGGATAATATTTTTGTGGTTGCTGCTTGCACTGCAGGTAAAGGTAGACAAGGTCGCTTTATTCGTGGGTAAAATATTCGTGGTCAGATCGACCTTCAACCACAAAAACCATAAATATTTTGCCCCACGAAAATTACCTGCTATACGGTAGTTTTCGAGGCCTCTGTGTAGAACCAATGTTAAATGGTCACGTGCACCACTTCCGTTTCCAATCCCTCTCTTTTTTTATCTTACTCGAAAAAAGACACTCTTGTGAGCTCTCCTTTGTTATATAATACAGTGCTATATAGTGTAACAAGTTCTAGCTATAGATAACTAGTCATCAGGAATCATGCATCTTGAAGCTCTGGATGGCTGTGAAGAATGAAAATCACTCTATGTAAGAAAACATAGTGCGAAATAAAGCATAATTAGCTTAGTATTTTACTATTCTTAGGTACTCCATATACAGTGGAACCTCCATTAACGACCACTTCTGAAGAGCAACCACACGCTATATATAATGGCCAAGAGCTCAGGTCCGGATTGAAGACTTCAATGTAAAGCAACCTCTCAGGAGCGACAACCTCTCTACTCCGTACAACGAGCAGCTTTCTAGTCCCCAACCAGCTTTAGCTATGGAAAATAACCTCCCAGAGCGAACAGCCAGACCCAGAATTAGCAGAAATTTATTTCTGAGATAGCATTATTTTACACAATCGTGAAAACCTAGCTGTAGCTTGTCCCTATACAGCCTTTTCAAAGCTTGTATGAGCTAAAGAAGCAGTTAGCGAAGCTCCAAGATTCATTTGCAGCAAGAAATGACTCATAGAGCATACATAGCTGGCATGCAATCGGAACCTCCCAAGGAAGACCATCTCTCTATAACGGCCAAAAGGCTGTTCCCCAATGGTGTCCGTTTTATGGAGGTTCCACTGTAGTGCATATAGATCAATGCTTCCATGCTTCTGAAATTCTCTTGTTGAGGAAGATTTCCATATGTCGTACTTGAAGTCTTCATCACTTGTAGCAATACTCTGACTTGACCACACCCATTACACATGAAATGAAATGTATGTTATTGACGTGTAAATGGCTCCTTCCATAGCTACTTCTTGTCTGGAATCTCCTCGCCCGGATTTAGAGACATCTCTTCACTTCAATTTAGGTTGCTAGGCAACCAAAACATCTTCAATATGAAATCTTACCAATAGTAAACAAATAGCTTCTGGCTTTAATTTTTATCACACTGTCTAGTGAATTTCTTAGTTAATTAGGCGTACAGCCTAGTGAAAATTAATCTGTCACAAAAGCTAGGGTTAAGGTGATAATACTATAATTATTTGGTATTTTGCTGATGAAAACCTTTGCAAATGAGCCAAATCAGCAGAAAATTTGACCTTTTGTGATCTAACTATTGCGTTTTGGCAAGGATCGTGTTTATTTACTAGTAATAATTTAGGTTTTGCGAATTTTATTGTTGCGAATTGAAACCCTCGCAAAGTTCGTAAATGTTTGATGCTCGCAAAACATATGGTATATTAACCCTTTCCCGGCTTTAATTAAAAAAACAAAATACAGAATAAATACCTATTTTTCTTTAAAAATAAATATCTCATGAACAATGCATTGAAATCGCTTGCAACTATTTCCTACAGGTAGCCCAGATCCTGGGGGTACCATGACATCATCATCGTTACCTAGCAACTGACCACACCCCACTAATTAACGATTTTTTACACATTTTACAATTATGAACATAAAGAATATTGTATGAAGGCATGAAGTAACTAAAAACACTAAGTAAGTGTTCTCAATCAATGTTCTCACGGTGACATGGTTCAATCAGGATCAGCAGAAACTTCTCTGCGAGGTCGTATCGACAGACGCTCTTTTCCCGGGAAATGTTTCTTCACCTACACACAGGTTTACAAGTTCAATGGTGGCTCATGATGTCCACTTGTGTACTAACTAGACTAAGCATACCATACTGAAGCTATCCAGACTACATATGATACTCCATAGTTACTTACAAGGTCCAGGATTTGGTTCATGCTCAGGAGCTTCTTCCTCCGGCTCTTCAGGCTCTATGTTTATAGCTTGACCTCTGAAAAGTAGTTTCCTCTCTTGGTATGATCCCAGTCACTGTCCTCTTACTCAACAAGGCCATAAGCATCGTTATTCTCACTGTCTAGCTGCCCTAGAACCTCGCTGAGGTTGTACTACGAAGATCTTGTAGCCATTATCAAACGGTCACTTTTCTTTCGACAGTACTGCACAAAGCGTACCTCAAGGCAAGATATTAAAGATACCATGTGAAAGAGCAGCCCAATGCGCATGTGCTGGTACCTACAGTGTGCGCATAGCTCCAACACAGTGCCCACAACGATTTTTTGAAAATTATCACTACCGCTGCCGTCATATGACGGCTAAAGCCGGGAAAGGGTTAAGTTGTAAAATTAATAATCATAACTGCATGTCGTAATTACTCGCAAGTGATTTCCAATTATCCGCGAGTACACTCGTTCCAAAATTTGTTATGGTACGATCAATATTGCTATATTGACCATGCATGCATGTGTTTAAATTATTGTGAATTCCGCCTCCTTTGGCAGCCAGCTACAATCGTGCATGGTTTACCATGCGATTCTTTTTGCACAATTCTGATTCCATGCATGCATGCATGCATGCAATGCAAGTATTTAATTGTGCGTGTGTGCATTCAATATAATATAATGTAATTGCTTCATGCGCATGCTGTAAGCTTGGGCGCCTCCACTGAGAAATCAGCATCAGCACCCGCACGGTGCATGCATGCTTTCATTATTGACAGCTATAATAATTATAACTCTCATTATATATAGTTCCTCTGTGAATTATACATGCAGCTCCTGGTGGTACATGCTGGTCTTACGTTGGGTCTGATGCCCAAGACCCCAAGCATCGGGGAAAGCCTACGATGAGCCTCGGTTTGCTCAAATTTACAGACGAACAAAAAATAAGCTATGTTCTTCACGAGTTTGGCCATGCATTGGGATTGCAGCATGAGCATCAACGATCTGACTTTTGGGACATACTGAGCCAGAAAAATGCAATAGGTCGTTATCGATTCATCATTGGAGAGAAAGAAATGAGGAAAGGTACTGGATGTGCAATGGCCTGCAAACAACATTTCAGAACAAATTGTGACGTCACAATTGATAAGAAAGAGCAATCTGAGTACGACTCAAACAGCATCATGCACTACTGGTAAATGATTCTTGCAGTTACAGGCATATAATATTAGTGTACAAAATTGCAGCCGGTAATCGGTCAATTTCCGTGCAATTCACACAAATGACTTAGCAAAACAGCACATGGTCAGCCCTTGTGACCAATCAATCATTTGTATGTATATAGTGCAGCGATGTGCATGTCCTAGCAAATTAGTGATATGTCCAACCAATATGTTACTTGGTCTGACAAATGGCCTAGCAATTTTGAAAAGTTATTTTGTACAGGTACACTGTATATATATAAGTTAGTTGTGCATGTGTGAAAGGTGCTTGTCTCTATATTTTTCGTATAATTATAGCACATCTATATAATTATATAAAATACGTATAGGATATTACTTAAAACATTTATGTTCACTTTCAGGCTTGACATAAGGTGGTTGAAGCCAGACTATCGAGACAAAAGAACCAGAAAGTATGCAAAACTCACGCAAAAGGAGAAGAGAGTGATTGATGGTGTTCACCAACGTGACTTTTCCAATGGTTTGCTTCCTGATAAGCCGTCTAATGAAGACTACAAGGTTTTGAACGAAGCGTATAAAAAAAGACGTGAGTTTAACTTAACCACTGAGTTTACCACTGAGTTTATTTATGTGCTGAGGCTACTCTAGCATGCCTGGCTACAAAACTTTTAGGAAATAAAAAAGACTCCCGGCCCACACACTTATAAAATTATAATTATGGCATGCAGACTACTTATATATATATACACCATACTCCTTAAACCGGCCATATAGTGGTGTCTATAACTGGTAATTTATGCCAATGACTATTTCTATAGAAGTAAACCAGGAACCTCATGCTGGTCTAAATTCCCCGGAGCCAGGACCATCCATTCCGGCCGTAGGTGGCAGCTGGTGGACAATAAAATTTTTTTTATTGCCTGTTGTAGTTGCGTTTTTAGCCATTTTTTTCTACTTTTTTTCTAGGTGAAAAGGCATATACAGACACCGTTTTTTACATATATAGGCTCTGCCGCTTGGTTGTTTATTTTCTCTACCTATAGGTTTATTGTAGACATGTATAATATAGCGTTTCAGTCTGTTTTTAGGGTACTAATTTTGGCAGATTTGTATAACAAATTCATTGCCTTTTTTGGCACAATTATATTTGTCAAAAGATGTACATGCATGCAAGTATGAGTTTTAAGGTTGAATGGAAAGTTTGGAGTCGATACAGATGAAAAAAGGGCTAACGTGCAATTGGTTAGCATACTCTCAAAAGTACATTTTCATTAGAAAAAGAAAAAATTTTGAGATTTAAATGCTTTTTTTATTATTAGCGGGTACAAATTCGCTAAAATGAGTATAGTATACAATTGAGCCTGTCTGATTTATCAACATAAAAATTACCATGCATGCGCACATGCATCTATATCAGAGTGCATGGCGCCTCATGCACTCCGGGTTGTAAACTTGACGGTTGATGCAGAATCTTCAGAAGTTTTACCGCGGAGGGTTTCGGCTGGATCTATATGCCGTCGGCCACAGTTGTGCGTAGCTTGGCAAGGCAGACAGTTCAACTGCCATTGCAGATTTGACGTCAATACGTATGACCCCAATCAACCAACAAAACAAGTTTTGACAACACGTAACACATGGATAACAGATTAAAATCTGTATGTACAATCGGTACATGTATTATTATATAATTATAGTCTAAAATAATGTTGTGCAAAAATCACATGTTTCACTTTCACCAATTCATAGTGTGTGTTGTCATGTTATACTTTTGAGGAATAACTGTATTATAAAGGAACATGCATGGTTGATATACATGACTTAATTGCACACAGACATAATTATAGTGTTGACAATGAACTGTAACTAAAGTGGGTCATTTGTTAGTCCAGTCAGCAGGTGGCAAGTCTCTGAGCTTCCATACTGGGGAGGGTGTGTGCATGTTCACCTGCTCCTCGTCCAGACTAGCCTCCAGGGAATTCTGTGCATGGACATACAATTTCCTGTAAGGCTCACACATGGACATGTATACCATAATTATACGTAACAAGAAATCATTTTTTTCGTTAACACACAACCTTATTCATTCTGGCTCTTACCAGAAACCCTTACCAGAAACTTGTCTTTTCCAGTACCCCTCCATTTGAAGCAGTTGTACATCCTCTCCTTCTCCGTCTTGCAATTGGCAAACTCTCCACGGATGTAGTACTGGTGGAACTGATGGTAGGCAGCTACAAAAGGGGTGGGTGGAGTGACTATCATTTAGAGCATAATTATAGCTGCTGTTGTCTGCTAGCCACCTGGTATGTGTATATACTGGTCTGTATTTAGAAGTAGTTACACTGTACTTGAAGTGCAACTGCATGCGCAACGTTTCTTTGAGCAGCAGTGCTCCTGGGAACAAGACTATAGTGCCCTTGGGCGCTCAAACATAGCAATTGCATAAGTGCGGCCCGTGATGCGTATCTCTCCTCCCTTCTATTATCTATTTTACAGTGATCGAGTGTGATCGAGTGTATATAATATTGAAGTAAAGAATATGCCTAGCAACACGAACATTAACCAATTAATAGGGAAACCTTATAATCCAATCTCTGGTCTGGATTGAGGCTACCGTAAGACCTCTAATTTTTAAGGCGACACTTGGATTAGAGTTATGCACTTGCCGAATTTCTTTCTACGTTTTTCCTGGCCAATCTTAGCAATAATATTATTTCTTTCGTTTATCTATGATTAGAGATCTTAACATGGGAATGCTGGTTTCATTTATATTTACTAGGGAAGCTGACTTACACATGCATTTTTTCCACTCCATAAAGTAGTCAAAGCACTTCATTGCAGGCTTTCCCTCTCCACTCTCAGCTCCCACTGCTTTTTGAGCCTTTGAGGTCGGATCATCTTCATCTTTGATATCCATTTGGCATTTCAATATTCCATTCTCTCTCAGCTTCTTACAATTAGAGCACTACACTAGTACAGCATGCTGGTAGATTCTGTTGCTTTAGCAATACTTAACATACACACAAACACAGCACAAATAAAGAGATCAATTATCTTTATTCAATATCGTCCCTAGTGGCTGTCCATAATAAATCTTTTGTCCAGGTTTAACGGAAAACTGAAAGTGTTTGGGCGCCTCAAATACGAGCACAATGGAAGACCCGAGATTGAACCCTCCCACTCTGTCTCCCTTCGCCAGGGCCAGCTCACTCAACTCTTTGTCTCTGTACTCCCCCATCTTGTACCGTCCCTTCTTGTTCGTCTGGAGAGCCTGAAAAAACACAATGTCAGGTGGTTATTATGGGGTTCTACACAATTATAGCAGGACTGGTGCTATGGGATTTAGAAGCCTAATAGTTTTTATAAACCGTCTACAACAAAAAATTAAGCAAATATTTTAGCTGAGGACAAGCATTTGCTGTATCAAACCTTCAACAGTTTGACTTTCCACTCAATCTCACTCTAGCAACAAAAACTAACCCCTAGCCTCTCACTGTCTGCAGTCCATCTCATGCTGTACATATATACATCTTGTAAGGATACTATGTACAAATAGTATAGCCTAGGTATAGATTACCTTCTCTGAGGCATGCACTGTTACAATTTAGATTTATCAACTAGTGTGTCTAAATGTACTATGGTACTCAGAAATATTTACAGCACCTCCACACAGAGGTACCGTATAGCGCGAAATTTTCGCTGTTTTTGAAGGTTAGCAATCCTCCACAAAAATTAGGGAGACGCAACATCATTTGACCAAAATACACTTAAGTGCTTCGAAAATTGTGTGCTGTACGTTGTATAATGAAATTGTGTGCGGTATAATTATAAGCAGCCTGTGTAAGACCTCTCTCTGTACATGACCTAACCTTGTCCAGAGCTAGTTGTATAGAGCCCACATTGAATGCCCCCACAGCTGCCATGGAGAAGTAACCGTGCTTCCAGCGTCCAATCAGAACAGCCCTCTCGTTGAGCGAGAACAGTCCAGGCATTGCTTTGGCTGCCCATGGAGCCACTGTGAGCAACTCACCTAATAAAAATAATCACCAAAATAATAACCAGACAACTTAATTAATGCAAGTGAAAAGCAATCAACTAGAATTAATTATGTACTCCCGATACATGCACAGTGAAACCTGCTTATAGAGGTCATCTGACTCAACCAGGCTGCAGTGATTGCAAAAGTGTTGGCCTGCTAATACACATTGAAACACACGCTATTGAGACTTCGGGCTTATAATAACCTAGCTGTATAATAGGCTATTAGCTAGCCTCGATCCCATGCAGGCCGATTAAAATACAGCCTGGTATCTATTGCATATGTAATTAATAATAGGCATGGTCCCCACGTCCATGTATTGTATGACCTATGGTGAAGCTTAACCAGCTAGCTGTGGCCCTCTATTGTGTTGCCAGAAGGCTTGCACACTAGTCTGAAGCCAGAAGAGGCTCTCATCTACCTCTATAATGGTCGTATGGACGGGATGTTTAACCTTGGTTTCTGTACTGACTATGGCAAGTCTTTGATTTTGTGCTTCTAACTGTGACTACCATCATAGAAGTAGATGAGAGCCTATTCTGGCTTCAGACTAGTGTGCAAGCCACAGCTTGACAGGAGACAAGAAACTAATACGGGAAAAAAATAGTAAACAAACTAGTTTACGATATAATTTTACGAAGGTTTACTAACGTATAACGAATCCCCAGATTTTGGGAGACTCAGTGCGCACATGTGCACTATCGCCCATGGATGCAATAGATACCAGGCCGTATCGAGGCTAATAGGCTATGGGCACTCCTTTTTTCTAATTTAACTGAGTATACCTGGAAAATGCCGTCTCTTAGTGACAGTCCAGTCAGCTGGAGAATGGAAGTGATGGTAGTCCCCTGGGGCCAGATAGATAATCACATGAAACAATTCAGTCTGAGATGACTCATAATCATTTAGTGCATTGTGAGGGCCAAGGAACTTGTGCAGTTCGTATGTGACTCCTTTAACTTGTTCCAATCGACCATCTTTCTCAACTCTACCAAAGTGGAGTACCTTCCCGTCACTTGGGCATACCTGCGGAAAGAAGACACAAATAGTTATGCTCACAATACACAGTGATGTGCCTAGAATTTTCTGAAGTGTAAGAAAATCATTTTTCTTTGTCAGAGGACAAGATAACAGGGATCAATTCATCACACACATTTTCTAACTAGGCCTCCTAGTACCAACCACCACCGACCAGCTAGTGTGGGCACAACCCTGGATACACTAAAATGTGCCAGGCCTGAGCTGCATGACCCAAGGAACAAAAATGTTGATCAGTGAAAATCATTATTAGATCTGTACACATACTAGCCTCGATCCCAGGCCGCTCTTCCTCGAAGAGAGGGCCTGGTATCGACTGTTTGCACATGCGCCACCTATTACCCAGAAAGTGGGTAATTCGGATACCATTGTATATTTGCTCAGTAAAACAATGACGTCACAACGAACAGAAGTGGATTGAAGAAAGTGGATAGAAGTGTGATTGTGAAGGTTTCTAGCCCGTGTGATAGCATTCTAATAGCTACTATGTTAACAAAGGACTCACAGCCTGCAACAGTGTGGATAACAATCCTCTGAACGGAGGGAAGGCTGACAATAGCCTATATGGATAGGCCACGCCCATCTGACACTAACCTTGGTGAAAGTCGACTCTATCAGAAAGAAATTGCTGCTGTAACCAATACGGCTCTGTCTCTAGCTAGCTAGCTATATAGCTCAGTGTCTGACTTTATGAAGAGTATTCTTTGTCTGTATATGTTATTCAGGATATAATTCGGGTAAAAATTCAGTTTAATGGGAAACATTACGGGAAAATTATCCAATAATTTTGCACATGCGCGAACAGTCAGTAGCAGGCCTAATTGTTTAGGCCTTGTGAAGGAGGCTATACACATACCAGCTGATGATACTTTGAGACGTCTCTAACACCAGGTTTCAGTTGCCTAGTGAACAGTTCTATAAGGTTGGAGTACATACTCAAATTCTCCACCTGAGCCTCGGTCATATCGCACCCAAAGGCCCACACATAAAGTCCGAGTACAGGTCTTCGTAACCAAGTGGGCAGCTCTTTACTATTGATGCCGCCCCATAACCGTGACAACATTCGTGCAGGAAGGAGCCGAAACAGTGTCAACTGCAGAATAATAATACACCTGTATATAATATTATGTACTCCATGGTATGATGAATGATACAGATATGCTCACAACGCTTTTCTACAAAACAATTATCACTATATATATACCTGCCATGTTTCAGGCTGTGTGACCATGCTGTTTGCACTTTTATTCTCCCTTCTTATGGTTCTCAGCAATTGCAGAGCAGCTAGGAATGCTATGCCACCACTGATGGGTATCCATTTCCAAGACCACTGACTCTCCTGTCTGTACTGAGAGTTGAATCTGGCACAGCAGGCCTGGCATAGCCTCACAGGTCTATGGAGGAGACTCAGGGAGCGTGTAGTGGAGCCAAAGCTTGTCACAGACCTCATTGTGTCATGTGAGATTATCTACCATGGTTAAAACACTTTTTATCTACACGTGGCACGGCCTGGGTCAGCACATGCGCAATGTAATTTGGGAGAGGAGCATAGCTCTATGGCGTTCTATGGCTCATACACAGGTCTCCCACTCTATCACATGTGCTGGATGGGCATACTTATTTACTAACTAACAATCTAGTGTCTCATTTATTACTTGTCTGTATGTCACCCTAATTTCTACTTGTTTGTACTTTCCACACTACTTCAAATATCATTATTATAAGATTTACAATTGCATAAAAACACTGCATGCACAGAATAAAAATGATTTAATACATGCTTGTTGAAATGGATTGTCCATATTGTATTTTCTGTCCTGGTAAAATGCTAAACTGAAAGTTTGAAGGTGCTTCAAAAACGAGCACTACAGTTGATCCGAGCTTAAAGCCACCCAATCGTTCTCCCTTCTTCACCCTTATACCTTCTGAAGCCTCTCCTAGTTGCTTGTCTCTGTATTCTCCCAGCTGCAAATCCTCATCTTCAACATTTGTTTCTAGGGACTGTAAATAAAAAGCAATTAACTGCTGATCACGAAGCAATCACATGTCTTGATTGTTATACGAGAGTACATATAATTATATAGGTCGATTAATTACTTTGCTTAGTTAAATTGCACCTCATCAACAGTGAGACTGATTGATCCTACATTGTATGCTCCCACAGCAACCATTGAAAAAAATCCATGCTCCCAAGTCCCTGTGACAATAGCTCTTTCGTTGATGGAGAATAGTCCGGGAATTGTCCTAGCTGCCCAGGGGGCTACGCTTAGCAGGTCACCTAAAAAAGCGGAGTTATTATATTGAACCCATGCAGCATACATTTGTATGAGGACTTCGTTTAGTCTCAATTATGTCTGTTTTCAGAAGGTACTGAACAGTTAGCTATGAGGCATGGCATTGCACTGACATTCGCTCAAGCCATGTATGCATGAAATCAAAGCTCCCCATGCAGAGGTCAGTCCTCACAGAACGAGAGGATTTTAACCATCATTGTAACTTATCTTAACAAACACTCTAGGGTGTGGGTCTTCTAAAATAGGCTTTCCTTATATTAAGGTCATGCACGTCTAATTGTAAAACCGTATATTAAACGAGCATGCTGACTATAAAAGGGGCGTGCCCTGGGCACTCGAGGCGGAAATGATTAAATATGGCCGTGTGCGGTAAACTCTCTGGCCTCTTTTGCTTCACTGCTCGCTTCATGCACACATGGTTTTACTTTGATACGCCCCTTATAGCCTGCATGTAGCACCTTGGCTCACGAGATACTTTGTTCCAAAAAAGAGCAAAAAAAATGGCTGAAAGATGTGACAACTCTCGTTCTCTACCCAAGAAGAAGCGTGCTAGGCATGGTTTTCGGTACCAAATGGAGCTGAATTTCGATACTGAAGATGCAAAGCAGGCTTTTGTAGCTAGGATAGATAGGGCAAAGCTAGAGGCTCATTGCCCTTGGATAGCAGAGAGGTTATTTCTGTCTTGTTGGACAAGTTGGAGCATTATCAGGTGAGTGTGTATGATAACAAGTTGCCTGTACTCTGTACACCAATAACGTTTATAATCGTGTTCTCAGAACGAGCACTCAGATTGTAACGAAGCGTCACCCTGTAACCGTCCAGGGTACAAGCCCACGAAGATAAAACTAGAGGATCCTCTTGCAATCGAGTCATTCACGTCAGCACTAAAAGACACCCTTATTTACAAGAATGCTGAATCATTGTCGAGTGAGGTTTTTTTCTAATTATTATATAAATTTCTATGATGTTGTTTTTACAGTGTCGAGACACATTCTGGGTGGAGTCTTTCAATCACCAGCTGCTCACATACATCTCAAAACGTGTACACTTCGTGGAAGCTACATTCAACATGAGAATGAACCTTGCTATTATGGACTGGGTACGTTATGCTGGCTAATAATGTATGTGTGACTGTACATTCATTCATTTGTTTACTTCAGAACGAGAATGTACGTAGAGAGTGTACAAGTGAACGACTGGTTCAGGGCATGAGAAGACCGGATCGTAGGACTCCCGTAAGAGTGCTGGTGGAAAAATCGTTCAACTTTGCCGGAGAAATATGGCGAGCAGCAGAGAAAAGTTGACCTCAGGTACTGCGTATAATATATTTTATGTGCAATCTACATAATTTATTTTACATATAATTTAATTTTGCTACATGTATATAATTATGTGCAGTGAGTTTGTAGAGGACATGCAACCTGAGCAATCAGATGAGCCAGTAGATGAAAACGAGGACCTAGTAAACGATGGTGTACGTGTACTTGACGAAGGTCTTTATGAAGACATATAAAGTAAGTACGTATCCGTGCAAATTTTGACTAGCCAATCAGCATTTTATAATTGCATTTTACATAATTAAACAATAAAGGAAGTAGAAGACTGGAAGTCTGTGTATGGAACTCCATCTGGATTCGGAAATCGCTCACGCACCTCCTGGAAAAGGTATATAGCAATTGATCGTACTTGCACTGTAAAGTGGGCATCATTTATAACTTACTCTCAATACACAGTCAGGCATCACATCCCTCTTGTCATGTGCACTGGTTTTGGTCACTTTATATGCCATATATAGAGGGTGATTCCATACCCCCAACTGACCTAGCAGCGTCCAATACTTTCTGTATAGTTTGAAGCGCTTCACCATGTTCCCCAAATTAGGTGCAGCGCTTCCAATCAGCCAGCTGGGTGGTCTGGCTCTGACACACGGTGACAGGTGGCAGTACGGGCAGGGACCCTCTCCATTCAAGACTGGAGGATCATCGTGATCATACCCTCCGGGACCTAAGGAAAGTACCACTCATTTTATTCATATGTACAGGTTAGTGACATTCACCTTTCTTAGGCCTCGAAGGACCGGCTTCACCCCCAACTGTCCTTACTCGAACTCGAGAAACACCTGTGCAAAAGATAAGTGATCGTCATCCATATCACGTGATAATTATTGAAATTAATTCCTCTAGAATTACCTCTCTTTGGCCTCTTCGCTGGAGGGGGAGCAGCTTCACCACTGGATGTATTACACCCGCCTGACACTGATGGTAATTTAATTGTATTTGAAATCATCATTCTAATATTTACTTTCCAGTGTTACCTTCGGATGGCGCCGAATCAATTTCGTCAAGAGTGACGTCGGGGAACAGCGCAAGCAACTTCTGGAACTCCTCCAGAAAGTGCACTGGAGGATGCTGGCTGTACCGTACCTGAAGCTAAATAGATGTAGATCTACATCTTATTTATGTAATGTCTTCTGTGGTACCTTGAGTCTTGCTTGTTCTGTATAAGTAGCCATTATGTGTTTTTGTTTGCTTGTGTTAAAAAAAACTACATGCATGTATCCCCACCCTGGTATAAAATGCGCATGCTTGTTTTAGAGCTGTCTAAATCGTTTGAACGGGCTATGAAGCGGGAAAAGAAACAAGAGCTGTTTACAGATATTTGAATGTTGGAGCTGGGGTCAAAGGTCTGCCCAGGGCACGGGCCTTTTGTACCGCAACAGGCGGAAGTGAATCTAAACATTAACCGCGCCTTATAAAGCCAACATGCTCGTTTAACCACAATGTCATACAGTCATGCATAAAGATAATAGGAAAGCAACTATACACAAGCATAAGCAATAACATACCTGGAAAATGACGTCTCTTTAGTATTGTCCAATCAGAAGGTGAATGAAAATGATGGTAGTCACCAGGTCCAAGATAAACAATCACATGATAAAGCTGCTTTTGCTCATCTTTGATTAATACGTTAGAGGACACATTTTTCTTGACATATGGTATCAGTGAGTCTTCCGGCCCTAGAAATTTTTGAAGTTTGTAAGTCACACCTTTCACTTGTTCTATCAGGCCATCATTAACAGTGCCAAAATGAAGAATTTTCCCATCGGTTGGAGAAACCTAAAGTGTTAAGAGAATGTTAACCATTATAATTATGACAATAGTAATAATTATTATGAAGTCACTGTGTATAGCTATATTATGGTTAATAAACTCACCAGCTTACTCTCAGACATTTCCCTCGCTTCCTTTTTGAGCTTCCTAGTGAAGAGCTCACCCAAACTGCAGTAATCTCTAAGATTCTCAATTTCAGCTTCAGCCATATTACAGTTGAACTTCCATACAAACGGACCATACAATGACGTTCGAATGCTTTCAGGAACCTGCATCGACATCAGGAATCCCCAAAGTCTGGACAGAAATCTTGCTGGTAAGAGGCGAAATAACATCAGCTGTAGTATAAGGGAAAATAAAATGGTAACATGGTTGTAAGGTTAATTATAATTAATGTACACGTCAATCACTTTGTAACCGAGTGCTATATATATAATGTAGCGTTTGTGGAATTTACCTGCCAAGTATGTTGTTCAGGCTCAAGAATATTTTCTGTGTCTTTTTTCTCATTCTGAATTGATGCAGACAGTATCAAAATGGCCACAATTAGCACAGCAAGACAGCCAGCTGCTGAACGGAGTAACCACAAAACTCTTTGCAAAACTTTACTGCACAAGTGACACACTCTACTGAATTTATTTTGCTTCTTTGATTTAACATTTTGTAAATCTAATACTACTGGCCTTGTTGCCCTAGATTCTAGACTGCAATTGTCCCATTCTAGTTCTGGGCACACATGACATAGTCTGTCAGGCTTAGAGCTAGCTCTTGAGATAGAGCCACCAGGCATCACTTCAGCTCCAGAACTTCTTCCAAGTACCATCTTTAATTTCTAGTGTGAAAGGTGACTCTCTTTGACTTTGTTTGCTTTTAGATAGCAACTTCCTCCCATGAAATCATTCCATATCCATCAGCACTTCGTACATGCGCAACCAGTTCTCAGGCGACCGAGAGGTCACCTTTTGATTATAGCCGCCCTCTCAGAAAATGTATCATGTCGCCGCCCCCTAAAAATAATTAGTTAACGATCTTTACCTGCACAGTTTTTTAGTGACATGCACATTAATTTGTCCATAATTTTTTTATAAGCTCGCAATCCATGGCTAAAACATTATTTTTGACTACATTCTGAGAGTCATATTCATTCATATTCATTCATACATCTAAATCTAGCTATGTCACAGTTCTATGATCAGTTTATCACAGTTTAATATTGATGATTGGCAACGAAAAGGCTCTCATCAGCAGCACCAGCACTCTCCTCTCCTTCGTATTTTCCCAGAGCAGCCAGTCCATTACACTTTGCACGATGGAGGAGCACATCTTGAGCAGCTTTCACATTCTCGGGCTTTCCGCCCCAGGCCTTGAGCACACTAGCTTGAAGGGCACGTCCGTAGGAAAAGGTGAGACCCCATGGCTTGGTTCCCTTATACGCGTTGATGGCATTCAGATGAGTAGTGGCAGCAATTTCGGACTGGCCACCAGAGAGGAAGGTCACACCGGGTACAGCAACAGGGAGAGTGCGTTGGAAGACGGTCACTGTAGACTCGGCCACTTGTTCGGGAGTGTACTTCTTTGTGCATTGCACTCCAGGAAGGACCATGTTTGGCTTCAGGAGAGTACCCTCGAGATAGACATTGTGGTCGCTCAATGCCTTGTACACAGCAGCAAGAACCTTCTCAGAAGTAGCCATGCACTCCTCAAGAGTATGGTCTCCATCAGTGAGGATCTCAGGCTCAACAATGGGGCAGAGTCCATTCAACTGACAGATACTAGCATAGCGAGCTAGGACATTGGCGTTTTCGATGATGGCCAGTTGTGAGGGACGACCGGCTCCGATTTTCAACACACATCTCCACTTGGCGAAACGACAGCCTCCATCGTAGTACTCCTTGCATCGCTCAGCCATTCCATCCAGGCCTTGAGTGGTGGTCTCTTCATTCGTACCAAGAAGCTGAACAACACCCTTGTCAACTTTGATTCCAGAGAGAATTCCTGTTTCCTTGAGTAGATCAACAAAACGTTTCCCACCTTTTGTGCTCTGGCGAAATGTCTCGTCATAAAGAATAACTCCACTGATGTACTTTGCTACGCTTTTATCGGTGGTGAAGAGCAGTTCACGATAAGCACGGCGATTTTCTTCTGTGTTTTCGGTGTTAATTGGAGCGAATCGTTTTCCAATGGTTCCAGTGCTTTCGTCAGCAGCAAGAAGGCCTTTTCCAGGAGCGACAATGGCTCGGGCTGTGGCAGCCAACTCTTTCTTCTGTTCTTCGGTGAGGTAGGGCATTTTGATTCTAGGGAACAAAGAATACAGAATAAATTGAGACAGCCAGCCATGCATGAAGATGTTTGTAGATATTCTCGCAAATTTTACCAGTACAGTAGCATTGTCCCGAAAATAATTACTCACCTTGTCTGATAATGTTATGATGCAGAGAAGCAAGCAGCAGTCGACTGTTAATTGTTAATGTTCCGAGCAGATTGTGAGGGTCCACAGGATCAAGGAAGTGAAGTTTTCAACCCTGAATGCTACCCGGAAGTTGTCAGGGCAACCGGATGTCATGACGTGTTAATTAGATTAACTTTACCCACTATTAATTTTTACTTTGTCAGCATCTCTTCTGTACTCCTACACAGCTAGGCCACATGGCCATGTAAGCTCCGTACACCCTCTTCCCAAAACGTTTCTTGCATGCTGCTTGATGCAAAATGGATTCTTCAATCGATAAATATGCTGTATACAAAGTCGCTCCACCGTTGGAGAGGTACGTGAGGTAAACTTTATTAAGGAGCGATTTTTATCTTTTAAACAGGAGCAGAGTGAACTTAATACAAGGAAATCTGAACAAGTCAAGTGGCGAACCGCATCTATCTGATCATAGTTTAACCTCTATTGGTGGTCGCCATGACTCCCATACCTCAGATCACTCGGGAACATACCGTAACGATCAGAGCAGTGACGGATTAGAGTCAAGCCCGCGAAGGTGAACATGTTCAGCTAACCTGTCTAGATATATGATTATTGGTTATGCATGTTACGGATGATGTATGTCTGGTGAAGTCATTAATAGGGAGTGACCATTTTGTCACGGTTTATTTAATCCTGTATGTTGAAAGCTTCCCCTCATTTAGGTGATTAATTTTGATCTTCTTTCAGTCCTTTGCTGCCTCATACCACTGGCTACCACACAACAGACTACACCCACTCTTTGTCTCTGTCTGATGGCGGCTCTCCACCCCCCTCCGTGACCAGTGAGCACCAGCAATCACCCACTGCACTAGTGGTGAGTGGGTGTGTGTGTGTGGGGGGGGTGTGTGGGGTGTTAGCCTCGTCCCCAGGCTGAGTTTTCTCTGATAGTGTAACACTAGGTTTCGAGGCTAGTGGGATATGTACAATGACTAGCTCTAGTATGCAAAGAATTTACCATAATGCACATGTGCTGGTAAATTGCACTCATGCGTGTATAGGCTATAATAAGAGTCCGTAATCAGTATCAGTGAAGCATTACTTTGCATCACTTAACTTCCTGCTTTGTAACTGACCAATCCGAGCGCCTGGAGCCGCCACTTGCCTCAAGGCAGCAATAATGTTATTGCCAAATTGTCATACATGTACATTAATGATCATGCGTTTCAGACAGGATGTCACGTTACTTTCCGATGCAAGGCTTTGTCTCTTATTATGGACCCTTGGCTAATCATTAATACATGATCTACATGTAGCTGTTAAATCCACAGCTTATATCAATAGAGTGTCAAAGTCCTTCTACTTACATGTAATTCCTATTACCACTTGAGGCAATACAGTGCATTGTGCATGTATATATCAGGATCGAGTGCACTCCTGATATAATTTTATAGGCTACAATCACATGATCATGTTACACAACTTATAAAGATTCTTTACCATTACAGTGTTTCATGGTCTTTCTACATGTACTTCCTATTACTAAGTCTTACAGTATATACCCCCTCACACACACACACACATGCACATGCACACACACACACACACATGCACACACACAGCTTGAGTCCTCCTCAGAGTCAGTGTTGGCAGTCAGAGCCCTCGACTCCAGTCCATCACACTCTCAATCAGTGGAGGTCAGTTTACTACGTATGTGTACGTACAATAGAAGCCCTAGAGTTGCTTTCTACTAGCAAACACTTGCAGAGGTGAGACAGGTTAACATGCATATAGTGTTTGCTACATGTATGTCATGATGAACATACTACGTTTTCTTACAAAACTTAAATTACGCACTCTGGAAGTTCTTTAAAGAATACAGTATGTAGTTAATTGAAAAGCCCCTTTCGTTTCTAGATTCTTCTTGAAAACTCTTTGCCTATAATTATATGGAGACTATCACAAGAGCCTTAATTCTTTTTAAGATAGATCCATATACCTTGCACACACACACACACGCACGCACGCACACACACACACACACACACACACACACACACACACACACACACACACATCCCAAGCAGATCATCTCAACCAGGACTCTGTCTCCAGTCAAAGTGACTCGTCATTTCTACGAGGGAGATGATGAGATATTCACCACGGATATAGCCACCATTGCCCCCCCTGACCAGCTATCCCCCGCCAGCGGGAGGAGGTTCACCTCAAACTTTGTGGCGTCGGTCAAATCTAGTGGAGGGCTGGAGACTAGTAAGCACAGTGATACAGGTGGGTGGTGTTTGGGCATTAATGTAGTTTTTACTAAGACCTATATACTTTTGGCTGTACAATAAGTAAAGTGCTATATATGCACTCCTGATATAGGAACATGTATGTTCAATGTTATGATGCTACTATTAATACCCTGTACGTTATATCGAGGTATACCCGATATTGTAGATTGTACGGTTGTCCTGTTAGTTTATGTACCAAGTACTTCTTTAATTAACCTGAGGCGCGTAGGCGGCCACGGGTTATAGTAGTCCGTTGGTTTGTTTGTGACATATTGAGCCTGCTTACCTGGATTCCATAGCGCTACATTTACAGCATGGATAGCCTTTACACAATAGGAGTTATTAGTTTATTAGTTTAATAATGTTGAAGCTTTGTTGTCTAAGAAGCTTGAACTTGCACGTTGTCTGCAGGCTACAAGCTAGATACGCGCGTCCTTTATATTCGAGGTACGTATTTACAGCTGAATTGATCTGTACCAGGAACAATGGAACAGGGTCACTAAAGTAGAAAGCTAGAATTATGTTACATACACAGGAGCCATAATTATTCTTGGATTCCAGGCTGTGATCCTAGTCCACAATGTATATGTCTCATGCACTACTAAAACTCCGACCTCAGCATGCCTCTAGCAGGTAGCTCCTGTTTGCTTGTTAGCTAGCATGTACATGTAATGTATAACACTTTTGGTTGCTATAGATCTTTATTATTCATGTCAACAGCTGAGAGTTAGCACTTCAGTGCTCTAGTTTCATATGGATGATCAATGGTGGGTGGTGTTCAAGATAACATAAGTCTTAAGTACGGTATTTTGTGTATTATCCCATTCGAGCTGGACAGGTGTAGATTTTGTAGGTACTGTACAGTCATGATCATGTTGCCATAATGCTACAGAAATAGCTTTTTCCGAAGCCATTAGTACTCGCAAGTTTGCATAATTATGTTTGATGTTTGCTCAAAACATTGCAGTATAACTCAACGTTTTATGCCAGGATTCAGTTCTTACTTTGCTTGCAGCTTCTTGAATTATAACTATAATTTCGTTACACATTGTTGAATGCACAGTCATGCATGATCACATAGTTGCATATACATGTACCGTATAGCGGGTATATTTCGAGGGTATAAATGTTCGCGGTTTTCGCGGATTGAGCCTGCACAGTGTGTGTACCTCGAACATTTATGAATAGTAGGCGTGTTCAGTATTATTGACCACACCTATCTACAATGAAAAAGGAATCTAAAGACAAGGACACCGGTATAGCCAGCTAGCTTGCTCTACGTCTACTGTATCCCCTGACCATGGCCTGCACAGCAAACGTTCTGCTAGAGGTGGAGGACATAGTGCCTCACCGATTCTATTATTTTATACAGGCTATGCCTGGATTCGAGGCTAACGGTGTGGAGGTACAGCTGCATGTTGATGTGCGCATGCGCCAAAAGACTGGAACTCAGACCACGAAAATAAAATCCGCGAAATCCTTTGTAGAGGTCCATCCGCGAAAATTTATACCCTCGAAATATACCCGCTATACGGTACTAATAGTTGCATGCTAAGTGCGCTTGAGTATTGAATTGCTACTACTGTATGCGTGACTTTTTGTAACTAATAGGAGCATGCAGTTAAGGCAAATGATTTTCTTCACCTCATTGCACACAAACACTAGTCTAGCTTAGTAATCATTATAAACTATTTGGAGTGATTGATACGAAAATAACCATTATGTCTACAGTGCTGAACTAGGGGGTGTCCGTTCATCTAATTCTTGAACTCTTTGCTGGTGTATATATTATGCAATCTACATTTTTGTGTATGTGCAAACACGTGTGAGCACAATACTAACAAGTTTATCTGGTAGAAATAGGCCCTGTGCCTGAAACTGCTGTGTAAGTAGGTCTTTCAGATTTTCCTTGAGAGGTTCTCGAACTTCTTGGTTCAGTCGCCACTCTCTTTCACGTTCTGTTTCAAAAGGTTTCAATTTGGGGAAAAACCCGATAAATGTTGTGAGTTGCCAAGCCGTCACTGGTTCCACTATCCTCCAATTCCCAGCAATAAGTGTTTCAATAATAATTCTTGAGGGTGGTGCAACTGTTGATGGAATGTTAAGCAGTTTAATCATAAGATAGAAATAATCCAAGTGCTCATTGCTAGGGGTTTTGAGAATGCTTTCTATCTCGGGAGTACTCAAGCTGTGCTTAACCACTTCTGTTTTGTACTTGCAAGCACGGCTGATGATGATACGTGGTGGGTTGCTCGGGTTGTTAGGGACAGCCAGTTGAGATAGCAGCGGCATTCGAATAATCTGATTGAGTCTCTCCTCTCGTTGGCGCTCTGTCTCAGTTAGTGAATTCTTAGGAAATGTCCCTGTGCTAAATATCAGTTCAGGACATTCATTCTCGAGGTTTTCCCATTTGCCTGCTTTGTTTAGTTCGTCCATGATAGCACCTCGTTTGTCAATAATTTCACTTCCAAGCAGTAAGAAAAAGTATTCAATGTGTAGATCCTGTGAATGTGGCGGACCGTACTTTTCCTCCAGTATTGCTCCAACTCTATCTGCCATGTTATTAGATAAAACACCTATAGACTATAGCTATTAATTTTCTTGGTTTGAGTTACTTCGGTGTAGTCAGCAGCTAGCTATATGTAGGTTGCTATTTGTTTGTTCAACTGTTATGTCAACATCATCACGTGCCAAGCATTACAAGCCATTACTTATGAATACTGTGGACATTGCCTTATTCATTTACTGTTCTAGACTTTTGGCGACAATAGTTAACATTATCACATGATCTTATTACTAATCGTATTCGACATCCTTGGTAGTACGCAGTTGCCAATTAAGTAATGTTCTTGCATATCGGGCTGCTCATTACCATAGGCTTCACTTAACAGGGTTTCTGTTTAGTAAACAGGTGTACAGTAAGTCACTGCCTTCCTCAACGGATACGTGTACATGTGTGTATAGCATGTTTTGTGGCGATGCATGTACATCCAGGTAATGTACAGTTTCTGTATACATAGTTGCTTGTATTTGTATAGTAAATACCTTCTATTGTTTCATTGCTCACACAACATGTCTGTGGCTATAGACTATTCGATACAGATTGTATTGACAATGTGTGTGTATTGACTAATGCTCTAGCTATAAGTGCAGATTCTGAATGATTACTCTAAATATGTTTACCGGTACCAATTATGATAATGTTGTACGTCCTGTACAGTGTCACTCACTGTGTACATCGGTTCTATATTATGTATAACTGATGATATAGCTATTCAGTCTTTATACATGCACACACCCCGACAGTGTGTTAACTAAACTGTAAGACATTGAGGTAGTTACAGCTTATTGTTCGTTGTTTATTGTACGGTCACTTTCACTGTGAGTGTTTACTGTATTCACAACACTAGCACTAGACTTCCTGCTGACTCATTCAAACATTCAAATTTCAAATGCCCAATATTCCATGACCATCTACAATGTAAGTGGATAAGCAAACATTGGCCACAATGTTGAGATGCCTGTTTAATGACCCGTGTACCTTTGTACATTTGGTTCCTAGACTTTTGGCGACACACACACATATACATACAGGTAAACAATTTAACACCCTGTATGTATAAATTAATATATTACAGTACATTGAGCTTTGTATGTGCATGTGGTGTCTGAGTGGTGGCAGCTGCATAGGCTGCCACTATTCTGAGCTGAGGCCTAAGGTGTATTTTGGCTTGATATAGGCGTAATCACTTGATTCTGAGACAGGCCTTACTTTGATGCTATTCGGTCTTTTTTCATATAGAGTCATAATTTATGTTATTATATGTATAACTTACATGTACTTACAATTATTACCAAATGCAACAAAAACAATCACAAACGGTCAAAACACCTTATGTAAACACACTTATGCACCTTTGTCACAATTATGCTAACTAATAATGTTATTTCCACATTACCGGCAGATGTTGTTGTGTTCTATCCCAATACACATGCAGTTACTATTCGTTGCTTATAAATTTGATCGAATATCTTTAATCACATGCAAATTCCGTTCTGTGTTAACTACTGTAACATTTGTACGTACAATTGCTTAACGTTTTTTGTGCGTACATGTATATATATAATATAGGATTTCCACCACCCACACAAAATATCGTTGCTACATGTACTTATAACATGTAGAATGCACAATTCACCAAGTGCCTATAATTATAGTGCTGTCACGTGACCACTAGCCAATGGCAGTGCACAAAAGTGGTCATGTGACACGTACATTAAATAGCATATTACACTTTTCCCTTCGTAATTAAAGATTCAAGAGCACCAGAATCATAGGCTTGCAAAATATTATTCGCAAGGCTTTGAGTGTGGACAGGAGCCCTGGTGTGGACGAACTCTCTTTTCCTAGTTGTCTTCTTGTTTGAATAGTGTTGCTATGTGGTACTCATGCAAGCTTGATGCATAGCAACCAGTCAGCCAATCAGATGGGACATATATCAATTAATGCACAGTGCCTCAGGGTTTACACTGTACATTAAGTATAATTTATTCACTTCTGCATGATTAATAATTACACGTGCGTACTAAAAAAAGCGCTACATGTGAAAGTAGATATATCTTGTGCATGTATGACATTATAGGTAATAGTATATACAGTGCTCTCCTCTGCTATAGCTATATATATAAACGTTGAATCTGTTTACTACACTAACAATTTTTGTTATAGTCACAGGCACGTGTGATTATAACGTGAACTTTAGCCTCGCTTCATCTGCTTCTGTGAGCATTTTCCTGATCTTTGATTGCATTTTCTCAATGAGAGGCTCTCAGACTTTTTCGTTCAAACTCATTTCTCTTTCTCTCTCAGTCATGAATCCCGATGTCTTGGGGTAATGGCCTAAGTAAACTTCTGGCCAGTTCGCTTCATCGAGAATTCTCCACTCTCCTGGCAGATCTTTCAGGATTGATGAGGCAGTCTCATGCACCTTTTTAGGGTTTTCATTCTCTTCCACTTGAATGAAGAGATAGAAGTAGTCAATCGGAGTGTCTCCTACTTGTACTTGAGTTGAGTATTTGTTTTTAAGGATACTTCCGATTTCGTTGGTAGTTATAAGAAGTAGCTTTTGATCCCGTTGATCCCGTTGATCTGGTGGATCTGATTGTTGCTGGGATTGGCCATCCTCTTTGTAGTACAAGCAAGCTCGAGTGAGGATGATTTGAACGTCTGTGATGACTAACACCTCAGTGTTATCAACTAAACGCTTGTACGTTTGCTTCAAGTCTTCACGAACCTTCACATTCACTGCATACTCTCTTTCACGCTCATCACTGAATCGATCATCATACTTGATGAAGAGCAATTTTTGTGCCATCCAGCCATCATCGATTATCCTCCAAACGTTCATTCCAAGTTTCTCAAGGCTTGCTGCAAATTCTCGCTCAGGGTCGTTTAGCTTTTCCGATATCTGTCTGCCCAACAGAATCATGAAGTAGTTTATTGGAGTGTTGGGATCTTTCTCACCATATTCTGCCTGGAGTTTTCTTCCAATAATTTCAGCTTTAACATCATAGGGTAGATTCGGAGTTGCCTTTCTATGCACAATTTGCTTGGGTTTTTCGTGGAGTATAGGCTGGTGTGTATCCTGGCTAAGTATAGTGAGAAGTTGTCTGTGACTATTTAAGTGTGAAGTTAAACTTTCTCAACAGTAATTATACTGCATGCATGGCAGAGATGTGTGGTTATATAAGTAGCAGTCCTTGTCTGAGTGAATATTTATTATTGTGTTGATACGTCATTAGTATATTTAGTCACATGCAACATCTGGTGCATGCAACTATATAGCAAACTATTGTATGCTTGTCTGAACGTGCACGTACTGTATGTATATTCATAATAATTTAGGATAATTAACTCTCCCACACAAAGAATTTCAAATGCTCACTGCATGTCTCGGCCACTTTTATAATTATTAGTAAATCTTAACTTGTATCAATGTTTGTGTCCCTGATAGAATGCCACAAACAGTACACTTAATTAGTTATGCCTCGGTGGGCATGTGCAAGCGAGGTATATGGTAGTGTGTCTGTGTGTGTAGACTGCTATACAGCTGCTCAAGGATCAATGAAGTGTAAGTAAGAGTTTCTATAGGCTTCTAGTCATGTTTTCATGGATTTTAATTCGTGGATTTGCAAAATAATGTTTGGTTCTCGAGTTATGCCTAGTTTTGCTTACTTGGAATGCCGGCCATTACAGCCTTTTCAGAAGAGTGCGTAGCGAAACTTGTCCATAAAGTGTTATTACTCTACTTATAGTAGTTATAGCTCTGCACTAGAACGCTAGCTATTGGTAGCTCAAGAGTGAGAAGAGAGCTGCAAGGCTGTGCTGATGCAGCCATTATAATGTTCAGACTTGAACTTTTGGCATACGTTTTCATGGTCGATCATTACCCACTCATTGAGTTTCCCTGGCCTGTGATTCTGCATACAGAAAATTAATGTTGATCTCATGATGTGTATAAAGCTATTAGTAGCTTTATGTTGCTTTATGTTTTGTACATTTGTAGCTTTGGCAACTCCACCGAGGCATCATGATTTTGCTTCGTTGTCTAATAAAAGCGAGCTAAAGCTAAGAAGCTTGAATTTACACATTGGCTGCATGGCTAGCTATAATTATAGGCCTTTATTCGAGGTAGATGTACGTACCATAAATTATAGCGGGTTATTTTCGAGGTACTTACTAAATTTTCTCGGACCTCAAACCTTAAACCTTGAAAATTTAGGTTCTCTGAAATGTTGGGAATCATTCCGGTATTGAAAAACCTGTCTACTGTTAGGGGGTACGGTATGGTCATTTGAACCTCTATCCTTGAAAATGAAATGGCCGGGGCAAAATGTTTAGTTTGAGCAATTCGCGAAAAAATTTAGTCCCTCGAAAATAACCATCTATCAGGCCCTGATAAATTATGCTGCTATTTATATTCTATTCTTTAATTCTTGAAAAATGTGCCTATTATTCTCAGATTATTCCCCAAAAAAGTGACATAATAATTATAGACAAAATTAAGACGTGGACATAAACACAGCACACAAAATATGTCAGTTGTGTGCTGTGTTATCTCATTGTTATCTTGCTGATATAATATTCACCTTCACCATTTTTGCCATCAGAACGTCGTTATGCAAAACTTAATGTAATGATCTTTACCCAAAATGGACATTGCTGTCTATATTATTCCCTTTAGACATCTATTATTTCCAAGCATTAATTATCAGGGTACGGTATTTGCAACTGAAGTGATCCGTACCAGGAACAATGAAAGAGATACTAAAGTGACTCTAATAAAGTTAGAGTAGAAAGCTAGAATTACGATTGTGGATGTTGCTTCTTTGCTTATACTAGCTCCAGGCTTCTTTGCTGACTTTGCTGTGATGTGATCCTAGTTCAGTCTAAAACTCCGTTTACAAAAATTCCTCTAGTCTATAATATTAATTTTATTGCTCTTGATGTATGCCTAGCCAGTTCCCATACTCATTATTGTATACATGTGTGTAACGTACTCTTTTGGTTAATTCATGTCAACAGCCGAGGGTTAGCATTTCTAGTATAGTTTCTATAAATAATTTGAAATGATTGATACAAGAATAGCAATTATGTCACACATGCATGCAGTGCTGAACTAGCTTGATTGGTGTCTATAATTATAATATACTGATACGTACTATCATGTACTCCTGGTACTATATATGCCTGTAACTCCTATAACTACATATTTGTGTACGTGCAAACACGTGTGAACACGACGCTAACAAGTTTCTCTGGCAGAGGTTCATCCTGGGCCTGAAACTCCTTTATAAACAGGCCTTCCAGGTATTCCTTTAGAGGTGCTCGGACTTCTTTGTTCAGTCGCCACTCTCTCTCGCGCTCTGTTTCAAAACGTTTTTTAGGGAAATGGCCAATAAATGTGAGATAAAAAGCGGTCACTGGTTCCACTACCTTCCAATCTCCAGTGATATGTGTTGCAAGATTGATGCTCAGGGGCATTGCGACTGTTGGTGGAATATTACGGAGTTTTATCATAAGATAGAAGCAATCCAAGTGCTCGCTGCTAGCTGTTTTGAGAATGCTTTCTATCTCGGGAGTACTCAAGCTTTGCTTAACCACTTCTGTTTTGTACTTGCAAGCACGGCTGACAATGATACGTGGTGGGTTTTGGGAGTCAGTATATCGAACTAGCAGTGGCATTCGAATTACCTGATTGAGCCTCTCCTCTCGTTGGCGCTCTGTCTCAAGTAGTGATATCTTAGGACATTTCACTTGACTAAACACTAGTTCCGGCCATTCCTTCTGGAGGTTTCCCCATACATTTACGCCGTCAATTTTGTTTAGTTCAGCGATGATTTCGATTCGTTTGTCAAGGATTTCTTTTCCAAGTAGGAGAAAAAAGTATTCAATGTGTAGATCTTGTGGATGTGGCTCTCCATACTCACGCTCGAGTAGTTTTCCAATTTTAGCAGTGTCATCATCCTCCATGTTAATTATTGCATGTGCAGAAAATAACTTTTTGGGTAGTCTATTAACTTTCTTGGTACAAGTTACTTATAGGTGTATATAGTCAGCAGCTATACAGGTTGCTCTATTTACTTTTATAGTCAAAACCATCACGTGCATAAGCCGTTACTGAATTATGTTATGAATAACTGTTGACATTGCCATATATTTACTGCAATAGTTACATTGTATCATGTATTCACTAATCGTATTCATAACTGTTATAGGCGTCCTCGGTAGTACATATATATTTACCAAGTAATGCTCTTGATACAACTATCAAGCTACGTAGCCTTTTGCTATTACCCTATGGGCTTCACATAACATGCAGGGTTTCTGCTTAGTAAACAGGTGTACAGTATAAGTCACTACCTTGCTCAACGGATATGTACATCTATAGTAGCATGTATTTGTGGCCATGTATATACATGCAGGTATAAGTCAGTTCCTACAAAGTCATAGTTCCTTGTGTTTGTACATCTTTTATCGCTCACACTTTGTATATAGCTATAATTATATATACACATATTCAATACACAATGTACGTATTGTGTGTATTGACTAATGAATGCTCTAGCTAAGTGCAGATTCTAAATGAGAGAGCTACTGATCACTCTACTTGTACCAATGAACTGGTACCAATGATAAGTTTGTCCTTTACAGTGTCACTCACTGCATGTGTATACCGGTACTATATATACATACTGATGATATAGCTATATTCAGTCTTTATACACACTCCCCCAGGTGTCCTGACAGTGTTAAGTAAACTGTAATACATTAAGGAAAATAACAGCTCAGTGTTTGTTGTATTGTATATACAGTAACTCTGCATGAGTGTTTACTTTATTCACAACACTAGCACTAGACTTCCTGCCGACTCATTCAAACATTCAAATTTCAAATGCCCAATATTCATGACCATCTACAAGTGGATAAGCAAACATTGGCCACAATGTTGAGATGCCTGTTTAATGACCCGTGTACCTTTGTACATTTGCTTACAATTAGTTCCTAGACTTTTGGCGACACACACACATACATACAGGCAAACAATTTAACAGTGTATCCCTGTATGTATAAATTAATATAATTTTATATTACAGTACATTGAGCTTTGTATGTGCATGTGGTGTCTGAGTGGTGGCAGCTGCATGGGCTGCCACCATTCTAAGCTGAGGCCTAAAGTGTATTTTGGCTTGATATAGGCGTAATCACTTGATTCTGAGACAGGCCTTACTCTGAGTATGCTGATGCATGCGTCTAATAAATAACATGATCGAGTGAGTGTTGTTATTCCATTGTCTGCTTTTTAGGAACCTAAAGTGTCTCTCATGGTTGCTGTTTTGTACAAATGCATTAGGTCGGTCTTTTTCCATATTACTAATAGTCATAATTATGTTATTATACATATAACTTACATGTATATACTTGCATTACCAAATACAACAAAAACAATCACAAACTGTCAAAACACACTTATACACCTTTGTCACAATCATGCTAAGTAATATGTTCTTCCATTACCGACAGATGTGGTTGTGTTCTATCCCAATACACGTGCAGTTACTATTCATTGCTTATGAATTTGATCAAATATCTTTAATCACATGCAAAATCCGGTGCATGTTAACTACATTTATACGTACTAATGCTTAACTGCATGTGCACTGTGTAGCCTGTATTCATATTTCTTTGTGTTCCCAAACTTTTAACGACATCGGCCCCCACACAATAATTATAAATTTCAATGCTATAGATATAGCTGTCAGCCTCGATTTTTTAGTAAACGTGTACATGTGCACTGTACGTACATACATGTAGGGTTTCACTATGAGCCAAACCACCCACACAACATGTCTGATGCTATAGACTATTCAATATATACACGTATATAGGCACTCCACTACGTAGGAGACTGCATTCATGTATTGATTAATGAAGTAGAGTTGTACTGATCACTCCAAACATGTTTTATATGTTGGCATTTAACAGTGCTTGTGTACTATATACTTGCATGATGATATAGCTGCGTTTGCTGTTCTTCACACACGATGTCATGGACTATATAACTATAAGCAACAGCTTAATAATAATATAGTTGAGTGTTAAATTGTACAGTCACTCAGTCTCAGCATTCCACAATATCACCACTAAACCTATTGCCAACTAATTCCAAATTTCCAGCAGTCAATTTCATGACTGTACCACGCCCATAAATATATGCCACAGAAACGCATGCGGAAGTTCGAGAAGCTCATGTAGCTCGATGCCCCGATACATCTTAGGAATACCATATATCGGGTTGAATGTGACGTTCTTTCGATTGCAAATTACAAATTTTCCTGTATTTCGCAATCAAAATAAAAAAGAAACGCAAAGAGTGAGCATGCTGCATGCAATTCGCAACAGTTAGAAACGTAATCAGGCTTGTACTTTGCAAACCTCGCACGGTATACGGTAATGCAACTCTGTTATGGTCATTAATTTTGTGTAAATACATTATTATGTGTGCTACCCTTAAAGGCTTGTACTGTACGTGCTATATTGTCTTAAAATAAGTGGTTTAATAGTTTGCTAAAATTAATACCTTCTCACAAAATCACACACTAATGCATGTGTATAATATAAAACACTTAATTTAATGTCCATTGTCACACAGCGTACACTAATTGTCTAGAGTTTTACGGTCTATTTCATTTTTTCATCTGTGTATTTGCATGCTCGTGTTAGTATGACTTGAACTTTTATCTTCAAGCCATCTCTTGGAGTAATACATGTGAGCTTAGCTTCCAGTCTTTTAATAAGAGGCATTCGTACCTGTGCGTTGAGTATTATCTCCCTCTCTCGTTCAGTCAAAGCCTTCGGAAAATAGCTAAAAAATATCCCTGGCCATTTTTGAGGATTACTTGCATCATCGGTAATTACTGATTTCCAATTTCCAGGTAGAGTTTCCAGCTCTTCTAAAGCCTCGCTGTGCACATTCACGTCTTTTCTGTTAATTTGTTTTTCGACAAAGTGTTCCTTGTCAAAAACTCCTTGCACAAAAAGGTAGAAGCATTCAATATGGGTGTTTTCTACGAGGTCGGGCCCATCATGCATATATTCTAATATATCTCCAATCGTGTCTGTTGTTATCTCTTGGCTTTTCTCTTTGTACAAACATGCTCTACTAAACATGATACGGATGTCTGGGTGTTGTATCCTCTTCAATGGCACACGAAATTTTTTGTTTATATATTTTTCTCGTTCGCGTTCGTTATCTTTTTGTACGTGGTCCACAACAAAAAGGAGTCCAACCCATCCTGGTTTTGTTTTAATCTGTTGATTTTTACCTACTTCACTGTTGAGGATAGCAATTGCTTCTTTTTGAATCTCAGGATCTCGACAAATGTCTTGTCCAAGTCTGATGTACATGTAGAAGCATCGAATATGTGTATTTAGAGACTCAGAACTGTTAGGGATACGGTATGGTCATTTATGGTCATTTGAACGTCTATCTTGAAAATGAAATGGGGCAAAATGTTTAGTTTGAGCAATCTGTGAAAAAATGTTGTCCCTCGAAAATAACCCGCTTGGTAATTTATCAAGGCCATTCTTTAATTCTTGAATAATGTGCCTATTATTCTCATAAAATCAGTATCATAAATTATTTTATATAAAAAATAATTATTATTCCCCCAAAAAATGACATAATAATTATAGACAAAATTAAGACGTAGACATAAACACAACTGACACGCAAGTCATAATTAATAATTATTATTATCATGATTCTCAGTGTTATCTTGCTGATTCACCTTCATCATTTTTTGCCATCAGAACGTCGTTATGCTAAACTTAATATAATGATCTTTACCAATGGACATTATTCCCTTAGACACCTATTATTTCCGAGCATAAATTATCAGGGCCTACCGCTATACGGTATTTGCAGCTGAAGTGATCCGTACCAGGAACAATGAAAAGGGACACTAAAGTGACTAAGAAAGCTAGAATTACGATTGTGGATGTTGCTTCTTTGCTTATCCTAGCCCCAGAACATACCAGGAGCCATGTTTCTATAAGGCTCCAGTCTTCTTTGCTGACTTTGCTGTGATCCTATAGTCCAGTCTAAAACTCCGTTCACAAAAATTCCTCCAGTCTATAACGTTAATTTTATCGCTCCTGTTATACTTGATGCTTATAGCCAGCTCCCATGCTCATACATACTACTTGCATTTGTAATTGTACAACACTCTTCTGGTTTCTTCATGTCAACAGCCGAGAGTTAGCATTTCAGTGCTCTAGTATAGTTAACCCGAGGCGCGTGGGCGGCCACGGGTTATAGTAGTCGTTACCCGAGGCACGTGGGCGGCCACGGGTATAGTAGTCTGTTGGTTTGTTTGTTTGTTTGTGATCGGCTTTTCTACTCACCTGGATGCCACAGCACTGCGTTTACAGCATGGATAGCCTTCACACAACAATATCTTGATTTAAATAGTGGCAGATTTTGATGTTAAAGCTTCTTTGTCGAGCAAAAGCTAAGAAGCTTAAACAAACTTGTGACTAGGTCTGCTTACCTGGATGTTCTAGCACTGTGTTTACAGCATGAGTAGCCTCCACACAACAAGTTAGTACTTTTGATAGTGGTAGCTTTCAGTGTTAAAGCTTCGTTGTCTAATAAAAGCGAGCAAAATGTAGCTTGAACAGAACTTGCACATGTGTTACTTATAACTGAAGTGATCCTGTACCAAGAACGATGGAACAGGGTCACTAAAGTAGAAAGCTTGAATTATAGCTCCTGCTGCTTTAGCTGACTGAGATCCTACTTCATGCAGGACCTGGAGCCATACTTCTCTGAGACTCCAGGCTTCTTTGCTAATCCACAGTGCATATACTTATAGTACCACTACCTGTTCTCAAATGTTTCCTCCAGTTTGGTTTAGTTTATTGCTCCTGAGTTGCTGTGCAAGTCATACATGATAACAACATCACTATATGATATGCACTGCAATATTATCACTCTTCTGGTTTCTTTATAATCATGTCACCAGCCGAGGGTTTGCACTTTAGTGCTCTAGTTTCTCTATAAATAATTTGAAACGATTGATACGACAATAGCAATTACATAACACAGTGCTGAACTAGCTCGATTAGTGTCTATAATTATAATAATTATAATATACTCCTGGTACTATAAGTAAGTGTTTTTGATCCTAGCTCACTTGTATATATAAATATGTATATATATATATATATCGTGCGATCTACATAAATGTGTACGTGCAAGCACGTGTGAACACAATACTAACAAGTTTCTCTGGCAGACGTATGCCCTGGGCCTGAAACTCCTTTATAAACAGGCCTCCCAGATATTCCTTTAGAGGTGCTCGGACTTCTTTGTGTAGTCGCCACTCTCTCTCGCGCTCTGTTTCAAAGCGTTTTTTGGGGAAATGGCCGATAAATGTGTAAGGAAAAGCGGTCACTGGTTCCACTACCCTCCACTCTCCAGGGATATGTAGTGCAAGATTGATGCTCAGGGGCAGTGCGACTGTTGGTGGAATGTTACGGAATTTTATCATAAGATAGAAGCAATCCAAGTGCTCATTGCTAGGGTTTTGAGAATGCTTTCTATCTCGGGAGTACTCAAGCTGTGCTTAACCACTTCTGTTTTGTACTTGCAAGCACGGCTGGCAATGATATTTGGTGGGTTTTGGGGGTCAGAATATTCAGCTAGCAGTGGCATTCGAATAACATGATTGAGCCTCTCCTCTCGTTGGCGCTCTGTCTCAATTGGTGATATCTTAGGACATTTCACTTGACTAAACACTAGCTCCGGCCATTCCTTCTCGAGGTTTTCCCATACATTTATTCCTTCAATTTTGTTTAGTTTAGCGGTGATTTCAAGTCGTTTGTCAAGAATTTCTGTTCCGAGTAGGAGAAAAAAGTATTCAATATGTAAATCTTGTGGATGTGACTGTCCGTACTCCCTCTCGAGTATTTCTCCAACTATAGCAGTATCATCTTGATATGCCATGTTCATGTGCAGACAAAACCTGTCTATATAGCTAGGCTATTAATCAACTTTCTTTGTATGATCGAGTCACTTATTTAGGTGTAGTCAGTCATGCAGCAGCTAGTAGGTTGCTATCTGTTATTTTGGCTACTTTTATGGTCAAAAGCATCACGTGCATAAGTCGTTATACTTATGAATACTGTTGACATTGCCGTATTCACAGTTACGTACTGTTCTAGACTTTTGGCGACAATATTGCATTGTTACATGTATATTGTACATGTATCACATGATTTAAATTCAATCAACAGTGCTATTAATAGATGATATACATGTAGTTACGTTTGTTCCTGACAGTGTTAACTACATTAAGGTAGTTACAGCTCATTGTTTGTTGTATTGTATATACAGTCACTTTCACTGTGAGTGTAAATTTACTTTATTCACAACACTATAGCACTAGACTTCCTGCCGACTCATTCAAACATTCAAATTTCAAATGCCCAATATTCATGACCATCTACAAGTGGATAAGCAAACATTGGCCACAATGTTGAGATGCCTGTTGAATGACCCGTGTACCTTTGTACATTTGCTAGTTCCTAGACTTTTGGCGACACACACACATACATACAGGCAAACAATTTAACAGTGTATCCCTGTATGTATAGGGATATAATTATAATTTTATATTACAGTACATTGAGCTTTGTATGTGCACGTGGTGTCTGAGTGGTGGCAGCTGCATGGGCTGCCACCATTCTGAGCTGAGGCCTAAAGTGTATTTTGGCTTGATATAGACGTAATCACTTGATTCTGAGACAGGCCTTACCCGAGTATGCTGATGCATGCGTCTAATAAATAACATGATCGAGTGAGTGTTGTTATTCCATTGTCTAGGAACCTAAAGTGTCTCTCATGGTTGCTGTTTTGTACAAATACATTCGGTCTTTTTCCATATTATCATATAGACTAATAGTCATATGTTATTGTACTATGGTTGCACCAAAGATCAAAGGCTTCAGTTGTAGTTTATACTACTTATACAACCTGTCTGACCACAGCCATGGTATATGGCTGTTATACCCTAGTGTATAACAGCCATATACCATGGCTTGTGGTCAAACTACATGTACAGCTAGAACTGAATACAGTATCCCACCTTTGCAACAAAATTGGGTTTTTTGACACACTGTTTCAATTAAAACAATGACACACTAGATCTACTCAATTCAATCAATATTAGAGCTAGAGAGAATTCAATACAAAAAAGGGTCTACTAATGTTTTAGTCAACATAAAAAGAGCCAAGTTCGAGCGATGAATAGTTCCAAAAAGGAGGCAAATTTGGAAGAACTCCGTGAACCGAACGATACTGGTTTGTTTGTGTTGCTTTTTTTCAACTTTCAACATTGGTTGTCACAACCTGCTTATTGCATTGCTGCATGGGACCAGGAGCAGTAAGAAGGGTCCAGACTGCCAAGTGTTTCTCAGACTAAAGAGACTGCACTGCACTGGGCCAGTACAGTAGGCTTGTGGAATGATATTTTCGGGTACATTTGCACTCTTTGTAGACAAGTAGCACCAGTGTACTTTCTTGAAGTGCCTTCTATAAAGATGCAGAAACACAGCCTTCACAATTGCTTGCTTGAATCATAGACGCTTGCTTGAATCAGCCATCGCTTTTTAAAAAAATAGCAAATTCATTGCATAGCTATAGCAACAGTGACGTCAAACAGTAGTTATAAGCATATTCATTGAAGAAGCATGACAGGAAGTAGCTAAACATAGTAGTACAGTTCTAAACATAGTACAAGCCAGTTAAACTATGGCCTCTCGTGGTATATTTGCTTTACACGCTCGAGTAATCAGATAAACCAACTCGGCTGCGCCTCGTGGTTTATCAGATTACTCTCGCGTGTAAATCAAATATACCACTCGAGGCCATTGTTTAACTATAACTTATACGTATAACTTACATGTATATACTTGCATTACCAAATACAACAAAAACAATCACAAACTGTCAAAACACACTTATACACCTTTGTCACTTATACACCTTTGTCACAATCATGCTAAGTAATATGTTCTTCCATTACCGACAGATGTGGTTGTGTTCTATCCCAATACACGTGCAGTCACTATTCATTGCTTATGAATTTGATCGAATATCTTTAATCACATGCAAAATCCTGTGCATGTTAACTACATTTATACGTACTAATGCTTAACTGCATGTGCACTGTGTAGCCTGTATTCATATTTCTTTGTGTTCCCAAACTTTTAACGACACTGGCCCCCACACAATAATTATGAATTTCAATGCTATAGATATAGCTGTCAGCCTCGATTTTTGAGTAAACGTGTACATGTGCACTGTACGTACATACATGTAGGGTTTCACTATGAGCCAAACCACCCACACAACATGTCTGATGCTATAGACTATTCAATATATACACGTATATAGGCACTCCACTACGTAGGAGACTGCATTCATGTATTGATTAATGAAGTAGAGTTGTACTGATCACTCCAAACATGTTTTATATGTTGGCATTTAATAGTGCTTGTGTGCTATACTTGCATGATGATATAGCTGTGTTTGCTGTTCTTCACACACTCCCCTATACAGATGTCATGGACTATATAACTATAAGCAGCAGCTTAATAATAATTATAGTTGGGTGTTAATTGTACAGTTACTTTGTCTCAGTAATCCACAACACCACTAAACCGATTGCCAACTAATTCAAAAATTCAAATTTCAAACAGTGACTGTGCCATGCCCATGAATATAGTTATATGCCACAGAAATGCTTGCCCCGATACATCTTAGGAATACCATATATCAGGTTTCGAATGCGACTTTCTTTCGATTGCGAATTACGAATTTTCGTGTATTTCGCAATAAAAGAGTGAGCATGCTACCTGTAATAGCAACAGTTAGAAACGTAATCAGGCTTGTACTTTGCAATTGATTACAAACCTCGCACGGTATACGGTAATGCAACTTAGCATGGTTATGGTCATTAATTGTATAAATACATTGTGTGCTTGTATAAATACATTGTGTGCTACCCTTAAAGGGTGGTGTTATTGTAAGTCTTTATAGGTTTAATAGTTTGCTAAATACCTTCTCACAAATTCACACACTAATGCATATATAATTACAACATAAACACTTAATTTAATGCCTTTTGTCACACAGTGTACACTAATTGTCTAGAGTTTTACCGTTCAAACGGATATTTCCATTTTTTCATCTGTGTATTTGCATGCTCGTGTTAGTATGACTTGAACTTTTATCTTTGAGCCATCTCTTGGAGTAATATTTAATGTTAGCTTTGCTTCCAGTCTTTCAATAAGAGGCATTCGTACCTGTGCATTGAGTATTATCTCCCTCTCTCGTTCAGTCAAACACTTTGGAAAATAGCTAAAAAATATCCCTGGCCATGTTATTCGAGGATTACCTGTACCGGTAACTGATTTCCAATTTCCAGGCAGAGTTTCCAGCTCTTCTAAAGCCTCGCTGTGCACATTCACGTCTTTTCTGTTAATTTCCTTTTCAACAAAGTTGTCCTTGTTAAAAACTCCTTGCACGAAAAGGTAGAAGCATTCAATGTGGGTGTTTTCTACGAGGTCGTGCCCATCATACATGTGTTCTAATATATCTCCAATCGTGTCTGTTGTTATCTCTTGGCTTTTCTCTTTGTACAAACATGCTCTACTAAACATGATATGGATGTCTGGGTGTTGTATCCTCAATCGTGCTTTCAATGGTAAACGAAGTTTTTCGTTTATTTCTACTTCTTGTGTGCGTTCATTAGCTGTTTCAACATCATAATTCCCAACAAAAAGGAGTCCAAACCACCCTGGCTTAGTTTTGACCAATTTAGTTGGACCTAGTAGAGTTTTGAGGGCATCGATTGCTTCTTGTTGAATTGCTTGATTTAGACAAATGTCTTTTCCAAGTCTGATGTACATGTAGAAGCATCGAATATGTGTGTTTGGAGGCTTAGAGCCATACGTTTCGTGTAGGTAGTCACCAATTTTTGTTTGAAGTGGAGCTGCCCTTTGAGCTGACATTTCTTAATCTAGATCTTTGCTTGCTTTACTTCAGCTATTTCATTATTAATTACATGTACGTGCAGTATGAAACTCCATTCTTAGCTGCACATGCATACAATGTAGTCCATTATACGCAGCTATTGCATTGTACATAATCACGTTCTTTTTGTGCGTATATAGGACTTCCTGTTGTTTTAACCACCCACACAAAATATTGTTGCTACGTATAACATGTAGAATGCATAATTCACCAAGTGGTCAGGAATTGTTATTGCCTATAATTATAGTGCTGATCACGTGACCACTAGCCAATGACAGTGCACAAAAGTGGTCATGTGACGCGTACATTAAATAGCATAATTAATGCACTCTTTTTCCTTCATAATTAAACATTCAGGAATTCAAGAGCACCAGAATTTATAGGCATACAAATTGTTTTGATTGTACAATTTTGTAAAGATGGACTGTTCAAACTTGGCTTGAGGTATTCTGGCTTAATTTTAGGCTTTTTCTTCATTGGGATATAATCAAACAAGCTTAAAAATTGCTGTACGCTCACTTCTGTGGTTAATTTAAGCGGCATTGGTTTGTGGTTAGCAGCTGCTGATGTCATCAAAACAATTAGTAAAATACATACTATATTATTGTATATGCTTGATCAGGAGCCGCAGCTACATTTTGCTGGAAGAGGAGGCTACAATATTCAAGAGAGGCCACTGTTCAAGAGCGGCGTTTATTAGCTCCAGCTAATTCAGTTTGTCATCAAAAGTTCCATAAAAACTTGATTTCTGCCATGAGAAAGTCTTTGTGAAGCACTACTAACAAGCTGCTACCTGTACCTAGTATAGCTACGTACATGTAGCTAGCTAGCTTAATTTTTTGACTGCCAACGTGCAGAAATGCTAGAGTCAAAAGTTCACTGAGGCTACTATTTGAGAGCGGCTACTAAATGTTTCATTTTGCTAGCAAGGGAGGCTACTATTTGAGTGCGGCATTTATACAAGATCGAGCATATTATACGGTATGTAGTTTTCAGTGTTATCTCAGCAATGGAATAAACACGTATAGAGGATGTTCTTGGTATCAAAATGTAGCCCATTTATCTGTAAACTTACTATAGTACTAAAGAAATTTGAAAACTAAGCTATTAATTTTTCAGAAGTTATTACTCTAACCAAAAGTATACCTTAAAACCAGTAAATCGTGAATTACATACACTGTGAACATAGTATTAAGACTGATAAAGGATAGCCAGGAAACCTAAACCATTCAACAATTATCTTATGAAATCTGAGACCTTAACTGACAGTGTTTTAAGGTTAGTGTTTTATTACTCTAACCGATTACCCACTACAACTTTGTCTGTTGTTCTATTTATCCCCCAAACCTACCACCTCATGTTTTCATGGAATTTTGGAGAAATACGTTGTAGTTTACTCATTCACCTACACAATGGTATCAGCACTAGAAAGGTTCCAATCAACATTTAAGTACAACTACTCACACATTTGTGGTAATCTACTCTCTAGACTGTATGTAGCTACGTTTGCGGCACACTCTCATTTCTATAGATGTCCTGGCAGTGTTAACTATACTGTGAAACATTATGGAAGCTCTCACAATGTATGCATGGTTGCAATGTATTGTTTGTTTATTGTACAGTCACGCTGTTAGTTTATTTACAACACTAGCACTAGACTTCCTGCCGACTCTATCAAGGATTCAAATTTCAAATAACCGATATTCACGACCATTTAAGTGGCTCATAAATATTAAGCAAGAGTTCATTAGGAAGAGTATATGCAACTCCAATAGACTGTACACAGGAGGCATTCTGCCAGACCTACATGTACGTCACAAATACTCACTATTTTAACCACAACCACTTGAGATACAAGGCACTGGCTATAACAATATTGATAAAATCTCAACCACATGTAAAGAAAGGCCATGAATAACATCAGTACTAATGTTATTCAGTTTGTACAACAGCATGTGGTTGTGACGTTTGTTGGACAGTACTACGGCTTTAAGTGGAGTTGCATACTCTAAAGACTTCCTATTGAACTCTTGATATAAACCATACAAGCAATTCGAATGTAGTACGTATAAGCACCGTCTAGAGCTAGCTGTGTTGTTTCTTCTGGCTGGTTTCTGCGCAGTAAGTGGAGGGAGGGGCTGACTAATTGAACAGAGAGGGGGAGTGGCTCTGTACCGTTCGCTTTGAGGGAGGGGCTGGCTGCTCATATTTTGTCCAGGCTGCGCAAGATTTGAGTGTGGACAGCAGCCCTGGCGTGGACGAGCTCTCTTTTCCTAGTTGTCTTCTTGTTTGAATAGTGTTGCTGTGTGGTAGTCATGCAAGCTTGATCCATAGCAACCAGTTAGCCTATCAGATGGGACATATATCAATTAATGCACAGTGCCTCAGGGTTTATGACAGTAAACCCCTCTACACTATACATTAACTAATACGTATAATTATTCACTTCTGCATGATTAATAATTATACGTGTGTGTACTAAAAAGCGTTGCATGTGAAAGTAGATATATATCTTGTGCATGTATGACATTATGGTTAGTTATAATAATAGTATAATTATACAGTGCTCTCCTCTGCTATAGCTATATATATATATATATATATAAACGTTGAATCAGTTTACTACACTAACAAAAAATTTTGTTATAGTCACAGGCACGTGTGATTATAACGTGAACTTTAGCCTCGGACTCAGCTTCATTTGCATCCATGAGCATTTTCCTGATCTTTGGTTTCATTTTCTTAATGAGAGGCTCTCGGACTTTTTCGTTCAAACTCATTTCCCTTTCTCTCTCAGTCATGAATCCCGATGTCTTGGGGTAATGGCCTAAGTATACTCCTGGCCAGTCCGCTTCATCGAGAATTCTCCACTCTCCTGGCATATCTTTCAGGATTGGTGAGGCAGTCTCATGCACATTTTTAGGGTTTTCATTCTCTTCCACTTGAATGAAGAGATAGAAGAAGTCAATCGCTACTTGTACTGGAGTTGAGTATTTGTTTTTAAGAATATATCCGATTTCGTCGGTAGTTATAAGAGGTAGCTTTTGATCTGGTTGATCCGGTTGATCCGGTTGATCTGATTGTTGCTGGGATTGGCCATCCTCTTTGTAATACAAGCAAGCTCGAGTGAGGATGATATGAACGTCTGTGATGACTGACACCTCAGTGTTATCAACTAAACGCTTGTACGTTTGCTTCAAGTCTTCAAGAACCTTCACATTCACAGCGTACTCTCTTTGACGCTCATCACTGAATCGATCATCATACTTGATGAAGAGCAATTTTCGTGCCATCCAGCCATCATCGATTATCCTCCAAACGTTCATTCCAAGTTTCTCAAGGCTTTCTGCAAATTCTTGCTCAGAGTCTTTTAGCTTTTGCGATATCCGTCTGCCCAACAGAATCATGAAGTAGTTTATTGGAGTGTTGGGATCTTTTTTACCATATTCTTCCTGGAGTATTCTTCCAATAATTTTAGTTTTAACTTCATAAGGTAGATTCGGAGTTGCTGCCATGCTCTTCTTTTGTTCAAGGTCAGGCTGGTGTGTGTCACACGGATACGCTAATTTATACTACCTATAGCGGGAAGTTGTCTGAATTGTGAAGTTGAAACTCACAGTTACTTATAAACTGGCACAGATTTGTGATTGTAAATCTCAGTCCTTGTCTAAGTGAATGTATTCTGTACTCTTTGCTTAGTATCAAATCACATCATTCTGTGTCTTAGTTTATTTAGTCACATGCAACATCCGGTGCATGCCAATATAGTAAACTATTGTAGGCTGATTTGAACGTGTACATGTACTAGCTGTTTTGTCTGCATTCAAACTTGTCATATTTTGGCAACACCCCCACACAATTATGAAGTTATGCACTGCCATAACTTGCATACCAATGTTTATATCCTAAGCTTTATGAAGTAATACCTCATACTACAGTACATTGAGCTTTGTAAACATGAACATGCATTATTGTATGACTTGTACACTTTATATCATAATTATTGTAAAGGTTACAAGCGTAATAAATTTAAAGTCATACAGTCCCTTCCGTCACATTTATTATACACAGTCGCGTAGCCTCGAGGCATACATCTAATTTGGTAAGGAGTTGTCACGATATAAAACACGTGACATAAACATGCATTCGTGTTTTATGCTAAATTACACAAAGCACTGTAAAACGATTGTACAGTGTCTGTTTTGTACATGTATAGGTAACCACGAGAATGATACACCAATCAGTGCCCACGCCTTAGCACAACAACAGTCACATGATCCAGGGGACCAATCAAACCAACCCAATCGGAGCACGATCATCGAGAGAAGCTCTGACACTACTCGTAACGATGACTATACTGTGGACAGTGAGGGTGTGAGGAGTGTGGGAGGTGTGGGGAGGAGTGTCAGTGACCACGGACTGATGAAGAGCAAGCAACAAGATGGTGAGTGTTGGGAGAAGGTATATTACGTGCATGGTATGGCACATGGAGAGCTAGTGAATGTGTATATATAGGTATAGTATGGATCGATCATCATGCGTGTACATTTTCTGCCAATACTTTGCTTACAGTTTTGTAAACATAATTATAGGCAGACTTATAACTAGACAATAAATAGCCCACAACAGTTTACATTAATTGTCTAATTCTCCTCCCACATGCAGTGCCTGTCCGCTCTCGCTCAATGGATACTACACGACCAAAGATGTCTGCAGCCTCCACTAACAAGAAAGCACCCAAAGGTCATGTATACAATTAGTACCGATAGTTATTTGTAGACAGAATCACTATGTACAATATGTCATGTATTCTGTGTTCATGTAGTCCGCTGTTACTGTGTAGGTCGCCAAGTTTCAGCCCGGTATATGTCTGACACTGCTTCTGCAAGGAGACCACCTCCCTCTCAGAGTGGGCGAGGGAAGGCCACAGCCCTCAAAACAAAAAGCCTGTACAAAGCCCCTAAAACCAAAACTGCTTCCAGAGTAAGTGCAGTTGATTTACACTGTTCAACTATAACTATTATTAAGGACGGTATACATGCGCGTAATACTCGTCTTGTGTCAAATCCTACAAGGTATAATAGTAATTGGCAAAGTAGGTACACTGTAGTAGGAAGTGACTCGGCCATTTGCATATGGCAATGTCTAAAGTGTTCATATCGTAGTTGGTAATGCCCTCTGAGTCGTATCACTGGCAACAATCATAAGATCACGATATAAGATCACGATACAACAACAACTAAAACTATTCGCTGTCAGTACTAGCTGTAACAATGGTCACTATACTGTTCACTATTGTATGTATACAATAGTGCCGTATATAGCTATCCACTATCGTGGTAGGGTATATTATTATACTAGTGGCATTGTCTGTGTATTACTATATGTATCAAATACCTTATTAGAGCGCGAAATTTTTGAGGCATTTATATTTCGTGGAATGGCCTCTATTGTTGCACAATATTCGTGGAATGGCTGCATGCTTACCGGAGCTACGCCTTTAATCACGTTATAGCAGATTAAAGAACAATTTTCGTGGACTTAATTTTCGTGTAGGATATTGCTAACCCACGAAATCAGCGAAGATTAAGCCCCTCGAAAATTTCGCACTATAAGGTTAATGTCTAACTGTATTATTTCCCACTGTAAAGCTCCCCCCTCACAAGCCCCCCAATCCCCGCACCCAACGAGGCAAGCCACCCCCTCCAGCAGCGAAAGCCCCCCACTCCACACACCCCTCCACACCCTCACATAACCTCTCGTCCCTCTCAGTTGCATTCTCTCCGTCAGGTAAGTACCGCTATTGTACTGTACAAACCGATTCATGCTATAGTCCTGAAATGCATGGGCACTAGCTGTTTAAGAGGTGCGTGTCTGTAGCCTTGCTTTGAGGCTGTGTGCACGGGCTCACAAATTGATTTAAGTTTATTTAAGATTTCTATATAGTAGAGTTGTGGAAGTAGACACATAGTTCCCTAACTTCCCTGTCCATGTATACATACAGCTATATGGAAGCTAATTATCGGCCACAAACCAACCTGTTCCCTTCTCCCTCCTCCAGGGCTAGTGACCTCTACCCCATCTCGCACTTATGGTGGAGGAAGTGACGGCAGCTTCATTGCTATGGGTGCAGGGAAAGACTCGATCATGGCTCCTAGAGATAGCATTAAGAAACAGTCAACCAAAGTGAGTTGCTGAATGTACATTGACAACTTAGTGCCTATAATTATAATATAAAGGTGGTTATCAAGGTAGATTGTTTATAACTAAACCATCTTATTCTGAAAGAAGAAATGTGTTTAGTCTTACAAATTGTGTACTTTGTCATACTACTCCCAGGGTGAAATTGATGAGCTGGAAGTACTGTACACACGACTGCTTGAGACCACACATCTTAATGCACTGGTAAGCTACCATGGTAACACCCTCACAACCATCTGTCCAATTACTCTCTTAATCGTACCACATCATGCAGTCTGCTCACAGTATGAAAGAGCAGGAACAAGAGGCCAAGGTGAGTGGAATCTCATACCTTCATTATGGGATCACGTATGTGACAGTTTCGTCTGTAAATTTAGTGTGTCGATCACTAGTGCGTATGATATTTATTAGCTTGGGAACGTTTTCAGCCAGAAAGCTGTATTTTGTCGGTTAATATAACAGTAGAATTGTGTTTTCTTCCACATGCAGAGACAGCTATACAGTCTGTGGAAAAGTGTTGAGGACAAGAAGTGTAATAGTGTGGAGCTGAAAAAGAGTCTTGACACTGAAAAGAGGAATCTGGCGCTAGACAAAACCATGGACATACAGGTGGGTGTGGTCTGTATCTGAAGGAGAAATGTGGTGTACATGTTTGTGCAATGTCACTTGTTAAGGGCACCTTTAAAGTAGTTACTTATTCAAATGATTACATTATATATAACTGCCACCTGTCAATTACTTCACTACTGATCAACTGTCCGAATAACTGTCCACACACACACACACACACATATACAGCTGCAAGGTCTTGGTCCAGTAGTCTCAAACATTGCTCATCTGGAGAGGAGCTATGTTGCCATGGCGAGAGCTCTGGATGCCACCAGACACGACATGGATCTACGTGGAATACTGCCAGTCGATGAAGGTGAGGGGCAATCTACTCTATGCAATCATGTGAATAGAAGAACACCTTGGGGGCATGACATCTAGTCTGTTGTAGTGAGATTTTCCTTTCCTTGGGATTTTGTATATAGAGTATCGTGTTTGTGTCACAATGGTATACGGTAAATGTTAGTAGTCGAAGCTTTGTAAGAGTTTTTCAAAAGAGCCCATAGTAACGGTGTAGACTAAAGTGTGCTTATTACAAATGAAGTGTGTCAGTTGTAAGTTTTAATTTAACTTAGCAATTAGGAATAGCCCGGTATCCTCCATTGGCAGTCTTATTATGTGATTTCCCCAGTGGCCCAGTCGGTTAGCGCGTCGTACTTATAAGCAGTATTGGCCGAGTAATGCGAAGGTCGAGAGTTCGATCCTCTCCTGGGGAATATGTTTTTTGCTAGTTTAGGCATTGATTTAATGACAAGTTGTGAGTTAAGGTTATTTGTGCTCTCTTTGTTACCAGGGCAACTGACGGAGAAGCTGGCGGAGTGTGAAGATGTGTTGGGAGATGTCATGATGGACATACGCCCCAAACTCTCAAATGTAATTGTATAGCCATACTAGTTAACTCACATTCGAGTAGAACAATTACAATGTCTCTCATGAATCAGGTGACCTCCTTCGCTGAGTCTACTGATGCAGTAGTGACTACTGTCGACAAAGAACTGGAACAATTGAAAAGGTTTGTCTCGATCAACAAAATTATTGCTTTCTCAATTTCAGTTGTCTTTTGATCCACTGAATAAATTCGCATATTATTGCCTCTTGTATAATTATGATGAATCCCACCACTTTAAGTTACCCATTGCAAAGCTTCGTGATCATACAGCAGAGGCCAAATTAAAGTTTCTGTTCCATTTGGGTAGATAGCTGATTAGATTGCACGCAAAGGCCCGTTTCCACCTACGCACGTATTACTACGCTGCAGTTTCATGGTTACCGTACTTATTCGATTTAAGGCGAACCTCCGAATATACGACACCCTCGATCTTAGGGGTAATTTTCTGACATCTAAAAGTAGTGACTGCTACGTTGCAATTTTTTTTTATGTCGCATCCTAAATAGAGGTCAAACCATAGCATCGATTCTAGGCCACTAGAAACATTAAGCGGCCTGTAATCGAGGGTAGATGCGACCCTCTAAATATGCGACACCAAGACTTCAACATAACTTTTCAACCTCCAAAAGAAATGACCTCTGGCTTCGCAATTATTTTTTTGAAGTGTCTCCTTAAATCGAATAAGTACGGTACATTGCAGCATGCATGTACATGTCATGTAGCAATTGCCTTAATTACTACGAATCCAATTAGCGGTTTGTGTAACCAACACACTGCAAGCTTGATTGCACATGCACCAAACGATTGTTTTGCCTGCGTGCAACAGAATCAAAACAAACGCAGAGTACTACAGAGTACTACACAAACGAAACAGAAACTTTAAATTTGGCTTCTACTGTATAATTATGTGCACTCATTTGCAGATGTTGGAGTTCTCTAGAAACAGTCACCAAGCAACAGGTGCACCATGCCAGTGTGTACTTGGAATGCAAGCAAAGAACCACGTAACGTGAACACCATTATAATTATAGGGTCTAATGTCACTACAATTTAAACTCCCAACAAAATGCCCTCCATCTTAAGCATTGATTATGATTTTATGATTTTTATCATGTACAGAACTTGTTATTGATTTTGGGTCATATCTGATGCCATACATACCATTATAATTATAGGATCTATGTCACTACAATTTAAACTCGAAATGCCCTCCATCTTAAGCATTGATTATGATTTTATGATTTTTATCATGTACAGAAATTGTTATTGATTTTAACAAAAAAAACATAGTCTGTTTCGGGTCATATCTGAAGCCATACATAGCTAGCATGCAGTGCTTCATTTCTCTATGTGTTTGTGGGAGTAAGAGTACGTATAGTGTGGACAAGGCATTGCATGTACGTCTTGTACTTGTCTTGTTCGGCATTGGAAGTAATGGCTTTAGAGGTGTGATCAATTATGGTACACCAGTCCTTCTTGTTCACTCAATGAAATACTCTTTTTTTCAGTGTTTTCATGGGAACCAGCTTTTAATTTGCTTGAGTCCTCCTCTGCAATAGCGTCAGATTCAGCTGTTTGGCATATATACTCGCACTGCTCAGGCAGTCTTCTATTAATTTTTTGCTTATTTCAATAAAGACTCTCCAACGGCCATCCTGTCGTGAAGGTAGTATCTCCGCATCTAAGTCCACCGATTGCTACATATATATATAATTATAGAGCCATAAACATGCAGTTTTCAGTGGACTGTATGCTCCGAGTAATTATCGTTTCTTCTGATTTGCAATCCCCATGCATGGCTGGCTGTAGCTGCATTATTACTATATGAGAGAATCACCTTGTAGATCTACATGCATAGGTTGTTATATATAAGTTAACTTAGCATGCAGATCCGCACCCCCTTTTTTACAGACTACCAAAATCTCTAATATAAAACTAAGGATCTTTACCATAATGAACTACAAAAAGACAAGATCAACTGGAAGATACTGGTATACACTATACATGAATGGTAGATAAGCATTATTTAATGTTCATGAGACTAGCTTGAACCTTTGCAATATTGCATGAGCACCTACAATCCCCCAGTAGGACTGGTATCACGACTACCACCTGATCGCAAGTTCCATTTTGTCCTCGGTTTCTTCCGTTGAAGGATGTGTTCCTATTAAACAGTTCTTGTCCTGAGGTGGTTCTTTTTTGTTCCAGTCACAAGCTCAAGTTTGCCTCTCCAATTTCGGTATGCCACGGATACTATGGTGCTATAGATAGCTGGTATACATGCATGTAGATGGTGCACATGTATACGTGCTGTACACTATTGGTGATCCATGGGCATGCCACGTATACTGTACCACAGTCTGTGGTGCTATATAGGTACTCAGGGAGAGGGGGTACATTGTTGGGTTACCCATGGATACGCGACGTGTACTATGGTGCTAAGCTATAATAATACAGTTACATAACCTATGCCCGGGTTGTGACATAATGGTGCTAGCTCTATAGATGTATACATTTTACCAGGAGTGCATGAATATTTTGACCCATTTAAATATGTTGATGGCATGCATAGTTGTGAATTGAAAGCTTCTTTGGAGTGCAATAAGTTATATACACGTATTAATTTATCAAGGGCGTATAAAGAGAAGAGGGCATGCAACTTGCAATGTATACTGTGTATGCGTCGTATTATTGATGAGTCAGCAGGATTTAACCAACAGTCCACTAGGGAATAGAGGAGGCTAGTCTAGCAATGTTTTTATTGTAGTTGCATGCCCTCTCTCTTTATATGCCCTTGGTATTATGTGCAATTCTCATGCAGATATCAAAATTAGTATCATTCCATCGCCATGCAGACCTCACCCGAAACCACAACTGCAGCTCCTTACACAGCAGCTTTGAGGACGAGGTTTGTCTATAATCACCATGTTCAATTGTATAAAAGACTAGCTCCCATAATTATATGTACTTATATCCCGTTGCTACGTTGTTGCCAAGTGCAATATGCAGCATAATGCACTGCTGAAAGTCATATTGCACTGACCACAAAACGCCCCTCTGGCATTAGACAGACAATTAAATTAAAATTAAATTAATACGCATGAGAAATAACAAGTATCAAAGTATGTCCAGCCATGCAGGAATGTATGTTCAGCACTGCTGGAGTTTCTTCTTGCAACCATGCAGGTTTTAAAATTGTCCAAGATTCATTTTGTGGAAGATTCTGTGTTCCTAGATCGACCTAGTCCTCGACCTCGTGATGCATGTCAATTCTGCTTCACCCTAGCACTAGAAGTGGCTCTTTATGCTGGGGGCATGAGCTGTTTTGCAGCAGTGTAGAAGCGAGCTTTCTTGGCTTGGTTATGAGGCTGAGCGTAGACCAGCAGCTAATACACGTACACATGTATTCACTGAGTAGTGGGGTGGGGCTGTTTCTTTGCAGCAGTAAGTGGGGCGGGGCTGTTTCTTTGCAGCAGTAAGTGGGGTGGGGCTGTTTTGCAGCACCAGAAGTGGGGTGGGGTTGTTTTGCAGATTTCAGCGTTGGAACTCCAACAATTTTGTGTCAAGCCATTCGTCGGTCATGCCAATCTTACACGCTGCAGATACTGGCGTCTAGAAGAGAGAAGAGATGGAGCTGTGTCTAGAGTTGTCTCTGTCTTTTTTTGTGCAGTTTATATTGTGTTACTAGGACAGTGTTATGTTGCTATGCCCTCGGGATATAAACTAGTTATAACACGTGCACTCGGGCTGCATGGCATATATTGCACTCAGCCCTCGGGGCTGGCGCCCTCGTGCTTCAGTGCAATATATTCCATACATCCCTTGTGCCCGTGTTATAACTATAATTAATTAATTGGTGGGTTATTGGTTTTCTGGTTTTCTGGTACAGTCATACACATTTGGTGATAATTCTCTTAATGTTCATTCAATTTAAAATCACATTGCAAATTATTTACCTCTTCTATAACACTCTAATGCTTTGAGCGAAAGCAAAACGTGGCGAGAGGCATTAGCAAGCGCACGCTTGCAACACTTGTTGCTATACTATACAAAAAATAATAATTATACATTGCTCGAGTAGTGTCTTTACTAAAGTACTATGTACTGTTCTTGAACTTCTCGCTTGTAATAATTATGTACATTCTGCGATCTACATATTCGTGTATGTACAAGCACGTGTGAACACAATACTAACAAGTTTCTCTGGCAGAAGTATGCCCTGGGCCTGAAACTGCTTTATAAGTTCGTCTTTCAGATATTCCTTAAGAGGTATTCGGACTTCTTTGTGTAGTCGCCACTCTCTCTCACGCTCCGTTTCAAAAAGTTTTTTGGGAAAATAACTGAAAAATGTGAGTGGAAAATCGTCCTCAGCCTCGACTGCCTTCCAATATCCAGGAATATGTGGTGCTAGAATGATGCTCGAGGGTAGTGCGACTTCTGTTAATGAAAAATGTTGTGTTATCATAAGATAGAAATAATCCAAGTGCTCGTCGCTAGGGGTTCTGAGAATACTTTCTATCACAGGAGTACTCAAGCTGTTCTTAACCATTTCAAAAGGCTCTGTTTTGTACTCGCAAGCACGGCTGACAATGATATGTGGTGGGTTGTTGGGGTCTGCATATTTAACAAGTAACGGCATTCGAAAAAGAAGATTGAGCCTCTCCTCTCGTTGGCGCTCTGTCTCAAATAGTGATATCTTAGGACATTTACCTGTACTAAACAATAGTTGAGGCCCTTTTTTCCCGAGGGTATCCCATGCACTTATGCCGCCCAATGTGGCAATGATTTCATCTCGTTTGCCAAGAAGTTTTGTTCCAAGTATGAGAAAAAAGTATTCGATATGTACATTCTGATCTGATAGATGACCGTACTCTCTCTCCAGTATTGCTCCAACTTTAGCAGTTCTATTTTCCATGTTAATGTACAGACAAAACTTTGTAACTATGTGAGTCACTTAAGTAGTCAGCAGCTATAGATTGCTGTTTGTTATTGTGGCTACTTTTATGGCCAAAACCATGACGTGCGTGAGCTGTTACTTATGAGTGCTATATATAGACAATACCATATTTACAGACTTATTGTTTAGACTTTTGCCGACAATAGGTATGTGTAGAATGTAATAGGGCGTAAAAATAATCATGTACGTACTTACCAGGTAAAGTCCCTGCGTAAAAATTTCTAACTGGCTTTTGTTTAATGTCATAATAATTATTATAGGCCTCACATAATACTGTCAACAGATTTCGCGTACATGAATATAGTATACTTCATGTGTAACAATAAGTCACTCACTGCCTTGCTCAAGATACGAATGTAGCATGGCAAAAGCACGATTAATGTCAACTCACACTCGATCTGTTTACCGAGTCTATATGGTATACCCAAATTCTGATAAGTAAACATTGGCTCTCCATTCTGGAATTCACAATACTGCACTATACAGACTTCCTGCTGACTCGTTTAAACATTCAAATTTCAAGTGCCCAATTATGACCATCTATAAGTGGATAAGCGAATATATTTGGCCACAATTCTGAGGTGTTGAATGACCCGTGTACCTTGTGTTCATTTGCTAATTAGTTCCTAGACTTTTGACGACACACACACACACTGACAACTGCACACACACATGCAGTAGCATCATTTTAGTGATGGCATACTTGAAATGGTTGTGTAACAGTGTATTCCTGCGTGCATATAATATTATAGATATAGTAGTGCTTATCGAGTACTTTTGATTGAACAAATCTGCATGTACATGGAATAATTATATCCTTTAGCTGGTTTAAGCTTATCAGCTCTACAGCATAATAGATATAGAAGCGCTTTTTATAGGCAAGGAATCCATGAAACATGAATTTCAGTGTAAGTACGACAAAGTTATGACAACATTATGAAGGTCAAACTCAACACAAATAGACTTTAAACGATATAAGAATTAATGTTTATGACCACAGTTTTGCATGAGGGGCCACTTACGAAGTGTTTTGCTATTCTCATGGAATAACCCATGTAGCTTCTATTCATGTAATATTGACAGCCAAAGTGTGACAACAGCATATCCCTGTGTGCATAGATAAAAGCTACTTTTCAAGTTGTAGACGTGTATACACACATAATTTATGTTAAACAGTAATGTGCTGGAATGGTGGCTGGGCCCCCACCCAGTTTGATCTGTGACCTGTCTATAATGTTATAAGAAACTGAGTGTCATAATTATTAGTACTATACGTAAGAGCTAATTTCCACTTCTACAAAAACAATCGCAGAACTGCATGTGTATCTCAATACTCTGTTACAAAAATTAGTCCAACAATTATAATCTGTTCAGTTAGGATGTGGCCTCTTTAATTATCGGGGTGTATTTACAAGCTCGTGTTATTATAACCTGAACTTTTGGCTTCAGGTCATTAATAAGCCTCATTTCTTCAAGCTTAGGTCCCAATTTTTCAATAAGAGGCATTCGTACCTCCCCGTTGAGTATTTTCTCCCTCTCTCGTTCTGTCATTGGTTGCATTTTCTTTGGAAAAAAGCCAAAAAAGTTCCTGGCCACGTTGTTTGAGGTTCCACTGCTTCCCAATCTCCTGGTAGTGTTTTTAGCACTGCTAATGCCTCAATGTGCACCTTTTCGTCCTTTATCGTATGTTGTTTTGTGCCGCTGCTTTCTTCTCTGACAACAGCTTGTACAAAAAGGTAAAAGTATTCAATGTGAGTGCTTCGTATGGTATTGTGCTCGTACACGTTTTCCATAATATCCCCAATCTTATCTGTTGTTATCTCCTGGCTGCTAGCACATTCCATATTCTCTTTGTACAGACAAGCTCTACTAAACATGCTATGAATGTCAGGACAGTTTTTGCTCAAATCTGTAATCAAAGGCTTTCGAATAGTATCGTTTATCTTTAATTCAATGTCGCGTTCATCATTCGGATTCGTTGTTGCTTTTGAGTTCTGAAAGAAAAGGACTCCATCCCATCCTGCCACTGATTTGACCCATTGATTCGGACCTATCATAAAACGGTTGATGGTATCAATTACTTCTTTTTGGCTGATTGGAGAGTTACTAATTTCTTGTCCAAGCTTGATGTAGAAGCATCCAATGTGTGTATTTGGTGGCTCAGAACCATACTCTTGTTGTAGGTGATCACCAATGTCGTCAGTAAGTAGTGTCACTGCCATTTCTTTCCTTGCCATGCTCTGCACAAATTGCTTGCCAATGGATTCTTCCGTGGAGTATAAGGCCGGATGTTACTACACTTACAATTTTCTGATTTGCTACTTTTTATAGTGGGAAGTTAATTGTCTATCACTCTATATAATATTTTGAACTTGAAGTCTTATACTATAGCAGAGATTTTATGGTTGTAAATAGCATGCAGTCCTTGTCTGAAGTGAGTGTATTCTGTACTCTTTACTTGCTTATAAAATAGTTGATCAAAACAATACATCAATTTATATCTTGCATAGTTTAGTTAGTCACATGTAACATCCTGTGCATGCAACTATTGTCTGAACGTGTACTGTTGTACTGTTACTGACAGTATTATTTTTATACGTTAACAGAATTAACTCTCTCACATTCAAATACTCACTGTAAACTGTCTTAACTTATATATTAATGTTTGTGTCTCTGCTTGCATACTAGATATTTTATTCTGATGTTACACTATAGTATCACATGATTTATAGCATCCTATTACTAATCGTATTCATAACTTTAGACATCCTTGGTATAGTCTTCTTGCATACAACTATCGGGCTTTTTGTCATTACCATAGGCTTCACATAACAGGGCTTCTGTTAGTAAACAGGTGCACAGTATAAGTCACTGTCCTGCGCTCAACGGATACGTACATGTATGTAGCATATTTATTTGTGGCCATGTTAACATGTTTAGAGCTAGTGATCAGTAGCTCAGAATCTGCACTTAATAGCTAGACCATTAGTTAATACAATCTGTATTGAATATGTCTATATAGCCACAGACATGGTAATTAAGGTACATGTATAGTAAGTACATAGTTCCTTGTGTTGTGTATGAATTACCTATTAATAAATTATATTGTTTCATCGCTCACACAACATGTCTGTGGCTATATAGACGTATTCAATACAGATTGTATTGACTAATGGTCTAGCTATTAAGTGCAGGTTCTAAATGATAGAGCTACTGATCATGTTTACGGTACCAATGATAATGTTTCTTTACAGTGTGTATACCGGTATGATAATAATTATAGCTATTCTAAATCAGTCTTTATACATACTCCCCTATAGGTGTCCTGACAGTGTTGTAAAACATTAAGGAAGTTACAGCTTATTGTTTGTTGTATTGTATATACAATCACTCTGCATGAGTGTTTACTGTATTCATAACACTAGCACTAGACTTCCTGCCGACTCGTTAAAAACATTCAATTCAAATTTCAAATGCCCAATATTCATGACCATCTAAGTGGATAAACAAACATTGGCCACAACTCTGGGGTGTCACCCGTTAACTAGCTGTGTACCTTGTACATTTATACATTTGCTTAATTATAGTTAAATTAGACTTTTAGACGACACACACACACTTTAGTATTATGCTATTGTTTTATCCCATGTGTGCGTAGATAAAAAAGTACTTAGTATTTTTGCATAACAATTTACATAGTACATACCGTATAGCGGGTATATTTCGAGGGTATAAATGTTCGCGGTTTTCGCGGATTGAGCCTGTACCGCGAAAATTTATACCCACGAAAATTATGAATAGTAGGCGTGTTCAGTATTATGGATTCGAGGCTAACGGTGTGGAGGTACAGCTGCATGTTGATGTGCGCATGCGCCAAAAGGCTGGAACTCAGACCACGAAAATAAAATCCGCGAAATTCTTTGTAATGGTCCATCTGCGAAGATTTATACCCTCGAAATATACCCGCTATACGGTAGAGCTTTGTATGCAATGTGTTTGAGTGGCACATCACACTCAAATGCAATCACAATTGTACTGTCAAAACACAAACAGGTGAATAAAATGTTTGTCACAATCATGCTAACGATATACCGTATGTTCAAACATCAAATTGTTAGGATGTGTTCATTCTGTTGGTGTGTATTTGCAAGCTCGTGTGATTATGACCTGAACTTTTAGCTCCAGGCCAAGACTGTCATGAATCTTCTTACCTTCAAGTTTAGCTTCCAATCTTTCAATAAGAGGTATTCGTACCTCCCCATTAAGTAGTTCCTCCCGGTGTCGTTCATTTAACCCGTTTGGAAAAAAGCCAAAAAATGTTCCTGGCCATGTTTCTTGGGGTTTCACTGATTTCCAATTTCCCGGTAGTGTTTTGAGCTCTTCCAAAGCCTTACTTTGCACCTTTTCATTCTTTATTTTGGCTTGTTTCTTGTCAAAGCTTTCCTCTCTGACAACTGCTTGTATGAAAAGGTAAAAATAGTCGATGTGGGTGCTTCCTGTGACGTTGTGCTCACACACGTATGTTAATTTTTCCCCGATTTCCTCTGTTGTTATCTCACGGCTATTTTCTGTGTATAAACATGCTCTACTAAGTATGATATGGATGCCAGTATCATGTCCTTGCAAATCTGTCATCAACTTCTCCCGAATTTGAGCGTTCATCTCTTCCTCGTGTTTACGTTCATCAGTTGTTGTTGTTTCTGGGGCTTTGAAGAAAAATACTCCTGGCTCTGTTTTTCCCCATTTGGTCGATCCTAGTATACTTTTGAGGGCATCAATTGCTTTTAGTAGAATCCTGGGATACTGACAAATTTCTTGTCCAAGCTTGATGTAGAAGCATCCAATATGTGTATTTGGAGGCTTAGAACCATACTCTTCTTTTAGATGAATACCAATACTGTCAGTTGGAGCTAGTTGCTCTGCCATTTCTCCACTTATAATTACTACACTGTTTATGTATAATACTGGAATCTCTCAGTTGAAGCTCACATGCAGTTACTGATTCTTTCCCAATGCAGGCACTTGATTGGAATAAAATGTACATCAATCTTTAGTCACATGCAACATCCGGTGCATGTATAACTACATATACGTATGAATGTTCACTGCTTATAACTGCACGTGTAGTAAATGTATAATTATGGTATGTATAGCCTGTATTCATATTTTCTTTGTTCCTAATTTTTAACGATACTCCCACACAATATGAATTTTAAATATGTATAGATAGCTGTCAGCCTCGATTTCTGGATATAAAATTAATGTTTATATACAGCACATTACATACCTTGATATTATATACGTATAGGGTTTCACTGTGAGCCAAACCACCCACACAACATGTCTGTTGCTATATATGTATTCAATACACCTTGTAGGTATATTATATTGTATATATGTATTGACTAATGTTCGCCAGCCTGAGGTCAGATTATGAAGTGGAGTTAATGATCACTTCTAACATTTTTACTGGTATAGCAATGATAACATTGGCAATTATTACATAGTGTGTTTTATAGCTGCATGCATGCATGATGATTTAGCTGCGTTTACTATTCTTCACACAGGCCGCTATATATAGGTGTCCTGGTAGCGTTAACTAAACTTCAAGGAACAGCTCATTGTTCAATGTATATACTTTATAGTGTACATGCAGTCTTAGTTATTCACAACATGAGCACTAGACTTCCTGCCGACTCATTCAAGGATTCAAATCATATATTTCACGACCATTTAAGCGGCCCATGAATAATTATAAGCCATATACATGCATGCATGTGTAAACAGAAATACTTTCCCTGATACATCTTACATGTTATATGTAGCTATAATTATGTGTGGCCAAGCGGCCTTGGGTTCCACCCTTCGGATAAGTGTTGCAAACTCGAGAGTAGTACGTGCAACTGCTGAGGAAAGATGTTGTGTTGTCGTAAAATATAGATATACGTGTGCATAGAATGGTGCCTATATCGAGTAATTTCGAGTAAAATACATTGAGCTTTGTATATGTATACGTATATACAATGCAATGTCCTTGCATGAATGCATGGTGGCAGCTTCATTGAGCTGAGGCCCAAAGTATTGGTACTTATAGGCTTATTACATACGTTATTTTAAGAGTTTCCAAATTAACGCATGACAATCATAAAAACTGTACCACTATTTGGTCGTACACGTATACGTATACGTATATGTACTTTGAACACACAACATACTTTTAGTCACTATAACCATAGATAAACGAACAAAAAGGGATTGGAAACGCCTCACGTGATCCATTACAATCTCAACGTGTGACGTCACACCCTCAGAATAGGCTTGTTACGCTCCAGAATCTATGCACTGGTTGAGCTCTGCCCACTTTTCTCTTCAGCCGATTTCTACAGGGGGAAATCCAAGTATGCACTGAACTTCTAGCATCCACATGGTTTGCCAGATAGCTCCAACTGATGCTCCAGGACGCTCACACTGGCAGTTGTGCTTGGATTTGTGCTCAAAACAGCTACATTTTAAGGTTTTGTTCCTATATCTCACTTTTGCAAGTCTATTACTTACTGAATGCTGTATTATATGAAAGCTCATATTCAATAGAATGGGAATAGCCATCAATGCTGGCATTCTATTATAAAAATAATAATTGGTAACTACTTGTAGTAAATTTTCTCTATCATGTTACCGGTCCTCCACAGTGACTTCTAAGTTAGCGTGAGTAGCGTTTAATGTGTTTTCTAATTGTTTATGCATAGTAGAATAGGAATATGACATTTATTTTTGGTATTGCTTTAATACCTGGATATGAGCCATGTGTACCTTTCATTACATACATTTTTGACGCTGTGTGTGTATATACTTTGTAATGATTTTAACATGTCATGTTTGTACGTATTGTGTTAATTTTGTGATTCAGACGAGTTATCAATGACAAGCTTCTCCCAGAGACCCAGGAATAAATTGTTGTACAATGTTACAACAATGTATTATACAATAATAATAATTTATAATCGATTTATTTATTATACAATTAATTTTACAAAACAATTAAAAATTATGTCTGATGTTGCAGTGTCTCTCTACGTTTAATACACTTTGCTTCTTGCTTCCGAGCAAAATTGTACTAGTGTAACTAGATCTAACAAGTTGGACAATTATTAGATCTAACAAGTTGGACACAACACAACAACAGATCCTCTCATCATAAGTTCAGCAGATGCATCTTCTTCTTCAGGGATGTAAACAGTAGCATGCTCCACCAGAGTTGAACCTCTATTACAGTCTATAAACAGTCCAACATAATTTTACAGATTCTAGATGCTGTTCCTACTACGCAAATGGACTTTGAGCGAAGACCTTGCACCATGCATGCATGTGTACGTATATAAATTTAGGCCTTACTTGTACAAGTGGGTGGTGTTGGAGACCAGGTACCATCACTCCTACAAGTAATTACTCTTCTATCTATGGTTCCACTGATGGTGTACCCAGTGTCACAGGTGTAGGTGGCCATGTTGGTGGTTGCATCGTATGAGATCATTCCATTATAGACAGCGGACTCAGTGTGGGGCAGGGAGCTGTGGGGGGTGGGGGTTAGTATTGGACATAGCAGCTATATTTGCTGCCATGGATATGTCAAACATGCGTGCATACATAATTATCGTTGCTATGGGCTTGCAGTGGAAGAAGAGTTAATTTTAGAGCTTCCTGTCATGTGACCGTAACTAGCCTCTATTACGTGGGCCAGATAGGCGTTTCCAATCCTTTTCTGTTCGTTTATCTATGCTATAACTGCCACCTGTAATTATATACAATTGTCAAGTATGTACACAATCAAATTAAGTGTTTAGGATGTGTATTTGCAAGCTCGTGTAATTATAACTTTAATTTTTATCTTTGAACCACCTCTCGCAGTAACATTTAAAAGCTTAGCTTCCAGTCTTTCAATAAGAGGCATTCGTACTTCTCCGTTGAGTATTTTCTCCCTCTCTCGTTCTGTCATCGGTTGCATTTCCTGAAAATAGCCAAAAATGTAGGTTGTTATAGACTACTTAGAATGCAGATCCATAGTGATACACCCCATTTTTTTACGGACTTAGGTCATATCCTAGCAACGTTCACATTGCAAATGTTTTTTTAGTTTTGAGATACCCCCCCCCTCCCCCCTGTATGACACCCTGACGGTATACCACTCCCACACACTTGTGACACTCACAGCTTGAGTCCTCCTCAGAGTCTGTGTTGGCAGTCAGAGCTTCGACTCATTAAGTCCATCACACTCTCAATCAGTGAAGGTCAGTTTACTGTATATATACATGTAGTTGAAAGCCCAGATGCATGCTTTCACTATAGCAAGCACTCGCAGATGTTAGCATGCATTATAGTGATTACTATACATGCATGCATGTATGTATGTATGTGAGAGATGCACATTCTAAATTGACATTGTCATTTCATTGTGAACTCTGGATTGTCTATATATATGTATATGTAGCTATTGAACAGTCTATAAACACTTGGTCTATATAATTATGAGACCATGTAATCATGTATCTCAAGAGCCTAATCCACGATGAGGTGAATGTATATATTATGCATGTTAACATTGCACATCTCGAGCAGACCATCTCGACCAGGACTCTGTCCCCATGCAGTCAAAGTGACCCGTCATTTCTACGAGGGAGATGATGATACATTCACCACGGATATAGCCGCCATTGCCCCCCCTGACCAGCTACCCCCCACCAGCTGGAGGAGGTTCAGCTCAAACTTTGTGGCATCGAAATCTAGTGGAGGGATAGCTGGAGACTATAGTGAGCCCAGTGATACAAGTGGGTGATGTACGGGCATTATAACGTATAGTCTTGTGTATCATAAATATGCCTCTATCGGTGCGCATGTGCAAGCGAGGTGTATACGGTAGTGTGTTTGTGAGTTTGTGTCTGTGTCTGTGTAATGTGTAATATATAGACTAGCTGCTACAGTTGCTCAAGGAGCAATGAAGTGTAAGTAAGAGTTTCTATATATAGGCTTCTAGTCGTGTTTTCTTGGATTTAAATTCGTGGATTTGCAAAATAATGCTTCATTTTATAAGGATCAATGAAGTGTAAGTGAGGGTTTCTATATAGGCTTCTAGTCACGTTTTCTTGGATTTTAATTCGTGGATTTGCAAAATGCTTCGTTCTCAAGTTATGCGTTATGTCTAATTGGAATGCCTTTTCAGAAGAGTTTGTAGAAAAACTTGTCCATGATAGAGTGTTAATTGCTACTCTACTTAGTAGTTAGCTCTGAACTAGAACGCTAGCTATTGGTAACTGCAAGAGTGAGAAGAGAGCTGCAAGGCTCTTTATTCATTTAGACTGGACTTTTGGCATCGATCGTTTTTCACAACAATCATGTTGATCAGTATACTCATGCACTCTTTGAGTTTCTCTGTGACTCTGGTTCTGTGCAAGCAGCAACATTTATGCAAAATGTTCATCATGTTATTGCTATAATAGTAGTGACTTTATAGCTTTGACACCTTCACCGAGGCATCAGCACCTGCGGTGCTTTCATTATTAGAACAGTACATTGTGCTGCTGTATTCCTGTACGTAGTTACAGTAACATGTTGGTACTGATACGAATACCATGTAAACGTATATATATACTATATACTGTCATGTAGATTTGACTTTTGTTGCATTTTGAGTGGGCAGATCAAAGGAAACACTGTGCCAATATCTGCCATATGGCACAGGTCAAGCCTTGAACTGTGCCACTATCTAGATACTGGCATAGTATGGCTGAAGTGACCTAAAACCCCCCCTCCACCCAGTAACCTGAAACGGTTCCTTTTATAGTATAACACTGTTAAACAGATTCAGTGGTAGGCAGAAAACGTTTTTCATGCGTCTGGTGCATTCCACAGCCACCACAAGTAGTTGAAAGTAGTTGTCCTATAAAAGGAGTGATGTGTACACGGAAAGGAATGCACAAGGAATGCAACAAATCAGTTGTTACACAGCTCACTCGTGCGCACATTGGATATATTATTGTTGTCTTGACAGTCGTCTGCAGACTATAATTATATAAGCTCAACAAATGTTCTTGCACCTATCGTTACCATGCATATATAGGCTTCATACGTATATAACAGGGCTTCTGTTTAGCATATAAACAGTGTACAATAAGTTACTGCCTTCCTCAATGGATAGCATGTATTTGTAGTCATGTACATGCAGGTAAGGTACATGTATTCCTACACATAGTTCCTCGTGTTTGTACATTAATTGTATCGATCAATGACACAATAATTATAGACATACTGTATATATTGTGTGTTCACTAAATGCTCTATAGCCAAGTGTACAAATTCTGCTACTACATGATCATGCATACTGTAAACGTGTACTACTGTCCTTTACAGTGTGTATACAGGTACTGTATACCCTCACGAAAATAAGCCCATCTTGAATAAACATTCACCCCCTCTTTTGCTTCGATTTTGCACAAGGGTATTTTGACTCTATTATATACGCCCACCCAAAATGGATATAACATTGTTGTGTTGTCAATGAAATGTTCCTACTATGAAATATACTGAAGAATTGTCATAGTGCCAAGTGTAAACCTCGATTTCAGGCCGCAGGTGGGCGTATATTCGAATGAAAACACGCCGTTCGCGATTAAACGCCCAGTCCCCTAATCAGCCTATAGTATATAAACTTCTTGTAGAAAATAGTGGGCATATTTTCGCGAGGGTACGGTATAGGATTAGTTTCTTTCATTGCATATTATACTGTGTGACTGCATGTGTGTGTACAAAACGAAAGCAGCTATACTTATGTACAATAATTATGCAGTGTTATAACTAACTATATTTCTCGTGTAAAATCTGTATACTATATATACGATAGTCAGAAACTATGATATTTTATGCCAGTATTAGCATTTTTATCTTTAAGGGCTCTGGTTATCAAAACCTGAACTTTCCGCTCGACCCTGTCCCCAGTCTTGGGATAAGCTGTCATGACTTCATCTTCTAACATTTTCATGAGAGGAAGTCGAACTTCACGATTGAGACGAGCTTCCCTTTCACGCTCTGTTTTATCGACGTGTGCCTTTGGAAAATCTCCCAAGAAGGTATCTGGCCAATCATCTTGCGGTTCCACTTTCATCCAATTTCCTGGGAGTGTCCTAAGAAATGAAGAAACATTCAATATCTGTGGGTGATTAATCATGAGGTAGAAGAAATCTTGATGGGTGTTCTTTGCATCCTGTTGTTGAGCATTGGTTTGTTCCATAACATCTCCGATGTCAATCGCTTGGACAGTTTTGATAGTTTTTTGACTCATCTCATAGCTGGGGTAGAGGCAAGCTCTATGAACTGTGACCATCGTGTCTGTATTTCTAGAAATTGGGGATCGAAGATATTCGTCGATAGCCTTCTCCCTTTCTTCTTCGTTTGTTTGTTTTGGGAAGCAAATCATTATAAAACCTGGCCATTTTGGATCTACCATTGCGCAGAAATCATTCCCTAACTTTGTTTTTAGATCAGGAATAAACGTCTCTGCAATAGTGGCTTTCTTTTCAGATACTCGAAAGTAGAAGTAATCGATATGTACATTTTGATCTGTTGGTGGAGAATATTTGTCTTGCAATAGCTTTCCAATTTCATCCGTGGTCATAGGTTTAGGTGAAAGGCTCTGGGCCATTGTGTTTAAAGACTTACAGTATGGAGTTTTTCTCAGCTCTGTAAGAATTAGGTTACTTTAGTGAGTCAGCAGTTACTTTTATGGTCAAAACCATCGCATGCACGAGCCGTCACTGCCTTAGATAAACACGCACACTAACTTTTACTATTAAGGGTATACCTATTGAGCAAATACAGTATACACAGCTTTCAATGTATGTATAATGCAATTGAGTGGTATATCTATTGAGCACATTGAGATTTGTGTTTGAGTGGTGGAGTGGTGGCATCTGCATAGAAATTCCCCAAATTAATGCATTTATAATATTCACAAAAACATCACAATTAAACTGACCATTTTACTTATACATGAATGCACATTGTCAGAGAGGAAAGCAAAAGACAAGCTAAGAAGAATAAAAAGGAGGCTTTACATGAGCTCAAAACACTATACAGGGAAATTGAAACCTCTTATTGAAAGATTGGAAGCTAAGCTTGAACGTAAGAAGCTAGAGTCATGGCCTGGAGCTAAAAGTTCAGATCATAATCACATGAGCTTGCAAATACACACCAACAGAATGAACACATCCAATGTTTGAACATATGATTTATATTGACAAGGAGGCTTACCATGAAGATCAATGCCAATACTGTCAGTTGAAGCTAGTTGCCCTGCTATTTCTCCACTTCTAGTTAACTGGAACTCTCAATACAGGCACACACTGTATTCTTTTTATAGAATTTTGATTCTATCTTTAGTCACATGCACCGGATGGTATATGGTATGTCTATAGCCTGTATTCTTTGTTCCTAAAGTTTGTATTTAATACGTCTATGGCAACACGCACGCATTTGTGTGGGTGCATGAGTGCATGTTTGCTTTATTCACAACACTAGCACGTTTGTTTGGGTGGTTTGGCTCACAGTGAAACCCTATATACGTATATACAGTAGCTATATAACTGCTGTACACGTTTACTCAGAAATCGAGGCTGACAGATATATCTATTAGAGCATTTGATTCATGTGTGCATGGGGGTGTCGTTAAACTTTTGGAACAAAGAAAATTGTTTAAACAAGAGCTAGCAGTGGCATTCGAATAGTCTGATTTCCCCTCGTTGGCGCTCTGTCTCAATTGGTGATGTTTTAGGAAATGTCCATGCGTATATGCAGTTCAGGCCATTCCGAGTGTTCACAACGCTGCAGCACTATATATACTTCCTGTCGACTCATTCAAGCATTCAAATTATAGTACCCATTAATGTTCGTGACCATTTAAGTGAAAGTTTGATTCACAATTCTCAGGGAGTCACGTACTCGTTACAACGAATTGTTTTATGGAATGGCTTGTTTACATAATATTGTTGCTTAATTAGTTCCCAGATGTTTTGACGACACACACTATAAATTTTAGCGTTTTTGGCCAAATATTTTGTGTGTAACAGTGTATCCCTGTGTGTGTGGTGTATTCATATTTTCTTTGTTCCCAACATTTTACAACACCCCCAAAAGTCTGTATTTGCTGTAACAGCCATAAAGGTTGTTTTTCCGCGTTTGGTGGGGAACACGGATGGCTGGTCAAGCTCTGTATATTGATTATATGTGTAGCCTATATCCACACGTGATCACCTTTCCTGTTACAGTATCTATGCTGAAATCCAAGATATTATTGGAGTGCCAGTATGCTCTACCACATTGGACATGAAATGTGAGTGTGGTTTCCTGTTTGCCCGTATTGAGAGGTTAAGCTTCTTCACTATTAATTGCATTTTCTCATTAACGCTCATTGCTGAATGGATCGTTGAAAATCAATTTTCGGGCTGTCCATGCAACCATTATTTTCTACCCTTTCAGCCTCTGTTCTAAGTTTATCAAGGCTTGCTCAGAGTCTTTTAGCTTGATCCATTAGCCCAACAATAGTTTATTGGGAGTACAGTGTTGGGATCTTTCTTACCATTCCTATATGAAGTATTTGCAACTTCATATATAGGGTAGAGTTGCTGCCATGTTTTACATGTGTCATGCACTTACAATTAACGTTCTTGTGATAAGTTTCGTCAAGAATAAGAGTGCTGTATAAATAGTTAACGTAGAACTGCATTTACCATCACTGTCGTCACTATTCAATTAATGAGTGCTGTGGAGTAAACTGTGGTCTGTGGTTTGTAGCACTGCCGAACTGCACAACTAGCATGTATGGTTTCTGGGAAGTTGCTAACATACTATCAAGTGATGGCACTGTAGCAGTTCAACACTCTTACTCTTATCTATACTCTTGGTTTCATATAGACTAGACTGTGACATGCCATTACAATTTTCTGGCTGTTATGTTATACGCATAATTATAGCAGAAAGTTGTCTATGACTGTATATACATGTATTGTTATTGAAACTCACAGTTATTGATTCTTTCGCAGATTTGCAGACTTTGTATAGTACCAAGTAGCTGTTTCATGAGTACTTAGTGTCACATATATTTGGTCAAAACAATAATTTTAGTACATGAAACATCCGGTGGTGTATGTGTGTAATTATGTACATTCTCGTGTTTATACGTGTTGCTGTTAATTGTGTTGTGTAAGCCAGTTCACGTGTGCTGACTATATATTGTGACGTGGCCTATAAGAAGATGCCCCTTAGCATGCACATTTTATCAAATTGAATAGAACATACCTTAAGCTTCAAAATTATATCAAGATTGCCTATAAAGTTTGCACTTTCAATTAGCCTGAGATATTTTTGAGTAGTTGGTAAATAAATTTGCCGTGACATCATCATTGATATTCAAGTTAAAAGATTAATTTCTTTATATAAAAGATTATGGTCGTTCAGTGTGTGTCTCTTCAATATGCACCATTAATTTTGTTTAAAACATCGCTACCCGACGGCCAAAACTTTGTAGCCAGATAAAAGTTAAGCTTGGAATACTTGAAAGAAAAGCAGTTTGCCTAAACTTTAGCTAGCAAATTGTGGATACCCCTGATGTGGGAAATCGACAAAACGAAGTTCCATGATGAAGCTTATAATGTTTCTCATAAGGTCGTCGTCTCTGCTTGTGCCTGCATTGACTAACGCCACAACTGCTGCGTTATCCTAACGGAAGTGGAGTGACTGCATGGCCTTGCCACTCCTCACCCCATATTGCCACGGCAATGACAATGGGTCCCATGGATGTGGGCCATTTGAGCTGGAACCATGTAGAGCTGGGTATAGAATGCCTCACATGCATCCCCACGACCCCGACGAGTCCGAGGTGACAAGCCTGGTGGGGTGTAACTTATCAAACCGGGATATCGTTGCGACGCCATTCCAGTGTGCAATGTATAACGACCACCATCAAATGTCCGATCGAGCCAACATGCATGTTTAGGCGAATGTAGCGTTTAACTTCCATTGACAGGTTGATGACATTATTATAGGTGTCTTGATAGCCTTTAAGGAACAGCTCATTGTTCATTGTATAGTTTACAGTGTACAATAGTCTACTCTTCTTAGTTCTTCATAACATAAGCGCTAGACTTCCTGCCGACTCATCATTCAAGGATTCAAATTTCAAACAGTCAATATTCACGACCACTTAAGTGGTATGAATATTTAATTATAAGCCATACACACAAAGCATGTGTAAACAGTAAACAGAAATGCTTGGCTTCCTTATTCTTACATGTAGCAACACGTGGCTATTGACTTGCTATTCTCATAGCTATAACAATATATATATGTGGCCAAGCCTCGGAATCCACCTTTCCAATTTCCAGGAATAAGTGTTGCAAGAATGATGCTCGAGAGTATAGTGCGACTGTCAATGGTGTTATCATATAATCCAAGTGCTCGTCGCTAGGGGTTTTGAGAATGCTTTTGTTAACAATTTACGTTTCATATTCGTGTTCAATCATTGCTGTTTCTTGTCTCTTAAAGAAAAGGATCCATCCCATCCTGGTTCTGTTTTGACTCATTTAGTTGGACCAGTATAGTGTATATGGTTGAGAGGGTAGCCATTAATGTTATTTGTTTAAATCATAGGATAACGACTTGTCCAAGCCTGGATGCATCAAATGTTTGTATATTTGAAAGTATTTGGAAGCTTATAGAACCATATTTGTTGTAGACATAGTCACAAATACTGTCAGTTTGAGCTAGAGAGACTTACACTGCCATTACTTACAACACAATTATTGTAAACAGTGCAAGTATATAAATGTATAATTATACATGCAAGTCAATTGAAGTAAGTGCTCATTTTATGCTTCCTTGAACCCCATAACGTCAATGGAGCCTGTTGTCATTAATAGTGTCAGGTCCTCATGATCAATATAGAATTATTATACTGTGTAACTATATGCATGTGCATGTGTATACAACAAAAGCAGCTATATATTTACAATATAATTTTCACATGTCAAATCTGTACGATAGTCAGCTAGAATTCATAGTTAGATTCCAGTATTAGCAGATTCAAGTTTACAGGCTCTGGTCATCAAAACCAGAACTCTCCTCTCGATCATGTCCCCAGTCTTGGGATAAGTTGTCATGAGTTCATCTTCTAACACCTTCATGAGAGGAAGTCGAACTTCACGATTGAGACGAGCTTCCCTTTCGCGCTCTGTTTTATCGAAAGGTGACTTCGGAAAATGTCCCAAGAAGGTATCTGGCCAGGTATCATGCGGTTCTAATTTCTTCCAATTTCCAGGGAGTCTCCTAAGAAATGAGGAAACATTTAATGTCTCCTGGGGCTTAATTCGAACTGTGAGATAGAAAAAATCTTGATGGGTGTTATGTGTATCCTCTTGTTGAGCATTGCCTTGTTTCATGACTTTTCCGATATCACTCGCCTGGATAGTATCTTCATTCATGTCATAGCTGTGGTAGAGGCAAGCTCGGCTGAAAATGACCTTGGTGTCTGTCAGGTCACTAGCAATTGGGGATCGAAGCTTTTCGTTGATCATCTTCTCCCTGACATCTTCGCTTGTTTCTTCTGCCAATGGGTACTTAATTATTGTAAAGCCTAGCCATTCCTGATCTATCAATGTAAAGAAATCATCACCCACAAATGTTTTGAAACGTTGAACAATTTTGTCTGCAATATGATGTTTGTCTTCAGAACCTCGGAAGTAGAAGTAATCAATATGTTTATTTTGATCTGTTGGTGGAGAATATTCTTCTTTCAATTTCTTTCCAAAGTCATCCGTGGTTATAAATGATATGTTCTGTTCCATTGTTTTTTGATAAAGACTTGGTAAGGAGTTGCTCTCTTTCTTAGGCATGCACTGTCAGGTCGGTGTGTTACACTTTCCTAGCTAATTTGCTAACTATATATATAGCAGGAATTTATCTGTGACTGTAATTATATACAATTTACTGATTCTTTTTCACTATACTGTAGCTGTAAGTATTATAGTAGTACTTAGCCTTTCCATGATTGATACACGGGATAGTACCACATATTTGGTCAAAATTAATATTAGTCACGTAAAGCTATATATACTTCACTGCCGTGTGTTTAGCTCCTATATATATTGTTTGACAATACAATGCTAAATGTTTGTAACAATGTTGTTATAATGGTTGTGCAATACCTGTTGAATAGGAAGCCAAAAGGATAGTACACGCAATGTAGTGTACAGCAACAATCACACATGTCAGTGTCCATGTGATTTAGAAGCCCTCTGGGCTTCTAAATCCCATAGACACCTCCAAAACAGTGTCTAACTATTGTGTAGTCAGCTAGTCCTAAATGTATAAGCATTGTTTCAGAGCTGTGTGACCAAGTTTGTTTGTTTGTGTGTGTTCATAGGTCGATCACTAGAAATATTAGTAAGGTAAACGTGTATACATACATAATTATATGTTTAACAGTAATGTGCTTGCACCCAATTTAATCTGTGATCTAAGAAACTGAAATCGAAAGTGTATTTGGTTAAGAACATTCATGCAATGTTGTCATGTGGTTATAATATAATTGTCTCTGCATGCAGAGTCATTAATTTTGCTCGTTCACAAAAAAAAAACTAATTATGCATATGTGCGTATTGAGTGTCATATATAGTATTAGAGTTAGTTTCCACTTCTTACAAAAACAATCACAGAACGGCATATGTATTTCTTAGAATACTCTGACAAAAATTAGACCATCAGTTAGGATGTGGCCTCTTTAATTATCGGGGTGTATTTACAAGCTCGTGTTATTATAACCTGAACTTTTGGCTTCAGGTCATTAAGCTTCATTTCTTCAAGCTTAGCTTCCAATCTTTGAATGAGAGGCATTCGTACTTCCCCGTTGAGTATTTTCTCCCTCTCTCGTTCTGTAATTGGTTGCAGTTTCTTTGGAAAAAAGCCGAAAAATGTTCCTGGCCACGTTGTTTGAGGTTCCACTGCTTCCCAATCTCCCGGTAGTGTTTTGAGCACTGCTAATGCCTCAATGTGCACCTTTTTGTCCTTTATCGTACATTGTTTTGTGTCACTGCTTTCCTCTCCGATAACAGCTTGTACAAAAAGAAAAAATATTCGATGTGAGCGGTTTCACTGACATTTTGCTCATACACGTTTTTCATAATTTCCCCGATCTTGTCTGTTGTTAACCCCTGGCTGCTAGCGCATTTCATATCCTTTGTGTACAGACAAGCTCTACTAAACTTGATATGGATGTCAGGACCGTGTTCGCTCAAATCCGTAATCAAAGGCTTTCGAATAGTATCGTTTATCTTGAATTCAATTTTGCGTTCATCATTCGTTGTTGCTTCTGAGTTCTGAAAGAAAAGGACTCCATCCCATCCTGCCACTGATTTGACCCATTGATTCGGACCTATAATACGGTTGATGGTATCAAGTGCTTCTTTTTCAGAGTTACTTATTTCTTGTCCAAGCTTGATGTAGAAGCATCCAATATGTGTATTGTTTGGAGGCTCAGAACCATACACTGCAAAAACACTTTTGTTATTGTGACACAGTTTGCTACCAGCACAAAATGTTATCTTGACAAAACGTTTGTCAATTTCCTGCAATTATTGTTATAACGACAAATCATAGTTTATTTAACTATTAATATAGTTTATCTAACTATTAATATTTGTTATTATAATGGTAGATTGTTATTTGAACACATGTGTTGTCATTTTGTCGAAGCATTGTTGATCTCACATTTAGTGGAAGTTACCGTTCATTGTCAAATTAACATTAATGTGTGACAATAACAAATTATAAAGTTACAGCTAGAACTCTACTAAAAGATACGTGCAAGTTTGCATCACTGATTTCAACCTACTCAACCTATACTCGATTACCCTAGCTCGTAATAAATTGTCTACACAGAAACATCTCAGTTGCCCTGATGCTTATATCTTTGCATGCTCATGTTCAATTGTGTATGTAGCAATTGGAGACTTGTGACTGGGCATGGTAAGTTACAGTGGCAGTGAAGAAGTTAGGAGCCTCCAGAGTCCTTCAGTGCAGTGCAGTGCAGGCAGCCTTCTCTCTATAGCCTCCTTCACTAGGCCTGGCCTGAAGAGCGGCCTGGGATCGAGCTTCTCTCTAGCCTCTAACTCTAGCTAGTCTCGAGGCCAGGAGAGTTTGGCCTCGAGACTATAATTATAAGCTGTAACTATAGGTGTGGCATGAGGGGGCGTTCAGGAATAACAGGGCAAGGCCTCAAACATACTTAGCACATGGTGCTTGCAGCTGCACCGGACTGCAGCTGCTCATGCAGCTTTAATTTATACTATCATATCACTGACTGCATGCCTGTACCCCTGGCCCTGGGCTACCATGTTCCATGTACACCAGCTAGGATCTAGGAGTCAAGAGTCACCTGCATCTGCAGCTTGAAAGAAAAGACAATTGCAAGTTAGTCAGTGCTCATTGCTAAACTCAACTTATTGCCCAATACTCTCTTTCAGATTTTCTTAAGAGTAGATATAGTACCACCATCTCAAAGAAAAAAGTTAAGTTCCATTGCATGCTGTTGGCGCATGGCATGTACATGATCCCAAAACTCTCTGAATTCACAGTTTACAAATCACTGCTATACCGTATCGGCGTATAACTCCACCATGTACCAGCTTCAAAGAAAAAGGATTTAAGGTATGTTGCTCATTGCTAAATAAATGTGTTTACGTGTTTCTTCCAGCTGCAGATTTTACCGTACCTCGGCCCCACAATGTGTACCAGCTAGGAGTCTACTTAACCACCTTCATCGACTTCAAAGAAACGACTTGCAAGTTATGCCAGATTCCATAAAACTATATAGCTAGCTAGAGGGCAACTGTCCCTGGTTTCGACCTTCATCTGTAGCATACTGATTTACGAGTTTGTGTCTTCATGCACTGGTTTCGACTGGTCAACTTCGTCCATGGGGTGATAGCTAGCATTGTAATTTACCAGTTTGTGTGTATGTGTCCTCACGTGTCAGTTACACTGGTTTCGACTGGTCAACTTCGTCCATGGGGTGATAGCTAGCATACTGATTTACGAGTTTGTGTGTATGTGTCCTCATGCGTCAGTTACACTGGTTTTGACTGGTCAACTTCGTCCATGGGGTGATAGCTAGCATTGTAATTTACCAGTTTGTGTGTATGTGTCCTCACGTGTCAGTTACACTGGTTTCGACTGGTCAACTTCGTCCATGGGGTGATAGCTAGCATACTGATTTACGAGTTTGTGTGTATGTGTCCTCAAGCGTCAGTTACACTGGTTTTGACTGGTCAACTTCGTCCATGGGGTGATAGCTAGCATTGTAATTTACCAGTTTGTGTGTATGTGTCCTCACGTGTCAGTTACACTGGTTTTGACTGGTCAACTTTGCCCATGGGGTGATAGCTAGCATACTGATTTACGAGTTTGTGTGTATGTGTCCTCACGTATCAGTTATACTGGTTTCGACTGGTCAACTTCGTCCATGGGGTGATAGCTAGCATACTGATTTACGAGTTTGTGTGTATGTGTCCTCAAGTGTCAGTTACACTGGTTTCGACTGGTCAACTTCGTCCATGGGGTGATAGCTAGCATACCGATTTACGATTTTGTGTGTATGTGTCCTCACGTGTCAGTTACACTGGTTTCGACTGGTCAACTTCGTCCATGGGGTGATAGCTATAGCATACTGATTTACGAGTTTGTGTGTATATGTGTCCTCACGTGTCAGTTACACTGGTCAACTTCGTCCATGGGGGTGATAGCTTATACTATTTACATTTTTCACTACATATGTGTTGGTAACTATAGTGACTTCAATCTTTTGTTCTGTAGGGGCTTATTGTGACGAAAATGATCTGAGGGATGTAGCGTTCATGAAACCAAACGAAACGCCTGCAGTTCACTGTACTGGAATTTCAAGAAACGCTAAGTGATGAACACTAAAAACAATTTACTGACAGAAGAAATGTATTGTGATGCATGTCATGTGATCCAGTGATCTTATTCTATCATAAACTCATTGTTACCGTTTGACCTTCTGCATGTGCATACGTGCGCGAGAAAACAATTAATTAAATGACAAAGGTATAGTGTTAATTTAACAAAGAAATTCACTTTATAGCAGTGTTAATTCAGCATTCACTTTGCTATTTTGACATAGAAGTACAATAAATTGGTGAAATTCAGATGACATAATACTTTGTTGTTTTGACATAATTTCTTTGCTTGAATGACAAAACATTGTAGGTTGTTTTACCTTTGTCATTCTAACAAATATTATTCTGTCATGTGAGATTCATCACCGGGACAAACTTTTGTTTGTTAAATTAACAAAAGTGTTTTTGCAGTGTACTCTTTGTGTAGGTAATCACCAATGTCGTCAGAACCATACTCTTTGTGTAGGTAATCACCAATCTCGTCAGTTTGTAGTAGTTGCCCTGCCATTTCATTCCTTGTAGGTAGATTTGAAGTTGCCATGCTCTGCAAAAATCCCTTCGTATATGTGGCCGGTGTGTGCCAGGCACTTGCTTACAATTATTAGCTATCTATATTATATAGCGGAAAACTGTCTGTGACTATATAATTGTAAAGTTGAAGCTGGTAATATACTGGCAGAGATTTGTGGTTGTAATAGCAGTCCTTGTCTAAGTGAATGTATTCCGTTCTCCTTGATTAGTTGATCAAAACAATCCATCGTCTATATCTTTATAGTCATAATTATACAACATCCGGTGTATGCAACTATAATTATGTATTGTATATGCATACTTATCTGAACGTGACAGTCACCGTCACTGTACTGTTTTGTCTGCATTCACATACTTGTACAACACCCCCACACAATATGAATGTCAAATAGCTCTCTGTCGGCCACTTTTAAGTTTGAGCTAGTAATTTACAACCCACACTATTATGTACTGCATTAACTAAAGCTATTCAATTTTGTTTTAACAGTCACTCAGAAGTTAGATTTTGAAAGTGGAGCTGTTGTTTATTGCACATGCAGTTACTCAGTTTACTTTATACAACAAGCACTATATATATATATATATAGACTTCCTGTCGGCTCATTCAAAGATTCAAATTTCAACCATTTATGTGGATAAGCAAATACATTGTTACAGTATCTGGCCACAATTCTGAGGGGTCACCCCATTAAGTGCTGCATGTTGTTATTCGTATGAAATGACCCATGTACCGTAGTCATATATACTAAATTAGTTCCCAGACCTTTTGACGACACTCACAATATATTCTCAGGTAGCGACTGACATAGCAGTGTTTCCCTTAAATCAGGGAAGCAGGGCAATGTGCCCACTTTAAAAAAAAAGTAGTGTGGTATGTTTTTTTCTTTTTATGCATAGCATACAGAGGGACTGTCAATTGCAAATTGCATCAGAACTGATCTTGATAGCCTATAATGCTTGGAAACCACAGCTGCAGCCACCCCCACACAGAAGCTTCGAGGATGAGGTTTGTCTAACCATTGTGGTTCAATCGTATAAAAGACTAGCTCCCACACATGTTTAATCATTGTAACTTAATTGGTGGATATATAGTGGTTTTCTGCTTACTGTATAATAGTACATACACTTCTCCCTACAACGTCTATACTTGGTGGTATGATTCGATCATCATGCCCTTTTATAGTGTGCGTACTGTAATAGCACACGTAATTGTTCCTATACATGTACATGTCCGTAAAGGTGAGCTTAGAATACATGTATGCTGTGCACTGTATAATACAATTGATGGTTTAAGAGCCTGAGAATGTTGATTACACTAATAAATGTTAAGAAAACGTATATATATCCGGTGGAACTTGCGTATATACATGTAGACTATGCATGGATTAACAAAAACTATGATTTAATTGCTTCAGCTACAGAACTGCATGTACGTGCAAAAACATCATCTCCCTGGTGACCTTTTATCACCGGCCACTATATAATATTATATGAAGTGTATCCAAGGGCCGTACTTATACTATATACACCATGTATAGTACTACAATAGGCTGAAATGCTAGGAAACTTTGGAATCTATTATACCCTGGATGGACTGCACTGTACTGTGAGCATTGTGTTCCTAGGCTGATTTTTTTGCTTGATAATTAAGGAATAATTATGCTCCATTTCAGTTTGGGAAAATAGCCGATAAACATGAGCAGCTATGTGACCTGCGGTTCCACTGCCCTCCAATCTCCAGCTATAGGATACTGTGAAAGCATGAAAGGGTACATCCATGTCCACTTTCACTGATGGAATACGTCCTGTTACTAAAATCCTTTGTACTTGCAAGCACACATATAGACATTGCCGTATATATATTCACGTTTGTTATTGTTCTAGACTTTAGGCGACAATATATACATGTAGTTGCATATCAGGACATGGAGGACATTTTTGTCCTTTCACACTATCTCACACCTATAAATGCTGCAGGATTTACATTGAATGAATTAATATAGGTCTATACTTTCTGATATCTTCAGTTCAATTAATAAGCTGCCACCATTCACAGTGTATATAAATACAAAGCTCATTGAATACGTGTACTCAAAATACATGCACTGTTACACAAAACATATTTGGCAAAAAGTGCTATACTTCAATCATATAGTGTGTGTGTGTGTGTGTGTGTGTGTGTGTGTGTGTGTGTGTGTGTGTGTGTGTGTGTGTGTGTGTGTGTGTGTGTGTGTGTGTGTGTGTGTGTGTGTGTGTGTGTGTGTGTGTGTGTGTGTGTGTGTGTGTGTGTGTGTGTGTGTGTGTGTGTGTGTGTGTGTGTGTGTGTGTGTGTGTGTGTGTGTGTGTGTGTGTGTGTGTGTGTGTGTGTGTGTGTGTGTGTGTGTGTGTGTGTGTGTGTGTGTGTGTGTGTGTGTGTGTGTGTGTGTGTGTGTGTGTGTGTGTGTGTGTGTGTGTGTGTGTGTGTGTGTGTGTGTGTGTGTGTGTGTGTGTGTGTGTGTGTGTGTGTGTGTGCGGCTTCTAGCCATGTTTTCTTAGATTTTAATTTGTGGATTTGCAAAACAATTAATGCTTCATTCTCAGGTTATGCTTACTTGGAATGCCATTGCAGCCTTTTCAGAAGAGTGCGTATAGACCATGGATTGAGTGTTGCTACTCTATACTTAGTAGTTAGCTCTGCACTAGAACGCTAGCTATTGGTAGCTGCAAGAGTGAGAAGAGAGCTGCAAGGCTCTGCTCTGCTGATGCAGCCATTAATTTTACACTTGAAATTTTGGCATCAACGTTTTTAATGGTCAATCATCCCACTTTTTGGATTCCGCCTGCATGCAGCAAAATGTATGCAAAAATGTTCTTGAAGTTCATCATGATGCTGTATAGCGCGAAATTTTCTAGGGGCTTAATTTCCGCAGATTTATTGGGTTAGAATTCTACACGAAAAGTTAAGTCCACGAAAATTGTTCTTTAATTAGAATTACCTGCTATCATGCAAAGATTTAAAGGCGTGGCTTCCGGTAAGCAGTCATTCCGCGAACATTGTGCAACGAAATGGCTTTTAGAGGCTAATCCACGAAATATGAATGCCTCGAAAATTTCGCGCTATGCGGTATAATGTGTATTGCTATAATAGAGCTTTAGCTTTGACACCTCCACCGAGGCATCAGCACCCGCGGTGTTTCATTACTTCAATGTTTATGGCGAATGAGCAAAAATTTGACAATTTGCAATCTAATTTTAGCGATATGGCAAGGATCCATACGAACAAGTATACAGTATAAGTGATTATTATTTTTGCAATGGTTTGCGTGATTGTGATTGATGCTCGCAAAACATTGCGGTGACGGTAAGTACCGTAACGGTATAACTCATTGTTTTATGCTAGTGTTCACTTTCTGCTTTGCTTTTCACTTTCGTAATCTAATAATAGTCACACATCGTTGAATGCACATTATACATTATGTTGTTGAGTCAGCAGGTGGTTAAGCTTGAGTAGTTGTGAACATGATTGCGGTAACCACAAACATAACAATACTATAGCTAGCTGCACGTTACAGTAGAACCTCGATTATCCGGCTTGGCAGTTTTCTTTTTAATCAGATTAAATAATTCAGAAAATGGGCGTGTCCCTCAATGCGCACAGCTGTTACCATGGAGACATGCCTGCTTATCTTTTGCGCATGCGCAGACAACCATGTGGCACTGCTGTTTTATCAATAAAGTGGCTGGATCAAGGCATGGTTTATATATTCGATTATCTGGCATATTCACTTATCCGGCCTACTTCTGGAACCAAGGTGTCCGGATAATTGAGGTTCTACTGTACTGTAAGCATCATAATGATATTCACGGGCAAGTATGGTTGTTGTGCATAATTATCGGTCTAAGAAGAAATTCCTGGACCAATTAGACGAGCTTACATTGGAACTTGACCAGGCGTTCTTTCAGATAACAAACGGCTGGTGTCGAGGCTATAGTAGAGCCTTGCAGCTCTCTTCTCATTCTTGCAGCTACCAATAGCTAGCGTTCTAGTGCAGAGCTAACTACTAAGTAGAGTAGCAACACTCCATGGACAAGTTTTTCTACGCACTCTTCTGAAAAGGCTGTAATGGCATTCCAAGTAGGCATAATTCGAGAACGAAGCATTATTTTGCAAATCCACGAATTAAAATCCAAGCTATAAGCCTATAGAAACTCTTACGTGCACGTCTACACAGACAGACACACACACAAACACTACCGTATATCCCGCTTGCGCAAGCGCACCAAGGCATAAAAACAATCACAAAAACTATAAAAACACATTTTATATACGTACATGTACATTCAAATACGTGAATGTAGTGTAGGAAGACCTTTATCACACAAATAAGTCTAACAGTATAATTATACTAACTCTCAACGTATGTCGAAACATCAATGCGTTTAGGATGTGTCCATTTTTATTGGTGTGTATTTGCAAGCTCGTGTTATTATCACTTGAACTTTTAGCTTCAGGCCAAGGCTCTCATTGTATTTCTTATCATCAAGCTTAGCTCCCAATCTTTCAATAAGAGGCATTCGTACCTCCCCATTCAGTATCTTCTCTCTCTTTCGCTCTGTCATCGGTTGCATTTCCTTTGGAAAAAAGCCAAAAAATGTTCCTGGCCATGTTTCTTGAGGTTCGACTGATTTCCAATTTCCCGGTAATTTTTTGAGCTCTTCTAAAGCCTTACTGTGCACCTTTTCTTCTTTTATGTTAACTTGTTTTGTGTCGCTGCTTCCTTCTCTGACAACAGCTTGTACAAAAAGATAGAAGTATTCGATGTGGGTGCTTCCAATGTCATCGTGCTCGTACACGTCTTCCATAATTTTTCCGATCGTGTCTGTTGTTATCTTCTGATTGCTCATACATTTGTTATCTTTTTCTTTGTACAAGCAAGCTCTACTAAACATAATATGGCTAGGGCTTTGTCCGCTCAAATCTGTAATCAAAGGAAATCGAATAGTATCGTTTATATTTGCTTCAATTTCGCGTTCATTTTTCGCTGTTTCTGCATGGGCCCGAAAGAAAATGATTCCATCCCATCCTGGCTCTGTTTTGACCCAATGACCCGGACCTAGTATACGGTTGAGGGTAGCAATTGCTTCTTTTTGTTGGCTCATGGGAGATTCACTAATTTCTTGTCCAAGCTTGATGTAGAAGCATCCAATGTGTGTATTTGGAGGCTTAGAACCATACTCTCGTTGTAAGTACTCACCAATATCATCAGTTTGACCTACTTGCACTGCCATTTATTTCGTTATATCGATAGATTTGACCCTGCATGCATAGACTCAACTGCTTTATAGCTAAGCTATTATCATCGTGTTTAATGAAGACTTAGTAAATTAAACTCTTTTTAGTTCTGTAATAATTAAGTTACTTTAGTGAGTCAGCAGTTACTTTTATGGCAAAACCATCACGTGCGTGACCTGTTATACTTACACTATATATATATATAGACATTGCCATAATTACATTTGTTATTGTTCTAGACTTTTGCACACACAATACATGTATAGTTGCATATGATGCAATTATCAAGTCTAATTGGTCAGAAATACATGTAACATGTACGTACCGTATATATATATAGGCTATATTTTGAGCGTATAAACGTTTGTGGTTTTTGCTGATTAATTAAGCATGTACCACAAACAATTATACCCACGAATATTATTATCACTGGCATGTATGCATGCATGCTGCAGAAAGGCTCGAAAAGTTTTTTCTGCGAAAGTCCCTCGAAATATACCCGTTATACAGTATAGCATTATGAATGTATTTTGAAAACAATCAGTCATTAACTGCCATGCACTTACATACATAATTGTATGTACAACACAGTAAAAACAGATTCGTTATAATAACATAAAACATCTCAAATAAAATGCATCATTTGAAATTTAATGTAGAAATGACATAAATTTCTGTCATTTCTACATTAAATTTCAAATGATGCATTTTATTTGAGATGTTTTATGTTATTATAACGAATCTGTTTTTACTGTGAAACATTGAATTAAGTGTTGGATGTATTTGCAAGCTCATGTAATTTTTTTTAGCCACCGCTCAGAGTAACATTTAGCTTTCAATCTTTCAATAAGAAGCATTCGTACTTCCCTGTGTGAGTACCTTCTCTCTCTCTCGTTCTGACATTGGTTGCATTCCCTTTGGAAAAAATCAAAAAAATTTTCCTGGCCATGTTGTTCGAGGTTCAACTGATTTCCAATCTCCCGGTCTTCCGGTAGTGTTTTGAACTCTTCTAAAGCTTCACTGTACACATTTATGTTGTTGCCATTTTTTTTCCAAAAAATCTTAGAATAGCTATGAATCATTCGTGGTTGAGCAATATCTATAGTCACTTCGTGGATAATATTTTCGTAGTTGCTGCTAGGCAAGGTCCCTTCATTCGTAGGGAAAATATTCGTGGTCAGAGTTTCAACCACGAAAACCAAGATTATTTTGCCCTACGAAAATTACCAGCTACACGGTATACACTGAAAATGCTATAGCTATATAATTACCGTATAGCGGGTTAATTTTCGTGGGGTAAAATATTCGTTATTTTCATGGGCAGGCTGACCTCCATGAAATTTTAACATAGGCGTGGCTTATCGGAACGTAGGAATGCCGTGCAGCCACGAGACTAAACGAAATGTTTACTCACGAAAACCACCTTTTCTTGAGTTGAACGAATTTTTTCCCCCACGAAACTTACCCGCTATACGGTATACAGTCTGTGGAAAGTGTCGAGGACAAGAAATATGATAGAGTGGAGCTAAAAAAAAGTTATGATACTGAAAGGAGGAATCTGGCGCTCGACAAAACCATGGACGTACAGGTGGGTGTGGTCTATATCTGTATTGGGGATGGAGAAATGAGGTGCACATGTTTGTACCAGAGGAGGTTGGCCACGCGTCATCATTTATGTGACATTCCTAAGGTTTCTGCTTACGTTACTATATAGACTGAATAACTGTAGAAAAAGTTATGGCTGCTCTTGCTTTGCTGAGCTTATAACACCTGACTTGCTCTATAGCTCTTGTTGGACCAGGTGTTAAGCGGCCTGTCATCGAGGATAGTAGAGTACCTTCCAATTAGATGCGACCCTCTAAATGTGTGACACCGCAAGACTTCAACCTCCAAAAGAAACGACCTCTGGCTTTGTAATTATTTTTTAATCGAATAAGTACGGTACATTATTTACACTCACAGCATGTAGCAATTGCCTTAATTACTACGAATCCAATTAGTGGTTTATGTAAGCCAACGCATTGCAAGCTTGATTGCACATGCACCAAACAATTGTTTTGCCTGCGTGCAACAGAATCAAAACAAACGCAGAGTACTACACAAACGAAACAGAAACTTTAATTTGGCCTCTACTGTATAATTATGCACACTCATTTGCAGATGTTGGGGTTCTCTAGAAACAGTCACCAAGCAACAGCTGCACGATACCAGTGTGTACTTGGAATGCAAGCAAAGAACCACATAACGTGAACACCATGCATTAGGTAAAATATTCGTGGTCATGCAGAGTTTCAACCACGAAACCACACAGCAACTTCGAGGACGAGGTTTGTCTAACCACCATGGTTCTTTAATTATCAAACCATTAGTGTTTTGTGGTCCTTCTACTTCCTATTACCGGTATACCATGCACTCCCACACACACACTCATGCACATGCAGCTTGAGCCCTCCTCAGAGTCTGTGTTGGTAGTCAGAGCTCTCAACTCCAGTCCATCACACTCTCAATCAGTGGAGGTCAGTTTACTGTACACGTGTAGTTGAAAGCACAGCTGCATTCACTATACAAATACTCACAGATTTGAGTCATGCATAATTACTATACATGCATGTATGTGAGAGATGCACGTTCAAAATTGACATTGTCTTACACTTAAATTGCGCACTCTGGAATTCTTTACAGTATGTAAATTATGTAGGTATTGAACAGTCCTTTTGGTTTTATGAACACACTTGGTCTATAATCTTAGATTAGCTGTACTCTGGGCTGCTGTATATATACACGTAGTACAGTGCATGTATAGTTACAACTGTTTTAGGTACATGTTCAATATTATGATACTGGCACGAATACCAGGTAGATGATATAATTATTTATACACACTCCCCTATAGGTGTCCTGACAGTGTTAAGTAAACTGTAATACTTATCGTTTGTTGTTTATTACACTGTCACTCTGCATGAGTGTTTATTCACAACACTAGCACTAGACTTCCTGCCGACTCGTTAACAATCATTCAAATTCCCATGACCACCTAAGTGGATAAGCAAATATTTGGCCACAATTCTGAGGTGTCACCCGTTAATGAGCCGTGTACCTTGTACATTTATACACATGCTTAAATTTCCTAGACTTTAGGCGACACACACACACACACACTTTTAATGAATATTCATGAGTGACCACAATACCCTAACCTTAATTGCTATATACATCTAACAATTGATACGAAAATAATAATTTTTGTCACACAGTGCTGAACTAGCTTGATATATGTACGTATGTACTATTGTAAGTGTTTTTTAATTCCTCGCCTGTACATATATGTGACAGGCTCTGGGAAAACAGACCAATTGGAGCAGATATTGGTATTGAGCAATAGCCAGATTTATAGACTATACAGTGTATAATCTCATAATTTTTTTATTGGCTTATAGTTATTTACAGTCTTTCTACTATCTCTCTGCAAAATTTCTTTCCACCAAAGTGCTTCGTCTAAGCTGCCACCATTACCTTACTTTTCCCAATTTAGCACTCTTTGAGTGGGCGTTTCTCAATACTGCAGTTTTACAACTTCGAGTTTCCAACGCGCATAACTCAGGCATAGAACGAGGTATATGCAAACTAACCATATCAATGGTAGGCAATTCTTTGCTCTATCATCTGGTATATAGATCGCAAAAATTATAGCTTGCGCCAATTGGTCTGTTTTCCCAGAGCCTGTCACATATACTGATATAGTGCAATTTACATATTTGTGTATGTGCAAGCACGTGTGAACACAATACTAACAAGTTTCTCTGGCAGAGGTATGCCCTGGGCCTGAAACTCCATGATTTGTATTCACTAATCGTATTCATAACTGTTATAAATGTCCTTGATAGTACATATAATTATATTTACCAAGTAATGCTCTTGATACAACTATCAAGCTACATATAGCCTTTTGCTATTACCCTATGGGCTTCACATAACATGCAGGGTTTCTGCTTAGTAAACAGGTGTACAGTATAAGTCACTACCTTGCTCAACGAATATGTACATCTATAGTAGCATGTATTTGTGGCCATGTATATACATGCAGGTATAAGTCAGTTCCTACAAAGTCATATAGTTCCTTGTGTTTGTACATCTATTGTTTTATCGCTCACACTTTGTATATACACATATTCAATACACAATGTACGTATTGTGTGTATTGACTAATGATCTAGCTAAGTGAAAATTCTGAACGAGAGAGCTACTGATCACTCTAAACATGTTTACTAAACATGTTTACTGGTGCCAATGATAATTTTGTCCTTTACAGTGTCACTCACTGTGTACTATACTGGTACTATGCTGATGATATAGCTATATTCAGTCTTTATACACACTCCCCTAGGTGTCCTGACAGTGTTAAGTAAACTGTAATACATTATAAGGAATAACAGCTCAGTGTTTGTTGTTTATTGTACAGTATACGTAACTCTGCATGAGTGTTTACTTTATTCACAACACTAGCACTAGACTTCCTGCCGACTCATTCAAACATTCAAATTTCAAAGTTCAAATGCCCAGTACTCATGATCACCTATATAAGTGGATAAGCAAATATTTGGCCACACCAGTTATGTCAACTCACACTCTATATTACACTCTATATTAACTCCAGTCCAAATTCATAATTATTCTGAGAAGTGAAGTTGGCTGTCCATTCTGGAACAGTTTGCTTTATTCACAATACTGCATGACTACAGACTTTCTGCTGACTCATTTAATTTTCAAATACCCAATTATGACTATCTATATAAGTGAATAAGCGAATATTTGGCCACAATTCTAAGGTGTCACCCATTAAGTGTTGAATGACCCGTGTACCTTGTATTCATTTGCTAATTAGTTCCTAGACTTTTGACGACACACACACACACACACACACACTGAAAACTGCACACACACATATACATGCAGTAAGCATAATTTTAGTGATGGCATATTTGAAATGGTTGTGTAACAGTGTATCCGTGCGTGCATAGATAATATAGTGCTTACGAGTACTTTTTATTGAGCAAATCTTATGTATACAATATTTGTGTAACAACAGCATATCCCTGTGTGCATATATATAAAATCTACTTTTCAAGCTGTATACACATGTATAATCATAATTATACATACCGTATAGCGGGTAATTTTCGGGGGACAAAATATTCGTGCACGTGGTTCAGAAATCTTGAGACATTTCGTGGGTAATATTTTCGTGGTTGGAGTTTGCACTGCAGGTAAAGGTAGGCAAGGTCGCTTCATTTGTGGGTAAATATTCATGGTCAGACCTTCAACCACGAAAACCACGAATTTTGCCCCACGAAAATTACTTTGTGGTGTCAAAATAAGGAATGCAGAATGCATGAATCTCATTATAACTATGTGCTTCTCCCACGTAACAAATCAGTTATTATTGCATAATCACTCATGCAATATGCCAGATATTGGCTCAGTATACCGTATTACTAGAATATTTTGCGGGTGAAAAACCTTTGCGAATGAGCCAAATCAGCAGAAAATTTGACCCTTTGCAATCTAACTATTGCGTTCTGGCAAGGATCGTGTGTATTTACTAGTAATAATTTAGGTTTTGCGGATTTTATTGTTATGAATTGATCAACCCTCGCAAAATTCTCAAATGTTTGATGCTCGCAAAACATTCTAGTAATACGGTTGTAATTAGTGGTCGAGGGCCATACTACTCGTGCTCACGCAATAACTAATACATATTCTACCTAATTTCGTCTATAATTGTTTTTTCATGGCATGCAAAATTTCTAGACAAAGCAGTTAACGCGAAAATTAAAACTGGAATAAAAACTCACACGCACCGGTATTTCATGTGCAAGCTATTGGTGGGTGTGGTTTCCTGGCATCACGACATTTCTGCTGAGGGCTTTGGAATCAAATAGCAAAAATTTCCCACTATATATATACTATCTGGATGTCCGTATATCTTGTCCTTGCAAATCCGTCATTTAAGATTTATCTCTTCTTTGTGTTTACGGTCATCGTTAAAGTGTATATGTCTCTCTTTATGTCCATTTGTGTAAACGCATATAGTGTGTGCTACCTATATATAAAGGGTCATGTTAATAATATTAACAATAATTTATATAGTTCTTTATGTTGATGAATGCAAAATCACAAACTATAAACACCATAAAACACTTTAATATAGTATAAACACGTTCTTGTCACACAGCATATACATCTACTCACTAACTACCTATATAATACAGGTCTACAAACATCGATTTGTTTAGGATGTTGTTTCCATTCTTTCTTCTGTGTATTTGCAAGCTCGTGTTATTATGACCTGAACTTTTGGCTTCAGTAATGAGTAAGTTTCATTTCTTCATGCACTTAATATTAGCTCCCAATCTTTCAATAAGAGGCATTCGTACTTCCCCGTCGAGTATATTTTCCCCTTCTAATTTCCCAATCGAATTGCACAGTTTACTTCCTGTTCTTGACTTTTGGCGACAATAGTTACATGTGCATTATTGTGGATTTAAAGTAGAACTCCTTTGTAGTAATATATAGTTGCCAAGTATTGTTTTATCGGGCTGGCCTTTTGTCATTACCATGCATAGGCTTCACACCACAGGGCTTCTGCGTGTTTAGTAAACATGCAGGTGTGCAGTATATGTCACTGCCAAATTGCTCCACGGATATATACGTATATACATGTATATGTAACATGTGTTGTGGCCATGTACATGCACAAGTAATATATAGTTCCTACATACTTCCTCATGTTTGTAGACATGAACTTATTGCACATTACACCTTCTATTGTTTCATTGCTCACACAACATGTCTGTTGCTATAGACGTATTCAATTTACAGTGTCACTCACTGCATGTGTATACCGGTATACTATGTTATAGATAGTACATGGGCATGAGGTATCTATGTGTTATAGTGTCCCATATCACGAGGGCTTTGCCCGAGGGATGAGGGACACTATAACCATAGATACCGAATTATGCTTGTGACAATGGACCCAGAACTGTTAAAATCATTGGCTCTTAGTGTTCCTCGTAGAGACAAGAAAAGATACTGGTGATCCCTACCATCAACCCAGCAAACACTATAGAAACTGGTAGTGAAAAAACTGAATAGCCATAGCTAATTATCATGCAGAAATTATCATTTTTGTACATTCAAAAATTGTACTTGTACTTTATATCCTCAAGCTTATAATTCCCTGGGAAACTATGAGATTATGGCTCATAATTCCCTGCTAAACACACACAAGTGGGATCTAAATATACATACTGATGATATAGCTATTCAATACACACTCCCCCAGGTGTCCTGACAGTGTTAAGTAAACTGTAATACATCAAGGTAGTTACAGCTTATTGTGTGTTGTTTATTGTATTCACAACACTAGCACTAGACTTCCTGCCGACTCCTTCAAGCATTCAAATTTCAAATTTCAAATTCCCAATAATTCGTGACCATCTAAGTGGATAAGCAAATATTTGGCCACAATTCCGAGGTGTCACCCGTTAACTAGCTGTGTACCTTGTACATTTATACACTTGCTTAATTATAGTTAAATTTCCTTGACTTTTAGGCAACACACACACTTTAGTATTATATGCTATTGTTTTATCCCTGTGTGCATAGATAAAAGTACTTAGTACTTTTGCATACAGTACATTGAGCTTTGTATGCAATGTGTTTGAGTGATAGTTTCACCACTCAAATGCACCACAATTAAACTGTCAAAATACAAACACGTGAATGCACGTTTGTCGCAGTCATGCTATCTATACCCTATTTTCATTTCATTGGTGTACGTTTGCAAGCTCGTGTGATTATGATCTGAACTTTTAGCTCTCCAGGCCAAGACTGTCGTGAAGCTTCTTACGTTCAAGCTTAGCTTTGAATGAGAGGTATTGCAGGGTACCTTCCCGTAGTTTTAATTGTTGCATTTTGAGTGGGCAGATCAAAGGAAACACTGTGCCAATATCTGCCATATGGCACAGGTCAAGCCTTGAACTGTGCCACTATCTAGATACTGGCATAGTATGGCTGAAGTTACCTAAAGCCCACTCTCCACCCAGTAACCTGAAACGGTCCCTTTTATAGTATAACACTGTTAAACAGATTCAGTGGTAGGCAGAAAACGTTTTTCATGCGTCTGGAGCATTCCATAGCCACCACAAGTAGTTGAAACTAGTTGTCCTATAAAAGGAGTGATGTGTACACGAAAGGAATGCACAAGGAATGCAATAAATCAGTTGTTACACAGCTCACTCGTGCGCACATTGGATATATTGGCTCAGTAGTGCCTTTGCCCTCGAGGCCAGGCCTAAGTCACTACTGAGCCAATATATCCCATGTGGCACTGTGCATGTGTCACAACTATAACTTGTTGTATGATGCTCTTCAATACGAAATAATTTATACGAAATTTCCACCATACGAAAAATAACCTGCCATATATACGGTATACTGTGAAACATTATGGAGCAGCTTATGTTTGTTGTTTATTGTACAGTCACTCTGCATGAGTGTTTACTTTATTCACAACACTAGCACTAGACTTCCTGCCGACTCATTCACGGATTCAAATTTTAAATAATCAATATTCATGACCATGCATTTAAGTGGCTCATAAATATAAGCCATACGTTGAATGTAATGTAATACTGAAATGCTTGTTCTGAGCATGCAACATTATTAGCAATAATGCACACTGTGTTTGTATGCATATAATACATCTTAGCACGTACTTTATGCCAATCGTATATCAATATCAAGCTGTACATGTACTTGTAATACAAATAATCACGTTATAGTGCTCTACTATATACAACTATAATTATAGCTCTGCTAGCGATAAACGTTAATTGAACCAGTTCACTATACATAAAGCACTAATAAATTAATAGTGGACTATTTTTTGTTGTACTCACAGGCACGTGTAAGTATAATGTGAACATTAGCCTTGAGCTCGAGTTTCTTGAGCTCCGATTCTAATTCATTAATGAGGGGCTGTCTGACTTCTTTGTTTAAACTCATCTCCCTTTCTCTTTCAGTCATGGGCAGTGACGTCTTGGGGTAATATCCAAAGTAAACTCCTGGCCAGTCCTCTTCATCAAGAAATCTCCACTCTCCTGGCAGACGATTTAGGATTGAAGATGCTTTTTTTTTCACCTCAGGCACGTGCTTGGACTTATTACCTTCTTCCACTTGAATAATGAGATAAAAGTAGTCAATCGAAACATCTCCTGTTGAGTATTCGCTTTTCAGAATTTTTCCAATTTCATTGGTGGTTATGTGAGGTAGCAGTTGATCCGGCTGATTTGGTTGATCCGGTTGATTCGGTTGACCCGGTTGATCCTGGCACGAACTTGGCTCGTAGTACAAGCAAGCTCGGCTGAATATGATTTGAGCGTCTATGTCTATGACCTCGTACTCCTTCTTCAATGGTTCGCGAACCCTCACGTTAATGTCATTTTCTCGCTCACGCTCATTGTTGAATGTATGATTGAATTTGAAGAAAAGCATTTTTCGTGCACCCCAGCCATCACGAATTGGCCTCCAAACGTTAAGTTTTAATGGCTCAATGCTTGCAAAAAATTCCCCTTCTCTCTTTCCCTCCTTCAGTTTGCCTGAAATCTGTTTGCCTAACAGTATTATGAAATAATTGATTGGAGTATTGCGATCTTCTTTTTCACCATATTCTTTCTGGAGAATTTCTCCAATTTGTTCAGCTGTAACTGGATCAGGTAGGTTTGGAGGTGCCATGCCGTTTGGAGGTGATGCCATTTCCTTCACGTTGTTGTAGGCGTTCTTATAATGTTCTTTTTTGGTAGTACAGAATATAGGATTTTTCCTGTGAACTTGATGCAAGCAGTTGCTGATGCTTTCCTATTTGTACTTTGCTGTAATATAGCTTAGTTTACCTTGAGTCCTTAGTCACATGCAATATGCACCGGATATTCAATAGTGCATGTGTAGCTTATATTGCCAGATTTTTGACAACACCCCCACATTATATGAATATTGACTGTTAAGTAATCCATTTACTCGTTTCAATGTTTGTGTAACAGTGTGTCCCTGTGTGCATAGTTATGTTTACTCTTGATACTGCAGAACGTTGAGGTGATGTACTAAGTATTGTTATGGTGATTGCGCAATATGTCTGTTTAATACTGAATACATGTATACAATGCTCAGGACCTATAGCACACCACCCTCGATTTGACGCAGCCTCAGTTGAATCGCTCACAGCCTCAAACCTCAAACCTATAAGTATAGTACCCAGTATGTGTGTATATACCTCCGGGGCTTATACTTTTGTTGTTGTAGGCAGTCATCAATGTCAGTTTGAGCTGGAACTGCTATTTTCTATCTCGGGAGTCATTGATGACAAGCTGTGTTTGACTACTTCTGTTTCGTAAACTTGCATGGCTGACAATGATATGTGGTATAGGGGTCAGCATAATATATCGAGCTAGCAACAGCAATCGAATAACTTGATTGAGCCTCTTGTTGGTGCTCTGTCTCAAGTGTGCTATCTTAGGACATTTACTTGCAGGGTTTCATCTATAGTGGGGTGGGTGGGCAGGGGTGAACATTCCCTCCCCCAAATGTTGTAGAATAATGACATCATCACATTGGTTAACTCAACCGCAATCATATGGATTTCATGGTAGAATCTCTACTGTCTCTGATGTGCAAATGCAATGTGTATCAACAAAAGTGGGCGTAGCCAAACATTTGCGGCACGCGTAGCCAAATCGCCCCCCCCCCCCCCCCCCCCAATATTTTTTTATCCTAGATGAAACCCTGACTTTTGTGCTAAACATAATAGTTGAGCCCTTTTTACTTGAGGGTATACCATGTATCTATGCCGCCCAATGTGGCAATGATTTCATCTCGTTTACCAAGAATTTTGCCAAGAATATTTTGTTCCAAGTAAGAGGTAGATTCTGATCTTGTAGATGTTAATTTGGGTGTTTCCCTTGATCGTAATCTCCCTCCAGTATTGCTCCAACTTTAGCAGTTTAATTGTTTTGTGTAGAAAAGTCACTAAGTGTATAGTCAGCAGCTAGATTGTTATTTGTACATTGTGGCTAATTTCATGGTCAAACCATATCACGTGTGTGAGCCGTAACTTATCGGAATGCTACAATTAAGACAATGCCATATTTGCGGTTTGTTCTCGACTTTTTTAGCGACAATAGGTATGTGTAATGTAGTAGGGCGTGTTATACATATCTTTTTCATTTAACGCTTGATAGCACTTATTACCAGGTAAAGTCCCTGCGTAAACTATCTGGCTGGCTTTTTGTTCAATGTCATATGCCTCGCATATTATAATGTGCAGTAAGTCCTTGCTCAACGGATACGAATGTAGCATGGCAAAGCACGATTAATGTCAACTCACACTCTGCATGTATATTGACTGAGTCCATTGTATATATATACCTTCATGAGAAGTGAAGTTGGCTGTCCATTCTGGAACAGTTTGCTTTATTCACAATACTGCACTACAGACTTCCTGCCGACTCATTCAAACATTCAAATTTCAAATACCCAATTATGACCATCTATAAGTGGATAAGCGAATATTTGGCCACAATTCTGAGGTCACCCATTACGTGTTAAATGACCCGTGTACCTTGTATTCATTTGCTAATTAGTTCCTAGACTTTTGACGACACACACACACTGACAACTGCACACACACACATGCAGTAGCATATAGTGTTGGCATACTTGAAATGGTCGTGTAACAGTGTATCCCTGCGTGCATATAATTTTAGATAATAATTATAGTGCTTATCGAGTACTTTTGATTTAGCAAATCTGATGTATATTATATATGTACATGGAAAATGTTAACTTTTAGCTTATCATAATTATATAGAAAGCGCTTTTTAACAAGGAATCCACTTTAAGTATGACGAAGTTATATGAAGGTCAAACTCAACATACAATGCACATAAGTTGTTACTTATGAATACTGTTGACATTCATAATTCACAGTTACTTACTGTGTGACAACAGACTTCCTGCTGACACATTTAAGGATTCAAATTTCAAGTAACCAATATTCATGACAATTTAAGTGGCTCATAAATATAAGCCATACAAGGCAGGTGTTCATGTGTCAGAAATGCTTGCTCTTAGCAAGAATGCACACCGCATGTGTTTGCATACAGCCTATATATTCTCGTAGAACTAACTCGCATATGCATTTGAAGTCAGTATAAGTAGCTCATAACTGTATCAAAGCTATGTACATGTGCAAGTAATTGGTTAGTTGGTGCTCTTTTCTGCTATAGCTATTACATGTTCAGTAAGTCAGTTCAGTACGTGCATGGCATATGTTTTTTGTTGTACTCACGTGTAATTATAACATAAACTTTAGCCTCGGACTCAGTTCCACTTACATCCGCTTCCGTGAGCATTTTCCTGATCTTTGGTTGCATTTTCTCAATGAGAGGCTCTCGGACTTTTTTGTTCAAACTCATCTCCCTTTCTCTCTCAGTCATAAATCCTGATGTCTTGGGAAAATGGCCGAAGTAAACTCCTGGCCAGTCAACTTAACTGGCTATAACAATATTGATAAAATCTCAACCACATGTAAAGAAAGACCATGAATAACATCAGTATCAGTTTATACAACAGCATGTGGTTGTGACGTAGGTTGAACAGAACACCTACTACGGCTTTAAGTGGAGTTGCATACTCTAAAGACTTCCTATTGATATAAACCATACAAGCAGTTCGAATGTATAGTACGTATAATAAATTATATACGATGTGTACGTATACAATGCATGGAAGCTTGCTCTACAGTTACACTGTACATGATCATGGCTGTCTACATGATAGCAATAATGCACACTGCGTTTGATACTATGCATATGCATATGCATATAATTATGACTGTATGTATTACTATAGGCTAGTATTTTTTTAGCCGACTATATATAGCTTGACAATTATGCATTTGTGCATTTGCATCATCAAGAAATAAACATACATAATAATATTCAATTAGCCAGATACATGTGCAAGTAATTCGAAATATTGCATTTATATGGTTATAATTAGTACTCTCCTGCTAGCCATAATCAGCACTAACAAACATGCAGTATAGTCTATTTCACGCACGTGTGATTATAACGTGAACTTTAGCCTCGGACTCAGCTTCAGGCTCACTTGCATCCGTGAGCATTTGCCTGATCTGTGGTTGAATTTTCTCAATGAGAGGCTTTTGGACTTTTTCGTTCAGACTCATCTCCTTTTCTCTCTCAGTCATGAATCCTGATGTCTTGGGGTAATGTCCAATGTATACTCCTGGCCAGTTCGCTTCATCAAGACGTCTCCACTCTCCTGGCAGATCTTTCAGGATTGGTGAGGCTGTCTCATGCACATCTTTAGGGTTTTCATTCTCTTCCACTTGAATGAAGAGATAGAAGTAGTCAATCGGAGTGTCTCCTACTTGTGAGTATAGAATACTTTCGATTTCGTCGGTAGTTATAAAAGGTAGCCGTTGATCCGGTTGATCTGGCTGTTGCTGGGATTGGCCGTCTTTTTCATAGTACAAGCAAACTCAACTGAGTATGATTTGAACGTCTGTGATGCCTCGCATCTCCTCAGCCTTAACTAAATCATTGTACCTTTGCTTCAAGTCTTCACGAACCTTCACATTCACTGCATACTCTCTTTGACACTCATTGCCGAATTGATGTTGTACTCAATAAAGAGCAATTTTCGTGCCGTCCAGCCATCATCCTTTATCCTCCAAACATTCATTCCAAGTTGATTAAGGCTTTCTGCAAATTTTTGCTCAGAGTCTTTTAGCTTTTGCGATATCCGTGTGCCCAACAGAATCATGAAGTAGTTTATTGGAGTGTTGGGATCTTTTTTACCATATTCTGCCTGGAGTTTTTTTCCAATAATTTCAGTTTTAACTTCGTAGGCTTCCATGCTCTTCACAATTTTGGTTTTTTTTCTTTGTTGCAAGTCAGGCCGGTGTGTGTCATACAGATATGCTAATTTACTACCTATAGCGGGAAGTTATATCTGACTAGATACAGAATTGTGAAGTTGAAGCTCACAGTTATCTTTCTTAATACAGCTACTTGCAGAGATTTGTGATTGTAAATCGCATGCAGTCCTTGTCTGTATTCTGTACTCTTGCTTATAGTTGATCACATCATTCTATATCTTAGTCACATGCAACATCCGGTGACCATGGACTGATGAAGAGCAAGCAACAAGATGGTGAGTGGTGGGAGAAGGTATATTACGTGCATGGTATGGCACATGGAGAGCTAGTGCATGTATTGTATATAATGGTACATAGAGTGTGTGTATGTTGTATGGTAGCACCAAATTCTGAGGACCAACGCTGGTTTTATTGAAGTTCTAACGACCGGAAGTAAACAGTGACTCCAAGTCTGGTGGCCATAATTTTCGAGGTTTGAAGTCCATCTGCAAAAACCGCAAAAAAAGTGTGCACCTCGAAAATTTGGCGCTACACAGTTATATACATGTACAATCGATCATCATGCGTGTACATTTTCTGCCAATACTCTGCTTACAGTTTTGTAAATAATTAATTATAGGCAGACTTATAACTATATAGACATTAAATAGCCCACAACAGTTTACATTAATTGTCTAATTCTCTTCCCACATGCAGTGCCTATCCGCTCTCGCTCAATGGATACGGACTCTACACGACCCAAGATGTCTGCAGCCTCCACTAACAAGAAAGCACCCAAAGGTCATGTATACAATTAAGTACCGATAGTTATTTGTAGACAGAATCACTACATGTATAATTATGTACAATAATTATGTCATGTATTCTGTGTTCATGTAGTCCGCTGTTACTGTGTAGGCCGCCAAGTTTCAGCCCGGTATATGTCTGACCCTGCTTCTGCAAGGAGACCACCCCCCTCTCAGAGTGGGCAAGGGAAGGCCACAGCCCTCAAAACAAAAAGCCTGTACAAAGCCCCTAAAACCAAAACAGCTTCCAGAGTAAGTGCAGTTGATTTACACTGTTCAGCTATAACTATACAAGTGCAAAAAACATTTTGTGAAAAAATGGGGAAGAGTAGGGTTGGAAGAGCATGCGCACTGAAGTAACAAAAAGTTCGAAAACAAGATTGTGGGTTGGTATAGTCTTGCATGCTCCAACTAGTTGGGAGTGGGGTGCGATCTTTAACAGTTGGGTCCAGCACTACTTCGAGTTTTGGGTGGGCAGGGCTCATCTGTAGAGTCTCAAATTTAATATTATTTTACACTTGTGTTTCGGTGCTGTGGCAGAAAGAAAAGTTAATTCGAAAAAGCCTCATTCATTCTTATGTAGAAACACATGCAATGGTAAGATTGAGCGTCTCAAATAAAGAAAGAGGTGTAACGAGAAGTAGTGCTGGACCCAACTGTTAAAGATCGCACCCCACCCCCAACTAGTTGGAGCATGCAAGACTATACCAACCCACAATCTTGTTTTCGAACTTTTTGTTACTTCAGTGCGCATGCTCTTCCAACCCTACTCTTCCCCATTTTTTCACAAAATGTTTTTTGCACTTGTTTGTACACTTTTTTCACTGCATTTATACATTTTATAAGTGGTCCTGGAAAACACGTACAATATTTTAAGTAATGACGTTTTGTAATCGGGGCGTTCCTTTTAGGGTTACCCATCATCTTGTTCACGTCCGTTTGAGTGGCTCATCCAACATGCAACCGTACTTACCTTAATCACAAAAGTTTTTTACACTTGTTTGTACCTACACTTTTTTCTTCACAGGTACCAGCATAGATTTGTCTATGCCGGGTTGCTAGCTAGATCAAATATTCAGTAGGTGGCAATCCACCTTTACTATGATAAAAGATCTAGCTAACTATACTGAATATTTTATTTGCACTGTTGCAGTTTGTGTCTGTCATGATAATTTTCATGAAGTGATGCACAAGCTCGGAGCCTCAGAATGAGGTAACAACCCAGAATGAAGAGCTTCAACGTATGCGAGCATTAACTGGAGCGGTAAGAATCGACAGTACAAAACACTACTGTTGCTATGGACCTCAAGTGGTTGCTAAGATCAGAGGGGTGTGGCCATGCTATCTGAGCATGCTCAGTAGGAAAACAATGGCGACCTCACCTCTGTACCTATTAAAGAGGGCGTAGCTTCCACCCTAGCAAATTTAACTTCGAGGTAAAATGATTAGTGACTGCACTACCCAAGGCGACACAGAACAGTGCGGTGCCATTAGTTTGTCTTGTGGACCTACAGTTCTCTAGCTTACCTTACTGAAGATAGCGATGTCAGACCGATTTTCATTTTTGCTATTTCTAACTCCTATGTATTACTATCTCTTTTGAACACTCTAGGCAAACCAGAAAAACTTTACTGCACTGGATTTGGTCAAGTGAATGCAGAGATACAGAGTTTTGAAGAACACTAGTCAGGGAAAAATTCATACAAAAATTTACCGCATTTTAATGTACTTGGGCGGGACTTATGAAATTACCGGAAATGATCTTAAAGTTAGCATATCTGCTGAACCGCTTGGTCTATTCTCTTTTAAAAAAGTATGAAATGGACACTCAGGACTCAGGAGTTAACATTGTAACCATTTGATATCTATTATGAAGTTTATAATGTTTCTGTAATGTATATCTTTATGATGTCCCTATAATAGTATGATGTCTCCTGCTTCAGAGAGTTCTTTTGGATTTAAAGTAACTATGCTATCTTTTCTTTCGTACAGTATATTGTATCATGTTTCAGAACTCTCATCAATGTCCACCTTACGCTTGTATCTGTTTCTTGATCTTTATAAGCAATTTTTCTGTCAATTTCATTTGGTTTAAATAATTCGTTTTTAGTGTGATGTAGATTTAAGGCCATACAACTATATAAATCTATAATACAACTCTGTTGACAGCTTCTAATTAATACAGTAGATTACTCTTGTCTTTTTTGTGTGCAAATTGAATCAGTTCTTGCAATTTAATAGTTTTGGTAGATTACATTGTTGTCCCTGGAATTCTCTCCAATCTTTCTTGTTTTTTTTCAACAGAGGCTTTCAGATTGCTTCAATAATTACTTTCAGTAACTTCTAAGAACTTCTAAGAAATAAATACAGCTATTGGTACACTTGGCTTGATTTTACTGCATTTCTATTCTCAGCTCCACCCATCTATCCATGCAATATGTGATTCCGCAAGAAATAAAAGCTTATTGTAGCAACTTTTTGCATAATCTGGAGAGAGTTAGAGATGAAAGACATGCTCACTTGTGTTTTTGTTCATTTTCATGTTTGGTTGCCAAAATGATGATCACCTTTGAGAAAAAATCACACACAAAACAAGCATCAAATGCTAAAATCATAAAAAACTGTTATAAAAATCAAATTCTACGCTATTTTTTACCCCTGGGAACAGCTGTTGTTTGCTAGACTCTTCCAGGGCTTGCGGAAAGCCCTTCTTGTTCACTCACTTTCTGGTCCCGTTTTTTACCATTGAATTACTGTACGAAAATACGCCCACGCACTACTTCCGGTCTGACATCTCTACTGAAGAAACTGAGGAGAAGAATGACAAAAAGTTGTTGTTTTTTTTGTTTTGCTGTTCTTACAACTTTTTCATACAATGTTCAATTCAGTTCATATTTCACACAAATGTCACAAATGATATGGGCAACAGATATATGAACTCAAAATAACTCTGTCTTGTGTCTTGGGTGAGATCCAGAGGGGGGCTTTTTGCTGTTTTCGACCCAACCCTACTATTAGCACTACCGTGCTAATGATTAAGGACAGTATACATGCGCGTAATACTCGTCTTGTGTCAAACCCTACAAGATATAATAGTAATTGGCAAAGTAGGTACACTGTAGTAGGAAGTGACTCGGCCATTTGCATATGGCAATGTCTAAAGTGTTCATATCGTAGTTGGTAATACCCTCTGAGTCGTACGTATCACAGGCAACAATCATAAGATCACGATACAACAACAACTAACATCTTTAAAAACTATTCGCTGTCAGTACTAGCTGTAACAATGGTCACTACTGTTCACTATTGTATATATACAATAGTACCGTATATAACTATCCGCTATCATGGTAGGGTATGTTGTACTAGTTACATTGTCTGTGTGTTACTATATGTATCAAATACCTTATTAGAGCGCGAAATTTTCGAAGCATTTATATTTCGTGGAATGCCTCTAAAGCATTTCGTTGCACAATATTCGTGGAATGACTGCATGCTTACCGGAGCTATGCCTTTAATCATTTGCACGTTATAGAACAATTTTCGTGGACTTAATTTTCGTGTAGAATATTGCTAACCCACGAAATCAGCGAAGATTAAGCCCCTCGAAAATGTCGCACTATATGGTTAATGTCTAACTGTATTATTTCCCATTGTAGATCCCCCCTCACAAGCCCCCCAATCCTCACACCCAACGAGGCAAGCCACCCCCTCCAGCAGTGAAAGCTCCCCACTCCACACACCCCTCCACACCCTCACACAACTTCTCATCCCTCTCAGTCGCATTCTCTCCGTCAGGTAAGTACCGCTATCGTACTGTGCAAACCGATTTATGCTTTAGTTCTGAAATGCATGGGCACTAGCTGTTTAAGAGGTGCACTGTGTCTGTAGCTTTGCTTTGAGGTGTGTGTGCACGGCTCACAAATTAATTAATTCAAGTTTATTTCAGATTTCTATATAGTAGAGTTGTGGAAGTAGACACATAGTTCCCTAACTTCCCTGTCCATGTATACGTACAGCTATATGGAAGCTAATTATTGGCCTCAAACCAACCTGTTCCCTTCTCCCTCCTCCAGGGCTAGTGACCTCTACCCCATCTCGCACTTATGGTGGAGAAAGTGACGGCAGCTTCATTGCTATGGGTGCAGGGAAAGACTCGATCATGGCTCCTAGAGATAGCATTAAGAAACAGTCAATCAAAGTGAGTTGCTGAATGTACATTGACAACTTGGTGCCTATAATTATAATATAAAGGTGGTTATCAAGGTGGCATGTTTATAACTCAACCATCTTACTCTGAAAGAAGAAATTTGTTTAGTCTTACAAATTGTGTACCGTGTCATACTACTCCCAGGGTGAAATTGATGAGCTGGAAGTACTGTACACACGACTGCTTGAGACCACACATCTTAATGCACTGGTAAGCTACCACGGTAACACCCTCACAACCATCTGTCCAATTACTCTCTTAATCGTACCACATCATGCAGTCTGCTCACAGTATGAAAGAGCAGGAACAAGAGGCCAAGGTGAGTGGAATCTCATACTTTCATTATGGGATCACGTATGTGACAGTTTCGTCTGTAAATTTAGTGTGTCGATCACTAGTGCGTATGATATTTATTAGCTTGGGAACGTTTTCAGCCAGAAAGCTGTATTTTGTCGGTTAATATAACAGTAGAATTGTGTTTTCTTCCACATGCAGAGACAGCTATACAGTCTGTGGAAAAGTGTTGAGGACAAGAAGTGTAATAGTGTGGAGCTGAAAAAGAGTCTTGACACTGAAAAGAGGAATCTGGCGCTAGACAAAACCATGGACATACAGGTGGGTGTGGTCTGTATCTGAAGGAGAAATGTTGTGTACATGTTTGTGCAATGTCACTTGTTAAGGGCGCCTTTAAAGTAGTTACTTATTCAAATGATTACATTATATATAACTGCCACCTGTCAATTACTTCACTACTGATCAACTGTCCGAATAACTGTCCACACACACACACACACACATATACAGCTGCAAGGTCTTGGTCCAGTAGTCTCAAACATTGCTCATCTGGAGAGGAGCTATGTTGCTATGGCGAGAGCTCTGGATGCCACCAGACACGACATGGATCTACGTGGAATACTGCCAGTCGATGAAGGTGAGGGGCAATCTACTCTATGCAATCATGTGAATAGAAGAATACCTTGGGGCATGACATCTAGTCTGTTGTAGTGAGATTTTCCTTTCCTTGGGGTTTTGTATATAGAATATCGTGTTTGTGTCACAATGGTATACGGTAAATGTTAGTAGTCGAAGCTTTGTAAGAGTTTTTCAAAAGAGCCCATAGTAACGGTGTAGACTAAAGTGTGCTTATTACAAATGAAGTGTGTCAGTTGTAAGTTTTAATTTAACTTAGCAATTAGGAATAGCCCGGTATCCTCCATTGGCAGTCTTATTATGTGATTTCCCCAGTGGCCCAGTCGGTTAGCGCGTCGTACTTATAAGCAGTATTGGCCGAGTAATGCGAAGGTCGAGAGTTCGATCCTCTCCTGGGGAATATGTTTTTTGCTAGTTTAGGCATTGATTTAATGACAAGTTGTGAGTTAAGGTTATTTGTGCTCTCTTTGTTACCAGGGCAACTGACGGAGAAGCTGGCGGAGTGTGAAGATGTGTTGGGAGATGTCATGATGGACATACGCCCCAAACTCTCAAATGTAATTGTATAGCCATACTAGTTAACTCACATTCGAGTAGAACAATTACAATGTCTCTCATGAATCAGGTGACCTCCTTCGCTGAGTCTACTGATGCAGTAGTGACTACTGTCGACAAAGAACTGGAACAATTGAAAAGGTTTGTCTCGATCAACAAAATTATTGCTTTCTCAATTTCAGTTGTCTTTTGATCCACTGAATAAATTCGCATATTATTGCCTCTTGTATAATTATGATGAATCCCACCACTTTAAGTTACCCATTGCAAAGCTTCGTGATCATACAGCAGAGGCCAAATTAAAGTTTCTGTTCCATTTGGGTAGATAGCTGATTAGATTGCACGCAAAGGCCCGTTTCCACCTACGCACGTATTACTACGCTGCAGTTTCGTGGTTACCGTACTTATTCGATTTAAGGCGAACCTCCGAATATACGACACCCTCGATCTTAGGGGTAATTTTCTGACATCTAAAAGTAGTGACTGCTACGTTGCAATTTTTTTTTATGTCGCATCCTAAATAGAGGTCAAACCATAGCATCGATTCTAGGCCACTAGAAACATTAAGCGGCCTGTAATCGAGGGTAGATGCGACCCTCTAAATATGCGACACCAAGACTTCAACATAACTTTTCAACCTCCAAAAGAAATGACCTCTGGCTTCGCAATTATTTTTTTGAAGTGTCTCCTTAAATCGAATAAGTACGGTACATTGCAGCATGCATGTACATGTCATGTAGCAATTGCCTTAATTACTACGAATCCAATTAGCGGTTTGTGTAACCAACACACTGCAAGCTTGATTGCACATGCACCAAATGATTGTTTTGCCTGCGTGCAACAGAATCAAAACAAACGCAGAGTACTACAGAGTACTACACAAACGAAACAGAAACTTTAAATTTGGCTTCTACTGTATAATTATGTGCACTCTTTGCAGATGTTGGAGTTCTCTAGAAACAGTCACCAAGCAACAGGTGCACCATGCCAGTGTGTACTTGGAATGCAAGCAAAGAACCACGTAACGTGAACACCATTATAATTATAGGGTCTAATGTCACTACAATTTAAACTCCCAACAAAATGCCCTCCATCTTAAGCATTGATTATTATTTTATGATTTTTATCATGTACAGAACTTGTTATTGATTTTGGGTCATATCTGATGCCATACATACCATTATAATTATAGGATCTATGTCACTACAATTTAAACTCAAAATGCCCTCCATCTTAAGCATTGATTATGATTTTATGATTTTTATCATGTACAGAAATTGTTATTGATTTTAACAAAAAAACATAGTCTGTTTCGGGTCATATCTGAAGCCATACATAGCTAGCATGCAGTGCTTCATTTCTCTATGTGTTTGTGGGAGTAAGAGTACGTATAGTGTGGACAAGGCATTGCATGTACGTCTTGTACTTGTCTTGTTCGGCATTGGAAGTAATGGCTTTAGAGGTGTGATCAATTATGGTACACCAGTCCTTCTTGTTCACTCAATGAAATACTCTTTTTTTCAGTGTTTTCATGGGAACCAGCTTTTAATTTGCTTGAGTCCTCCTCTGCAATAGCGTCAGATTCAGCTGTTTGGCATATACACTCGCACTGCTCAGGCAGTCTTCTATCAATTTTTTGCTTATTTCAATAAAGACTCTCCAACGGCCATCCTGTCGTGAAGGTAGTATCTCCGCATCTAAGTCCACCGATTGCTACATATATAATTATAGCCATAAACATGCAGTTTTCAGGGGACTGCATGCTCCGAGTAATTATCGTTTCTTCTGATTTGCAATCCCCATGCATGGCTGGCTGTAGCTGCATTATTACTATATGAGAGAATCACCTTGTAGATCTACATGTATAGGTTGTTATATATAACTTAGCATGCAGATCTGCACCCCCTTTTTTTACAGACTACCAAAATCTCTAATATAAAACTAAGGATCTTTACCATAATGAACTACAAAAAGACAAGATCAACTGGAAGATACTGGTATACACTATACATGAATGGTAGATAGAGCATTATTTAATGTTCATGAGACTAGCTTGAACCTTTGCAATATTGCATGAGCACCTACAATCCCCCAGTAGGACTGGTATCACGACTACCACCTGATCGCAAGTTCCATTTTGTCCTCGGTTTCTTCCGTTGAAGGATGTGTTCCTATTAAACAGTTCTTGTCCTGAGGTGGTTCTTTTTTGTTCCAGTCACAAGCTCAAGTTTGCCTCTCCAATTTCGGTATGCCACGGATACTATGGTGCTATAGATAGCTGGTATACATGTAGATGGTGCACATGTATACGTGCTGTACACTATTGGTGATCCATGGGCATGCCACGTGTACTGTACCACAGTCTGTGGTGCTATATAGGTACTCAGGGAGAGGGGTACATTGTTGGGTTACCCATGGATACGTTTACGCGACGTGTACTATGGTGCTAAGCTATAATAATACAGTTACATAACCTATGCCCGGGTTGCGACATAATGGTGCTAGCTCTATAGATGTATACATTTTACCAGGAGTGCATGAATATTTTGACCCATTTAAATATGTTGATGGTATGCATAGTTGTGAATTGAAAGCTTCTTTGGAGTGCAATAAGTTATATACACGTATTAATTTATCAAGGGCGTATAAAGAGAAGAGGGCATGCAATTTGCAATGTATACTGTGTATGCGTCGTATTATTGATGAGTCAGCAGGATTTAACCAACAGTCCACTAGGGAATAGAGGAGGCTAGTCTAGCAATGTTTTTATTGTAGTTGCATGCCCTCTCTCTTTATATGCCCTTGGTATTATGTGCAATTCTCATGCAGATATCAAAATTAGTATCATTCCATCGCCATGCAGACCTCACCCGAAACCACAACTGCAGCTCCTTACACAGCAGCTTTGAGGACGAGGTTTGTCTATAATCACCATGTTCAATTGTATAAAAGACTAGCTCCCATAATTATATGTACTTATATCCCGTTGCTACGTTGTTGCCAAGTGCAATATGCAGCATAATGCACTGCTGAAAGTCATATTGCACTGACCGCAAAGTCATAATGCACTAACCACAAAACGCCCCTCTGGCATTAGACAGACAATTAAATTAAAATTAAATTAATACGCATGAGAAATAACAAGTATCAAAGTATGTCCAGCCATGCAGGAATGAATGTTCAGCACTGCTGGAGTTTCTTCTTGCAACCATGCAGGTTTTAAAATTGTCCAAGATTCATTTTGTGGAAGATTCTGTGTTCCTAGATCGACCTAGTCCTCGACCTCGTGATGCATGTCAATTCTGCTTCACCCTAGCACTAGAAGTGGCTCTTTTTGCTGGGGGCATGAGCTGTTTTGCAGCAGTGTAGAAGCGAGCTTTCTTGGCTTGGTTATGAGGCCGAGCGTAGACCAGCAGCTAATACACGTACACATGTATTCACTGAGTAGTGGGGTGGGGCTGTTTCTTTGCAGCAGTAAGTGGGGCGGGGCTGTTTTGCAGCACCAGAAGTGGGGTGGGGCTGTTTTGCAGATTTCAGCGTTGGAACTCCAACAATTTTGTGTCAAGCCATTCGTCGGTCATGCCAATCTTACACGCTGCAGATACTGGCGTCTAGAAGAGAGAAGAGATGGAGCTGTGTCTAGAATTGTCTCTGTCTTTTTTTGTGCAGTTTATATTGTGTTACTAGGACAGTGTTATGTTGCTATGCCCTCGGGATATAAACTAGTTATAACATGTAGTAATTAATTGGTGGGTTATTGGTTTTCTGGTTTTCTGGTACAGTCATACACATTTGGTAATAATTCTCTTAATGTTCATTCAATTTAAAATCACATTGCAAATTATTTACCTCTTTTATAACACTCTAATGCTTTGAGCGAAAGCAAAACGTGGCGAGAGGCATTAGCAAGCGCACACTTGCAACACTCGTTGCTATACTATACAAAAAATAATAATTATACATTGCTCGAGTAGTGTCTTTACTAAAGTACTATGTACTGTTCTTGAACTTCTCGCTTGTAATAATTATGTACATTCTGCGATCTACATATTCGTGTATGTGCAAGCACGTGTGAACACAATACTAACAAGTTTCTCTGGCAGAGGTATGCCCTGGGCCTGAAACTGCTTTATAAGTTTGTCTTTCAGATATTCCTTAAGAGGTATTCGGACTTCTTTGTGTAGTCGCCACTCTCTCTCACGCTCCGTTTCAAAAAGTTTTTTGGGAAAATAACTGAAAAATGTGAGTGGAAAATTGTCCTCAGCCTCGACTGCCTTCCAATATCCAGGAATATGTGGTGCTAGAATGATGCTCGAGGGTAGTGCGACTTCTGTTAATGAAAAATGTTGTGTTATCATAAGATAGAAATAATCCAAGTGCTCGTCGCTAGGGGTTCTGAGAATACTTTCTATCACAGGAGTACTCAAGCTGTTCTTAACCACTTCAAAAGGCTCTGTTTTGTACTCGCAAGCACGGCTGACAATGATATGTGGTGGGTTGTTGGGGTCTGCATATTTAACAAGTAACGGCATTCGAAAAAGAAGATTGAGCCTCTCCTCTCGTTGGCGCTCTGTCTCAAATAGTGATATCTTAGGACATTTACCTGTACTAAACAATAGTTGAGGCCCTTTTTTCCCGAGGGTATCCCATGCACTTATGCCGCCCAATGTGGCAATGATTTCATCTCGTTTGCCAAGAAGTTTTGTTCCAAGTATGAGAAAAAAGTATTCGATATGTACATTCTGATCTGATAGATGACCGTACTCTCTCTCCAGTATTGCTCCAACTGTACCGGTTCTATTTTCCATGTTAATGTACAGACAAAACTTTGTAGCTGGTATATATGAGTCACTTAAGTAGTCAGCAGCTATAGATTGCTGTTTGTGGCTACTTTTATGGCCAAAACCATGACGTGCGTGAGCTGTTACTTATGAGTGCTATATATAGACAATACCATAATTATTTACAGACTTATTGTTCTAGACTTTTGCCGACAATAGGTATGCATGTGTGTAATGTAATAGGGCGTAAAAATAATCATGTACGTACTTACCAGGTAAAGTCCCTGCGTAAAAATTTCTAACTGGCTTTTGTTTAATGTCATAATAATTATTATAGGCCTCACATAATACTGTCAACAGATTTCTGCGTACATGAATATAGTATACTTCATGTGTAACAGTAAGTCACTCACTGCCTTGCTCAACGGATACGAATGTAGCATGGCAAAGCATGATTATGTCAACTCACACTCTGTTGACTGAGTCTATATGGTATATCCAAATTCTGATAAGTAAAAATTGGCTCTCCATTCTGGAATTCACAATACTGCACTATACAGACTTCGTGCTGACTCATTTAAACATTCAAATTTCAAGTGCCCAATTATGACCATCTATAAGTGGATAAGCGAATATTTGGCCACAATTCTGAGGTGTCACCCATTAAGTGTGGAATGACCCGTGTACCTTGTATTCATTTGGTTAATTAGTTCCTAGACTTTTGACGACGCACACACACACATGCATGCAGAAGCATCATTTTAGTGATGGCATACTTGAAATGGTTGTGTAACAGTGTATTCCTGCGTGCATATAATATTATAGATTAGTAGTGCTTATCAAGTACTTTTGATTGAACAAATCTGCATGTACATGGAATATATCTTTTAGCTGGTTTAAGCTTATCAGCTCTACAGCATATAGATATAGAAGCGCTTTTTCTAGACAAGGAATCCATGAAACTTTGAATTTCAGTGTAAGTACGACAAAGTTATGACAACATTATGAAGGTCAAACTCAACACAAATAGACTTTAAACGATAAGAATTAATGTGTATGACCAGTGTTTTGCTATTCGTATGGAATAACCCATGTACCTTCTATTCATGTAATATTGACAGCCAAAGTGTGACAACACCATATCCCTGTGTGCATAGATAAAAGCTACTTTTCAAGTTGTAGACGTGTATACACACATAATTTATGTTTAACAGTAATGTGCTGGAATGGTGGCTGGGCCCCCACCTAGTTTGATCTGTGACCTGTCTATAATGTTATAAGAAACTGAGTGTCATAATTATTAGTACTGCAGGAATGCAAGAATGAGACAAAAGTGCAGACTCAGCAGGTTGAAGGCGAATTTGAGGCCAACACTGTTCGCATAGCATGTTTCACCACAGTTTAAATCGTGTCCTCTAAAGCTTCCCTATATAGTAGTACTATAGTGCAGAATCCAGACAAGTACCCTGATTTTAGCAGTTTGTGCATGGTCATAATTTTTATCTTGGGGATTTGATAAGCAGTTTTATGGACAGTTTTAACTAGCGTGACCAACCTCCTCTAGCCTTGAAGCTACGCGACCGTGTATAAAACGGAAGAGACTGTGTGACTTTTATTACACGCTTGTAACCTTGACAACAGATATAAAGTGTACACATACAATAATGCATGTTCATGTTTACAGAGCTCAATGTACTGTAGCATCAATGTAGCCTCTACACACGCTCTCCTTTTTCTGTTCTTTATCACAATTGATAAAATACAGTATTAATTGGAGGGATAAAGAGGAAAAAGGAGAGCCTGTATCGGGAAGTCGCGTGAGGGTGGTAGAAGGGTAGCGTAGGCATGCAGAGCTAGAGATGTTGGACTGCCCACGTAGAGATCTACGACTAATAAACATTTGCCTGCAGCAAGCTGGACATGGACTTGGAACTGGAAGTTTGCAAGCTGTTTATACAAGCTAGCTAGCTGTACTAGTCTAGATCGTGTGTTTAGATTCAGAATATAGCTTAGTCATCATTATCATCTATATAGCAGGTAGCTACTGTCACCAGAGCTGGCCACGCTGGTTCCCTGACTTGCAGTAGCTTGGTACCTTGGCAGTGTCTCAGTACAGTCTTATTAACTCTGAATACGTGGGATAATACCTTACGTCATGATTGTGGGCTACATATCGCCCACGTTCATAACAATTCTTGTGGATCACGCGATTTCCCAAACCAGGCCTTACTTTTTCTCAACTGTATGCCCATTTCTTTCTTTTTGCTGCCTCATTTGTCTATTCTTTTCTTTTGCTATATACCTTCTATTTATGGATGAACAATGACAACACCAAGAAAAAGTAAGGCCTGGGAACGAGGCTATAGCATCAAGGTAACATAAAGCTGACCAGGGATATAAACATTGGTACAAATAATAATGGCAGTGTACTTAAATTTTGCACGTGCAGTGCATGAGTATTTGAAATTCTTATTGTGTGGGAGTGTTGTTATGACAAGTATGAATAGTATAAGCATACAATTGTTTGCTATAGTTGCATACACCGGATGTTGCATGTGACTAAATTAAATGATGTATTGTTTTGTCAACTAAGCAAGGAGTACAGAATATACATTCACCCAGACAAGACTGCTATTTACAATTATAAATCTCTGCCAGTATATTGAGAAAGCACCAGTAACTGTGAGCTTCAACTTCACAATTCTATATAGCTATACACATGTATATGTACGCCAACACAGTGTGCATTCTATAGCTACGATATAAAGCTCAGAATAGGCATTCTTTCTATATAATTTATATATCATGCACATCCAAACACCTAGCTGTGTGTATTTATATATGGCATGTATTCATGAGCCACTCACATGGCTTAAATAATTAATGGTTATTTGAAATATGAATCCTTGAACGAGTTGGCAGGAATTTTAGTGATAAAGTAACTGTATACAATTAAAGCTGTTCCATATAAGTTTATAATAGTTAACGCTGTCAGGAAACCTAGCTATATATATGGGGGAGTGTTAACAAACAAACGTAGCTATCATAATACTATATACATGCATTATTGGTAGCTATATATATACACTAAAGCTATGTAAAGCATGCATGTGGATATATATTATATTCAAACTAAGGTTAAATTAACAATAGAAATACGGCTTATGCATTTTAGTAATTGCTGATTCACTGCTTCTTATATAATTATATATATAATTATAATATATATATACAGAGCTAAAGAACAACTCCCTTAAGTTTCATCAAACACAATGGGTCAGAACATGTCATATACAACTACGGATGAGTTTGGAAAGAAATTGAAAGACGAATATTCAGCACTAAAAGATCAAAATAAAGATATTGACTACTTCTACCTCCGAGGTTCTAAAGACAAAGTCGATGTAAATGCAGAAAATATTGTTTCACATCTCAAAAAATATGAATTTTTTGCATTGAAGGATCAGGAATGGCTAGGCTTTATAATAATTAAGTGCCCACTGGCAGAAGGGACAAGCGAAGATGACAGGGAGAAGACGATCAACGACGAGCTTCGATTCCCAATTGAAAGTGATTTGACAGACACCAAGGTTATATTCAGCCGAGCTTGCCTCTACCACAGCTATGACATGAATGAAGATACTATCCAGGCGAGTGATATCGGAAAAGTCATGGAACAAGGCAATGCTCAACAAGAGGGTGCAAGGAACACCCACCAAGATTTCTTTTACCTCATAGTTCGAACTAAGCCCCCGGATACATTAAATGTTCCCTTATTTCTCAGGACACTCCCTGGAAATTGGAAGAAAGTGAAACCGCAAGATGATTGGCCAGATACCTTCTTGGGATATTTTCCAAAGTCACCTTTTGACAAAACAGAGCGCGAAAGAGAAGCTCGTCTCAATCGTGAAGTTCGACTTCCTCTCATGAAAATGTTAGAAAATGAACTCATGACAACTTATCCCAAGGCTGGGGACATGATCGAGAGGAGAGTTCTGGTTTTGATGACCAGAGCCTGCAAACTTGAATCTGCTAATACTGGAATCTAACTATGAATTCTGACTATTGTACAGATTTGTCATGCGAAATTATATATGGAATATATAGCTGCTTTTGTTGTATACACACATAATTATAGTCACACAGTATATGCAATGAAACACTTAATAATATTTTAAAACCCTATAGCTATTGATCATGAGAACCTGACAATATTAATGACAACATGCAGGCAGAATCTATTATGTTTATTGGGTTCAAGGAAGCATAAAATGAACACTTACTTCAGTTTTACATTTAGATCTATATTCCACTGTTCACAATTGTCTTGTATAAGTAATGGTCTCTATATACATGACGTAGCTCAAACTGATAGTATTGGTGACTATATCTACATGAAGTGTATATGATTTCAAATACACACAATCGATGTTTCTACAGCAGGCTTGCATGGACAAGTCGTTATCCCACATTAATGGCTATACCCTCAATCATACACTATATAGGTCCGACTAAATGAGTCAAAACAAAACCAGGATGGATTCATGGGATGGATCTTTTGAGATCGAAACAGCAATGATTGATGAACGCGAATATGAAACAAAGATAAACGTAATTTTGATGGCAGTTGATTATGGATTTGAGGGGTTAAAGGCCTGACATCCATATCATGTTTATAGTAGAGCATGCACAAAGATAATGAACGTGCTAGCAGCCAGGGCCCGGGGATAACAACTGATAATATTAAGGGAACTATGGAAAATGTATATACGAGCACGATGCATATAATTATATAGGAAGCACCCATGCACATGTATACTCGGTATAGCCACCAACTATGCAACCAACTGCTACACAAAAATATTTCGCCAAAAATTCTAAAGTTCATAATATTGAGACAGAGGCTCAGTGAGATTATTTGAATGCCGCTATACTGGCTCTGATCTACTTGCTAACCCCCACAATCGACCATTGTCAGCCGTGAAACAAGTATAGTAGTAACACAACTTAAAGCATTCTCAAAACCCCTAACTAAAGTACTTGATTATTATGACAACACAACATAATAGTCGCACTATATACCCTCAAGCATCATTTTTACAACACTTATGCCTGGAAATTGGAAGAGTGCATACATTTATTATTATAGCTATATGAGTCAATTGCTACACATTAAGGTTGCTAAGATGTATCACAAGGAAGCCAAGCATTTCTGTTTCACATGCTCTGTGCACGTGTATGGCTTATAATTAATTATTCATGGCCACTTAAGTAGTCGTGAATATTGACTGTTTGAAATTTGAATCCTGGAATGATGAGTCCGCAGAAAGTCTAGTGCTTATGTTATAAATAAGGCTAAGAAAGAGTGAGTACACTGAACAATGAACAATGAGCTGTTCTTTGAAGTATGATAGTTAACGTTACCAAGATACCTAGCTATAGTGGCGTGTGTAAAGAATAGCAAACGCAGCTAAATCATCATGCAATTATTACACTATTACATACCTAGAAAGCTTTGCGAGCATCGAACTTTGGGAGCGTTGATCACTTTGCAAAAATATAATGGCAAAAACTCAACACACGATCCTTGCCAGAATGCAATAGTTAGATCGCAAAAGGTAAATTGATTTGGCTCATTCGCGGGCCGTGCTGCGGATGGGTGAGTCCTAAAATGAGTGTGTGTCTGTGCATGTGTGTCGTCAAAAGTCTAGGAACTAATTAGCACATGAATACAAGGTACACGGGTCATTCAACACTAATCAATGTGTGACACCTCAGAATTGTGACCAAATATTTGCTTATCACTGTTTGAATGAGTCACAGGAAATCTAGTGCTATAGGGTTGTGAATAAAGTGATTGACTGTATACAAACAACGTTTAGTTATCGCTATCGGGACACCTACGTATATAAGTGTGAAGACTGAATAACAAACGTATCATCAGTTATGTATTATACAGTACCAGTATACACACTGTAAAGGACATCATTAATATCATCGATACCAGTTAAACATGTTTATAGAGTGATCAGTAGCTCTATCATTAAGAATCTGCACTTAGCTAGACCATTAGTCAATACACACAATACAATGTGCATATTGACTGTCTATAATTATATAGCCACAGACATGTTGTGTGAGCAAATAGAAGGTAATTACTATACAAACACAAGGAACTATGTAGAAACTGTACATATATACATGGCCACAATACATGTACATTGAGGAAGGCAGTGACTTACTGTACACTAAACAGAAGACGTACCTGTTAAGTGAACCCTATATAGTAATGAGCAAAAGGCCCAATATATAGTTGCTGAAAGGCTAGTTGACTTCGTCTGTGGGAACTGTCCGTGTGTGTGCTGTTCCCTGTGTATTATTATAGTGGCTTATGTACCCACATGTCAGTTACTTGCTGAAAGGCTAGTTGACTTCGTCTGTGGGAACTGTCCGTTTGCGTACTTTTCTGTGTATATTATATTATTATAGTAGCTTATGTACCCACATGTCAGTTACTTGCTGAAGGGCTAGTTGACTTCGTCTGTGGGAACTGTCCGTGTGTGTGCTTTTCCCTGTGTATTATTATAATGGCTTATGTACCCACATGTCAGTTACTTGCTGAAAGGCTAGTTGACTTCGTCTGTGGGAACTGTTATATGCAAGAACATTACTTGGCAACTAGTATACCAAAAGTTATGAATACGATTAAATAATAAGATATTGTGTACTAGTTTGATTTTAAATCATGTGATACTGTAACTATTGTCACCAAAAGTCTAGAACAATAAGTATAACTGTGAATATGGCAGTGTCAAAATATTCATAAATAACGGCTATATGCACGTGATAGCTTTGACCATACAATAAACAGAGAGCAATCTCCGGCTACACTTATTGAAAGACCAAGTTTTATCTGTACATTAACATGGCAATTAGAACTCCTAATAAAGTTATTGGAGCAAAACTAGAGGAAGAGTACGGTCTACAAGATCAGAATCTACACATCGAATACTTTTTCCTCATACTTGGAACAAAACTTTTTGGTAAACGAGATGAAATCATTGCCACACTGGGCGGAAACACTGCATGGGATACCCTCGGGGAAAAAGGGCCTCAACTATTGTTTAGTACAAGTAAAAGTCCTAAGTCACCATTTGAGACAGAGCGGCAAAGAGAAGAGAGACTCAACAAAGAGATTCGAATGCCACTGCTAGCTGAATATGCTGACCCTAACGACCCCAGTAACCTACCGTGTATCATTGTCAGCCGTGCTTGCAAGTATAACAAACAAGTGGTTCACAGCCTGAGTACCACAGAGATACAAAATATTATCAAAACCCCTAACGACGAGCACTTGGATTATTTCTATCTTATGATAACTCAATATGTTCCATCAACAGTCGCACTACCCTCGAGCATAATTCTTGCAAAACTTATCCCTGGTAATTGGAAGGCAGTGAAACCAGAAGCCACTTGGCCACTCACATTTATTGGCAATTTCCCCAAAAAAATTTTTGAAACAGAGCGTGAGAGAGAGTGGCGACTGAACCAAGAAGTCCGAATGCCCTTCAAACAATATTTGGTTAGTCTGCTCAGCCAGGGGACTCAGGGAATGCCTGAGCAACAAAAATTTGTTAGTATTGTGTTCACACGTGCTTGCACGTACACAATTAATATGTAGATGGTTAAGAGAGTAGTAGAACACAACAGCACTGACATGTATACGTACTGTATACACTCAATAAAGCTACGTAGTTTGGCACTGTGTGACATGATTACTCTTTTTGTAAGAATGGTTTTGGTGAATACTTTAGCCAAGCACCATTGACTTAAGCACATCAGCTATATGTAGGGTTTTAGTTTACGTAGCTGAAACAAGCTATATATAGCGTGTTATAAATAGGAGTTTTATGCAATGATTTTTATAGATGAAGATGATAATCATTTGCCTTAAATAATTTTATATTCGAGCACATGCACACAACCAGTTTTTTACTCACATAATATTAAGGCACTCAATCGTGCTATTGCTGTAACAGCATTACCATTCAAGCTTAAAATGTAGTTAGCATGCAACTACATGACTACACTATACACCTACAACGACGAATTATTGGGCCGCCAGGATTTATTTCATGAATTTGCCCAAGAATGGACGACCTACATGTAAATCACAAGATTCAAATTGACTGCTTTCACTTAGAAACGAGTGCTTAATTAATGCCTCGAAAATATTTTGCTTCGGTCAAATAGAGTGTTATGGAAGAGGAGCTAACCAGAATGCTGATGGCTAGAGACTTCAAGGATAGAAGCATAGATGTACACGTATTACAATAGAAATTTTAGTAAAATTGTATGACATTGTGCATTTCCTGTCAATGAATAATAAAAAAAAGGGTGGACCTGCGCATGCCATGAGGTGAGAGTTCACAATGGCTGATTCTTTTGGCAGTACAGCCTTGCAGCTCCTTTCTGACTCAAATAGCTAACACAAAAAGCTAGCGCCTAATTTAGTGCAAGGCTACTCATAAGTTGAATAGAAATTTTATGCGAACAGATGATACTAGAGTCTACAAACGATTCTGAGGAAACTGGAACAACTTTCATTGTAGCAACTCGAGAAAGAAGCTTTAGTTTGCAAATCCACGAATTAGAGAACGTGGCTAGAAGTCTATAGAAGCTGTTAGTTTCATCGCATAGCAACTCAGGTTAAGTCCCACGGCATCCCCTCCTAGCTATAGCCCCGTTTACACCAGGCCTTTATGCATGACAAAATGTGTGCCGGTTTCCATAGCTAGCTCACTAGAAGTATTGTTAGTAGTTGTTAGTGTATCCATAAAATATATGTGCATATGGTATAAATTAGGTTGAGAACAGTTTCAGACAAAAGGCTGTATTCTGTAGCACCCTGTCAATTACTTCACTGCTGATCAACTATCCACACACGCACACTCCCCCACAGCTGCAAGGTCTTGGTCCAGTGGTCTCAAGCATTGCTCATCTGGAGAGGAGCTATGTTGCCATGGCGAGAGCTCTGGATGCCACCAGACACGACATGGATCTACATGGAATACTGCCAGTGGATGAAGGTGAGGGGAAATCTACTCTATACAATCATGTGAATAGAAGGATACCTTGGGGCATGACATCTAGTCTGTTGTAGTGAGATTTTCCCTTTTTCCTTGGTGATTTTGTATATAGAAGATCATGTTTGTGTGGTACAGGAAATGAGTAGTCAAAGCTTTGTAAGAGCCCACAGTAAAGGTGTAGACGTGTTTACTACAAATGAAGTGTGTCAATTATAATTAAGTCTTTAACCTAGCAATTAAGGAATAGCCCGGCATCCTTCATTGGCAGGCAGTGAGGTTATTTGTGCTCTTTTTGTTACTAGGGCAACTGTCGGAGAAACTGGCGGAGTGTGAGGATGTGTTGGGAGATGTCATGATGGACATACGCCCCAAACTAGCCATAATGATACTAGTTAACTCACATTCGAGTAGAACAATTACAATGTCTCTCATGAATCAGGTGACCTCCTTCGCTGAGTCTACTGATGACAAAGAACTGAAAAGGTGCGTCTCGATCAACAAAATTATTGCTTTCTCAATTTCGCATTACACTTCTCCTTCGATCCACTGCATAATTATTATTGCCTCTTGCATCCTATCACTAAGTTTCTGTTCCATTTGGGTAGATAGCTGATTAAATTGCATGCAAAGGCCCGTTTTCGCCTACGTACTTACTCAGTGGTTTCGTGGTTACCGTACTCATTCGATTTAAGGCGACCCTCCAAATATGCGACACTCTCGATCTTAGGCAATTTTCAAGTAGCGACTGCTGCGTTCAAAAAACGTTTATGTCGCATCCTAAATAGAGGTCAAACCATAGCCTCGATTCCAGGCCACTCGAAACATGAAGCGGCCTGTAATCGAGGATAGATGCGACCCTCTAAATATGCGACACCAAGACTTCAACATAACTTTTCAACAAAAGAAATGACCTCTGGCTTCGCAATTAAGTGTCTCCTTAAATCGAATAAGTACTGTATACATTGCAGCATGTACAATGTACATGTAGCAATTGCCTTAATTACTACGAATCCAATTAGCGGTTTGTGTAACCAACACATTGCAAGCTTGATTGCACATGCACCAAACGATTGTTTTGCTTGCGTGCACAGAATCAAAACAAACGCAGAGTACTACACAAATGAAACAGAAACTTTAATTTGGCTTCTACTGTATAATTATGTGCACTCATTTGCAGGTGTTGGGGTTCTCTAGAAACAGTCACCAAGCAACAGCTGCACCATGCCAGTGTGTACTTGGAATGCAAGCAAAGAACCACGTAACGTGAATACCATTAGGATCTAATGTCACTACAATTTAAACTCCAACAAAATGCCCTCCATCTTAAGCATTGATTATGATTTTATGATTTTTATCATGTACAGAACTTGTTATTGACTTTGGGTCATATCTGATGCCATACATACCATTATAATTATAGGATCTATGTCACTACAATTTAAACTCAAAATGCCCTCCATCTTAAGCATTAATTATGATTTTATGATTTTTATCATGTACAGAAATTGTTAAAATAGTCTGTTTTTTGGGTCATATCTGATGCCATACATAGCTAGCATGCAGTACTTCATATATTTCTCTATGTGTTTGTGGGTGTGAGGGCATGTGGGAGTAAGAGTATGTATAGCGTGGACAAGGCATTGCATGTACGTCTTGTACTTGTCTTGTTCGGCATTGGAAGTAATGGCTTTATAGAGGTGTGATCAATTAAGGTACACCAGTCCTTCTTGTTCACTCAATTTTTCAGTGTTTTCATGGGAACCAGCTTTTGTAATTTGCTTGAGTCCTCTGCAATAGCCGCTATTATAGCGTCAGATTCAGCTGTTTGGCATATACACTCGCACTGCTCAGGCAGTCTTCTATTAATTTTTTGCTTATTTCAATAAAGACTCTCTAACGGACATCCTGTCGTGAGGGTATTATCTCGATCCGCATCTAAGTCCACCGATTGCTACATATAATTATAGAGCCATAAACATGCAGTTTTCAGGGGACTGCATGCATGCTCCGAGTAATTATCGTTTCTTTTGATTTGCAATCCCCATGCATGGCAGGCTGTAGCTGCATTATTACTATATGAGAGAATCACCTTGTAGATCTACATGTATAGGTTGTTATATATAACTTAGCATGCAGATCTGCACCCCCTTTTTTTTACAGACTACCAAAATCTCTAATATAAAACTAAGGATCTTTACCATAATGAACTACAAAAAGACAAGATCAACTGGAAGATACTGGTAACACTATACATGAATGGTAGATAGAGCATTATTTAATGTTTATGAGACTAGCTTGAACCTTTGCAATTGCATGAGCACCTACAATCCCCCAGTAGGACTGGTACCACGACTACCACCTGATCGCAAGTCCCATTTTATCCTCGGTTTCTTCCGTTGAAGGATGTGTTCCTATTAAACAGTTCTTGTCCTGAGGTGGTTCTTTTTTGTTCCAGTCACAAGCTCAAGTTTGCCTCTCCAATTTTGGTATGCCACGTGTACTATGGTGCTATAGATAGGTATACATGTAGAGGGTGCACATGTATACGTGCTGTACACTATTGGTGATCCATGGGCATGCCACGTATACTGTACCACAGTCTGTGGTGCTATAGGTACTCTGGGAGAGGGGGTACATTATTGCATGGGTTAGCCGTGGATACGCGACGTGTACTATGGTGCTAGCTATAATAATATAACCCATGCATGCCTGGGTTGCGACATAATGGTGCTATAGCTCTGTAGATGTATACATTTGTCCAAGAGTGCATGAATATTTTGACCCATTTAATTATGTTGATGGCATGCATAGTTGTGAATTGCAAGCTTCTTTGGATTGCATATATATACACGTATTATCAAGGGCGTATAAAGAGAAGAGGGCATGCAACTCACAATGTATGCGTCGTATTATTGATGAGTCAGCAGGATATGCTATATTTAGCCAACAGCCCACTAGGGCATAGAGTAAAAATGAGGCTAGTCTAGAGTATAAAGTGCACATGCAATGTTTTTAGACATCCCTCTCTCTTTATACGCCCTTGGTATTATGTGCAATTCTCATGCAGATATCGAAATTAGTATCATTCCATCGCCATGCAGACCTCACCTGAAACCACAACTGCAGCCCCCCACACAGCAGCTTTGAGGACGAGGTTTGTCTATAATCACCGTGGTTTCAATTGTATACAGTCATTCATACACATTTGGGGATAACACTTATTTAAAATCACATTGCAAATTATATACCTCTTCTATAACACTCTAATACTTTGAGCGAAAGCAAAAACACTATGGCGAGAGGCATTAGCAAGCGCACGCTTGCAACAATCGTTGCTAAAAAACCTTTGATACAAAAAATAATTATACATTGCTCGATTAGTGTCTGTCCTAAAGTACTATGTACTGTTCTTAAACTTCTCGCTTGTAATTATTATGAGATTGTGCATTCTGCGATCTACATATTTGTGTATATGCAAGCACGTGTGAACACAATATTAACAAGTTTCTCTGGTAGTCTAAGAGGTATATTCTGGCATTTCTTAAGAGGTATTCGGACTTCTTTGTTCAGTCGCCACTCTCTCTGACGCTCCGTTTTTAAAAGTTTTTTGGGAAAATAGCTGATGAATGTGAGTGGAAAAGCGGCGTCAGGCTCAACTACCTTCCAATCTCCAGGAATTTGTGGTGCTAGATCGATGCTCGAGGGTAGCACAACTTCCACGCTCGAGGGTAGCTCAACTTCTGTTAATGGAAGTTGTGTTATCATAAGATAGAAATAATCCAAGTGCTCGTCGCTAGGGGTTCTGAGAATGCTTTCTATCACGGGAGTACTCAAGCTGTTCTTGACCACTTGAAAAGGCTCTGTTTTGTACTCGCAAACACGGCTGACAATGATATGTGGTTGGTTGTGGGGGTCAGCATATTTAGCAAGTAACGGCACTCGAATAAGAAGATTGAGCCTCTCCTCTCGTTGGCGCTCCGTCTCAAATGTTGATATTTTCAGATATTTACCTGTACTAAACAATAGTTGAGGCCCTTTTTTCCCGAGGGTATCCCATGCAGCTGTGCCGCCCAATGTGTCAATGATTTCATCTCGTTTGCCAAGAAGTTTTGTTCCAAGTATGAGGAAAAAGTATTCAATATGTAGATTCTGATCCTGTAGATGACCGTACTCTCTCTCTCCAGTATTGCTCCAACTTTAGCAGTTCTATTTTCCATGTTAATGTACAGACAAAACTTTGTAGCTATGTGAGTCACTTAAGTAGTCAGCAGCTATAGATTGCTGTTTGTTATTGTGGCTACTTTTATGGCCAAAACCATGACGTGTGTGAGCTGTTACTTATGAGTGCTATAATTATATAGACAATACCATATTTACAGACTTATTGTTCTAGACTTTTGCTGACAATAGGTATGTGTAGAATGTAATAGGGCGTAAAAATAATCATGTATGTACTTACCGGGTAAACTCCCTGCGTAAAAATTTCTAACTGGCTTTGTTTAATGTCATAATAATTATTATAGGCCTCACATAATACTGCATGTCAACAGATTTCTGCGTTCATGAATATAGTATACTTCATGTGTAACAGTAAGTCACTCACTGCCTTGCTCAACGGATACGAATGTAGCATGGCAAAGCGCGATTAATGTCAACTCACACTCTGTTGACCGAGTCTATATTATGGTATATCCAAATTCTGATAAGTAAAAATTGGCTCTCCATTCTGGAATTCACAATACTGCACTATACAGACTAATTCCTGCCGACTCGTTTAAACATTCAAATTTCAAGTGCCCAATTATGACCATCTATAAGTGGATAAGCGAATATTTGGCCACAATTCTAAGGTGTCACCCATTAAGTGTTGAATGACCCGTGTACCTAGTATTCATTTGCTAATTAGTTCCTAGACTTTTGACGACACACACACACACTGACAACTGCACACACACATGCAGTAACATCATTTTAGTGATGGCATACTTGAAACTGTTGTGTAACAGTGTATTCCTGGGTGCATATATATATATAGATTAGTAGTGCTTATCGAGTACTTTTGATCATGTTTTGATTGAACAAATCTGCATGTACATGGAATATATCCTTTAGCTGGTTTAAGCTTATCAGCTCTACAGCATAATAGATATAGATTCTGAAGCGCTTTTTATAGGCAAGGAATCCCATGAAACGTGAATTTCAGTGTAAGTACGACAAAGTTATGACAACATCATGAAGCTCAAACTCAACACAAATAGACTTTAAACGATATAAGAATTAATGTTTATGACCACAGTTTTGCATGAGGGGCCACTTACGAAGTGTTTTGCTATTCGTATGGAATAACCCATGACTGTACCTTCTATTCATGTAATATTGACAGCCAAAGTGTGACAACAGCATATCCCTGTGTGCATAGATAAAAGCTACTTTTCAAGTTGTAGACGTGTATACACACATAATTTATGTTAACAGTATGTGCTGGAATGGTGGCTGGGCCCCCACCCAGTTTGATCTGTGACCTGTCTATAATGTTATAAGAAACTGAGTGTCATAATTATTAGTACTATACGTAAGAGCTAATTTCATAATTATTAGTACTATAGGTAAGAGCTAATTTCCACTTCTACAAAAACAATCGCAAAACTGCATGTGTATATCAATACTCTGTTACAAAAATTAATCCAACAATTATAATCTGTTCAGTTAGGATGTGGCCTCTTTAATTATCGGGGTGTATTTACAAGCTCGTGTTATTATAACCTGAACTTTTGGCTTCAGGTCATTAATAAGCTTCATTTCTTCAAGCTTAGGTCCCAATCTTTCAATAAGAGGCATTCGTACCTCCCCGTTGAGTATTTTCTCCCTCTCTCGTTCTGTCATTGGTTGCATTTTCTTTGGAAAAAAGCCAAAAAATGTTCCTGGCCACATTGTTTGAGGTTCCACTGCTTCCCAATCTCCTGGTAGTGTTTTTAGCACTGCTAATGCCTCAATGTGCACCTTTTCGTCCTTTATCGTACGCTGTTTTGTGTCACTGCTTTCTTCTCTGACAACAGCTTGTACAAAAAGGTAGAAGTATTCGATGTGAGTGCTTCCTATGGTATTGTGCTCGTACACGTTTTCCATAATTTCCCCAATCTTGTCTGTTGTCATCTCCTGGCTGCTAGCATATTCCATATTCTCTTTGTACAGACAAGCTCTACTAAACATGATATAGAAATCTGTAATCATAGGCCGTCGAATAGTATCGTTTATCTTTAATTCAATGTCGCGTTCATTATTCGGATTCGTTGTTGCTTCTGAGTTCTGAAAGAAAAGGACTCCATCCCATCCTGCCACTGATTTGACCCATTGATTCGGACCTATCATAAAACGGTTGATGGTATCAAGTGCTTCTTTTTGGCTGATTGGAGAGTTACTAATCTCTTGTCCAAGCTTGATGTAGAAGCATCCAATGTGTGTACTTGGAGGCTCAGAACCATATTCTTGTTGTAGGTGATCACCAATTTCTTCAGTAAGTAGTGTCACTGCCATTTCTTTCCTTGCCATGCTCTGCACAAATTGCTTGCCAATGGATTCTTCCGTTGAGTATAAGGCCGGATTTTCCTACACTTACAATTTTCTGATTTGCTACTTTATAGTGGGAAGTTAATTGTCTATATCACTCTATATAATATTTTGAACTTGAAGTCTTATACTAGCAGAGATTTTATGGTTGTAAATAGCATGCGGTCCTTGTCTGAAGTGAGTGTATTCTGTACTCTTTACTTGCTTATAAAATAGTTGATCAAAACAATACATCAATTTATATCTTGCATGGTTTAGTTAGTCACATGTAACATCCTGTGCATGCAACTATTGTCTGAACGTGTACTGTTGTACTGTTACTGACAGTATTATTTTTATACGTTAACAGAATTATATAACTCTCTCACATTCAAATACTCACTGTAAACTGTCTTAACTTGTATTAATGTTCGTGTCTCTGCTTGCATACTAGATATTTTATTCTGATGTTACACTATAGTATCACATGATTTATAGCATCCTATTACTAATCGTATTCATAACTTTAGACATCCTTGATATAGTCTTCTTGCATACAACTATCGGGCTTTTTGCTCATTACTATAGGCTTCACATAACAGGGCTTCTGTTAGTAAACAGGTGCACAGTATAAATCACTATCCTGCTCAACGGATACGTACATGTATGTAGCATATATTTGTAGCCATGTTAACATGTTTAGAGTGATCAGTAGCTCAGAATCTGCACTTAATAGCTAGACCATTAGTCAATAATTGTATTGACTAATGGTCTAGCTATTAAGTGCAGGTTCTGAATGATAGAGCTACTGATCATGTTTACGGTACCAATGATAATGTTTCTTTACTGTGTGTATACCGGTATGATGATAATTATAGCTATTCTAAATCAGTCTTTGTACATACTCCCCTAGGTGTCCTGACAGTGTTGTAAAACATTAAGGAAGTTACAGCTTATTGTTTGTTGTTTATTGCACAGTCACTCTGCATGAGTGTTTACTGTATTCATAACACTAGCACTAGACTTCCTGCCGACTCGTTAAAAATATTCAATTCAAATTTCAAATGCCCAATATTCATGACCATCTAAGTGGATAAACAAACATTGGCCACAATTCTGAGGTGTCACCCGTTAATGAGCCGTGTACCTTGTACATTTATACACTTGCTTAATTATAGTTAAATTAGACTTTTAGACGACACACACACTTTAGTATTATATGCTATTGTTTTATCCCTGTGTGCGTAGATAAATTAAGTACTTAGTACTTTTGAATTAAAAATTTACATACGTAGTACATAGATTAGAGCTTTGTATGCAATGTGTTTGAGTGGTGCATCACACTCAAATGCAATCACAATTGTACTGTCAAAACACAAACAGGTGAATAAAATGTTTGTCACAATCATTGCTAACTACCGTATGTTCAAATATCAAATTGTTAGGATGTGTTCATTCTGTTGGTGTGTATTTGCAAGCTCGTGTGATTATGACCTGAACTTTTAGCTCCAGGCCAAGACTGTCATGAATCTTCTTACCTTCAAGTTTAGCTTCCAATCTTTCAATAAGAGGTATTCGTACCTCCCCGTTAAGTAGTTCCTCCCGGTGTCGTTCATTTAATCCGTTTGGAAAAAAGCCAAAAAATGTTCCTGGCCATGTTTCTTGGGGTTTCACTGATTTCCAATTTCCCGGTAGTGTTTTGAGCTCTTCCAAAGCCTTACTTTGCACCTTTTCATTCTTTATTTTGGCTTGTTTCTTGTCAAAGCTTTCCTCTCTGACAACTGCTTGTATGAAAAGGTAAAAATAGTCGATGTGGGTGCTTCCTGTGACGTTGTGCTCACACACGTATGTTAATTTTTCCCCGATTTCCTCTGTTGTTATCTCACGGCTATTTTCTGTGTATAAACATGCTCTACTAAGTATGATATGGATGCCAGTATCATGTCCTTGCAAATCTGTCATCAACTTCTCCCGAATTTGAGCGTTCATCTCTTCCTCGTGTTTACGTTCATCAGTTGTTGTTGTTTCTGGGGCTTTGAAGAAAAATACTCCTGGATCTGTTTTTCCCCATTTGGTCGATCCTAGTATACTTTTGAGGGCATCAATTGCTTTTAGTAGAATCCTGGGATACTGACAAATTTCTTGTCCAAGCTTGATGTAGAAGCATCCAATATGTGTATTTGGAGGCTTAGAACCATACTCTTCTTTTAGATGAATACCAATACTGTCAGTTGGAGCTAGTTGCTCTGCCATTTCTCCACTTATAATTACTACACTGTTTATGTATAATACTGGAATCTCTCAGTTGAAGCTCACATGCAGTTACTGATTCTTTCCCAATGCAGGCACTTGATTGGAATAAAATGTACATCAATCTTTAGTCACATGCAACATCCGGTGCATGTATAACTACATATACGTATGAATGTTCACTGCTTATAACTGCACGTGTAGTAAATGTATAATTATGGTATGTATAGCCTGTATTCATATTTTCTTTGTTCCTAATTTTTAACGATACTCCCACACAATATGAATTTTAAATATGTATAGATAGCTGTCAGCCTCGATTTCTGGATATAAAATTAATGTTTATATACAGCACACATACCTTGATACTATATACGTATAGGGTTTCACTGTGAGCCAAACCACCCACACAACATGTTGTCTGTTGCTATAGACGTATTCAATACACCTTGTATGAGGCTGCATGTATGTATATTGTTATTGTACACAGTAAGATATAATTATAGATGTGTGCATAGAATGGTGCCTATATCGAGTACTTTTGAGTAAGGTACACATTGAGCTTTGTATACGTATATACAATGCAATGTGCTTGCATGAATGGTGGCAGCTTCATTGAGCTGAGGCCCAAAGTATTGGTACTTATAGGCTTATTACATACGTTATTTTTAAATTAATGCATGACAATTACAAAAACTGTACCACTATTTGGTCGTATATATGTACATAATTATACGTATATATTGTACTTTGAACACACAACATATTTTTAGTCACTATAACTGCCACCTATAATTATATACAATTGTCAAGTATGTATACACAATCGTTTAGGATGTGTATTTGCAAGCTCGTGTGATTATAACTTTAATTTTTATCTTTGAACCACCTCTCAGAGTAACATTTAAAAGCTTAGCTTCCAATCTTTTAATAAGAGGCATTCGTACTTCTCCGTTGAGTATTTTCTCCCTCTCTCGTTCTGTCATCGGTTGCATTCCCTTTGGAAAATAGCCAAAAAATTTTCCTGGCCATGTTGCTCGAGGTTCAACTGATTTCCAATCTCCCAGTAGTGTTTTGAGCTCTTCTAAAGCGCCACTGTGCACATTTACGTCTTTGTCATTAATTTGAAATATTTCCCCATCGAGAACTGCTTGTACGAAAAGGTAAAAGCATTCGATGTGGGTGTTTCCTGCAGCATCATTCTCATACACGCTTTTGATAATTTCCCCAATATTTTCTGTTGTTATCTCATGGCTGCTAGCACGTTTGTTATCTTCATCAGTGTACAAACAAGCTCTGCTAAACATGATATGGATTGGGAGCGGGGAGTAGTAGTTTTTGTGTAGTTCCCTTAATTTCGTAATCAATTTCAATCGAATAGTTTCGTTTATATCAGCTTCTCGTACACGTTCATTAGGTGCTGTTGCTTCGGGGTTTATAAGGAAAATGATTCCTGGCTCTGTTTTGCCCCATATGGTTAGGCCTGGTATGCCGTTTAGGGTATCAATTGCTTAGGGTTGAGTCATTGGAGACTTACTAATTTCATGTCCAAGACTGATGTAGAAGCATCCAATATGTGTATTTGGAGGCTTAGGCGGACCATACTCTTGTTGTAGATATTTACCAATTCCGTCTGTTTCAGCTAGAGGGAACTCTTGCGCCATTTCTCTTAGATCTTTACTTGACTATGGACTCAACTGCTTTGGCTCAGCTATTGCATTATTGTTAATCACGTGCCGTATATGGATAACTGCACATACCATTCAGCTCACTGACAGCTTGTTTTGCACTTAATCACGTGCAGTGTGGAATAGAATTCATTACTGCACAAGTCGTTACATAATTGTACATTACCTTCTGCGTATATAATTATTGTTTATGTTGTGTAATGATGAAAAACAAACCACCCACCACACAATACAACATGTCTGTTGCTATATTTAATTCACATTATAGGCTTAGATTCTTAAGAGTGTATAGAGCTGTTTACTTTATTCACAATACTAGCACTAGACTTCCTGCCGACTCATTCAAACATTCAAATTTCAAATGCCCAATATTCATGACCATCTAAGTGGATAAACAAACATTGGCCACAATTCTGAGGTGTCACCTGTCCCTGTGTACCTTATTCATTTATTTATTTGCTCTGCTCCTAGACTTTTGGCCACACACACACACCAAGACCGTAGCAAGTGGTCAGGCTGGTCAGGTTGGTCATTTCAACCCAAGATACTAGAAACAACAAGTATATATATAGCGCAGTATAAGTCGGCCTTTGGATACACTTATAGTGCTGGTGATAAAAGGTCACTATAGGGAGATGATGTTTGCATGTACAGTAGTTGAGCAGCAATTTGACAATCATTGTTATTCATATAGTCTACATAATTATCATGTACACGAAAGTTTGAGATCTATGTAGAGTAATCATGTAGAGTAATCAACATTCCCATGCAGGCTCTAAACCATCAACTGCACATGCAGCATGTCCTAAACTCACCTTTGAAGGAGGTTCAGCTCAAACTTTTTGGGGATCTGACAAATGGAGTGGAGGGCAAGATACTAGTGAGCGCAGTGATACAGGCTTGGCAGTACGTATAATTATAGTTACCAAGTAATGTTGTTGATACAACTATATATCGGGCTGGCCTTTTGCTATTACCCTATGGGCTTCACATAATTATATATGCGGGCTTCTGCTATATAGTAAACAGGTGTACAGTAAGTCACTGCCTCGATCAACGGATATGTATACATGCATGTATATATGTAGCATGCATGTATTTGTGGCCATGTATATACATGCACGCAGGTATAAGTCAGTTCCTCGTGTTTGTATACATTTATTGTTTCATTGCTCACACAACACGTTTGTGGCTATAGACGTATATGCACATTGTATTGTGTGTATTGACTATAGAGGTTATGCAGATCCGCCCACTTCCGGCCAAAAAGGTGTGTGGTCACATAAAAACTCTTGGAAAAGGGGCGTGGTTACATATGTCCGCCATTTTGCTCTAGCTAAGTGCAGATTCTGAATGAGAGAACTATACTAATTACTCTAAACATGTTTACTGGTACCAATGATAATTTTGTCCTTTACAGTGTCACTCACTGCATGTGTATACCGGTATTATATATATACTGCTATATCCAGTCTTTATACACACTCCCCTAGGTGTCCTGACAGTGTTAACTAAACTGTAATACATACAGCTTATTGTTTGTTGTTTATTGTACAGTCACTCTGCATGAGTGTTTACTTTATTCACAACATGCACTAGCACTAGACTTCCTGCCGACTCATTCAAACATTTAAATTTCAAATGGCCAATATTCATGACCATGAATTGGATAAGCAAATATTTGGCCACAATTTGAGGTATTCCCTGTCAATGATCCGTGTACCTTGTACATTTATACACTTGATGTGTTTCATTGTATGTACAAAACAGAAGCAGCTATTAGTTTATTGGATAGTACTAACTATTTTGTATGTCAAATCTGTTATAGCTATAAGATTATGTTGGCAGGGGATTAATGCCTCGGTGAGCTTAGCTAGGTCAGACGGACAGAGGTTTAGGCAACAACAATCAGAATCAGTATACACACAGAAACACAATACACACAAAGACACACATGCAAAAAAAAAAACCAGAAGAAGAACACGCTAATAGAACTTACTAAATAAGGTCATGCAGTTAACTATAGAACTAACTAGAATACTACTATAGTATTTATAAACACAAATTACAACGTTATCTAAAACCATGCATATAGTTATACATATGTCCTTTCCACATGCACTATATACTATACATAGTCAAAACTCGTATTTGATTCCAGTATTAGCAGATTCAAGTTTACAGGCTCTGGTTATCAAAACCAGAACTTTCCTCTCGATCGTGTCCCGAGTTTTGGGATAAGCTGTCATGAATGAGTTCATCTTCTAACATCTTCATGAGAGGAAGTCGAACTTCACGATTGAGACGAGCTTCCCTTTCGCGCTCTGTTTTATCGAAAGGTGACTTCGGAAAATATCCCAAGAAGGTATCTGGCCATGCAAGTATCGTTCGGTTCCACTTTCTTCCAATTTCCTGGGAGTGCATGTCTTAAGAAATGAGTGAACATTCAATGTATGCGAGGGCTTAATTCGATATATGAGGTAGAAGAAATCTTGGTGGGTTTTCTTTGCATCCTGTTGTTCAGCATTGCCTTGTCTCATGACTTTTCCGATATCAATCGCCTGGATAGTATCTTCATTCATCTCATAGCTGGGGTAGAGACAAGCTCTGCTAAATGTGACCATCGTATCTGTTTGACTAGCAATTCGGAGTCGAAGATTTTGGTCGATAGCCTTCTCCCTTTTTTCTTCGCTTGTTTGTTCTGGATAGCAAATGATTATAAAGCCTGGCCATTCTTCATCCACCAATGCACAGAAACCATCACCTAAATTGCCTGTTAGATCAGGAATAAACGTTTCTGCAGTTGAGGCTTTTTTTTAGAGACTCGAAAGTAGAAGTAATCAATATGTTTATTTTGATCTGTTGGTGGAGAATACTTCTCTTGCAATAGTTTTCCAATTTCGTCCGTTGTCTTAGGTATAGGTGATAATTTCTGGGCCATTGTGTTTGAAGACTTTACAGTGTGGAGTTTTTCTCAGCTCTGTAAGAATTAAGTTACTTATTTTAGTGAGTCAGCATGCAGTACTTTTATGGTCAAAACCATTACGTATACATGAGCCGTCACAGCCTTAGATGAACGGATACAGTGTACGCATAATTATGATAGTATCTATTTGTAGCTATAGTATGAAAAATTAAGCAAAAGACTGTATATTCACTATTATTGGTAGCCAAGTTCGTATTCTGAAAAGTAGAGTTGGCTGTCCAGTCTTGCTTGAACAGATTTTATAATTTCAACACAGCACTAGACTTCCTGCCGACACATTCAAGCATTCAAATTTCAGCAATACCCATTCATGACTATCATAGCTATAATTATAGTAAGTGAGGTGTCACCCGTTATATAGTGTTGTACAGTGTAGAATAACTGTGCATGTACCCCTTGTACTCACTTGCTTAATTGGTTCCTATAGACTTTTTGACGACACACACAGGGAATTTGTCTGTGACTATAGAGATGTAAAGTTGAAGGTTACAGTTTAATAGCAGTCCTTGTCTGGCTGAATGTATTCTGTACTCTTTGCTTAGTTGATCTATTTTTGTTTATTTAGTCACATGACACATCCGGTGCATGCAACTATAGTAAACTATAGTGTATACATACTGTTTTGCCTGTATTCATTCATATTTTTGATAACACCCTCACACTATGAATTTCAAATACTCGCATGTCAGCCAAATTTAAGTACACAGCTGCTTAACTACTGTACATGCAACATCATCTCCCTATAGTGACCTTTTATCACCAACACTAAAGTGTATCCGAAGGCTGTATACCTGTACTGACCTACATGCATGTATATATAGTATAATTATACATGTTGTTTCTAGTATCTTAGGTTGAAATGCTATGAAACTTTGGAGTCCTTTAACTATAGAGGCCGGGCACCTGCTTATGCATGGGGTGATAAGCATGGGGTGGACTGTATATACTGTGCTGTGTTATAGCATTGTTCCCAGGCCAATTTTCTCTGTAACGCTAGTTTTCAGATTAGTGGGATGACTATAATTATATAGAGTATGCACTCTAAAATGTTCATGCTTCACACTCATGCATGCATATAATTTTAATGTGTATATATAGATGCACAGCTTACCGTATAACGGGTATTTTCGCGGATTTAACTTTCGTGGAATAGCAGCCCTTTTGGGTTAACCCCTTTTTGCAGCATGCATACATGCGATTAGCCTCGATCCCAGCCCCTCTCACTAGAGGCCCTGGCTGAGTAGACTAACCAAATATTCTTTGAAAGGCATTCGGACTTCTTGATTCAGTCGAAATTCTCTCTCACGCTCTGTTTCGAAAGGTTTTTTGGTGAAATGGCCAATAAATGTGAGTGGCCAAGTGGCTTCTGGTCCCACTGCTTTCCAATTTCCAGGGATAAGTGTTGCAAGAATGATGTACGCGGGTAATACCATTGTTGATGTAATTTGTTGTGTTATCATAAGATAGAAATAATCCAAGTGCTCGTACTCGTTTGGGTCAGCATATTCAGCTAGCAGTGGCATTCGAATCTCGTTGTTGAGCCTTTCCTCTCTTTGCCGCTCTGTCTCAAATGGTGACTTAGGACTTTAACTTACCCTAAACAATGGTACATACGTTGAGGCCCTTTTATCCCGAGTGTATCCCATGTAGTGTTTCCTCCCAATGTGGCAATGATCGTTTGCCAAGAAGTTTTGTTCGAAGTATGAGGAAAAGTATTCATAGTAGGTGCCTGGTTTATACAAGCATGATATAGTAAAAAAGAAAAAATATCAATTTGACACAAACGACGTCCCATACATAGCACAATCTCTAATAGTATAACAACGTGTAAAAACGTCTAGTAAAGAATACAGTGGGTAAAAACTGCTAAAACATTATAAACTCAGTAATACGTATTTATATACAATGCATGTGAGAGTGGATAGTAGTTCTTTATGAAGTATACAAGTACATAAGTATAATTATATCTACATCGGCACTATGAACATGAAAGATACGCTATATACACAGAAAGTAAAATTTTGGTGACATAGAGGTTCTTATAATATAGTTGTAATTGTGGCATGACGTCCTTCTTCTCCGTGATAGTTGAATGGAGTCACAGTAACTTGGCATTGTTTTGTTGAGCCATCAAGTTTAAACGTTTCACTTGTTCCATCATAGCTGTTAATGCTATGAGATATTTTCTTACCACCACCTTCCTCTAATACTTGAACCTCGAAGTACTTCAATTCTTCAAAATTCTCTTTCGGTTGGTTCCAAGTAACTTGTAATGTCTTCTTCCCAATAATTTTCCCTTCAAGCTTCTCTGGGGCACTTGGATATATGTCTGGGTCGGCTTTGAATTCATCGTCGGATGAAGAAATGTTTTCATCACATTTTTGGGATTCTCCTAAAATAGATGGACCAGCTATTGTTGGTAATGTTAATACTTGCAATGCTACTCTAGAAGTAGCACTCATCTTAGTATCAAAATCTATATGTAATGTAACATTTTCCTTCTTTTCCTTGATGTCATTGTATGAGTCTATACTAGCTGTATAGGTTTTCCAAGAAATCAGATTCTTAAAAACAGTTGAGTGCCCAAGGGTACGTCGCACTTGTATTACTTTGTTTGCTTTTGCGTCTTTTAACGTAACCTTATAGAAATACACCTCTTCAGGAAAATCTTCTGGTTTTTTCCATCGAATCTTGACACTGTTATTATTTATTTTATCAACATAAAAGGAAGAAGGGGCACTAGGGTATTGAGCTTTCTTTGTTTTGGTCTCATATATCGCAATATCTCCTTCACAACTTGTTATGGTTGTGTTATTCACAGCTCGTACACCAAAATTATAAACTGTTAATGGATTGAGACCATTTACTGTGGCTTCATAGGAAACAGTCTTGTTATCAACACGCCTTTTTTGCTGTACTGTGACATTTTCTAATATTTTACATGCACAATTCTCTTGCACATGTAAACACTCCTGATTTATAATAAGCACCTCATAGTATTTAGCTGCATTTCCATGGATTTTTGGTACATTCCATGATAGCTTGACACTTCGAGCCTCTGGTGTGCATAATAGTTCATCAGGTTCACCAGGAGTCACATCACCAGAAGATATACCAACTAAGTCACTCTCTTGGCTCTTTCCAATCTCATTGCTCAGACAAATACCAATCCAACCAGTCGTATCGATGTTGACTTGTATTTGTTGTTTGTGAGTTATTTTCTCTGGTGCGTCAATTGGCCAGTCGCCTGTATCAATTGGATATTCTAGTTTATCCCAACTTTTGCTGTAATAGTTAACATGAAGCTGTGTAACTTTTCTCCCACTCTCTTCAAGTAGAGGTAGAAATACAGTCAATGTGAATTCTTTTCTATTTGGTATTGGTAATACCTTTGGTAGCCTTGGCTTAGGTGGTACAGAGGGTAGTGTGCATACAAGTAAGGTAGCTTTCTCTGACTCTAGGGTTTCATTTAGAGTTTGTATAATGAAATTGTACTCGGTATTGGGCCTGAGTTCAGATACAGTGCATGAAGGTGTGTCTGCGTTTTGGGAAGTCCATGTTTCCCCTTTGACATTTTTTTGGTGCTGTATTTTGTACTGTTTTGATGCCTGTGGGTTCACCTTTGGTTCGTTCCAAGTAATTTTTATAGAATTACTTTCAGTTGTTTCCGCTTCAAGCCCTTCTGGCGATCCAGGAATTATGTCTTTAGGGTGTACCTCTACTGGTTGGCTTGGTTCACTTCTTCCAACTGAATTGACAGTTACAACACGATAGCAGCTTATAGAAGGTTGAGTGAGGTTTGGCAAATCGACATTTGGTACATTACTTTCACTTGAATCCATTAGTTGGTGCTCTTTCACTATAGTCCAATTCATAGCTTGCTCAGTTCCTTTAATTTGTCGCTCAATGTAAATCTTTGTAACTGGACTCCCGTTTTCTTTGCTTGGTTCTTGACGGTAAAATGTTATGGTTGCTTTGCTGGCTGAGTTCACTCTTATTGTTGGTAGGTATGGTTTGTCTGGAACATCAGCAGGTGTTTCTATATCTACAGTACTGTATCCATCGGCTTTCTTGTTCTTCTCATTCCTAGCATAAACTTGAATGGTGTATCCCGTGAATGGGCTTAGGGACGTTAGTAGCAGAGATCTTTCATCTTTACTGGCTATTTTCTCTGACTTGGATTGAAACCCCTCCTTGCCAACTCTCTTTTCCCAGTATTGAATTTGGTAAGTATTTACTGCTCCCGGGTTATTTATTGGAGGATCCCAAGTCATTTGAATTTCTCTTGCCTTAGTAGCGGTTATTATGATGTTCTCTGGTTTTCCTGGTATCATATCAGCTATTTCTACTTCAGTAGAATCACTCGGTTCACTTACTCCAGCTTCGTTCTCAAATTGTATCTGAAAATGTAAAACTTCCTCATCTTTTTTACAGTTTACTTGAAACACCAGAGTCTGAAATTCTCCTTGAGAAGAGTCTACTGGAAAAGTTTGAGATTCCCAAGTGGAATTTTTGTCACTACGTCTGTTGACGATGATTTTTGTGACTGGACTTCCATTTTGTTGTGCTTCTGACAACATTGTAATCGTAAGCTTGACTGTTTCCTCTGTTTGTGGACTTACTTTAGCCTTCTTTGGTTTTTCGGGTTTTCCAGCTCTTGTTTGAAATGTAACTACAGTACAATATTCACCAAACCTATTCTTATGATCATTAAATCCTTGCACTTTAATGGAATAGTATGTTTTAGGCTTAAGCTTTTTAAGTTTGAAATGATTAGAGTGAACCTTGTCTCGTGTAGGGTCCTCTCCTTCACTGTAGCATTCAACATAATAGCAGTCGACATCATCAGCGTTTACTATCGGTTTCTCCCAAGATAGTATCTGTTCTTCTAAGTTCATAGTTACATTTTGTGGAGATCCAGGAATTTGAGAAATCATCTCTTGAAACACTTGATCTTTGGCTGGTCCAATTGCTTGCTCGTAGTACTTCGCCTCTATCTTATTTCTTTCCAGTGCTCCTCTTTTTACTTGCTGCTTATAAGTAGTTTCAAAAACCTCCTTACAGGTGATTTCAGACTTCTCTGTATTGGGCTTTGTAAAATGAGATATGTATCCTCCCAATACATTACTTTGGTCTGTTTTAATAATTATTTGCTCAAGTTTCTCTAGCGATTGTCTCTTTCTTGTCTTTTCATCCTTTACCAATAATTCATCTGTGTCGGCTGCTTCTGGAATCAGTTTATGTAGCTCAATTGTGAACTCTCTCAGTATATTTGTGTACACTCTTTCATGTACTGCAAATAGTGTGTCTGTTTTTTTTACACTTTCAATTCTATATTGATGCATCTTTAAGATATCCCCATTTAAACCTTCTTCAAGTCGTACAAAATGCGTCTCCTTAAGAGCTTCAATATCTCCTTCTTCTAACGGGAGTGTCTTGTTTAAAAGTTCGCTCATTTGCTTGCGATACTTTTCGGCTAGGTCAAGTGTTGTTTTTGTTACTGTTATTTCAACTACCCTCTGATAGCTAACCTCGAGGTTTGGAACGGTGCCTGGTTTGTTGAGAGCTTGCACATACTCATCAAGTAAAGCAGCCAACATTGGTCCATTCATAACTGTAGATCCATTGAAACCTCGCTTCAATGGTGTATTGCTCAATACATGTTGCTTAGCTGAGGCTATACTTGTCTGAAAATCTTGGTCAATAGGTTTTTTCCTGTTTGGATTAATGCCTGAACCTGGTGATGGAATCGCCAGGCACTCGATTTGGGGAAAAATTGCTCGTACACTGCTGACAGCTCTGTCTCTGGAGCTTGGTGCCTGATCACCTTTATAATTTGCCACTAGTATCTGTTTTAGGACATAGTCAGTAGCTGACATCTTTTTACCATCGTCTTCCGTCATTTCAAGATCGAAATCTCTCATCAGCCATAGAAAATCTGGGAAATGTTTTTTGAGATCGCTCTCATGCAAGTCATCGCATTCACTTATCAAGATATTTTGAGATAACTTTGCGAAGCAGCTGTATAATGTATATATATAGATTATGAATGCAATTATTTTTATTATTTTTTTACAATGTTCATATACATGCATGTGTGCTTAAACATATACCACAATTAATTATAATTAAGGAGGATATACACCTATATATCTTCTGCTATCGTGGTTACTTCGAGGCGTAGCCAAGGGGTATGTATAACAATGGCAGCGGAGGATATATGGGGTGCATATCCTCCAAATAGGTGTGGCATAACCACGTGACCGCAGCACTATAAAAGGATCTCCCCCTAGCAACAATTCAATCCATGATGCAAGAGACTGCAAAAAAGAACAAGACTATTCCAGATTTTACAGCCGTCAAAGAGCTAGAGACTAAGTTGAGCAACACATCGACTCCTACAGATGCTCAAGAGTTTTCTTGGTCCAAGCGTTGACCATTCGACGTCCCTTACTGGAGTAGCAAGCTCTTATTGAATAGAATGTATCTAAACCACGCCTATAGACCCATGGAAGCTTAGCCATCTTGTTGGAGAGCACCTTCCATTTCTGCCGTCGCTTTGAGTCTTAGTACCATCGTCAAGCATGGCTCTTTTCTCTTTGCTTACTTTTGTGAACAAATGAATGAAAAAACTAAAACTGTGCATGCCTGGGGCTGTATGATAATATATATCCTACAGCTGTCGACCAATTAGTGGTGACGTAAGTGTGGTATAATACAGGGATACAAATATTCACAAAATGAAGAAAAGTGCCAACACTTTAATTTTATTTGAGGTTCAAACGTCAGCCCAAATTATATTACCACCAGCCCCCCCCCCCAATGCAATGAGATGGGCGTGGGTCAATGGTTGTCACACATGCACTATAACCTATAGCTAGTCTCATGAATCAGCCCCCCTCCCTAGGGGGGAGATCGTCTGAGTACAGAGGGGGACAATACGGTTATTTTGATAAAATTTTTGTCCTTGACCTTTTCTAAATAGCTATAGCGTTTGTTCTTTTTGAGCGTTTGCCTGATTGGAACGCTATATATACTTAGATATAACCAGTACATCAAAATGTTTACCCTAGCCACAGACTGAAGGCTAACTTTCCGTGGTTTCGAAGAATGCAAGTTGCAGAAATCTTGGATATCTTCTCTCAAGCTGGTTCGTATGGGGTGCAATAGCTCAACCAATTTCTGTACAAGCTATTACTAGATCAAATTCATATCCTCTGAGTATGGCAACTTCCAACTTGCTATGGCACCAACTTAGAGCAACTAAAACAATGTAGCTTGAACCATAGATAGAGCAAAAAGGGATCGGCAACAAAATCGACCTCGAATAACCATCAGTGTTGCCCCGGCTTTACTCGAGGCTGTCTACTTCAACATAGGAAGACAGCCTCGAGTAAAGCACAGGCTGGGAATGGTTGAGGAGACAACTGATTGTCTTACTGTCAGTATAACAATCTTGCTGCTGATTTTAGACTTCATTTGCATGCTTGAGGCTATAATTATGTGATCCAGGACACTACTTAGTTAGACAATCTTAGAAAAAAAAAGCTATATCATAGTACATAGCCATCAAAAAACGGTGAAAAGAGGTGAAAAAAGCGTTATACATCGCTAGCTCTTTCTCAACAATCTCGAAAAAATTTTGGGAATTTTCACATAATACACGTCATCAAGAAGCATGGAAATCAAGTTTTGGGGGGTCTTAGAAAGCTCTGTGTAAGGCCTCAAACATAAAAAAAAAGTGTTTCGCGGCGTTACGGTGGGGGACAACACGCATCGTTTCAGGATTAAGCCACACCCCCTTCACAAAAGTCTACATTTTAACTTCCGTTGCCAATCCCTCTCTTCTTTATCTATGCTTGAACTAGGAAGGTGCTCCTGTGCTTCCCAGAGGCGGAGTGAAACTCAAAATTTTACCTAAAAAAAGCCTATTCTCATGCAGTCAGCATGCACATCAGATAGCCCTGTCCACATATCATTGGGCATATGCAGATCTAGAATGCCAGGGGGGCAGTTTGCCCCCCCCCCCCCCGCTGTCTACGGCCCTGATATAGAATCCGATCACTAGGCTAGCCATGCAATGAGTCTAGCAACATGGATTTAAGGGGCATATGGCTTAATGCGTGGGCAAATATACCAACGTCACGATTGTGGGTAGCTGGGCGTAGCCCGGCACCCGTTCTGGCAGGTGGCCGGGGGATATGCTTGTGTAGGAGTTGTACTGCTGTGTTATGCAATACTGCTCTTGTAAGCATCATGAATATAATTATTAAGCGCATACCGTATACAGTATAGTGGGTAATTTTCGTGGGGTAAAATATTCGTTATTTTCGTGGACAGGCTGACCTCTACGAAATTTTAACGTAGGCGTGGCTTATCGGAACGTATAGGAATGCCGTGCAGCCACGAGACTAAACGAAATTTGTACTCACGAAAACCACCGTTTCTCGTTACCCGCTATACGGTAGCAGGAAATCGCTATTTGGTTCTAGAGCCCTCAGCAAAATGTTCGTGGGTTCTAATATTCGCGTTTCAATGCCAGGGAACCACACTCATCAATAGCTGAAATACCGGTGCGTATATTATAGGAGTTTATCCCAGTTATAATTTTCAAGTTATAACTGTCTGCCCTCGAAAAGCGAAATTTTGTACCTCACGAAAATTTCCCACCGTACGGTATCTGAATCAATATTTGAGCCACGAATATATCGTTATCTTAGAACACTACAATCTGATTTAATATTAGTGGTGGTGTATAAACCCATGTAGGGGCTCTAGGGTAAATTCAGTTTTACATCGTGGTCACGTAAAAATTCAACAGTAAATTCAACAGTAAAGTCATTGTCAATATGAAAAATTCACAAGATTATATCCAATTCGAAAATTCCGGAAATTGTTAACCCAGGTTACGTGGAAAATGTCAGGCTTATTATCGCTCCTATAACAGGAAAGATTATTATGACAAAACCATAGATTGGGCCACGCCCAACTAAAATTGTGAAGAGGTGTGGCTTCTGGTCAACATCACCGATTAGCATAAAAAGATACAAGAGGAAGTGGATTCTAACGAAGATAGTCCAGAGGAGGTTGGACACGATCACGTGCACCACTTTTTTTGCTGAGCTGGCGCAAAAATTGACAATGAGTTCTATGTAAACTTCTAACTGGTGTTGCACGGACCGTCATTAGAGACTGAAGGCAAACTTTATGTGTCTCTCTGGCTGGGCTTCTTCTGATATAAAACTTTCATTAACCAACCCGATCCCCACCGACCCCTCTATTCTGGCAAGTTATCAGTGTATAGCTACAGTGTTTACTAGATTCTTGCCAGCCACTATAGTGCAAGCTGCATACATGCAGCACCGCTAAACTATATACTCTACCCTATAGCCTAGCTAATCTTGGTCCAGCCAATCAACAGACACAGCTAGTCAGGTATATGGGGTGCCGTTTGTGTCAAAATTCAAAAAGAGTCGATTATGAAAAGGAGTTGTTATAAAAGAGTCGATGTTTTAAAAAGGAGCCGATGTTATGAAAGAGTCGATGTTATAATTATAAGTCGATGTTTACCATAACATTAGAGTAGGCCTATTCTGTGTTTTGTAGTAAGTCGACCTTTATTAATTTCAGTAAACTCGAGTGTAGGGAGCTGGAGCCAATGACAACGAAACTAATGAGTGACCTTATTGAACTAAGGTCAGCCTTCCCAGTGCATCCCCACTCCTCCAGGACTCGACTCTACAGTTTACGTTAAATCGTATTAGTAAAGGTCGACTACTACAAAACACAGAATAGGCCTACTCTAATGTTATGGTAGACATGGACCTATTTATAACATCGACTCTTTCATAACATCGGCTCCTTTTTAATTCAGAGACTTTAGGAATGCGATGACGCATGGCCAACCTCCTGTGTTAATTGTGTTCACGTCATTCCTATGATAAAATTGAGCTATCGATGTGATTCTCAGTGCAGTACAAATCCTATATAAATATGTTCCCTGGCCACCCGTCAGAATGGTTGGCCTGGCCACACCCCGCTAGATTGTTGGCAACAGAAAATTTGTGATATGACGTCATCAATAATGGGATAATGTGTAGTGAGCACCGCCTTTCCTCATGCTATTTTGATAAGTTTCTGTAACACTTGGCCTAACGCACCACGATTGCTGATGTCTGGGTAGAAGCTTTAATAGCTAATTGAGTTTGGGATATACTAATTTATTTTGTGGGAACATATCCTATAGTTGGGCGTGGCCCCACCCTGGACGTGAACGTAGGTTCCTACGTTCGCGTCCAGGGGCCACGCCCAACTACATATCCCACAGGATTTTCCCAATTGTACATTATTTTATGGTCATGTATTGCGCCACATGCAAAATAGATCATGCAGAAAGATTAGCGCTTATTATACATCTACAGTAGAACCGGATAACTGAATAGATATAAACCATGCCTTGATTCACCCACTTCAATGATAAACAGCAAGTGCCACATGGTTGTCTGCGCATGCGCAGAACATAAGCAGGCCTGTCTCCATAGTAGCAGCTGCAACGCGCATGCGCATTTAAGGGACACGCTCATTTTCTGAATTATTAATAAAAAGAAAATTGCCAAGCCGGATAATTGAGGCCGGCTCTATACTGTATACTGCTGGATCATCATCATGCAGAGTGCTACATGTATAGCAGTATACATGTATAGATATATAGTTGACAGTGGAGATGAAGACTTATTTTAGAGACAGCTCGGCTTGGAACAAGGCTACGTCAGAGTCACCATAGGAACTAGGCACTATAGGCATGCATGCAGCTTTGCAGCTCTGACTCTTGTAGCTAACAAACAGCTAGCACTATAGTGAAAATTGAATAGAAAGTTTGTGTGAACAGAAGATCTGAAGAGACTGCAACAGCCTTCAATGTAGCCATAACTCGAGAAAGAAGCTTTACTTTGCTAATCCATGAATCAAAATTCAAGAGAACGTGGCTAGAAACCTATAGAAGCTGCCGGTTAGTTTTCGTCGCATTGCAACAGTTGAGCAGTTAATTACAGTTGGAACAGACACACACACACAGTCAGCTTTTAACCGTAATCCCTCGTGTGGCTACACCTCGAGGCATAATTATTATTGTTCGACATTCTTCTAATGATTTTGTAACCAGGCCCATTTTGGTAAAATTTGACCACAGTGGTTAACATCACCACTCAGTTAACCGTGGGACTTAAGGCCTGGCACAAGTCTTAATTGTAAATTCTATCTAGACTCTTTGAGGCTGGTATACAAGACTATAATTATTTGTCATAAATCTCAACCTGTTGGTCCTACTTATAAGTATTATGTGTATTTGTACCTCATTTTCTCGACATCCGATTCATTGATTGCTCCCTGGGTATTGTATATCAAACAAGAGCTCAGTAGAGTGACGAGAATGAGGATACTCATCACTTCCTCTTTGGAGGAGGTCTCGCTTGCCTGAGCAGCACCTATACCCTCAGTATCGAGTAGTATTAGGACGTGGTCATCAAATTCTAATAGATTTGTGGACATCCAGATCCCTCTAGTGCATGGATTACTGGAATGGCTCACTTTGAAACCATCTCCACCTAATACTTGGGACAAGAAATATGACTTTCCAGTCCTATAAGGGCCACATATGCCCAGAACAGCAACTGGTTTTGTAATAGTCCGTAATAGTTGTATAGCTTCCTGGTTCACGACAATTGACTTGCTGTGTTGATCGTGTGTTACAAGTGGTATAGACGTTTCTTTTGCCAATCTTTGTTTTTTCGGGTAGCCTGTATTATAATAATTATAATGAAAGCACCGCGGGTGCTAATACCTCGGTGGAGGTGCCAAAGCTACATAACATAAAGCTACTAATAGCTTTTATACACACATTATCGGACTAGAATGTGAAAAATTGCTAGGATTGGCCAGAAGAACACCAAAAAGCGTGGAAACAAGAAATCAGACGAGAGCATAACTCCAATCCGTTACAACGTCATTCACATGTACTTTTTCGCTTGTAGTTTTTCCCAGCCAATCCTAGCAATTTTCACTGGGGTGATGACCGATCCCTATAATTATATACATAATTATATTACATGCATAAATATAATATAATCATGATGATTTGTGATGACTATAATTAGTCAGTATAGATCTGGAACATAATTATTGTGATGCTATGATGTAACGTATTAACACACTATAGTTGTACATGTTCATGATGTTGTAATGGATTGGAGTATATACTCTCGTCTGATTTCTTGTTTCCACGCTTTTTGGTGGTTCCTCTGCCAATCCTAGCAATTTTTCACATTGCAAATGTTTTTCTAGTCGGATTCCCTTTCTTTTTCAGTACAGAAGTATATCATAATTATGACATTCATATTAAGTGGAACCTCAATAAGCATGCAGTATAGAAGTGCATGAAGAGAAGACATTCAAAAAGAGAAGATGCTTCTGTTTCCATTAAGCTCCTCTCCTATTATTGCTGTGTAATGATTATGTTGAATTTGTGGCTGTCATGCAGTATTATTAACTAACCATTAATTAATGAGATATTGCATGTTAAATGACAGCCATTATTTTATTTAAATTGTTAATTAATACTGTCCTGTTAAAGTGCAATATTATTCAAGAGCATGGAGGTCTATGCCTTATAATTATAGCCAGTGCATAATACATAAATACCGATTGAGAATGGAGAGCTGAAGGAAAGATCAAACAGTCACCAAGAAGAGAGTATCGAACGTAGGCATACTTACATCAGATGTATGCGGAGAGTAACGTGACTTCCTGTATGTCACAAGTTTGGAATTTGCACACTGACCAATCCAAGCATGGGTGATGTAATCTACTACACATGCGCAGTATGCCTACGTTCGATACTCTCTCTCTATCATAATTATACTCTTGCATGCAGTCACTAAGAAAACCTGCTGCACTCCTAGCCCTCGATTCCAGGCCGAGTTTTCGCTTTTATAACGGTTAGGCGAACAACTAGTTGTCTGCGCATGCGTCAGTCGTTCGTCAGATTCTGACGAATGGATATTCCCGTTCACTTTCGTGACATTTATATTTGTGTACTAGAAGTCAGTTTCTGTTTATCATTTATTTATTGGAATTGATTGGAATGGCTAGCTATATTAGCTATGGTTAGCTGTTTGTTTAAAATTGTTGATCATTAATCCAACTGCAGATGGTATTTTATCGAGCGATGTATTACAATCATTGAGCGATGTATTACTATTATCAAGCGATGTATTAAAATGATCGAGCGATGTAACTCTATATTTATCCAGCGATGTACATATTTATCTAGGGATGTAACTCTGTACATCCAGCGATGATAGGTCATTCATCGAGCGATAAATACGAGTTTAGAGTTTATAGGGTTCAAAGGTTACTTTATCCTGCAGCCTTTAATCAAAGTACAGACTAGACAGAGAGACATTCGTGACTGAAATAATAATTATGTTCCCCTACAAAAGAGGAGGATTTAACAATGGCCGGTTTAGGGTTTAGGAGCAAGCAGGTTCTGAACTAGCCCTGCCCTAACACTTTTGCATTACATGGCATGTTAACAGCATGGAGCAGGCGAAAGGATTGCTTCCTACATGCATGGTGGAGGCACTTGGTGGGGGCACTATAGGGGCGGCTGGTTCTGCTTGGCCTGACGCCCACGTTTTGCCAAACATTACATCTTACATCTTACATATCTATACTAATTACAGTGTATACACACCCCATGCATGCATTCAGCAGCAACAATAACGAGGGTGGACATGCCATGCAATGCAAAAGTGTTAGGGCAGGGCTTTCAGAACCTTGCTTGCTCCTAAACCCTAAACCATTGTTAAATCCTCCTCTTCTGTAGAGAAACATAATTATTATTTCAGTCACGAATGTCTCTCTGTCTATATAGTCTGTACTCTGATTAAAGGCTACACGATAAAGTAACCTTTGAACCCAGGGGCGGATCCAGCAGGTAGCAGAGGGTGCTCAAGCACCCCTGACCTTGATTATCTTTGTGTCTCACTCATTGGTTAATGGAAGTCACTCAGACTTGGTACTAGCTAGCTGAGTAGCTGTGTAGACCTATCTAGTACAGTAGTATCTTTAAAAGCTGTGATAAAAGCAGCACTACTGCAATGCAGACTATGGCTCGACAAGAATAGAGTGCAGTACAACACTTGCAAAATTATCTACGTCTTTATTATTGACACCGCACCTACCGGAAATGATGTCGAAGGAGACTCTGCAGCACCTATACCTATCACTTTTTCTAGATATGCCACTGGAACCCTATGAACTCTAAACTCGTATTCATCGCTGGGTGTATATATAGAGTTACATCCCTAGATAAATATGTACATCGCTGGATAAATATAGTTACATTGCTCGATCATTTTAATACATCGCTCAACGATTATAATACATCGCTTAATACATCGCTTAATGATTGTAATACATTGTTCAATAATTGTAATACATCGCTCAATGATTGTAATACATCGCTCGATAAAATACCGCCTGCAGTTGGAAATGATCGACAATTTTGAAACAAACGGCTAACCATAGTTATCTGAAGCTTCTATCTTCTCTGAAGCTTATTCCCAGGCCGAGTTTTCGCTTTTATAACGGTTAGGCGTTCTCTGAAAACTGAAACAAGGGAAGAGGTATAAAGCGTTGTCAAGCTTGTTAAGGTCAGATATTTTGTGTGGGCCCTATGCTATCAAATCTTGTTCATGTTTGGCAAGATCTAGGTAGACTATAGCCTTGATCCCAGGCCGATCCGTCTCCAATTGAACACTAGGTCGCCTCCTCGGCCTGGTATTGATTGTATCTGGGCGTGTATCTGGGCATGTGCTGTGGTTGCTGTGGTTGCTCAGGTATTCGCTCAAAAAGAGCGAATACCTGAGCAAGGTGGAGCGAATAGAAACACTAATAGTGTATGTAAGCATACTTACTCCGTAAAATCACCGTTAAATCACAAAGAACTCCGTGTCATAGGTCTATTCTTTGCAAGTTTAGTTTGTCATAGATATAGGCTTAGCTAGAGTGTGATGAGCTGTCTTGTGCGAAGGAAGAAGGAGCATCACTCTTGTGAAAGAACAGACCTATATAGGTTCTCAAGTTTCTGCTATCAGTTGGCTACCTTTGATTGACTACACAATTTAATACAAGCGCTTGATTAGACCATGTACCATTGATTGCCAGATACACTTGGTAGAGTCTATCCTCAGACTCTGGTCATCGATCTCTTGTATATACTATGCTCAGGGGTATCCACAAGTGGCTGGGCCTGGGATGTATTGTCAAGGTGAGCGATATAAATCAATAATACCCTTTCATCATTGGAAATTGTACACTATAGCCTATAGCCCAATCCTGGGTATCTGGATCAAGATATGACATTACGGCACTGGCACTGGTGTTGTGTTAGCCTTCAAGGAAGTGCGGCCTGGGATCGAGGCTAGTTTTGTGTGGACACTGAGTTACAAAATGTATAGTGGAATGGTGAATTTAAGTTCATACTAATATATTTGTATACAGGAGCAAAATGGAACCTTCCCCTCCAACCCCCGTCGTACTCCTCCTAGCTGATGGGTGCGAACTCATTGAAAGAGGATACCCCAGTGCCACTCATGTCCTTCCCAAGGGGCCGATCTTATAGAACTACCTGCACTAAACTACTGACGTGGAATGGCTCTTTCAACACTTCTGGTTGCTATCCTGGCCAGTGACGTCAGGATTCTACTGTCTCTTGATGTACTGTGAACACACAATCTTTGTTATGCCACCTGAAGGCTTAGCAGGAATATCCAACGCAGTATTTATTAAGTCTTTCTGGAAGCTCTTGTTTGATCTTCGCTTCGGACGCAGTACTGCTGTGCAGTACACTCTACAGACAACAGTATTAATTTCTAGTGTCATTATAATTATCACTGTATTTTTTGCCAATGCTGCAGGAATGCAATACGGGAGTAACTCATTAGCAAAAAGGTCAACCTATGTCGTACCTCCTCTGGCTGCCGTCTGCAGAGCCTTGCAGCTCTCTTCTCACTCTTGCAGCTACCAATAGCTAGCGTTCTAGTGCAGAGCTAACTACTAAGTAGAGTAGCAACATTCAGTAAACAAGTTTGGCTACGTGCTCTTCTGAAAAGGCTGCAATGTAATGGCATTCCAAGTAAGCAAAACTAAGCATAAACTCAAGAACGAAGCATTATTTTGCAAATCCACCGAATTAAAATCCAAGTAACATGACTAGAAGCCTATAGAAACTCTTACTTGCACTTGAGTCATCCTTGACCAGCTGTAGCAGTCCACACACACACACACACACACACACACACACACACACACACACACACACACACGCACGCACACTCGCTTGCGCATGCGCACCGAGGCATAATCAGAGGCTAATTACTTGAGATGCCTGTCGTACCTCCGCGCACTGAAGATGAGGCCTTGTGAAGGAGGCTAGCCTCGATTCCAAACCGATTAAAATAGGCTAGAAGGAGGCTAGCTGGGTGGGGCCATGCCCAACTAGCTGTAGCAGGTCAGTCCCTTTTCTCGCGCCCCCGTCCAATCAGAGAAAAGGGTCTTGGAGATTTACAGCTGAAGTGATCCCGTACCAGGAACAATGGAAAAGGGTCGCTAAAATAGAAAGCTAGAATTGTGACTGGCTTGCTGTCTCTGTAGTAGGCCTAGCCTCGAATCGGCCTGGTCTCGAGGCTATAGTAGGCCCTGATAAATTTTCACCCCTATTCTTGAAAAATGTGCCTATAAAAATCCCCAAAAATGTGACATACAAAATTAAGACGTAGAAATAAACACAACACACAACTGACTCAAGACATAATTAATATAAAATTATCGTGTTATCTTGCTGAATTGAACTGATCCATAATTAGGTATACGTATTCCTAAAAGGGCAGCTGATTCATGAGACTAAATATATTCACCTTCAGCCATTTTTGTCATGAAAACATCGTTATGCAAAACTTAATGTAATGATCTTTACCAAACATGGACATTGATGCCTTAGACACCTACACCATAATATTATTAATCTGCTAAAATTATTCCAAGCATCATTTATCAGGGCCTACTCTGTAGCAGATTCAGTGCTAGGTCCTACTCCAGGAGCCATACTTCTCTGAGACTCCAAGCTTCTTTGCTGTGATCCACAGTGCATATATCTATGTAGCTGGGCGTAGCCTAGTTGGGCGTGGCTCGACCGTCTCCTGACGGGAGGTCGGGTTGCAAGCCTATCTAAGATTTGTTCTGCAGCATTATGTAACACTGCCATGAATATTTTTCTTCTCAAGTGGGTGTTAACCGACATGATGACATGAATAAACCACAGCATACTGCATGCGGTTTCGCAACTGGAAGTGTAACCAAGCACGTGAAAAATGCTGCAATCTGATAGGGCGCCACTATAGTGCATGGCGCTAGAACAAATCCCAGCCATAAAAGGGGGGGCGGGTTTCAGCCCTATCTAGCATTCGTTCTGCTGTATCCCGTACTAACTATTAATATTAGCCGCGCCTCTAACCACAGAGCTCAATGCATTACGTAAGAACTATATACAATCTGATTGGTGCTAAAATGTATTACGTAAGCAGTCTGCAATCTAATTGGTGCTGCATGATTTTCTGCAGCAGAACGAATGCTAGATAGGGCTGAAACCCGTCCCCCCATTTTATGGCTGGGGACGGGCACGCCCATCTAATCCAGATCTAGATTCTCCTGGCAGAATTATCTTAGCCACAAAACACTACCATATAACAATATGCATGTACGTACACAAAGTCTTTTCTTCTCAGTTATGATAGATATTATGTTATAGTTAAACAATGGCCTCGAGTGGTATATTTGATTTACACGCGAGAGTAATCTGATAAACCACGAGGCGCAGCCGAGTTGGTTTATCTGATTACTCGAGCGTGTAAAGCAAATATACCACGAGAGGCCATAGTTTAACTGGCTTGTACTATGTTTAGAACTGTACTACTATGTTTAGCTACTTCCTGTCATGCTTCTTCAATGAATATGCTTATAACTACTGTTTGACGTCACTGTTGCTATAGCTATGCAATGAATTTGCTATCTTTTTAAAAAGCGCGATGGCTGATTCAAGCAAGCGTCTATGATTCAAGCAAGCAATTGTGAAGGCTGTGTTTCTGCATCTTTATAGAAGGCACTTCAAGAAAGTACACTGGTGCTACTTGTCTACAAAGAGTGCAAATGTACCCGAAAATATCATTCCACAAGCCTACTGTACTGGCCCAGTGCAGTGCAGTCTCTTTAGTCTGAGAAACACTTGGCAGTCTGGACCCTTCTTACTGCTCCTGGTCCCATGCAGCAATGCAATAAGCAGGTTGTGACAACCAATGTTGAAAGTTGAAAAAAAGCAACACAAACAAACCAGTATCGTTCGGTTCACGGAGTTCTTCCAAATTGCCTCCTTTTTGGAACTATTCATCACTCGAACTTGGCTCTTTTTATGTTGACTAAAACATTAGTAGACCCTTTTTTGTATTGAATTCACTCTAGCTCTAATATTGATTGAATTGAGTAGATCTAGTGTGTCATTGTTTTAATTGAAACAGTGTGTCAAAAAACCCAATTTTGTTGCAAAGGTGGGATACTGTATTCAGTTCTAGCTGTACATGTAGTTTGACCACAAGCCATGGTATATGGCTGTTATACACTAGGGTATAACAGCCATATACCATGGCTGTGGTCAGACAGGTTGTATAAGTAGTATAAACTACAACTGAAGCCTTTGATCTTTGGTGCAACCATAGTACAACATGTTATATACACTGAACTCCAGATCCTGGAAGAATCAATTTTCTTCTTTCTTGAGGTCCTGGTAAGCCAATAGATAACAACAATAGATGCATGTAAATATTGTCTTTTCTTCTCGGTGAGATAAACTAACTTTAATGTAAAATTCATTATAAAAACTACTATAACACTTATACTTTTTGAGCGAGCGCACGCTTGCAACACTCATTATACAATATGGTTTTGATGCAGATATTCTGGTGATAGTATATCATTGTGCTCTCACTATAGGCATTATAGTGAGAGCACAATAATATACTATCACCAGAATATCTGCATCAAAACCATTGTATAATTATTCAGGTAGAGTGTGATCAGGTCCTCTTGCTCCTCTGCAGTATAGCTGCTCAGCAGAGAAGTCTTTCAGTGCACGGTCCGAAGAGAATAAAGACAGCAGTAGTACGATCACACAAAACAATAAACTGACAAAACTACGTCTTCTACACGGCGAAAAATACTTGTAGATAATTATGATATTGACATAAATGTTCTTTGAAAATCAGTATTGTTCCCTGTAATGCGCAGTAAAATGTGGGCGTGGCTTCCGGTGCGTGGGCGGGATCCACAAATGTTCGTGCTCTGGCGCGACCTGAACACCCTCCTGCCAATATTCCTAGAAACGCCACTGTGTGGTGCAAAGATTTGCAAAGCCTTCCTAGATTTATTTTCTTCCAGCTTAACGCAAATCGATTTTATTGGAGGGATTTGAATGACCAATGTGTTACGTAACCGTTCACATGACAGGTACTTCCGCTCTATAGACGTTGAAATGCAAGAACTCTGAAAACCTCGCTTGCACATGTATTAATGCACAGATATAATTATAATGCATGCATTGCAGTGTAGATGTTTACCTTCTGAATTGTGTGCAGCTGTTGGCTTGTGTTTGTTTGGCCCCTTTCCTCGGAGCTTGGAAAGCCAGCTCACTCCTGATAATAATTATTATGTAATCATTGCCTAAATTCTTATATTAAATTATATAGACAGACCACCTTTTTCTGATTTTGTCTCTTGATCATTTGCCTTTAGATCTGTGAAGTCTCTTTTCGTGTCACTTGACAATGTTTCTGCATGCACGAAAGATATAGCTATATTAATAATTACATATAGTTCTGCTACACTGTAATAACCTTCTGTCTGAGCACTCTCTGTGTCAGGCTTGGATGCCATAGTGTATGATTCGCTCTCGTATACGTTTTGCACTGCACATGCACTTACGGTAGAATCATTGTGTATATATAGGATGATTTCACGAAGAATTTTATTGGAATTTTAATAACGCCCTCCCAGAGACCATTTGGTGTAATTGCTATATATGGTAAAATGCTGACAATCACCATAGAAACAGATTTTATTTTTGCTTGGGGCTGAGTTCTTTTGTCACCAAGTTCCTTAAGTTTGCTTTATGTCAACTTTTTTCTTTCTTATAGACAAATCACAGGGTGTTGCCACCCACTATAAGTATGTATAGTCAAATATGATTAGTACTCCCAACCTTCTGGCGTGGGCCGCAATACTGAGTGACTATATATAGTTTTAATGGGACACATTAAAAAAAAATTAACAAAATTAAACGACACCCCCACACAGTATGAATTTCAAATACTATAGCAGTACGACAGTCAATTTCTGAGTAAACGTGTACAGCACATATAACATGACTTTATACTGTACGTATAGGGGTTTCACTGAGAACCAAACCACATACAAACGCGTCTGTTGCTATAGACGTTGTAGTGACCCAAGTAGACAGATATAGACTGATATACTTTAGCTCTAGCTAGGATCAACACACGGATTCCAAAAACAACAAAGAGCATCAGAGACTCAGAAAAACCGGTTCAAACCGGAAATGAATTACAAAATAAAAGAATAAGCATGAGGCCAAAAACAATCCAGAACATTCTCTGGATTACATAACAAAGGGTAAGATTACATAACTATAAGGATAACTATAACTAGAACACCTAAAATAGATAAAGCCAGGATATACAGACGTCTTCAATTAATACACTTGACTTTGTACGTAGGATACTGCATTCGTATGTATTGACTAATGTTCGCCACGTTGGATTCTGGAGTAGATGTTTATACTGATAATGTCGGTGTTTATTAAGAGTACCATAATTGCATGATGTAGTTGTGTTTGCTATTCTTTACATATGCCGCTATATATAGGTATATCCTGGTAGTGTTAACTAAACCATGAAACATGTCAGCAACAGCTCATTGTTCATTGTATAGTGTACACTGTACATGCAGTATAATTATACAGTTAGTCTTTCTTAGTATTCACAACACTGCACTAGACTTCCTGCCAACTCATTCAAGGGAACAGTCAATTTAATATTCGATGGCCCATGAATAATCATAGGCATGCATACACACAAATTAAGGATGAATGTGTATTAAACAGAAATGCTTCCCCTGATACATCTTACATGTATAGCAAGAAAACATACGCCTTTGCATACATGCATGTGTATATGTAAATATTGACTTGCTATTCTCATAGCTAATAATAAATGTGTGCATGTGGCCAAGCGGCCTTGGATTCCACCCTTCCAATTTCCAGGCATTGCAAGAATGATTGATGCAATCGAGGGTAGTGCATGGCATTGCATGTGACTGTTGATCGACATAATTATGTTGTGCATGTTATCAAAATTGTCACTATAAAATTATAGGGGTTCTGAGAATGCTTTCAATACTCAAGCTGTGTTTAACTATTTTACTTGTTTGTTATACTTGCAAGCACGGCTGACAATGAAACGTGGTGGGTTGTGGGGGTTAACATACTTGTAGAACCAGTATATTGCGGCATTTAACAACCTCATTGAGCCTCTCCCCTTGGTGGCACTCTGTCTCACGTGGTGATGTCTTAGGATTAAATGTCCATGCATATGCAGTTCACACCATTCCGAGTGTTTGCTTTAAAAAATTATTCGCAACACTATCTGCACTGACTTTCTGTCGACTCATTCAAGCATTCAAATATTAGTACCCCATTAATGTTCATGACCATTTAAGTGAAAGTTTAATTCACAATTCTGAGGGAGTCACTAGCTCGTTACAACCAAGTGTCTTATGGAATGACCTGTGTACATTGTATTCATATTTGCTTAATTAGTTCCCAGACTTTTTGACGACACACACACTATCAGGTGGATGGTGTATGTGTGGGCATTAGTGTAGTTTTACAGCTGACCTGTTCTTTGGGCTGTGTAATAAGTAATTATCTGATATAGGTACATGTATGTCAATGTTACAGTCATTTTAGTAAAACTTGCAATTCTGATAAACTTTGCTGTAACCACAGTTGTAACCACATAGATGATTATGAATACGATTAAGCATGGAAAGTTCAAACATCTAACAGCAAGCACTACTTTTTCTGCATTGCATGTACACTGTACACCATAATGACTTCGCATGGCCTCAGAGAACAGTTCAAACATGCCAATGAAGAGAATGTTGTATAAGTGTCCAGGGTTCTCATTAATTTCGAGATAACACTATACATGTACATAATTATACCCATGTAACTTATTTTCAGCATACAGTAATGCATGCATGTTGCTTCCCTTCTCCACTAGCCTACAACACTGACACTGCCACCCTGCGATGTATATTAATAACTCGTAAAATAATTATAATGGGTATAAGGTCAATTAAATAACCATTCTCAACTGAGTTTCATTGGCATATGGAGCTGTTTTCTGAGGCTGTGCTGAAGTCATTCAATGCATGCTTGCTGTTACATAACTGATATTTGACTTGGTTTTGCTGCTTACATGGTTTAATTATATTCATAATCATGTCCTTTCTGTGGTTACTACGTGGTTACAGCCAAGTTACACAAAATATTGCAAGTTTTACTAAAATGACTGTATGATGCTAGCATTAATACCCTGTACATTATAGATCGAGGCATACACCCGATATTGTAGATTATATGTGTACCATCAACATAAATATCGTAAATACCCACCACCCACCATTGTTTTTAATTGATCATCCATGCATGGGAATTAAAATGGGAACTACAGAGTACTGAAGTGCTAACCCTCGGCTGTTGACATAATTATTGTTAACATAAAGAGTGTTACATAATAAATGCTAGCCAAGAAGCAAACAGGAGCTAGAGGTATGCAGAAACTTTTGAGATTTGAGTTTTAGTAGTGCATGAGACATAATTATATGCATTGTAGGATCACAGCAAAGAACAAGTCAGCTGTAAAACTACACTAATGCCCACACATGCACCACCCACCTGATAGTGTGTGTGTGTCGTCAAAAAGTCTGGGAACTAATTAAGCAAATATGAATACAATGTACACAGGTCATTCCATAAGACACTTGGTTGTAACAAGCTAGTGACTCCCTCAGAATTGTGAATTAAACTTTTACTTAAATGGTCATGAACATTAATGGGGTACTAATATTTGAATGCTTGAATTGTTGGCTGCAGGGCTAGCTAGGCCTTTATTCGATAGATGTACGTACCAGTAGCGGGTTTTACGAGGCACTAAATTATCTCGGACCGCAAACTTTGAAAATTTAGGTCCTCGAACATTTCAAGAATCATTCCGATCGTTTCTACTGTAGGGGTATGGTCATATGAACCCCTATCTCGAAAATGAGCAATCCGTGAAAAAATGTCTCGAAATAACCCCCTATACTTTTTTCACTCATTATTATAGTTCTTGAAAAATGTGCCTATATTATTCATAAAAAGTCCCATAAAAAATCAGATTTTTCCCCCCCAAAAATGACATAATAATTATAGGACGTATAGTCATCATAAACACAGCACACAATTGCAACTGACACTGACACAAGACATATTTCCGAGCGAAGTGAGGTTATGTTTGGGTCCTATTTGAGATTTTCCGTGGCCCACTTGATGGAACCAGAGCTGGTTATAGAATGCCTCACATGCATCCCCACGACCCCGACGAGTCCGAGGTGACAAGCCTGGTGGGGTGTGACTTATCAAACCGGGACATCGTTGCGACGCCATTCCAGTGTGCACTGTATAACGACCACCATCGAATTTCCGATCGAGCCAACATGCATGTTTATAGGCGAATGTAGCGTTTAACTGCCATTGACAGGTTGATGACATAGTGATTATAGGTGTCCTGGTAGCCTTTAAGGAACAGCTCATTGTTCATTGTCTACTCGGAGGTACGACACGCGATTAAGCTCACGTGGCTGCTATTTCTTGATTGAAGGCAAGAAAGACAAAGAAGTCGTTAAAATGCATTCCAATGACGAAATTCAACTGGTGGCAAGTAAGCGCCATAAAGAGACAAGTTCAGAGCATAAAACTCAGTGAATTTGTTGCTGGCTAGTAGCTAGAGTTTTACAAGTAGATATTAGATTTGTTGTAAGAACCAAGGCTCATTCAAGGATTCAAATTTCAAACAGTCAATATTCACGACCACTTAAGTGGTTCATGAATATTTATAAGCTATACACACAAAGCATGTGTAAACAGTAAACAGAAATGCTTGGCTTCCCTTATATCTTACATGTAGCAACATGTGGCTATTGACTTGCTATTAATATATGTGTGGCCAACCGGCCTCAGAATCCACCTTTCCGATTTCCAGGAATAATTGTTGCAAGAATGATGCTCGAGAGTATAGTGCGACTGTTGATGGTGCTATCATAATAATACAAGTGCTTGTCGCCATTCTCGTAAATGTTGCATAAGCAAGATTCACAATTCTGATGGAGTGATTTGTTTCAATGAAGTGTTTTATGGAATGACCTTGTACATTGCATTCATATTTGCTAGTTCCCAGACTTTTGACGACACACATGCACACTATGAATTGTAGCATTTTTGGCAAAAGATGTTTGTGTAACAGTGTAACACTAGCACGTTTTTTTGGGTGGTTTGGCTCACAGTGAAACCCTATATACGTATATACACTATAGCTATAAAATTATATTTTGCTGTACACGTTTACTCAGAAATCGAGGCTGATAGATATATCTATTAGAGCATTTGAAATTCATGTGTGGGGGTGTCGTTAAACTTTTGGAACAAAGAAAATTGTTTAAACAAGAGCTAGCAGTGGCATTCGAATAGTCTGATTTCCCTTTGTTGACATTCTGTCTCAATTGGTGATGTTTTAGGGTTAGGATTAGGAAATATCCATGCGTATGCTATAAAGCAGTTCAGGCCATTCCGAGTGTTTACTTTATTCACAACGCTGCAGCACTATATATACTTCCTGTCGACTCATTCAAGCATTCAAATTATAGTACCCATTAATGTTTGTGACCATTTAAGTGAAAGTTTGATTCACAATTCTCAGGGAGTCACGTACTCGTTACAACGAATTGTTTTATGGAATAGCTTGTTTACAGTGTTGCTTAATTAGTTCCCAGATGTTTTGACGACACACTATAAATTTTAGCGTTTTTGGCCAAATATTTTTTGTGTAACAGTATATCCCTGTGCATGTATGTGGTGTATTCATGTTTTCTTCGTTCCCAACATTTTACAACACCCCCAAAAGTCTGTATTTGCTGTAACAGCCATAAAGGTTGTTTTCCCGCATTTGGTGGGGAACACGGATGGCTGGTCAAGCTCTGTATATATTGATTTTATGTGTAGCCTATATCCACACGTGATTATCTTTCCTGTTACAGTATCTATGCTGAAATCCAAGATATTATTGGAGTGCCAGTATGCTCTACCACATTGGACATGAAATGTGAGTGTGGTTTCCTGTTTGTCCGTATTGAGAGGTTAACCTTTTTCACTATTAAGTGCATTTTCTCATTAACGCTCATTGCTGAATGGATCGTTGAAAATCAATTTTCAATTTTCGGGCTGTCCATGCAACCATCATTTTCTACCCTTTCAGCCTCTGTTCTAAGTTTATCAAGGCTTGCTCAGAGTCTTTTAGCTTGATCCATTAGCCCAACAATAGTTTATTGGGAGTACAGTGTTGGGATCTTTCTTACCATTCCTATATGAAGTATTTGCAACTTCATATATAGGGTAGAGTATGTTGCTGCCATGTTTTACATGTGTCATGCACTTACAATTAACGTTCTTGTGATAAGTTTCGTCAAGAATAAGAGTGCTGTATAAATAGTTAACATAGAACCGCATTTACCATCACTGTCGTCACTATTCAATTAATGAGTGCTGTGGAGTAAACTGTTAAGTGTTCTTGAGTAAACTGTGGTCTGTGGTTTGTAGCACTGCCAGAACTGCACAACTAGCATGTATGGTTTCTGGGAAGTTGCTAACATACTATCAAGTGATGGCACTGTAGCAGTTCAACACTCTTACTCTTATCTATACTCTTGGTTTCATATAGACTAGACTGTGACATGCCATTACAATTTTCTGGCTGTTATGTTATACGCATAATTATAGCAGAAAGTTGTCTATGACTGTATATACATGTATTGTTATTGAAACTCACAGTTATTGATTCTTTCGCAGATTTGCAGACTTTGTATAGTACCAAGTAGCTGTTTCATGAGTACATATATTTGGTCAAAACAATAATTTTAGTACATGAAACATCCGGTGGTGTATGTGTGTAATTATGTACATTCTCGTGTTGATACGTGTTGCTGTTAATTGTGTTTGTGTAAGCCAGTTCACGTGTGCTGACGATATATTGTGACGTGGCCTATAAGAAGATGCCCCTTATAGCATGCAAATTTTATCAAATTAAATACAACAGACCTTAAGCTTCAAAATTATATCAAGATTGCCTATAAAGTTTGCACTTTCGATTAGCCTGAGATATTTTTGAGTAGTTGGTAAATAAATTTGCTACTCGACAGCCAAAACTTTGTAGCCAGATAAAAGTTAAGCTTGGAATACTTGAAAGAAAAGCAGTTTGCCTAAACTTTAGCTAGCGAATTGTGGATACCCCTGATGTGGGAAATCGACACAACGAAGTTCCATGATGAAGCTTATAATGTTTCTCATAAGGTCGTCGTCTCTGCTTGTGCCTGCATTGACTAACGCCACAACTGCATGCTGCGTTATCCTAACGGAAGTAGAGTGACTGCATGGCCTTGCCACTCCTGACCCCATATTGCCATGGCAATGACAATGGGTCCCATGGATGTGGGCCATTTGAGCTGGAATCATGTAGAGCTGGGTATAGAATGCCTCACATGCATCCCCACGACCCCGACGAGTCCGAGGTGACAAGCCTGGTGGGGTGTGACTTATCAAACCGGGACATCATTGCGACGCCATTCCAGTGTGCAATGTATAACGATCACCATCGAATGTCCGATCGAGCCAACATGCATGTTTAGGCGAATGTAGCGTTTAACTGCCATTGACAGGTTGATGACATAGTATTATAGGTGTCTTGGTAGCCTTTAAGGAACAGCTCATTGTTCATTGTATAGTTTACAGTGTACAATAGTCTACTCTTCTTAGTTCTTCATAACATAAGCGCTAGACTTCCTGCCGATTCATCATTCAAGGATTTAAATTTCAAACAGTCAATATTCACGACCACTTAAGTGGTATGAATATTTAATTATAAGCCATACACACAAAGCATGTGTAAACAGTAAACAGAAATGCTTGGCTTCCCTTATATCTTACATGTAGCAACATGTGGCTATTGACTTGCTATTCTCATAGCTATAACAATATATATATGTGGCCAAGCCTCGGAATCCACCTTTCCAATTTCCAGGAATAAGTGTTGCAAGAATGATGCTCGAGAGTATAGTGCGACTGTCAATGGTGTTATCATATAATCCAAGTGCTCGTCGCTAGGGGTTTTGAGAATGCTTTTGTTAACAATTTGCGTTTCATATTCGTGTTCAATCATTGCTGTTTCTTGTCTCTTAAAGAAAAGGATCCATCCCATCCTGGTTCTGTTTTGACTCATTTAGTTGGACCAGTATAGTGTATATGGTTGAGAGGGTAGCCATTAATGTTATTTGTTTAAATCATAGGATAATGACTTGTCCAAGCCTGGATGCATCAAATGTTTGTATATTTGAAAGTATTTGGAAGCTTATAGAACCATATTTGTTGTAGACATAGTCACAAATACTGTCAGTTTGAGCTAGAGAGACTTACACTGCCATTACTTACAACACAATTATTGTAAACAGTGCAAGTATATAAATGTATAATTATACATGCAAGTCAACTGAAGTAAGTGTTCATTTTATGCTTCCTTGAACCCCATAACGTCAATGGAGCCTGTTGTCATTAATAGTGTCAGGTCCTCATGATCAATATAGAATTATTATACTGTGTAACTATATGCATGTGCATGTGTATACAACAAAAGCAGCTATATATTTACAATATAATTTTTGCATGTAAAATCTGTACGATAGTCAGAATTCATAGTTAGATTCCAGTATTAGCAGATTCAAGTTTACAGGCTCTGGTCATCAAAACCAGAACTCTCCTCTCGATCGTGTCCCCAGTCTTGGGATAAGTTGTCATGAGTTCATCTTCTAACACCTTCATGAGAGGAAGTCGAACTTCACGATTGAGACGAGCTTCCCTTTCGCGCTCTGTTTTATCGAAAGGTGACTTCGGAAAATGTCCCAAGAAGGTATCTGGCCAGGTATTATGCGGTTCTAATTTCTTCCAATTTCCAGGGAGTCTCCTAAGAAATGAGGAAACATTTAATGTCTCCTGGGGCTTAATTTGAACTGTGAGATAGAAAAATTCTTGATGGGTGTTATGTGTATCCTCTTGTTGAGCATTGCCTTGTTTCATGACTTTTCCGATATCACTCGCCTGGATAGTATCTTCATTCATGTCATAGCTGTGGTAGAGGCAAGCTCAGTTGAAAATGACCTTGGTGTCTGTCAGGTCACTAGCAATTGGGGATCGAAGCTTTTCGTTGATCTTTTTCTCCCTGTCATCTTCGCTTGTTCCTTCTGCCAATGGGTACTTAATTATTGTAAAGCCTAGCCATTCCTGATTTATCAATGTAAAGAAATCATCACCCACAATTGTTTTGAAACGTTGAGCAATTTTGTCTGCAATGTGATGTTTGTCTTCAGAACCTCGGAAGTAGAAGTAATCAATATGTTTATTTTGATCTGTTGGTGGAGAATATTCTTCTTTCAATTTCTTTCCAAAGTCATCCGTGGTTATAAATGATATGTTCTGTTCCATTTTGATGAAGTCTTGGTAAGGAGTTGCTCTCTTTCTTAGCATGCACTGTCAGGTCGGTGTGTTACACTTTCCTAGCTAATTTTATAGCTATATATATAGCGGGAATTTGTCTGTGACTATAATTATATACAATGTTTACTGATTCTTTCTCACTATACTGTAGCTGTAAGTATACGTAGTACTTAGCCTTTCATGAGTGATACAGTACTTAGCCTTTCATGAGTGATACATGTACATGGGATAGTACCACATATTTGGTCAAAATTAATATTAGTGACGTAAAGCTATATATACTTCACTGCAGTGTGTTTAGCTCCTATATATATTGTTTGACAATACAATGCTAAATGTTTGTGAAACAATTTTGTTATAATGGTTGTGCAATACCTGTTGAATGTAGGAAGCCAAAAGGATAGTACAATCAATGCCCGGGCGGTAGTATACAGCAACAATCACATGATCCAGCCAGCCAATCAAATGGCTCCACTGAGCACAATCATCGAAAGAAGCTCTGACACTGAATACTTTTAACAATGATGAACAGTGAGGGTGTGAGGAGGAGTTTCAGTGACCACGGGGTGATGAGGAACAAGCAATAAGATAGTGAGTGGAGCATGGGAGAAGGTATATGGTGTGGCACGACATGGGAAGTGCATATGGTATATTATATGGTACAAGGTGAGTATGTGTGGTAGTGGTATATATGTGTATAAAAAAATAACTGCTTGAATAATGTGGAAGAATTTCGAATTTTAATTGGTGTTGCATGCCCTCTCTTCTTTTATATGCCCTTGATATTAGTGCATATGATATTTATTAGCCTGGGAACGTTTTCAGCCAGAAAGCTGTATTTTGTCGGTTAATTGAATAAGCTACGTCAGTATAGAATTGTATTTTCTTCCACAGAGACAGCTATACAGTCTATATATGGAAAGTGTGGAGGGCAAGAAGTGTAACAGTGTGGAGCTGAAAAAGAATCTTGACACTGAAAGGAGAATCTGGCGCTAGACAAAACCATGGACATACAGGTGGGTGTGGTCTATATCTGAAGGAGAAATAATTTGTACATGTTTATACATGTATAACTGCATGCTAACTTTTCCACTACTGATTAACTGTCCGAATAACTGTCCACACACTCACACACATATGCACACTCCCACAGCTGCAAGGTCTTGGTCCAGTAGTCTCAAGCATGGCTCATCTGGAGAGGAGCTATATGTTGCCATGGCGAGAGCTCTGGATGCCACCAGACATGACATGGATCTATGTGGAATACTACCAGTCGATGAAGGTGAGGGAACTTCTACTCTGTGCAATCATGTGAATATAAAGACACCCTGGGGGCATGTAGAGAAATGTTTCTTTCCTTGGTGGTTTTGTAGACCGTGTTTTCGTGGTAAGGTAAATGTTAGTGGTCGAAGCTTTGTAAGAGTTTTCAAAAGACCCCATGCATAGTAACAGTGTAGACTAATAAAGTGTGTTTACTACAAATGAAGTGTGTTAAGTCTTTAACTTAGCAATTAGAAATAGCCCGGCATCCTCCATTGGCAGTTTTATTATGTGAAGTTCCCAGTGGCCCAGTTGGTTAGCGCGTCGTACTTATAAGCAGTATTGGCTGAGTAATGCGAAGGTCGAGAGTTCGATCCTCTCCTGGGAAATACGTTTTGCTAGTTTGGGCATTGATTTAATGACAAGTTGTGAGTTGAGGCTCTCTTTGTTACCAGGGCAACTGACAGAGAAGCTGGCGGAGTGTGAGGATGTGTTGCAATTGGGAGATGTCATGATGGACATACGCCCCAAACTCTCAAATGTAATTGTATAGCCATACTTAGTTAACTCACATTCGAGTAGAACATTACAATGTCTCTCATGAATCAGGTGACCTCCTTCGCTGAGTCTACTGGTGCAGTAGTGACTACTCTCGACAAAGAACTGAAAAGGTGTGTCTCGATCAACAAAATTAATTATTGCTTTCTCAATTTTGCATTATAGTTTTCCTTCGATCCACTGATAAATTCTTGAATGCATTGCCTCTTGCATATGATGAATCCTATCACTTTAAGTTAACCCATTGCAAAGCTTCATTTACAGTAAAAGCCAAATTAAAGTTTCTGTTCCGTTTGGGTAGATAGCTGGTTAGATTGCACGCAAAGGCCTGTTTCGCCTACGCAGTGGTTTTGTGGTTACCATACTCATTCGATTTAAGGCGACCCTCCAAATATGCAACATCCTCGATCTTAGGTAATTTTCTGACCTCTAAAAGTAGCGACTGCTGTGTTGAAAAAATGTTTATGTCGCATCCTAAATAGAGGTCAAACCATAGCCTCAATTCCAGGCCACTAGAAACATTAAGCGGCCTGTAATCGAGGATAGTAGACTAACCTCCAATTAGATGCGACCCTCTAAATATGCGACACTAGGACTTCAACATAACTTTTCAACCTTCAAAAGAAATGACCTCTGGCTTCGCAATTATTTTTTTGCTCCTTAAACCGAATAAGTACTGGTACATTGCAGCATGCATGTACATGTAGCAATTGCCTTAATTACTACGAATCCAATTAGCGGTTTGTGTAACCAACACATTGCAAGCTTGATTGCACATGCACCAACCGATTGTTTTGCTTGCGTGCAACAGAATCAAAACAAACGCAGTACTACACAAACGAAATAGAAACTTTAATTTGGCCTCTACTGTATAATTATTAACTCATTTGCAGATGTTGGAGTTCTCTAGAAACAGTCACCAAGCAACAGCTGCACCATACCAGTGTGCACTTGGAATGCAAGCAAAGAACCACGTAACGTGAACACCATTATAATTATAGGATCTAATGTCACTACAATTCAAAATGCTCTCCATCTTAAGCATTGATTTAATATGATTTTATGATTTTTATCATGTACAGAAATTGTTATTGATAAAAAAAACATAGTCTGTTTTGGGTCATATCTGATGCCATACATACCATTATAATTATAAGATCTATGTCACTACAATTTACACTCCAACAAAATGCCCTCCATCTTAAGCATTGATTAGGATTTTATGATTTTTATCATGTTCAGAAATCGTTATTACTTTGTTTTGGGTCATATCTGATGCCATACACACATAGCTAGCATGCAGTGCTTCATTTCTCTATGGGAGTAAGAGTACGTATAGTGTGGACAAGGCATTGCATGTCTTGTACTTGTCTTGTTCAGCATTGGAAGTAATGGCTTAGAGAGGTGTGATCAAGGTACACCAGTCTTTCTTGTTCGCTCAATGAAATACTCTTTTTTAGTGTTTCATGGGAACCAGCTCTTGTACTTTAGACGGCCCTAGCTGTGGTAATGTGTGGAATCACTTTGCTTGAGTCCTCCTCTGCATTCTTGGTGGTATCTAAGTCCGCTTTAATTACAAATGCATATAATTATAGCCATAACAGTTGTCAGGAGACTGCTCCAAGTAATCGTTTCTTATGAATTGCAACCCCCATGGCTGGCTGTAGTTGCATTACTATTATAAGAGAGAATCACTTGAATTGTAGATTTACCTGTAGGTTGTTATAGACTATACTTAGCATGCAGATCCATGCACTTTTTTCTTACAGACTAAGGTCTACCAAAATCTTTAATATAAAATTAAGGATCTTTACCAATTATCAAAACTTATTCTGACAAAGAGGCAAGATCAACTGCAAGATACTGCATACATGAAAATATCGAATTGCATGGTATAGAGCATTAGTTAATGTAACTTCATGATACTTATGTTGAACCACTTTACAATTGCTTGAGCACCCACAGGTCCCGCCAGTTGGACTGGTACCACAACTATACCACCCGATCGCGAGTCCCATTTTGTCCTCTGTTGAAGGATGTGTACATGTTCCTAATAGTCCTTGTCCAGAGGTGGTTCTTTTTGTTCCAGTCATAAACTCAAGTTTTTCTCTACAATTTCGGTATTCCACGTATACTATAATATATAATGGTCTCCGGTGCTATAATAGGTACATGTAAAGGGTGTATAATGTGCTGTGCTGTACTGTGTGGGCATATGCGGTATATACTTTGCAGGTGCTATAAGTACTCTGGTGAGGAAGACACTATAATGGGTGATCATGACCCGTGAGTACATAATAGTATGGTGCTCATTATTTTGATCACAATCATATTGGGTGACCCATGCATGGGTATATAATTATATATGTGACATGCATGGTGTGGGCATATACACTTGACCCATATTATATGTTATTGATGCATTACTGGACATGCATGGTTGTGAATTAAAATCTTCTCAGGAATGCCATAAAGAGTTTTCTCTGTATATATATATACACGTATTATGTGTACTTTACAGATATCGTAACTATACATATCCATCGCCATGCAGGCTTTCTACTAGCTACTTCCAGAAACCACAGCTGCAGGCCCCCACACAGCAACTTCGAGGATGAGGTTTGTCTAACCACCATGGTTCTGTCATTATCAAACCATTAGTGTTTTGTGGTCCTTCTACTTCAAGTATTACGGTATACATGCACTCCCACACACACACACTCACAGCTTGAGTCCTCCTCAGAGTCTGTGTTGGTAGTCAAAGCTCTCAACTCCAGTCCACCACACTCTCAATCAGTGGAGGTCAGTTTACCGTACACATGTAGTTGAAAGCCCAGTTGCATTCACTATACAAACACTCACAGATTTGAGTCATGCATATAATTATAGTGATTGCTATATACATGCATGTATGTGAGAGATGCACGTTCTTGTCTTATATACACTTAACCCTTTCCCGGCTTTGGACGACATATGTCGTCCAGCGGACTGAGATTTTTCAAAAATTTGCTGTGCGGGCTGTGTTGGAGCTATGCGCACACTGTAGGTACCAGCACATGTGCATTGAGCTACTCTTTCACATGGTATTTTCAACATCTTGCTTTGAGGTACGCTTTGTGCAGTACTGTCGAAAGAAAAGTGACCGTTTGATGATGGCTTCAAGATCTTTGTAGTACAACCTCAGCGGGGTTCTAGAGCTGCTAGACAGTGAGAATATCGATGCTTATGGCCTTGTAGAGTGAGAGGACAGTGACTGGGATCGTAGCTAGGTAGGAAGCTACCTCAAGCTAAAAAATAAAGAGCCTGAGGAGCCTGAAGGAGCTGGACCAAGTTTCTGGATCTGGTAAGTCTAGAGTAGCATTTGTACAACATACTGTATTCTGATAGCTTCAGTATAGGTTTGCTTAGGCTAGTTAGTACAGCAGTGGATATCATGAGCCACCATTGAACTTGTAAACGTGTGTGTAGGTGAAGAACGTTTCCCGGGAAAAGGGCGTCTGCTGATACGACCTCACAGAGAAGTTTCGGCAGATCCTGATCGAACTATGTCACCGTGAGAATATTGAGAACACTTACTTAGTGTCTATAGTCACTTTGTGCCTTCGTATAATATTGTTTGTGTATATAATTGTGAATGTTTGTAAACAATCGCTAATTAGTTGGGGGTGGTCAGTTGCTAGGTAACGATGATGATGTCATGGTACCCCCGGGGTCTGGGCTACCTGTAGGAAATAGTTACGAGTGATTTCAATGTATGGTTCATAAGATATGGATTTTTAAAGAAAAACATGTATTTATTCTGTATTATTTTGTTTTAATTAAAGCCGGGAAAGGGTTAAATTGCGCACTCTGGAATTTCTTTACAGTATGTACATTTTGTAGCTATTGAACAGTCCCTTTGGTTTTATGAACACACTTGCATGGTCTATAATCTTAGATTAGCTGTACTCTGGGCTGCTGTATATACATGTAGTACAGTGCATGTATAGTTACAATTGTTTTGTAAATGTTCAATTATGATACTGGCACGAATACCAAGTAGGTGATATAATTATTTATATACACACTCCCCTATAGGTGTCCTGACAGTGTTAAGTAAACTGTAATACTTATCGTTTGTTGTTTATTGCACAGTCACTCTGCATGAGTGTTTATTCACAACACTAGCACTAGAATTCCTGTCGACTCGTTAACAATCAAATTTCAAATTTCAAATTCCCATGACTACCTAGGTGGATAAGCAAATATTTGGCCACAATTCTGAGGTATCACCCGTTAATGAGCCGTGTACCTTGTACATTTATACACATGCTTAAATTTCCTAGACTTTAGGCGACACACACACACACACACACACACACACTTTTAATGATTATTCATGAGTGACCACAATACCCTAACCTTAATTGCTATATACATCTAATGATTGATACGAAAATAATAATTTTTGTCACACAGTTCTGAACTAGCTTGGTATATGTACGTTTAGACACTAGTTGATAAGATCTACATGGGAAGTACATGGGAAGTACATGGGAAAAGTGCCTCAGAGCAGGTATACTATGGGACTTAGTATACCTGCAAATTTACTTAGTATACCTAGTATTCCGTTGTCAAGTAATTGTATTGTAGTCAAGCGGTTTGCGCATGCGCACTAGTATCTAAATGAGTTAGACACTGTTTTGTCGGTGTCCATGTGATTTAGAAGCCCTCAGCCACTTTAGTACCCTCGCTACGCTCGGGATACTAAATCAGTGCCTTTGGGCTTCTAAATCCCATAGATCCCTCCAAAACAGTATCTAACTATTATATGTACTATTGTAAGTGTTTTTGAATTCCTCGCCTGTACATATATGTGACAGGCTCTGGGAAAACAGATCAATTGGAGCAGATATTGGTATTGAGCAATAGCCAGATTTATAGACTATACAGTGTATAATCTCATAATTTTTTTTCTTGGCTTATAGTTATTTACAGTCTTTCTACTATCTCTCTGCAAAATCTCTTTCCACCAAAGCGCTTCGTCTAAGCTGCCACCATTACCTTACTTTTCCCAATTTAGCACTCTTTGAGTGGGCGTTTCTCAATACTGCATACGTTTCTCAATACTGCAGTTTTACAACTTCGAGTTTCCAACGCGCATAACTCAGGCATGGAACGAGGTATATGCAAACTAAGCATATCAATGGTAGGCAATTCTTTGCTCTATCATCTGGTATATAGATCGCAAAAATTATAGCTTGCGCCAATTGGTCTGTTTTCCCAGAGCCTGTCACATATACTGATATAGTGCAATTTACATATTTGTGTATTTGCAAACACGTGTGAACACAATACTAACAAGTTTCTCTGGCAGAGGTATGCCCTGGGCCTGAAACTCTATTCACTAATCGTATTCATAACTGTTATAAATGTCCTTGATAGTATACATATAATTATATTTACCAAGTAATGCTCTTGATACAACTATCAAGCTATACATATAGCCTTTTGCTATTACCCTATGGGCTTCACATAACATGCAGGGTTTCTGCTTAGTAAACAGGTGTACAGTATAAGTCACTACCTTGCTCAACGAATATGTACATCTATAGTAGCATGTATTTGTGGCCATGTATATACATGCAGGTATAAGTCAGTTCCTACAAAGTCATATAGTTCCTTGTGTTTGTACATCTATTGTTTTATTGCTCACACTTTGTATATACACATATTCAATACACAATGTACGTATTGTGTGTATTGACTAATGATCTAGCTAAGTGAAGATTCTGAACGAGAGAGCTACTGATCACTCTAAACATGTTTACTCAACATGTTTACTGGTACCAATGATAACTTTACAGCGTCACTCACTGTGTACTATACCGGTACTATGCTGATGATATAGCTATATATTCAGTCTTTATACATACTCCCCCAGGTGTCCTGACAGTGTTAAGTAAACTGTAATACGAATAACAGTTCAGTGTTTGTTGTTTATTGTACAGTCACTCGATCTGCATGAGTGTTTACTTTATTCACAACACTAGCACTAGACTTCCTGCCAACTCATTCAAACATTCAAATTTCAAATTTCAAATGCCCAATACTCATGATCATCTATACAAAATTATATTAAGTGGATAAGCAAATATTTGGCCACACCAGTTAATGAGCTCTCACTAAGTACACACAATATACAAAGCCTTCGTATTGCATGTGTGTATACTTAGTGCAACCACTAGTTACTGAGAGCTCTGATATATTATCACAACATATCACCAAAACAAATATCACCAAGGCCTCAAAACTGGAGTCGATATTTCACCAATTAATCTTTGATCCTCACTTATTTGAACAAGTAATTCAACATTGTTTATACGTTTAACTTAGTGTTATAATTATAGCGCTCTCTTAGCTCTGGCTAAAAATGCTAAACAGTTCACTACAGTACTAAAAAACTGATATAAGTGTTATTGTTTTTTGTTGTACTCATGCCCCAAGCACGTGTAAGTATAATGTGAACGTTAGCCTGGGCTGGAGCTCTGATTTAAATTTTTTAATGAGGGGCTGTCGGACTTGTTTGTTCAAACTCATCTCCCTTTCTCTTTCAGTCATGGGCAGTGACGTCTTAGAGTAGTATCCAAAGTATACTCCTGGCCAGTCCTCTTCACCAAGAAATCTCCATTTTCCAGGCAGACGATTTAGGATTGAATAAGTTCTTTCATTCACCTTAGGCATTTTCTTGGATTTTCGATCTCGAATGAAGAGATAGAATTAATATGGTGCATGGGTTGTAGTGTTAAAGATAACTTAAGGATAACGTATTTTGTGTATTATTTAAGCATATTCATGCAAACAATGCGTTCGAGCTGCTGTACATAATTATGCATATACATTATAGGGTCAGTGTACTACGCAGCATTCAAATAAGACGATTGATCCTCTCCTCTCGTTGGCGCTCTGTCTCAGTGGTGATATCTTAAACAATAATTATTTGATTCCCCTTTTACCCGAGGGTATCCCATGATATGTAATTGTGCCGCCTAATATGTGGCAATGATTTCACATTATCGTTTGCCAAGAAGTTTTGTTCTGAGTAAGAAAAAAATGACCGTATACTCTCTCTCCCTAGCTCCATGCATTATTGCTGCAACTTGAGCAGTTCTATCCATGTAATATACAGACCAAAATATGTAGCTGATTAGCCTCGATTCCAGGCCGCACTAATGATTAAGGCCTTGTGAAAGAGGCTAGTATAGCTGATATGAGTCACTTAGCAGCAGCTAGATTGCTATTAGCCTCGATTCCAGGCCACGAAGAGAAAGGCGGCCTGGTATACCTTGTATGTGCATGTGCGAAATAATTGACAGCAATTTTATCACACAAATTGTAAAAAACCGGACAAAGTTAGAATGAAGAATATACGTATGACCACGTGGTTAGTGGTAAAATGTTCATTACCACAATGGTAGCTTTTAGGGACACTATAATTAAAGCAGAATAGTTATGTGCAGCAGTATTGCTTCTTAGCTCTGTTTATCAAAGAGGCAGTTCAAGAAGACCTCCCTGACAGCTAGAGCTGCCAGCTAGGAAGAGTGGTGTACTCTTTAATACACGGATTACCCCCTTTTTGAGGTAATGTTAATGTACGCGCATGCGCATGCAAGGTAGCTATACCAGGCCGCCTTTCCTCTTCGCAGCCTGAAATCGAGGCTAGATTGCTATCTGTTTATTGTGGCAACTATATAGTCAAAACGATCATGTGCATAAACCGTTACTTATAGGTATGAATACTTTGGACAACATTATTCAAATTTCAAAGCAGTGAATTATATAAAGCCACTAAAGCAGAAATGCTGAAATGCATTCTTATGACTGTCGATAATTTTTAGCAAGAATACATGCTGAATGTGTTTCATACATAATTATGTGTCAGACTAGCCTCCTTCTCAAGGCCTAAACAATTAGGCCTGCTACTGACTGCTTGCGCATGCACAAAATTATTGGATAATATTCCCGTAATGTTTCCTATTAAACTGAATTTTTACCCGAATTATATCCTGAATAACATATACAGACAAAGAATACTCTTCATAAAGTCAGACACAGAGCTATATAGCTAGCTAGCTAGAGACAGAGCTGTATTGGTTACAGCAGCAATTTCTTTCTGATAGAGTCGACTTTCACGAAGGTTAGTGTCAGATGGGCGTGGCCTATCCATAATGCAATGGCTATTGTCAGCCTTCCCCTCCGTTCAGAGGATTGTTATCCACACTGTTGCAGGCTGTGAGTCCTTTGTTAACATAGTAGGCTAAGGGTGGCTATTAGAATGCTATCACACGGGCTACAATCACACTTCTATCCACTTCTTCAATCCACTTCCGTTCGTTGTGACGTCATTGTTTTACTGAGCAAAATACAATGGTATCCGAATTACCCACTTTCTGGGTAATAGGTGGCGCATGCGCAAACAGTCGATACCAGGCCCTCTCTTAGCGGCCTGGAATCGAGGCTAGTGTCAGACTTGCTGTTCTCCTATAGCAGTCTATAGGAAAAACATTTTGGAAAGCAGATATTTGACCACAAGAAAGCTGGTATAGTTTTGTGCATGCATGCATGGGGTTGAACAATTGGGTCCTGATTTCAATTGTTTGAATGCCCTTAATTGGGGTTCTCCATAAGACATTATAAGGATTGATTAATCTCCTAGTACAACATTGAGCATTGTATACATTCCACTTAAGTTACTGTGACATTTCTACGGAGTTGATACTATAAACGATCGAGTGCTAAACTATAGCTATAGTGTTTTGTACTGAATACAGTAAGTTCTGAGATGTACATAATTATTTATACTCGCTGGAATTCTTAATACTTGCAAGCACGTGTGAACAAAATACTAAAGAGTGTTTCTGGGTCAGATATCCCTCGATTCTCCTGGCTGAGTAGACCTCCCAATGTTTTCTTGAAAGCTAATCGTACTTCATGGTTTAGTCGCCACTCTCTCTCACGCTCTGTTTCGAAAGGTTTTTTGGGGAAATGACCGATAAATGTGTGTGGCCAAGTGTCCTTGAAATCCACTACCCTCCAATTTCCAGGGATAAGTGGTGCTAGAATGAAGCTCGAGGGTAGTGCGACTGTCGATAGAGAGTTACATGGACGTTTTTTTATCATAAGATAGAAATAATTCAAGTGATCATCGTTGATTATCTCTGTAGTACTCAGGCTGTGGTTTACCACTTCTGTATTATACTTGCAAGCACGGCTGACAATGATAAGTGGGTTGTTGGGGTCAGCATATGGAACTAGCAGCTGTCGAATAAACTTATTGATCCGATCCTCTCTTTGGCGCTCTGTCTCCATTGGTGAATTCTTAACAATTTTTTCCTCTGTAAACAACAGCTCTGGCCATTTCGCCTCTAGGTTACCCCATGCATGTTTACCCTCCAGCTTATTTAGTGCGGTGAGGATTTCAACTCGTCTGCCAACAATTTCTTTTCCAAGTAGAACAAAAAAGTATTCGATGTGTAGATCCTGTCGATGTGGCTCTCCATACTCACGCTCGAGTATTTTTTCAACTATAGCAGTTTCACTCATGTTATTATACAGACAAAACCTTTCTAACCTAGACTGATCTCTTTGTATGAGTTACTTAGGTATATTCAGCAGATAGGTTGCTCTCTTAGCTATACATTTATGATCAAAACTATCACGTGCATTAGTCGTACTTATGAATACTGTTGACATTGCCATATTTACAGGTATACTTATACTGTTCTAGACTTTGGCGACAATAGTTACATGTGCATTGTATCACATGATTTTAGTTAACCGTATTCATGTACATGCAGTGTACGGTATACTGTACACCTGTTTACTAAACAGAAACCCTGTTATGTGAAGCTTATGCACAGCAAAACACTTATGTCATATGAGACATATTATAGTGTTAAAATGACAGAAATTTATGTCATTTCTACATTCAATTTCAAAAGTTGCGTTTCATTTAACATGTTTTATGTTACTGTAATTTATGTCATTTTAAATTAACGACTGTGTGTAATGAAAGCACCGCAGGTGCTGATGCCTCAGTTGAGATGCCAAAGCTACATAACATAAAGCTACTAAGCTTAATATATTTACACATGTTGCACACAAATGTAATAAATTTGCTGCATGCAAACTCAAAGAGTGGGTAATGATCGACCATGATTGTTGTTAAAAACGATCGATGCCAAAGTTCAAGTCTAAAATTAATGGCTGCCATCAGCATGCAGAGCCTTGCAGCTCTCTTCTCACTCTTGCAGCTATACCAATAGCTAGCGTTCTAGTGCAGAGCTTACTACTAAGTAGAGTAGCAACACTCGGTAAAAAAGTTTGGCTACGTGCTCTTCGAAAAGGCTGCAATGGCATTCCAAGTAAACAAAACTAGGCATAACTCGAGAACGAAGCATTATTTTTCAAATCCACGAATTAAAATCCAAAATACATGACTAGAAGCCTATACAAACTCTTACTTGCACTTTATTGATCCTTGAGCAGCTGTAGCAGTCTACACACACAGACACACACGACACGTGACACACACAAACACACTACAGTGCATCCAGTCTAAAGAGTAGAATACCAAAAATGTGTGAGTAGTTGTACTTAAATGTAAATATCTTATGATTGGAACATTTCTAAGAAAATCTGCTGATACCATTGTGTAGGCGAATGAGTAAGCTACAATACATCCAAAATTGTTTCCATGACAACATAAGGTGGTGGGTTTGTTGTGATTAATAAAACAGTACCCAATTGTTATAGTGGGTAATCGGCTAGGGAGAGAAAAGGCCAACGGTTTCCGGCTAAGGTTTGGAACTTTGTCACAACATCTATAGATAGTTTGGCTATCTTATGAAAGATTCGATGTTACTTAAATATCTACACATCATCCGCAGTGCTCAAAATTGCTAGTTTTTAGTGCCGTTTCGGTTAGGGAGAGATTTGAAGAAAATCTCACGGCTAAGGTCTAAAAATTACACAGAGTAAGCTTGAATAAATTGTTAAACTTTTGATAAGAAAAAATTTTCCAAAAATACTTTAGTTTCAGAGATAATTGATGTTACGTACATTTTTTTATGATCACCCCCATTATCTCCTAAAATTATTTCCCACCACAACAACTTTTGGGGAAATATTTTTGAATCGTGTTGTAGCTTATTCTTTTACCTATACAATAGTATCAGCACAATTTCTTAGAAATGTTCCAATCTTGAGATACATCTAAGTACAACTACTCACCAATTTTTGTATTCTACTCTCTAGACTGGATGCACTGTATACCTCGCTTGCAATGCACACCGACGCATAATAAGTAAAAAAATTACTTGACAACTATATACTGCTAAGGATTATCATAAATACGATTACCGTATTAAACGCCCGGGCGTTTATTTCAGATCAAAGTCTTTAGAGGGGGCGTTTAATCCAGGAGGGCGATTATTGTTATGTCTCCTCCAAAACTCTTGCACAGCAGCAGTTATTGTGCTGCTGTCTCAGCTTAAATTTAAGTCATAGGAGTGCCCTCTGTGTCGGTATCTCTCTCTCTGCCATCGATATCATAAAAAAGTATTTTTATTCAATGCTGCCACACTTGCAACTGGGTTCCACGTGCTATTCAGCTCCACCCACAGTGCCATGCCCCATACATGGGCGATTATTTAAGATGGGCGTTTATTGACAAAGACAGAGCTTTTACCCTGGGCGTTTAAACGAGATGGGCGTTTATTCAAGGAGGGCGTTTAATCAAGTAAATACGGTATGTACTAAAATCTCATGCGATACAATGCACATGTAACTATTGTGCCAAAGTCTACATAATTATATAGGGACATTTTCGTGAGATGAAAAATTTGGCATTTTTCGAGGGCAGACAGTTAACATGAAAATTAAAACTGGGATAAACTCCCCCCATGCACCGGTATTTCACATACAAATCTATTGGTTGGTGTGCTTTTCTGGCATTGAAACGCGAATATTAGAAGCCACGAACATTTCTGCTGAGGGCAGTAGTAAAAATTTCCCGCTATAAAGTACTAATAATAGTAAGTCACTACCTTAATTGCTATGGATTTGTAGCATGTATTTGTGGCTATGTGTACATGCAGGTAATTTAGTTTCTACATAAATTATAGTTCCTCATGTTTATACATTAATTACTTTCTATTGTTTCGTTGCTCACACAACATGTCTGTGGCTATAGACGTTCAATACAGACTGTATTGTGTGTACATTGACTAATGCTAAGTGCAGATTCTGAATGATATAGAGCTATACTTATCACTCTAAACACGTTTAACAGGTATCGATGTCCTGTATACAGGTACTATAACTGCTATATTATAGTTTTTATACACACACTCCCCTAGGTGTCCTGACAGCGTTGACTAAACTGTAATACGATAAGGAATTGTTTGTTGTTTATTGTACAGTCACTCTGCATGAGTGTTTACTTTATTCACAACACTAGCATGCACTAGACTTCCTGCCGACTCATTCAAACATTTAAATTTCAAATGCCCAATTATTCATGACCATCTAAGTGGATAAAAACAAACATTGGCCACATTTCTGAGGTGTCACCTGTCCCCGTGTACCTTGTTCATTTATTCATTTGCTCTGCTCCTAGACTTTTGGCCACACACACACACCAAGACCGTACCGTAGCAAGTGGTCAGGCTGGTCAGGTTGGTCATTTCAACCCAAGATACTAGAAACAACAAGTATACATATACGTATAGTGCAGTATAAGTACGGCCTAACACTTAGTGCTGGTGATAAAAGGTCACTGTAGGGAGATGATGTTTGCATGTACAGTATAATTATACCTCGAGGCGTAGCCGCAGGAGGGATACGGTAAAGCTGACTGTGTGTGTGTCTGTCTGTCTGTCTGTCTGTGTGTCTGTTCCAGCTGTAACTGCTGAACGGTTGCAATGCGACGAAAACTAACAGCTTCTATAGGCTTCTAGCCACCTTCTCTTGGATTTCGATTCGTGGATTAGCAAACTAAAGCTTCTTTCTCGAGTTATGGCTAGTTTGACTCACATTAAAGGCTATTGCAGTCTCTTCAGAATCTTTCATAGCATCATCTGTCCACACAAACTTTCTATTCAAACATATGAGTTAGCCTTGCACTAAAGCGCTAGCTTTTTGTTAGCTACAAGACTCAGAAAATATCTGTTAAAACAGCTAGCTAGCAGTAGCCATTTTAGCCTTGATCCCAGGCCGATCTGTCTCCAATTGAACAAATTGATCTCTTTGGACACACCCTTTAATTATTTCTGTGGATGTAATGCGCATGCGCGCTCATTCCCCATGTGTGAGAAAATAATACAGACCACCTTTGCAGTCCTCGACTGCCTCATTGCTAGTTAGTGATAATTATCACAATATCACTATGCATGTTATTCATTGCAAATTTGATTTCACAGTTTACAACAGCATATGGTTGTGACGTAGGTTTGAAGTAACGCCTACTACGGTTTTAATTAGTGGAGTTGCGTACTCTTCCTAATGAACTCTTGGTATGCATGCAGATCATGCATGCATGGTCTAAGAGTATAATAGTTACATCCTTCAACTTGTTATATATATATATATAGTATACCCTCACCTGCCACTGCATGCAGTCGGGACAGCTATCACATGCATGCATACAGTATATGGAATAAACTTCAAATATGCATGTGTATATATATAGACCATTCAACTCAGCTAATGCATTGTTAATCACGTGCATGCAGTGTGGAATAGAATTCATTACTGCACATATAGTTTCTACATGATTCTATTTGTGTGTGTGTGCAGAAAAACAAACGTATACTTAGAAGCTATATCATCAGTTATTATTGTAAAGGATACGTCGTATTGCACATCATACTGCAACCAGTAAACATAATTATTGCTTATAATTATCAGTATTTAGAAAATGCTTGTCACAAATGGTGCAATCTGATTGGTTACTTGGAGGTCCTTTATTTCTCATAGAGACCTCTCAGTCATTCAGAGGTCTTCTATGGAGGTCCATTATTATGTTCACTACCGTATTCTCCCGAATTACCGGGACACTCTATTCTAAGGGACACTTCGGACTTACGTAATTTTTTTCATTCTATATTAAGGAACAACGGGAAATGTAAATATTTTTAGACGTCCCGATCTAATTAGAACGAAAAAGAGCATGTATAGCTTGATAGAGACTCAACACTCTTAGAAACTCTCTGGATTCTACTCTCTGGCACCGTAATATGTCACTGACGGTTGAAGACACCTTTGTAGACATGGAACCCGCGTACACAGCTTCTAAACTGCACAAAAGACATTTTAGCTGCAGAGCTAGCCTCGGCCTGGAATCGAGGCCTTGTACATACCTTAAATGGGGAAATATTCGTTCTAATTACTACGGGACACCCTAATACAAGGGACACTTCGACTTTAACGTAATTTTTCTTGCTCTATTCCAAGGGACACTGCAAGCCGTAATTATTTTTTTGTGTCCCGGTAATTCGGGTGAATACGGCACATGCATTTAACAGTTTTTACATGATACATACAATCATACATGGAATGCTTAGCAACATCTATTTTATACATGCACAAGTACACACAGTTTATGTTGAAGTCATAGTAACGATGATGCAGTGCATCATTAAAAACTAATTTTTAAAAGTTATTGTGTTCTGCAGTGCCGCTTTGTAGCTTTTATGTCACTCTTGCAGCTACCAATAGCTAGTGCTCTAGTGCAGAGCTAACTACTAAGTAGAGTAGCAACTTTCTATTAACCGTTTTTGCTATGCAATTGCGCAAGAGACGGAAACTGCCTTCAATGTGAGTTTTTTTTATGTAGGCTAGCCAGAGCAATAAAGCTTTAATGTTGCTTGAGGTTTGTAGAAACAGAGTCTTCTTTGTGTTAATAATAGCTTAGCTTGCTTAGCACTATTCTAAATCAGTTATAGCTCTATATAATTATGTGTATAATTATATTGTTCAAACCTGGAAAAAGCATTAGTCAGATCAATATACGTGTTCGTATACATACAGTCTCCTATTATACGTACTGTTATAGATACTCCTATAATTATAGCAATAGATATGATGTGTGAGTGATTTGGTTTTCATCTCGACACAAAAGGATCTGTCGACTCATTCAAGCATTCAAATTTTAATGTTCATTAAGTAAATCACAATTCTGAGGGATTCGTTACAACAAAGTTTTTATGGAATGACTTGTGTACATTGTATTCATGTTTGCTTAAATAGTTTCCAGAATTTATATATAGCGTGTTAGGCCAAATATGTTTGTGTATCCCTAGCCTGCATGTGTGCATAGATAATGGTGCCTATATATCCAGTATACAGTACATTGCGCTTTGTGTATACAGTGGCATGCAGCTACAAGAGTTTCCACCATTCCGAGGCTGAGGCCTAAAGTGTGTGCATTGTACTATGCTAGGCTGATTCTGAGCAGCTGTAGCAACGGGTACATGGACGCCTACCTACTCAGGTAAGAGGCTTATCAACACTTCCCAGTCGAGGGAGGGGGGAAAGAAATGTACACTGTGTCATTAATTGAAATTAAATATGAAACTGATGCAGCGTTGCTATTAAACAATGTGTACACTGCTAAAGGACACTGTTTTAGGTGTGTATGTAGTGTGCAAGCACCGTTGCAAACAGTAGATGTACCTGCATGCAATTTTACCACCATTTTCTCTCTCACACACACAGTGAGAGCAGTCTGTTTGTATCCAGCAACAGATTCGTCCTTAAAACCTGCGGCAACACCACCCTCCTCTGTGCAGTGAAGCCGCTCTTTCAGCTGATCTCAGCCGCGTTCCCTAGCAACAAAGTCACGGTGAGTCTCATTCAGTGATGACTGGATTTGTGATTGAATAAGCTTCTCAGGAGTGCCATAAAGAGTATAATGGGACAACATTTTATAGGTTCCTCTGTATACACAGTAACACGTAAATATCCCAACTAGTATCATTCCATCGCCATGCATACAGGCCTTCTTCTACTCTCACCGTAACTTCCAGAAACCACAGCTGCAGCCACACCCACACAGCAGCTTCGAGGACGAGGTTTGTCTAGCCATTAATTTTAATGGCTACTGCCTATAATTATAGTTGCCAATAAGGATAGAATGTCATGGTAACTTGGTGGGTGATTAAAAAAAAATGTTTGCTCTGTTTATGATTCATCCTGTCATTTTGTAGAGTGTGATTTTTTGTGTAGTAGTATGTACACTTGTTCCTATGTGTCTACTTGTATGGTGGGTGATCAAATCATGGATTGGTGTGATTTGTGTCCTGTTCAGTCATGATTCATCATGTAGTGTGCACACTTGTTCCCATGTACAGGTTCGATATTTGGATAGAATCTTCAAAGGTGAGCTTAGAATGCTGTGCACTGTATAATACAGTTGATAGTTTAAGAGCCTGGGAATGTTGATTACACTAATGTTAAGAAAATATATACATGTAATTATGCCTCGGGTGTTTAGACTAGGGCAGTTGCCCCCTGGTTCTTACGGCCATGTAGCTTCATGTCGCTCTGATGTCGTACAGCTTTGTTGCCTCCACCGAGGCATCAACACCCATGGTACTTTCATTATCTACAGTGGGAACTTTCGTGTACATGTAGACTATGAATAACAAAAACTAATGATTATCAAGTTGCTGCTCTGCTAACTGTACATGCAAACATCATCTCCCTAGTGACTTTTTATCACCGGCACTAAAGTATACCCGAGGGCCATGGGTTGAAACGTTACGGAAACTTTGGAGTCATTAAAACCTAGGTGGATTGATTATAGAGACCGGGTCAGCTTATGGGGTGAACTGTACTGTGAGTAATTAATGTGCCCACAATTTTGAGGTATAGTGGCTATTTCAATCCTCAATCTCAATTCCACGCACTAATTTGCCTTTTTTTATAGCCTAATTATGGGCTATTTTTGTTGATAGTATCATCAATAATATATATATCATCAATAATCAGTATACACACTGTAAAGGACAACATTATCACTAGTATTACTAGTGATAATGTTGTCCTTACTAGTGATAATGTTATCCTTTACACTGCTTCCCACCCGGTAGTTTTTTGAGTACTGCTAATGCCACTTTTTCGTTTAAGGGTCATATGCCTTAAGTTACAAAATCCCGAACTATAAAATCACATAAAATACTTCAATGCATGTTACAGTAGCACACATCACACAACGTATACATCTACTCACTAACTTCTCTACAAGAATCGAAGTGTTTAGGGTATGTCCATTTTTTCTGGTGTGTATTTGCAGGCTCGTGTTAGTATGACTTGAATTTTAATCTTTGAGCCATCTCTTGTAGCATATCTAAAGTGAGCTTCCAATCTTTCAATAAGAGGCATTCGTACCTCCCCGTTGAGTATTTTTTCTCTCTCTCGCTCATACATTTCTTGCGTTCCGTTTGGAAAAAAGCCAAAAAATGTTCTTGGCCATGTTGCTTGAGGTTCCACTGACTTCCAATCTCCTGGTAGTGTTTTGAGCTCTTCTAAAGCTTGGCTGTGCACATTTCTGTTATTGCCACTTTCCTCTTGCACAAAGAGGTAGAAGTATTCAATGTGTTCAATGTGGGTGCTTCCCACATTTTCCATAATATCCCCAATCTGATCTGTTGTTATCTCTCTAGCACATTTCTTAACATCTTTGTACAGACAAGCTCTACTGAACATGATATGGATGCCAGGACCTTGTTCCCTTAACTTTTCCATCATTGGCCACCGAATAGTATCATCTATTTCTGCCTCGTGTTCGCGTTCATTTTTTGTTGTTGATACTGGAGCCTCAAAGAAAAAGACTCCATCCCACCCTGGCTCTGTTTTTCCCCATACGGTTAGATCTGGTATATCTTTGAGGATATCAATTGCTTTTTGTTGAATCTTAGGATCCTTACAAATTTCTTGTCCAAGCCTGATGTAGAAGCATTCGATATGTGTATTTGGAGGCTTAGAACCATACTCTTTCTGTAGATATTCACCAATCTTATCAGTTTGAACTGTAAATGCCATTTCTCTACTTCGGTATATAGATCTTTACTTGATCACTCAACTGCTTCACTTCAGCTATTGTTAATCACATGCATGCATGCAGTATATGGAATAAACTTCATTATATGCATGTGTATATATAGACCATTCAACTCAGCTAATGCATTAATCACGTGCAGTGTGGAATAGAATTCATTACTGCACATAGTTTCTACATGATTCTATTTGTGTGTGTGTGCAGAAAAACAAACGTATACTTTAGAAGCTATATCATCAGTTATTATTGTAAAGGATACGTCGTATTGCACATCATACTGCAACCAGTAAACATAATTATTGCTGTATATCAGTATATAGCTCTATATAATTATGTGTATAATTATATTGTTCAAACCTGGAAAAAGCATTAGTCAGATCAATATACGTGTTCGTATACATACAGTCTCCTATTATACGTACTGTTATAGATACTCCTATAATTATAGCAATAGATATGATGTGTGAGTGATTTGGTTTTCATCTCGACACAAAAGGATCTGTCGACTCATTCAAGCATTCAAATTTTAATGTTCATGGGTTATTTAAGTAAATCACAATTCTGAGGGATTCGTTACAACAAAGTTTTTATGGAATGACTTGTGTACATTGTATTCATGTTTGCTTAAATAGTTTCCAGAATTTATATATAGCGTGTTAGGCCAAATATGTTTGTGTATCCCTAGCCTGCATGTGTGCATAGATAATGGTGCCTATATATCCAGTATACAGTACATTGCGCTTTGTGTATACAGTGGCATGCAGCTACAAGAGTTTCCACCATTCCGAGGCTGAGGCCTAAAGTGTGTGCATTGTACTATGCTAGGCTGATTCATAACTTAACGTTATTTTAAGAGTTTCCCAATGTATCTCGACACTGAGTCCTCGTCAGGTTTCCGCAATGAGTCTATATGCATGCAGGTATAGGACGAAACACTTTTATTCCCAGCTAACAGCTTACATTGTCTCATTCTCCTCCCACATGCAGTGCCTGTCCACTCTCGCTCAATGGATGCGGGCTCTACACAACCAAACAGCCTCCGCCTATGTATACAAGAAAGCACCTAAAGGTCTGTTGGGGTTTGGTGTATCCATTTAATGTACAGTAAGCAAAATGTAATGTATACACATGCAGATATTAACTGTTGGGAAACATGCAGAATCACTATAATGTCAGTTTACTTGTGTGATTCAATGTATACTCTTACTAACAGTTACTATCGTATGCTGGTACATTTGAGCATAAATATATAGATACAGTCACATGTATATATAATTATTTGCACTATCATGTAATTCTTAATTGCTCCATGCATCGTGAATAGCAGAAGCTAAATCACGTATATAACTTTATATGTATAATATAGCTATATTTAAAGCAGTTGCAATCATCTGTGTGAGTACTTGAAGTAAAATTATGTAGTTACTCCGGCCCTGTTTCTCATGTAAATGTATCTGGCTAATAAGGATGGATTGAGGTATATAGACCAGCTTGGTTAAACAATTAACCATTGTTCCTGTTAGTTCAATACATTTGCAGCTGTACAATGGCAGCTGTACAATGGCATGGTAAGTCCCCACATTTTTTATTTATCTTCCAAATCATGGACAGTTGTAGCGTCACCCCTCCCCCAATATTAATACTACCCCCTAAAGTCATGGGGGTATGTCAAAGAAGTGACTTGGCTGTACTCCATTTGCATATGCCAGTTTCACATCATATATAGGTGCTGATGCATGGTAATGCAAGGCCGTAGCAAGCGGTCAGGCTGGTCAGGTTTTGGCCGGACCACTTTTTGGAGCTAAGTATAGGTAATGGTCATCATTATTGAATGGTTTCCTGGTAATGGTCGTCAATAATATTGTCAATATTGTAATTGATTAGTAAGTGCATGGTTAACCCTTTTTTACCTTGGCCTGACCACTCTAAACTTGCTTTGCTACGGCCTTGTAATGCCCCTCTGAGTCGTATCCACTGGTAACAACAATGAGATCACAATAAGCATACATCCTCAAAAACTATTCGTTGTTTGTCAGTACTCTAACAATTAATGGTTCACTATAATTATACGGCTATCATAGTAGCTAGCTATAGAGTATATCGTACTATAGTTCTCTTATTGGGGCGAGCGAAGCGAGTCCCTTAGTTAGTCATGCACGTGGTCCGGGTGGTGTATGTATGTAGTCCACCGTAGACCGGCATACGATATTTGCTTTTGTGACTTGTGATCCTTTACCAATTTCTACGTGAGTCAATAACTTTAGCTCGATAAAGATAATTATTATGAATAGCGACAAAACTAGCGATAAGGAGGATCCTCAGAAACAGCTAAAAAGAGGGAAAGGAGGCTTGCTAGACCCAGAGAAAGATACAGGGCACACAGGAGCAGCAGGAAGTGAAGGTAACTGACTCAAACGGTTCTGCAGGTGTTTGCCTAACATAAATAAATGTTGTGTAGAAAACGCACAAGCCAGCAGAAAGTGGCCAAACATTATTAAATGTTCATTACACTTACAGAGACTCCAGAGGCCACACAGGCACGCTTGAAGCAATACATGGCCGGGCATAGGCATACAGAGTGAATCCCGACATGCCTCTATTCGAATAATCTACGGTTCAATCCAAGATGCTGTTTATATCTGCAGTCATGCCAATAATGTCCATCTATCGATTACCACTTGGACAATATGAATACGCAGGCCATGTCATCAACCTGCCACAAGATGTGGTGTCATTTGCACAATATCTTTCAGCAGAGTTGGATGCGTCGCTTGCCCCATGGCGCTTGCGTCACCCTAGTAATTATTATAATACTGTCTGTGTATAACCAACTCCAAATACAACTGTATTATTTCTCCCACTTTATATGTAGCTCCCCTCACATCATGCAAGCCCCCTGATCCCCGCACCCACCGAGGTAAGCCACCCCCTCCAACAGTGAAGGCCCCCACTCCACACACCCCTCCACACCCTCACACAATTAACTTCTCATCCCTCTCTCTCCACCAGGTAAGTACCGCTATCGTACCATAAAACCGATTCATGCTATGGAGTCCTGAAATGCATTGGCATTGTTTCAGAGAGATTCACTGTGATATCTACTGTCACAGTGCTTTAGCCATATGCACAGGGCTCAAACATTCATTCACAAAAAACAAAAAACAAAATCAATACAGCACTGGTAAGCTACCAGTGCTGTATTGGTAACACCCTCAACCACCTGTCTACAGAGACAGCTATACAGTCTGTGAAAAGGGCATGAAAATAATGTGTGCATGGTTTTCACGCAAGTGTGTGACTATTGTGGCAACTATCAGGAAAAACGCACATTTGCCACAATGGTCGCGCACTCTGCGTGAAAACCACACATCATTCTTTACAGTAATTTGTTAAGGGCGCCTTTTAGTAGTTACTCAAATAGTTATATGAGGCTGGAGGCTGAAAAAGATACCTGCAGAATGAAAGCAACAACCCAATCATAGCTAATTTTGCCTGCTTACCGTAATTATAGCACCCTGTCAATTGCTTGGATAGAAGAACACTTTAAGAGAATGAATCCGATTTTGAACAACATTTTATTGTAACTTAGCGATTAGAAATAGCTAGCCCAGCATCCTCCATTGACAGTCTTCCTATGTAAAGTCCCCAGTGGCCCAGTCGGTTAGCGCGTCGTACTTATAAGCAGTATTGGCTGAGTAATGCGAAGGTCGAGAGTTCGATCCTCTCCTGGGGAACTTATTGTTGCTAGTTTGGGCATTGTGTTGTTGGTTATGTATGTATACTCTCTTTGTTACCAGGGCAACTGACAGAGGAGCGGAGTGCATGTGAGGAGATATCATGATGGACATAACATACGCCTGTAACGATAGTATGAGCAGAACAATTACGGTTAGATACTTGTCTCTCGTGTTTTAAGAGACCTCCCTTGCAGAATCTACTGGTGCAATGGTGACTATAATTATTATACTATCTGGTCCGGAACAATAAATTGGAAGTGTGTTTCTCACGAAAATTATAATTCTTTCTCACTCAATTTTTCAAATATTGAAGCAAGTAAGTATTATTGCCTCTTGCAATGCAATGCAATGCAATGTAGTGCATTCCAGCACATTACTATTATCCATTGAAAGTTAATATTAATGGTGTACTCATTTGCAAGCAAGCACCATCTGCACGATATCAGTGAATGTGTACTTGGAGTACAAGCAAAGAACCACGTCCCGTAACGTGAACACCATTATAGGATCTATGTCACTACAATACCAAATTTAAAATGCCTAGCTTCCATCTACCGGTATTATTATGATTTTTATCGTACTGTACAGAAATGATATCGATTTTATCAAGGAAAGCTAATTGATCTGTTTTTGGTCGTATGTGATGCCATGCATAGCTAGTAGTGGTGTTGCTTGTTTTATACATCTGTTCACAGCTTCCTTATTTCCTACTGAGTAGGGGTCAAAGTTCAAATGTGTAGATCGCTTGAAAGGACCTTCTCCATTCTCCACTGCACAATCAATGTCTGTGTCCGTGACCTCTATCCCTAGGAAGTCAATCATTTTTACAAGTTCTTGTCGGATATTTTTGACCAGCTGTTCGTATTGAATGACGTGTATAGGTATCTCTGTTTGTGCTAGCCACGTGTGGAGGAGGAACGACCATGTAGCAGCCTTGTATTCCACCAGCCAGTCCCACTTAGAGTTGCCTGTATCAGTATGTGTTAATTTGAGGATGATGTGAGTACACGTGGGGGTAAGAGTGTGGACAAGTACAAGCTATAGGCATTGCATGTGTCTTATACATAGAAAGTTCATGAAAGTGCATGCGGTATATATATACATACCAGTGTGTGGGTATGCTTGTGTACAGAAATGCAATAGTGTTTTGTGAATTAACTTACTGACAAATGCAGTCTCGTCTGCCAGCCCCACATGACTGTTGATCGTGCGATTATTGTTCCACCTCCGATTAGCTTCGCTCACCAAGGCATCAAACGGATCCCTCACCAAAACAATAGCCCTGTCATATTTCTTCTTATCCATCTCTAGTTGCACATCTTTAGGTAGCTCCCTTGTGTCTGAACGATGTGTTTTCACGACAACAACGTTACCACTAGCAACAGACTCTCCTGGAAACATCTTCTTGAGTACAGGGTCGCAATAAATTGATCCACTGAAAAGTCCAGTGGCTTGTTCAAGTAAATACCTTACCCAAGTGTTGCCGGAACCATGGAAACTAACAAGGGCTGTAATCAGTCCCTTTTTGAGAAATCTCCTATTGTGGCATTGCTTTTGATTTAGTTTATTGTCCAATGGAGCTTTAGATCTCTGTTGGCATTGGAAGTAATGGCTTAGAGAGGTGTGATCGAGGTACACCAGTCCTTCTTGTTCACTCAATGAAATACTCTTTTTCAGTGTTTTCATGGGAACCAGCTCTTGTACTTTAGACGGCCCTGGGGCAATGTATGGAATCACTTTGCGTGAGTCCTCCTCTGTATTAATAGCGTTAGATTCAGCTGTTTGGCATTCACACTCGCACTGTTCAGGCAATCTTCTTGTATAAGCAGTTTTTGCTTCTTTCAATGAAGGCTCTCCAACAATCATCCTGAGTAAGGGAATATCTCCGTCTTCGTGGTATCTAAGTCCACTGATTGCTATACATATAACCATAAAAGTTGTCAGGAGTAATCGTTTCTTCTGATTTGCAAACCCCATGGCTACGTCTGCCCTGTGAAATATTAGACAATCAGCATTGGCCCATAATTATGCTTTTATAAATTTCAAATACATACTTGTACATCACTAGATATATCTCAATATACAGTAGTGAACGTACTACACTCTACAGGCATGCAGGCATGATTAATTTGCATGTACATTAAAACTAATGTTAGCTACATTGTATATAGTACCTGTACCGAATTACTTGAGAGGATCCACCAACATCATTTAGCAGATCCACCCCTTCTTTACAAAACAATTAAAATTTCAAATCTAAAATTAATGATCTTTACCATAATTATTTTCCACAACAAGCAAAATTTCAAATTTAAAACTAATGATCTTTACCATAATTGTTCCACAACAAGCAAAATTTCAAATTTAAAACTAACGACCTTTACCACATCCAATGTCATAATTTTTTAACATAAACTCTGAATTTTGACGGACAAGAGATACATGAATGGTAGAGCGTTATGTAATGTTCATGAGACTAGCTTGAACCTTTGCTTGAGCACCTACAGGTCCCGCCCCCAATAAAGGGGGGCGTCCCCCAGTTGGACTGGTACCACGACTACCACCAGAGTCCCATTTTGTTCGCCGTTTCTTAGTCTGATCTGTTGAAGGATGTGTTCCTAGCAGTCCTTGTCCAGAGGTGCTTCTTTTTGTTCCGGTCACAAATTCAAGTTTACCTCTCTCCAATTTCGCTCTCTCTTTCTTCTCGTACGCTTTCTTTTGTGCCTTTGACAGGTTGTCATAGTAATCATCTTCGCTCCATTCGTGGGGATTGTGTAAGTGCTCCGGGTAATTTGTGCCAAATTCATCCAAATTGCTAAATTCAATTAGTTTCTTGTAGATACTTGGATTTCGAAAGTCTTTTCTCCCTTGTATTGTTTTGTTCACATCAATTCCGAGCACGGCTTGTTTTTGAAGCAACATCTTGACCTTCTCCTGCAGGGCCTTGGAGCAAGGTGCAGTCGGTTCTGGTGGTAGAAAAACATTGTTCAGTGGTAGGAAGATGGGGCCATTCAATGGAGGTTGGTTATCCTCCTCTATTTCTAGCTCTGGAGAGGAGTCGTCTTCTGCTGGTTGTGTTTCATCCACTAACTCAAACGAAAAAGTTTCTTCAATATCTGCTGACTCTTGCGTGTCATCTGTAGAGAATAATTAATCAGTTTTGTGAACACAATGAGTATATAATTATTAGCAATGAGAAAAAAAATTAAAGCGATTTTTGACTTCACTGATTGTTACCTTGATGTGGTTCTGATGGAGGGAAGACTTCGTTTACGCCCAAGGTGGTGTCCATCTCTGACGATACATTATGCTCATCATCTTCTTCACCATAGTACGCCACGAGAGGGGCTGATCGTACCACTGGCTTCACAAATGAGGGAGGAGAGGAAGGGGTACGAGATTTAGAAGAGGGAGCCGATATTCCTAGACTGTTGGCCATGACTTCAGGAAGGAATAAAGTGCTGGGTGGAGAGTTGGTAGATGACATGCTGTCTTCTTCTATGTCACTATCTGACACCTCAGAATCGCCACCATAGCTCACTAGCCCCGTCCTTGCTTTGGGAGCTGCCATTGTACTGATGATAATTGGGGCTCCAGATCTTGGCTGGTAAATTTCTGGGTAAAACGCGAGTAAAACGTGGTGAAATCAATATAATTATTCTAATTAGTGAGCATCTACAAGAAAGGGGCGTATCCGATTTCCAGCCTCTTTGCAGAAGTTTAGGAGGGCGGGCTAGACAGCAACAAGCCACGTGGATTCAACTTTGTAGAGACTAGACAGTGCAGTGCTAGTGATTGTGTTACGGAGCTTGTAAGGATCTGTAACTGACTGCAAGCCAATAGACTAAGAGAAAACAGTGCAGGTGTCACAAAGTTTCAGCTGTAATCTTTTTTTTCATGAAGAGTCCTCAAGATCAACAGCGGAGCCTATAAAGCCAAGGCCTATTAAAGGAGAGAAGTTTGGATTTCTTTTTTCAATAAAGCAATCAAGCCTTTGCTTTTAAGCAGAAACAGAGACTGCATCGTAACCGTAGAGACCACATGAGCTGACAGGATGACTTCAGACGTGTTTGGGGGTACCACTCAAAACCACATTATTTCGGGATTGACCAATGGACATAGATACACACACGAGAAAAAATTACCGAATTTCTCTGTGGAGGAGGTGGGATTTTTTGAAGGGCCTGAAAAACTTTTGGAGGTGTGGTTTGACCTTTACCCTTTAGAGGAAGACGAAACGTCCTGTGCTGAAACTGCCCTCAATAGTCACTGTGACTACGACAAAGGATTGCGGATTATCCCAAGGTAAATAAATGATCATGTGATTATCAGCACACATGTTGTTTCAAAAAAGATGAATGTGGCTACACTGGTCAGTGGTGGGTACTGAGAAGCACTTCTAGACAAAACTAACCACTTGGGCCTATAGTTTATTACGACTACAGTGGAACCCCTCTATAACGGACACCTTTGGTTTGAGGAATAATGTTTTAGCCTTTATACAGAGGTGGCCTTTGTTGAGAGGTTGTTTTGTATACCAAGTGTTCATTTGGGATCTGGGTGCCTGGCTGTTATATACATGTAGCAACTGGCCTCTATTCGGAGGCAGTTGTTAACAGAGGTTCCACTGTATAACCTTTTTTGAGGATGCAATGTTATTAATAGTTTAATAGCCAATATCTAAACCATTTGCTCTTGTGCATTTGGTATCGATGTAATTTTGCTGTAGGTCTAGTCGGCCAATAAAAAGTGGTATCTAAATTCAGCAAATTTGAATTGCCAAGAATTAGTATATTGTCAGGAGCAGATTTACAGAAGGAGCGTCTAACATTGGGAATCTTATATCATGGAAGTTTGCCAAGCATAACTTTATATGGAAAACCGCCAAGTGGGTGATATAATCAGTAGGCAAGAGCTGACACATAGGTTAGCTTATCACCTTCCTTGTAAGGCGTTTAGGAAAACACACGAGATACAATTTCCAAACTCATGTAGAGTTAGTTGCTCCTTCTGTAATCTGCTGGTATTGTTAAAAGTGCAATGGGATTAATAGCGATTAATTGCGAGAGGCAAAGCCGAGTGTTATTTACCTTAATTGCCAGCGCTTGTTAAGACTGTCCCTTATTATGCCTCGAGGTGTAGCCGCACGAGGGAGCTAACTGTGTGTGTGTGTGTGTGTGTCCGTTCCAGCTGTAACTGCTCAACGGTTGCAATGCGACGAAAACTAACAGCTTCTATAGGCTTCTAGCCACGTTCTCTTGGATTTTGATTCGTGGATTAGCAAACTAAAGCTTCTTTCTCGAGTTATGGCTAGTTTGACTCACATTGAAGGCTGTTGCAGTCTCTTCAGAATCTTTCATAGCATCATCTGTTCACACAAACTTTCTATTCAACACATGAGTTAGCCTTGCACTAAAGCGCTAGCTTTTTGTTAGCTACAAGAGTCAGAAAAGATATGTTAAAACAGCTAGCTAGCAGTAGCCATTGTGAACTTGATCTCTTTGGACACACCCTTTAAATATTCCTGTGGATGCAATGCGCATGCGCGCTCATCCCCACATGTTAATAGAGAATCCAGTGGCTGTCAACTTACTTCTTTTTCTTGAGGTCCTGGTATAGCGGTAAGCCACAAAACAAATGATACCATATAGACTAGATAACAATAGATTCATGTACACAAGTCTGGTAACAATAGATACATGTACACAAGTCTGGTAACAATAGATACATGTAGACAAGTATTTTCTTTTCAGTATAATAGATACATACATTGTACTGTATATACTATACTACTGTCTGTTCTCTCTTCTTTCTTTTTTTTCTTCTCTCTTACACCGTGCCTTTGACAAACTCACAGTATATAGACTATTAACTGTGGACACCCCTTTCTTGTGAAACAATGAAGCACATTGCAAATTATTTACCTCTTCTATAACACTCTGAGCGAAAGCAAAAACATGGCGAGAGGCATTAGCAAGCGCACGCTTGCAACACTCGTTGCACAAGTAACCATACTATTGATTGCTAATCGTTATGAGGCAGTTTCTAAAACAACCCCCAGTGCAATTTCAGCCTTGACGACCCTCAATTACTTGTCCGGAGTGATACTGCTTCACTGTACAAATTCCACGGAGTGCAATAGTATCACAATACTAATAAAGAATAATAACCACCGCCTGGACACATCACTGTACAGTTATCTGTAACATCTACGTCAAACATTAATCTCTCAATGCTAAAGTCTATTTGCATTGAGTTCGGCCCCAGAAGTTATGTGGTCCATTATGGCTTCATTTACGCTTTACATGTAACTATATATGTGGTGGACAAGTATGCCTAGGACTTCTACACTAAAAATGCTAACTTTTAGCTTACCAGCTCTATAGCATAAATAAATTATAGATAGAAGCGCTTTTTAACAAGGAATCCACTGGTACAATCCGGACCCCTTTAGTCTGAAACCTCGCAAATCCAGACATAATGGCAAACAGAAAAGAGGAGGGCTGTCCTCTAACTTGCTTTGTTGAATCAGCAATAATTTTATAATACATGTAAGTGCTCAATACCTCGCCCAATACAATGGCCACTGCAAAGAAAACGAAGAGAGCTCACAAGACTCGCTGTATATTGGAGAGAAAGCTGAGATAAAATACTATTCTAGCTAGCTTCCCTTCTGGCCACAGTAATATCATAATACCAAGGGCGTATGAAAAGAAGAGGGCATGCAACTCACAATATGTATTATTGATGAGTCAGCAGGATATACTATAATTATTTAGCCATGATTTAGCCAACGCCCACTAGGATAGAAAAACAAGGAGTATAAGGCCAAGCAAAGTCAATTTGTAGTTTCTCAGGCTAAAATAGCAAGCGGATTGAGGCATTTGATAAATATCAATGATAATGATATTCATAGAATTTTAATTGAAACACACCCCTAACTTCCTCAATAAGAGGAAGTGCATAATTTTTTCTAATTAATTTTAGTCATAATTATTATTCATGACCAAAAAACCATACAAATGTTTTCTTTTCTTTTAGTGCCTTTAATTTGAGGTCACGTGATATTTAATAAAGCTGCCAATTTCCAAGCGCGAGGGCCTGAGAAACTACAAATTGACTTTGCATGGCCTAAAGTGCCATGTGAAATAATTTCTTTACTATTTTTATACATAAGCCCCCGGTCATTTATAATACGATAGATTTGTAGTTGCATGCCCTCTTCCCTTTATATATACGCCCTTGATAATACATGTACAAAAGTGTCTTCGTTATTTGTAATTAATGATATCCGTTAATCCGAAAATTTCATGTATTCGGATAGGGTCTAGTCCGGCTCTATTCGGATTAGTGAGGTTCTACTGTATATGAAACTTTGAATTTCAATGAAGTTGACAAATTTATGAAAACTTTATGAAGTTGAACTCAACACATAGACTTTAATACGTGTATGTGTATGTGTACGTGTATGTGTACGTGTATGTGTACGTGTATGTGTACGTGTATGTGTACGTGTATGTGTACGTGTATGTGTACGTGTATGTGTACGTGTATGTGTACGTGTATGTGTATGTGTATGTGTAATGGTGTGTACTATTACAGCATTGCTATAAATTATCTCCTCTGTGTGTAGGAGTAACTGGGAAGTGCTACTGAAGCTTGTCAACTGTGAGATTCTGAGCAGCTGTAGCAACGGGTACATGGACGCCTACCTACTCAGGTAAGAGGCTTATCAACACTTCCCAGTCGAGGGAGGGGGGAGAGAAATGTACACTGTGTCATTAATTGAAATTGAATATGAAACTGATGTAGCGTTGCTATTAAACGATGTGTACACTGCTTAAAGGACACTGTTTTAGGTGTGTATGTAGTGTGCAAGCACCGTTGCAAAGAGTAGATGCACCTGCATGCAATTTTACCACCATTTTCTCTCTCTCACACACAGTGAGAGCAGTCTGTTTGTATCCAGCAACAGATTCGTCCTTAAAACCTGCGGCAACACCACCCTCCTCTGTGCAGTGAAGCCGCTCTTTCAGCTGATCTCAGCCGCGTTTCCTAACAACAAAGTCACGGTGAGTCTCATTCAGTGATGACTGGATTTGTGATTGAATAAGCTTCTCAGGAGTGCCATAAAGAGTATAATGGGACAACATCTCTGTATACACAGTAACACGTAAATATCCCAACTAGTATCATTCCATCGCCATGCATACAGGCCTTCTTCTACTCTCACCGTAACTTCCAGAAACCACAGCTGCAGCCACACCCACACAGCAGCTTCGAGGACGAGGTTTGTCTAACCATTAATTTTAATGGCTACTGCCTATAATTATAGTTGCCAATAAGGATAGAATGTCATGGTAACTTGGTGGGTGATTTTTAAAAAAAATGTTTGCTCTATTTTTGTAGAGTGTAAATTTTTTGTGTAGTATGTACACTTGTTCCTATGTGTCTACTTGTATGGTGGGTGATCAAATCATGGATTGGTGTGATTTGTGTCCTGTTCAGTCATGATTCATCATGTCCTTTTAGACAGTAAAGTGTAGTGTGCACACTTGTTCCCATGTACAGGTTCGATATTTGGATAGAATCTTCAAAGGTGAGCTTAGAAAATGCTGTGCACTGTATAATACAGTTGATAGTTTAAGAGCCTGGGAATGTTGATTACACTAATGTTAAGAAAATACATACATGCAATTATGCCTCGGGTGTTTAGACTAGGGCAGTTGCCCCCTGGTTCTTACGGCCATGTAGCTTCATGTCGCTCTGATGTCGTACAGCTTTGTTGCCTCCACCGAGGCATCAACACCCATGGTGCTTTCATTATCTACAGTGGGAACTTTCGTGTACATGTAGACTATGAATAACAAAAACTAATGATTATCAAGTTGCTGCTCTGCTAACTGTACATGCAAACATCATCTCCCTAGTGACTTTTTATCACCGGCACTAAAGTATACCCGAGGGCCATAGGTTGAAACGTTACGGAAACTTTGGAGTCATTAAAACCTAGCTGGATTGGTTATAGAGACCGGGTCAGCTTATGGGGTGAACTGTACTGTCAGTAATTAATGTGCCCACAATTTTGAGGTATAGTGGCTATTTCAATCCTCAATCTCAATTCCACGCACTAATTTGCCTTTTTTTATAGCCTAATTATGGGCTATTTTTGTTGATAGTGGCTACTGTTGTTTAGTGGTGGTTAGGACTAAAACCACCACCGACCATGCAGTGTGGGCATATCCCTGTACTACTGTGTACTACATGTCTATCCTACACAGACGGTGCTGCATATGCCCTGGGTAGGATCAATGGAGACGCCTGGTACTTGTACACTGTGTGTGTGCCTCAGCTGGTGGAGGGCAATGACCAAACACTGGAGGTACTGTCTCACTATACGTAGCTATACTGTGACTATTATACCAGTAATTTTCAGGGGACAAAACATTCATGGTTGAGCAATATTTTATTTTCGTGGTTGCTGCTTGCACTGCAGGTAAAGGTAGGCAAGGTTGCTTCATTCGTGGGTACAATATTCGTGGTCTGACCTCCAACCACAAATTACCAGCTATACGTGTACATGTGCACTTGTACTTTACTGGCATTAACTGTTAGCTTGTGTACAAGAGTATTTTTTGGGTTGTGGTCACCCATATATGTAAATAATAATCTCTAAGATCTCCCATTGAAGCGAGTGGTTTGTCTTGAGTTTATAGCAGGTCACCTCTTTGTTGTTGTTCTGCCTAAGGGTGACCTCTACATTCTTTGTGCTTACTACATGTACAATGGCATCTTCTTTGTCTAAAATGGTATAGCAGGTTATTTTCGTATGGTGGAAATGTTCGTATATTTCGTATTGGAAGAGCACGAAATTATTCTAGATTCAACGTCACTATAATTATATTCTATCCTGTAATGGGTAGTTCACACGAAAATTTGCACCAACGAAAATTACCTGTTATACGGTATTACCATAATAGTGTTGCTAAATTCTATTGTATACACACACTCTCATAAAATTATGTGTTTCAAATGATAACACGCTTTTTCCTAAGACAGTGTACTTTTCATAGTCAAAGTGTACCTACACTCACATATGTAACTTTCCTCCTCCCCAACACCTCCCCCTAGATCCTGATGACAGACCTGGACCCTGACATCATGGCCCTCTACTCCTCGGTAGCCTACCCCTCCGGCAAGCTACTCATGCGTGACACGGGTATAGACCAGATTGTCCCTGGAGCCATCCTCGACTCCAAAATATTCGACCCATGTGGCTTCTCAGCCAATGCCATCATTAAGGTGGGTATTAATTTGCATGGCTGTTGCTAGCGGCAATTTGGTGTCCTTATACGAGGCTCTAGTTGATACTGAACTGTTGACACCTGTCCTTGGGATATTGTCTTTAGTAGCAAGTGTAGAAAACATGAAATAGAGTAACCCCATCTAAGGATACAGCTGTGTTTGCTCAGTAACCACTCTCCCTCAAGTCATCAAAACAAATGTCACAACATCACATTCGTGTTCCACATTTTTATGCCTGCAGGGTGACGAATATTTCACGATCCACGTGACCCCTCAGGTTGAATGTTCTTGGGTGAGCTTCGAGACTAACCTTGTGTTGGATTCCCACATCCCTATCATAGCCAAAGTGCTGTCCATCTTCAAGCCTGGCAGCTTCACCATGTCTCTCTTTATGAGCAAGGTGAGGTCGGTCCTGGTTTGCGTGTTCATGGGTGGGTGTATTATGGAAAATTAATTGTATGCCTGGCCAAGCAATTGTTGCAACCTTTGTGTACACTGTAATGGTGTGACCTATCCATGTATTTAGTTTGACATTGGTGTAACTGATTCAAATCGAATATCCCCGCAAATGTTGTAAGTATATAGATATCTAGGCTAGCTGTTGTCTCATTTTATGGAATTGTAACTGTATTGTTGTCATGGTACTAGGTGTATATCACTACGTACATGATTTTATGATGTGCTGTAATAGTATCTTATTATCTCATGCAGAATTCAAACGCTAACGAATCACTTGTTGCCCTTGGAAATGAGAAAATCAGAGGCTACCGCTGCCGAGATAAACAATCTTGTAGCTTTAATTCTTATGACCTCACATTTGGTCATTTCACTCGGGCTAGCAAAGACAATCCTTACTCTGTGTGTCGTTAAATTGTGTATTATTTATTTTTGTGTTCGATTGTGTATTACCTTATGTGGAAATAATTATAATTAATTAGTACCAAACATGATAAGTTTTTTTTTACTTTCAACTGTACTGTATATACTCATGAACTGCATGCATACGTGAAACTGAAAATGATAATTATGTCTACACTCATAGTTATATAATACATTCTATATAAGGTTCAATGTTTCAGTCCGTCCAGTGTTTTATATTACTGTGAAGTCAGATCAGCCACCATAGAAGCAGCTTGACGAATAAGAAAATGAGGTGCAGCGTGATGTTGTTGAAACAATTGCACGAGCACCTGAAGTGACGACCCCTACTACCGTACCAACCACAATAATAAATCCCACCACTTGAGTCACGATAGCTACCACTGTGAGTATGATAGAGATCTTTTTGTACTTGCCTTCAGTATCAGCGTCCCCTCTACTCCCTGCAGAGGATGCCTGCATGCATGCGTGGGTGGGTGTGGGTGTGGAGGGTGCATGCACACTTTGGTAGAGGTTCGTTTTAACATTAGTGCATGCATAAAATCTCTAGGATAAATAGTATATCAAGGGCTTTATGAGGGCATGCAAGCTCAGGCTATCTCAAACTTCATCCTATTATTTTTAGACATGGGTGGGAATGATAACTTTTTCACACTCTGCTTATGATTGATCAGGGATATACATGCATGTAACTTCCACTCACCATGCTGCCGAGCACCATAGCAGGTATTGTGCAGGCAAAGGACCACCAGCAGCCACAGAAGAACAAGATAAGCGTGACCACAATGGCAAAGATGAAAGCTGATTGATCATTTCTTGTCACATGCACTGTGGTAGGCACTGTAGTGGGCTGAGAACTCACTACCACCACATTGTTGCTGCTTTGTTGCTGGGCCATCTGTATAGGATTAGCATGCCATTTCAATGTAACTTTTTATAAAATTCACTCACTGGTTGAGGTGCAGCAAACATTGGTTGTTGCTGTTGAGAAGGGTATGCAGGTGGTTGGTATGGTGGTGGATTTGCACCTGCAGTAAAAAATATTTATTTTGCTGATTACAATTTTTTAAAATGCAGTTTGCCAGGTGAGTGGAGGTATAGTACTGACGTGCATGCATGCATGTTGATTAGCCAACCTGCAGGTACTCCTGGTCCCATTGGCTGTTTCGTGGGGTCGTAGGCAGTCATTCCAGGGGCAGTTGGTGGGTAGCCAGGGTAAGCGGGTTGGGGTGGCTGGTTTGGGGGAAATGTTGGATTAGGGTAGGCAGCATTGCCTGGGTACACCTCAGCATTCTCGCTCGTCATGTCTGTTGAAGGTATAATATATCAACGTAACATTGATCGGGACAAACTATGATTAACATACCTGATGTTCAATCTCTGCTGTGTCTTTCTGCTATTATGTATAGTTTACTAATCTGACAACCAGTTTTGATACTGAAAACTGCGTTCATCCTTTTTATATCTGCCAGTTGATGCAGACACTTAACCATAGCAATGATTATGTATTGAAAATTGTGGGCACAAACATATCAATACAGTGAGTACATGGCACACAATTAATGCACATTCAATACTGTGTGCATGCATGCATGGTATGCAATAATAGCACGTTGTTCATGTACATTCAAGTAATATATTCATTGTATACACTGTCACAGTTATATTCATGCCTTGACCTTACAAATGTAATTGTGCAGAATTCAAACGCTAACGAACATTTTTGCCCTTGAAAATCATATTTGCAAATGCTACCGCATACAGCAATTAGTTAATTCTTATGACCTCACATAATTTGGTCACTTCACTCGGACTAGCAAGGACAAGCCTTACACTGTGTGTGTGTTGTTAAATCATAGTTTTTTATGATTTGATTTGATTGTGTATAATATAGTTTCATTAATAACTTTATTGGAAAATTAAGCAATATAATCATAATAATTTATATTGTCAATATATGGTTGTTCGCCTAACCGTTATAAAAGCGAAAACTCGGCCTGGGATCGAGGCTAGTTGCTAGGCTCTAACTAATACATAATATTCAAAAGTTGATACCTGCTCAGTATTACCTTATGTGGAAAAATAATTGAGCAGCAAACAATTTAAAATGATAAATTTTTTGTCAACTTTCAACTGTATAATATACTCATGAACTGCGTGCATGCATGAAACTGAAAAAACGTATATCTATACTATATAGTTAGTAAAATGTAGCTATAATACATCTTGATCGATATCTACAATGTTCATTTGTCCAGTGTTTTAACTGAGTCAGATCAGCCATAATAGCGGCAGCGTGACGAATAAGAATAATATGAGAGGCAGCGTGATGATGTTGAAACGAATGCACCAGGTGAAAGGATGACCCCTACTACCGTACCAATCACGATGATAAATCCCACCACTTGAGTCACGATAGCTACCACTGTGAGTATGATAGAGATCTTTTTGTACTTGCCTTCAGTGTCAGCGTCCCCTCTACTCCCTGCAGAGGATGCCTGCATGCATGCGTGGGTGGGTGTGGGTGTGGAGGGTGTATGCACACTTTGGTAGAGGTTTGTTTTAACATTAGTGCATGCATAAAAGCTCTAGGATAAAATTATAGTCTATACTTGCAAAAATTAATTTCCTGTCTTTTATATCAAGGGCTTATAAAAAGAAGAGGGCATGCATGCCAACTCAGCTGTAATATTATTTTTAGACATTCAACGTGGGTGGAATGCATGACTTTTCACACTATACTGTATAATTATCCTGCCTCGATTTACATGCATGTATGCGTCATTGCCCTCTTCTCTTTATAAGCCCTTGCTTACATTAACCATGCATGCAGGGATATACATGCATGTAACTTCCACTCACCATGCTACCGAGCACCATAGCAGGTATTGTGCAGGCAAAAGACCACCAGCAGCCACAGAAGAACAGAATGAGCGTAACCACAATGGCAAAGATGAAAGCTGATTGATCATTTCTTGTCACATGCACTGTGGTAGGCACTGTAGTGGGCTGAGAACTCACTACCACCACATTACTGCTGCTCTGTTGCTGGGCCATCTGTAGAACATTTTCATGCAACATTTTTTCTTTAAAATTCACTCACTGGTTGAGGTGCAGCAAACATTGGTTGTTGCTGTTGAGAATTAGGTATGCAGATGGTTGGTATGGTGGTGGATTTGCACCTGCAGTAAAAATTATTTATTTTGCTGATTTCTATTTGAATATTATAAATGCAGTTTGGAGGTAGTATTGGCGTGCGTGCATGCATGCATGTTGATTAGCCAACCTGCTGGCACTCCTGGTCCCATTGGCTGTTTCGTGGGGTCGTAGGCATTCATTCCAGGAGCAGCTGGTGGATAGCCAGGGTAAGGTTGAGGAGGTGGCTGGTTTGGGGGGAATGTTGGATTAGGGTAGGCAGCATTGCCTGGGTACACCTCAGCATTCTCGCTCGTCATGTCTGTTGAAGGTATAATATATCAACGTAACATTGATCGGGACAAACTATGATTAACATATCTGATGTTCAATCTCTGCTGTGTCTTTCTGCTATGTATATAGTTTACTGGCAATCAGTTTTGAGACTGAAAACTGATGTATTCCAATCATCCTTTTTATATCTGCCATGGAGTTGATGCAGACTTTACCATAGCAATGATTATATTTATTACTAAATCTAAACTTGAAAGTTATGATGGGCACAAACATATCAATACAGTGAGCACATGCACACAATGCACATTCAATACTGTGTGCATGTATGCAATAATAGCACGTTGTTCATGTATATTCAAGTAAGATTCATTGTATACACTGTCACAGTTATATTCATGCCTTGACCTTACAAATGTAATTGTGCAGAATTCAAACGCTAACGAACATTTTTGCCCTTGAAAATCATATTTGCAAATGCTACCGCATACAGCGATTAGTTAATTCTTATGACCTCACATAATTTGGTCACTTCACTCGGACTAGCAAGTCAAGCCTTACACTGTGTGTCGTTAAATCATAGTTTTTTATGATTTGATTTGATTGTGTATAATATAGTTTCATTAAATCTTTATTGGAAAATTAAGCAATATAATCATAATAATTTATATTGTCAATATAATTATGGTTGTTCGCCTAACCGTTATAAAAGCGAAAACTCGGCCTGGGATCGAGGCTAGTTGCACTCTGGCTAGGCTCTAACTAATACATAATATTCAAAAGTTGATACCTGCTCAGTATTACCTTATGTGGAAAAATAATTGAGCAGCAAACAATTTAAAATGATAAATTTTTTGTCAACTTTCAACTGTATAATATACTCATGAACTGCGTGCATGCATGAAACTGAAAACGTATATCTATACTATATAGTTAGTATATAAAATGTAGCTATAATACATCTTGATCGATATCTACAATGTTAATTTGTCCAGTGTTTTAACTGAGTCAGATCAGCCATAATAGCGGCAGCGTGACGAATAAGAATAATATGAGAGGCAGCGTGATGATGTTGAAACGAATGCACCAGGTGAAAGGACGACCCCTACTACCGTACCAATCACGACGATAAATCCCACCACTTGAGTCACGATAGCTACCACTGTGAGTATGATAGAGATCTTTTTGTACTTGCCTTCAGTGTCAGCGTCCCCTCTACTCCCTGCAGAGGATGCCTGCATGCATGCGTGGGTGGGTGTGGGTGTGGAGGGTGTATGCACACTTTGGTAGAGGTTTGTTTTAACATTAGTGCATGCATAAAAGCTCTAGGATAAAATTATAGTCTATACTTGCAAAAATTAATTTCCTGTCTTTTATATCAAGGGCTTATAAAAAGAAGAGGGCATGCATGCCAACTCAGCTGTAATATTATTTTTAGACATTCAACGTGGGTGGAATGCATGACTTTTCACACTATACTGTATAATTATCCTGCCTCGATTTACATGCATGTATGCGTCATTGCCCTCTTCTCTTTATAAGCCCCTTGCTTACATTAACCATGCATGCAGGGATATACATGCATGTAACTTCCACTCACCATGCTACCGAGCACCATAGCAGGTATTGTGCAGGCAAAAGACCACCAGCAGCCACAGAAGAACAGAATGAGCGTAACCACAATGGCAAAGATGAAAGCTGATTGATCATTTCTTGTCACATGCACTGTGGTAGGCACTGTAGTGGGCTGAGAACTCACTACCACCACATTACTGCTGCTCTGTTGCTGGGCCATCTGTAGAACATTTTCATGCAACATTTTTTCTTTAAAATTCACTCACTGGTTGAGGTGCAGCAAACATTGGTTGTTGCTGTTGAGAAGGGTATGCAGATGGTTGGTATGGTGGTGGATTTGCACCTGCAGTAAAAATTATTTATTTTGCTGATTTCCATTTGAATATTATAAATGCAGTTTGGAGGTAGTATTGGCGTGCGTGCATGCATGCATGTTGATTAGCCAACCTGCTGGCACTCCTGGTCCCATTGGCTGTTTCGTGGGGTCGTAGGCATTCATTCCAGGAGCAGCTGGTGGATAGCCAGGGTAAGGTTGAGGAGGTGGCTGGTTTGGGGGGAATGTTGGATTAGGGTAGGCAGCATTGCCTGGGTACACCTCAGCATTCTCGCTCGTCATGTCTGTTGAAGGTATAATATATCAACGTAACATTGATCGGGACAAACTATGATTAACATACCTGATGTTCAATCTCTGCTGTGTCTTTCTGCTATGTATATAGTTTACTGGCAATCAGTTTTGAGACTGAAAACTGATGTATTCCAATCATCCTTTTTATATCTTCCATGGAGTTGATGCAGACTTTACCATAGCAATGATTATATTTATTACTAAACCTAAACTTGAAAGTTATGATGGGCACAAACATATCAATACAGTGAGCACATGCACACAATGCACATTCAATACTGTGTGCATGTATGCAATAATAGCACGTTGTTCATGTATATTCAAGTAAGATTCATTGTATACACTGTCACAGTTATACTCATGCCTTGATCTTACAAATGTAATTTGTGCAGAATTCAAATGCTAACGACAATTTTTGCCCTTGAAAATCGTATTTGCAAATGCTACCGCATACAGCGATTAGTTTATTTTTACGACCTCACATAATTTGGTCACTTCACTCGGACTAGCAAGGACAAGCCTTACCTGCATGTGTGTTGTTAAATCATAGTATGTTTTTGATGGTTTGATTTGATTGTGTATATAGTTTCATTAATAACTTTATTGGAAAATTAAGCAATATAATAATAATATATTGTCAACTAGGGAAAATTCTATCTATTATAATGACAATTTATAGCCAATAATTATAATAATGGTTCATGCAATGTTTGTCCAGTGTTCAAAGTTCAAACTGTAAGTCATATCAGTCAAAGCCGCAATAATTTGACGAGAAACGACTCGAGGAGCATGACGTGACGATTGATCTAGCCGCACTAGCCCCTGAAATGACAATCCCCACTGCTGTACCAACCACAATGATAAATCCCAACACTTGGGTCACGATAGCTACCACTGTGAGTGCCATAGATATCTTTTCGTACTTGCGTTTAGTGTCAGTGTCCCCTCTACTCCCTGCAGAGGATGCCTGCATGTGCGTGTATGTGTGTGTGTGTGTGTGTGTGTGTGTGTATGTGTGTGTACGCGCGCACACGCGTGTGTGTGTATGTGTGTGTGGAGGGTGTATAATTATAAACACATCATTAATTGGTTGAGCTTCGTTTTAAGTTGTCATTATAGTGCATGCATGCAAAACACTGTATAGATATAATATATTATAGATCTACCTTGCTTATTAATTACCTTCAACATCGTGAGATATTTCGTCTTATAATATAATCAGCTAGGGATACATATATACCACTTCCACTCACCATGCTACCGAGCACCATAGCAGGTATTGTGCAGGCAAAAGACCACCAGCAGCCACAAAAGAACAGGATGAGCGTGACCACTATGGCAAAGATGAAAGCTGATTGATCATTTCTTGTCACCTGCACTGTGGTAGGCACTGTAGTGGGCTGAGAATTCACTACCACCACATTGCTGCTGCTCTGTTGCTGGGCAACCTGTTAAACATGACATTATTATAATAATTATGCATGTCCTAATTATAATGCGCAATTTACGAACGTTTCATGCAAAAATGTTGTGAACACTTTTTTCTTTAACTTTCAACTCACTGGTTGAGGTGGAGCGAACATTGGTTGCTGGTGAGAAGGGTATGCAGCTGGTTGATGGTATGGTGGTGGATTTCCACCTGCATGCAGTTCAAAAATTTGTCGGCTAAAATAATTCCATTCAAGAAATGTGCATGCAATTTTAGCCAGGTGAGTAGAGGTATATAGTACTGACGTGTGTTAGTTTGTTATGGTTACTAACCTGCTGGCACTCCTGGTCCCATTTGTTGTTTCGTGGGGTCGTAGGCGGTCATTCCAGGATCAGCTGGCGGGTAGCCAGGGTAAGGTTGAGAGGGTGGTGGCTGGTTAGGAGAGAACGTTTGATTAGGATAGGCAGCATTGCCTGGGTACACCTCAGCATTCTCACTCGTCATGTCTGTTGAAGCATCAACATTGATCAGGGACAAACCATTGATTAACATATATACCTGAGGTTCAGTCTGCTATGTCTTTCTGCTGATAGTTCACTGGTTCGAATTCAATTCACAACCAACCAGTTTTGAGACTGTATTTATTCCGTTCATCCTTTTTATATCCGCCAGTTAATGCGGGGGACTTTACCATAAATTAAATGATTAGGCTATAATTATCTTGAAAGCTTGAAAAGTTGTGTGCACATGCAATCATATCATTACTGTGAGTATAATTATACACACCATGTTCAATGTTTTCATGCTTATGTGTTTCCTAAACTTTGCACCAAATATAGCTACTTGCAGTATATATACGTACAGTAGATAAGTTCTCTTGTTTCAAATACAGCTCATGAATATCCCTTACAATATTTTGGGATAACTTTGACACCTTTTATATAGCTTCTGAATCAGTACTCCGTACACGCATATACAGTCATGTATATATAGTAAGCATAGGATGAATGCATGTGTCAATTATCTGAATCATCTAGACCTATCATGCAATTAATAACGCATGCATGCAGGTATATCAGTATTAAAATCAATATAAACCTATATATATACATGTAGCCTAAAAGTCTTGCTATACATGTTGACTGCTATATATGTATATCATTCAAGTCTCTATATTATACGTAAGCCATGTGCAGTAAATTTTAATCTTGGCCCAACAACACTCGCTATAATGATGATGGGGCCAATGACTTGAAAGACAATGCCAGCAATTATGAGTGCCCCAGAGATTTGATCGTACTTCCTTTTGGCTACTTTATCTCCATTCCTGCCCGCAGTTGCGGCCTGTATATATACATGGGAGTGAAAAGGTTATCAAATTAATTGGTGTCACGCTAATTGTTTGGCAGGCAAATTACAAGAAAAAGTTTTGTACATAATATAATTTACAGCCACATGCATACATAATTATTATACATGTATAATTATGTATCATTTTTTATAACATGACTTCGCACATTAATAAGTCATGGAAGTGTACACCACTTTGTAAACGGCATTGTATATATAGCTCACCATGTGTCCCACCACAGCCCCTGGGATGGTGCAGACCAGAGAACACCAGCAGAGACAGAATACTGCCACCACAGAAACCACAACACCAAATATGAAGGAGGACTGATCATTGCTGGTCACACGCACTGTGGATGACACCACTGAGGGTTGGGAGTTCATCACCACCACATTGTTGCTAGTCTGTTGCTGGGCAATCTGGAGTGGATTAAAGGTTAACAAAATATGTATAATAATTATGACAATAATTATTCAGAAGTGCCTGCCATAGTTTGTCTTGCTGCCTTTTGACCTTTAACCTCTGAAATCAAAGTGCCAATAATTATAGTTATTGCACTGTGGCGAGTTTTGATAATTATAGCATACAGAAAGTTGACCTCTGGAGAAAAATTCCCACCTCCTCCCAAACATTACTGTCAAATCATTGCATGCTTGTATATATATATATAGGGATACACTCTCTGAAGTATATATGTGGTGTTCCTGCATGTGTGGAAGTTTGCTATGCAGGCTCAGCACCCATACAATTATTACCATAATATTATCAGCCATCAAAAACAGTAAACAAATGCAGCAAGTGGTTTCTATGTAGCAAAAATGGTTTTCAAGGCACCACAATTAAACTGTTTATTGGCCGTATGCATACACTCATAGCCATGCATGTATAATACTGATGCAGCTGAATACCTATATAAATTTATGAGAGTGCGCAATGACTCTACTGTATACATGCATAAGTATAATATTGTTATAGCTGATACAAATTCAACACTCACTGGTTGGGGTGCCCATGCTCCAGGTGGTGGTGGAGGCTGAGAGGCAGGATAATAGGGAGGGGCAACGTATCCTGCATGTGTTTGTATGAAACACACATTGACATAAAGAACATGCATGGATGTATGTATATATATAAGTCTACCAGATTGTACAAGCGAACACACCCTCAGTGAAAAACATGCATTGCTAATTATACAGTCTCATTATAGTCAGTGACTACGGCAACGGTATCATATAAACAGTGTGCCTGCAGGTGGTGGCCCTAGGCCTGGCGGTGCTGTTTGTTTCATAGGGTCATAGGCAGTAATTCCAGAGGCAGCTGGCGGAGGGTAGCCAGGGTAAGGTTGAGGAGGTGGTGGCTGGTTGTTCGAGCACATTGGAAGCAAAGCCTTTTCTGTGGTTACAAGGAGAAATGTTACACAGTACGCGTAAGATTATTTGGCATACATGTGCAGTACCTTCAGACATTATCTCCGTATAGCTATACTATATATATAGCAGACTATAGGCAGTTGGCAAGATTAACAGAATAACTTGAACAAAGACTCCATCATTCAATTTATACCATGCAGACTTGATTTTCTCATGGGATTCCATCATGCAGTAATCTGTTGCTTTATGTCTGTACTATATATAATCTGTTTGACAACAAATTGATTATTCTGCTGTGTTGATTGTTTCAATGTGTTTCTCATGAAAGCCAAACATTGAAACTGCATGATTAGAACTTGTTTACTGATTAAAGCACCCGTTCCTGACGCCGCCTGTATATAGCACAATCTGTCTGGCCAAGTGTAATTCTCAGCTAAACAGTTAACGTATGAACATTGTAGATATGCACCTCTGAACATGCATTACCATTCATCCGATGTGCATTTATGATATCCACACCCACAGATCACCTCGGTAAGATCACACACAGTCTCCTACAACATACAACACTCCCTCCTGGCAACTGCATGTGCTAGCAGCTGCATGCTCCATCCAGGACCAAGCCAAACTCTAAACTGTGAATTTACAACAATTATAAACCTGATTAATTGCACAACACATGACCAAACCAGCGGCGTAGGAAGGGGGGCTCCAGGGGCTGGAGCCCCCCCATCTTTCTAGCTAGAGATGATTTATCCTATACTTTTTATATAATTATGTATAGATAATTGTACTTTTTTCATTCGAGAAATTGCTTCCTATGCCACTGTAAACTGATAAAAGTAAACAACTATAATTATGGTGTGATTAGTGTGAATACTAGGTGACTGTCATGTGTTTTTATATACATTAAGGGTGCATGTATTACAACCATTACAGTGATTGGGTCCATTAATACAGTGATAGCTACGTCTGCATTACGGTGATAAGCTATAAAAATTATGTCCATTACAGTGATAGCAATGTCCATTACGGTGATTACTCCCAATACTGTGATTACTGACATTACAACCATGCATTACGATGTTTACAGTCCATTACGTCCATTACAGTGATTACATCTATTACTGTGATTACATCCATTACTGTGATTACATCCATTACGGTGACGTGATTACTAACAGCCCTCCCAATCAGTACACACGGCTTTACTCTGCATAAATCAGCGTTTAGAGACGCACTCTCTCTCCGATATCACTGGCCCATCCATAACCAATCGTCGTCCTGCTCCTGTGGACACGTCTTCAACATAGATAATGCCCTTTCCTGTCCGACAGGAGGTTTTTCCTCCATCTGACATAATGAGGTGAGAGACATCACACATCACATCACACATCACACATCACGCTTACTGTCTAAAGTGTGCTATAGTGTGTGTGTTGAGCCTCACCTACAGCTGCTATATACCTGGAGAGATAATGTCACACTTGACCTTGAACACTGATAACAACTCCTGACAAAATGTCTCCACTTATGGCTTTTGGAGGGAAGATTTGAATGGGATTTGAGAGCGTTTAACCAGTGCGCCTGATTAAACTGACGAAGCTCATTGGAAGCAACATACGAGCGTCATGAACAGGAAAAAAAATGCCAGTACGATCAGAGGATACGTGAAATAGAACAGTTAACCTTCACCCCCCTGGTCCTATCAGCCACTGGAGGAATGGGAAGACCAGCGACAACATTTTAAAAGACTGGCTGCAATGATTAGCGAAAAAAGAAAGACACCCTTACAACAAGACCACAGTACCATGGCCATAAAAATTTGCGACATTTGTGCAACAGTGATAATTATGGTCAATATCCGTGGTTTATTACACTGAGCGAATAATGCGGGAACGTTGTGGTCTATTAGGTCACTTAACTCGGTCTTATACTGTCGTTAAATTGTAATATTTGATTTCAATTGTTGAAATAATAATTATTATGATCAGCAAACAAAATGGTTGTCAATACTCAACCGGTGTATGAATTACAGTTATACTCTGACTGCATACATGCATGGAACTGAAAACGACTAGATCTATCTAGTTAGTACATGTATACATGCATATAGCTATAATAATTCTATAATGTTCAATGTTTTTGTCCAGTACTCAAAAAACTGTAAGTCATATCAGCCAAAACAATAATTTGACGAAAAACGATTTGAGGAGCATGATGAAATTATCGCCGCTCTAGTTGAATTGACTATCCCTACTGCCACACCAACCACAATGATAAATCCCACCACTTGAGTCACGATAGCTATCACAGTGAGTGCCATAGAGATCTTTTCGTACTTGCCTTTAGTATCTGTGTCCCCTCTACTCCCTGCAGAGGATGCCTGCGCGTGTGTGTGGAGGGGGGGGTGGGGGGAGGTTACTGTATGTAAATAATTAGCTCTAATATTGGCATACTTTGATCGCAAAGTTGATTGTCAAGGCAAGCGGTTCGTTTAATGCCTACCAGCAAGAGTAAATACAAGTTAGTCTCATGAATCAGCCGCACCTTTGGTGTTCGTCTGAGCACTCTTTACGTGAACTCATGGGCCACGATGGATTTCCAACGTGACCAATGAGATTGCTCACAAGCATCAGGTGACTTGAATAGGAGGCAGCAAATAGTGAAACTTTACATGCGGTTGAGCAGCAAGCAGTGATGTGGCTGAGCAGAGATAGCGGATGTGGTTGCATTTTTATGGTTTTTTTAGCTTGTACAGTGACGTAATACATTCCATTGTGAAATGATTTCACGTAAAAAATGCTCAGACGGACACCAAAGGTGCGGCTGATTCATGAGACTAGATACAAGTATAGAGAGTTTTGAACTTAGGTACGTATATATAGTGCGTAAATGTGGAATTGCATTTGCCAAACTCTACTGCCATCACTATATTCAATTTAAGGTTACAGTATCACATCACAATATTATTTTGTAGTTTGCAATGATTCAATGAAAGAGAACAATGAAACAATGATAGTTACAATAATTGTAAGATAGTGACTGGAGATTGTACAGCAATTATCCCGTATCACATCCGGTCTAGTAATCGCACGTTGTCATTGACAGCGTGATTACCTGTCAAGTGATTGCACGCTGCCAATGACAATGTATTATTTTCGAATAACAGCTGCGGCTGAAAATGTTATTAAAAACTGCAGAGAACTTCATCATACACGATTAATCAATAGTATGGTTACTAGCTCGTGCAATAAGTTATAGTTAGATCCCACTTGTGTGTGTTTAGCAGGGAATTATGAGCCATAATCTCATAGTTTCCCAGGGAATTATAAGCTTGAGGGTATAAAGTACAAATATATTTTTTTTGAATGCACAGAAATGATAATAAAGCTGTAGCTAGCTGCATGATAATTAGCTATGGCTGTTCAGTTTCACTACCAGTTTCTATAATAGCGTTTGCTGGGTTGATGGTAGGGTTCACCAGTATCTTTTCTTGTCTTTACGAGGAACACTAAGAGCCAATGATTATGGGTCCATTGTCACAAGCATGAAAGCATGTCTTCAACTTGTAGTATTTGTCAACTTCTTCCTCCTGACTTCTGTTTCTATCCTGCAGCCATGTTTCAAACAGTAGACTCCTGTGTCTTTTTGGGAAAGATAGTGCACTGTAGCATTGCTGCAAGCTGTTCCTTGCTAGCTAGCCGTACATATCAGAATAGTTTACTGAGAAGCTTGAGCTGGGGGTGGGGCTTGAGTGCAGAGAAAAGAGGAGGCTGGGCTCATTTGTTGCAGAGTGCTCCCTGCACAAGGTGGAGTCACCAGTTGTCCATTCCAATGTTGAAGCAAGGCCAATGCAAAGGTTTTTTAGCAGAGAAGCAGAAATCATCTAGCTTGTCAAAACAGGACATTTTCAAAAATAAAGCTGTTGCTAAGGCTTGCTGCTTTTATAGATACACTTCTTGCCTGAGGCAGCCAATGAAAAGTGGGATCTAAATCAGTTAGCACATGTGCATTCGGTATCTATGGTTATAGTGTCCCTCATCCCTCGGGCAAAGCCCTCGTGATTGGGACACTATAACACATAGATACCTCATGCCCATGTACTATCTATAACATAGTACATGGGCATAAGGTATCTATGTGTTATAGTGTCCCATATCACGAGGGCTTTGCCCGATGGATGAGGGACACTATAACCATAGATACCGAATGCACATGTGCTAACTGATTAGATCCCATGCACTTTTCATTGGCTGCCTCAGGCAAGAAGTGTATCTATAAAAGCAGCAAGCCTTAGCAACAGTTTTATTTTTGAAAATGTCCTGTTCTGACAAGCTAGATGATTTTTGCTTCTCTGCTAAAAAACCTTTGCATTGGCCTTGCTTCAACATTGGATGGACAAACTGGTGACTCCACCTTGTGCAGGAAGCGCTCTGCAACAAATGAGCCCAGCCTCCTCTTTTCTCTGCACTCAAGCCCCACCCCAGCTCAAGCTTCTCAGTGAACTGTTCTGATCTGTACGGGCTAGCTAGCAAGGAATAGCTTACAGCAATGCTACAGTGCACTATCGTTCCCAAAAAGACACAGGAGTCTACTGAAGTAACAATTTTGAAACATGGCTGCAGGATAGAAACAGAAGTCAGGAGGACGAAGTTGACAAATGCCTATACATGTAGAAGACATGCTTTCATGCTTGTGACAATGGACCCAGAACAGTTAAAATCACTGGCTCTTAGTGTTCCTCGTAGAGACAAGAAAAGATACTGGTGAACCTTACTCATCAATCCAGCAAACGCTATAAAAACTGGTAGTGAAAAAACTGAATACCCATAGCTAATTATCATGCAGCTACAGCTCATTTCTGTGCATTCAAAAAATTATACTTGTACTTTATACCCTCAAGCTTATAATTCCCTGGGAAACTATGAGATTATGGCTCATAATTCCCTGCTAAACACACACAGTGGTTTCAGCGTTGGGACTCCAACAATTTTGTGTCAAGCCATTCGTCAGTCATGTCAATCTTATACGCTGCAGATACTGGCGTCTAGAAGAGAGAAGAGATGGAGCTGTGTCTAGAGTTGTCTTTGTCATCTTTTTGTGCAGTTTATATTGTGTTACTAAAACAGTGTTATGTTGCTATGCCCTCGGGATATAAACTAGTTATAACACATATATTTTTATGGTGAAAATGATATTATTAAACAGCTCCCCCTCGCCAAAATTCTGCGAATTCATGACGGTTCTTTATTGGTAGTTAAACAAGGTTAATCGATGTACCTCCATGCTGCCCTGCCTACTATCATTACATAAAGACCTCGCCCATCTTATATGCATGAGCATGTGCTCTCAGCTCACTACCTCGTGCTGAGATCACTGCCTTTGCTATATCAGCTATCTGAGTAAAGCCCCACACCCAACCCTCCCTTGATTTCTATAATCTTCTCTGTCGTTACGACATGGCTGAGCCGAGGCTATGACTGGTGGCTTTACCCCCAAGTACTTAATTAGGGGAGCAATAATTATAATTATTAGAAAATTAATGTCTAATTATTATTTAACCAGCATGGTTGCATTCCTCTAATTAATTAGAGGGCCTAACCCTATAATTAACAGTATCAGTCATGGTCTGGCTCACCCTCCAAGGAGCGTTGCAGTAATGGGTATATATGTTGTTTGTAAGTGTACTTAGCAAGGTTAGCATTTTTATGTTTCTCAGAGTACCGAGATTAATTGGAGTAGCCTTTACTGAACTGCATTGAACACCCACGCAAATTTAAGTGTGGGCGGAACAATATGTGTTGTTGAGTAAACTGCTGTGGTCTGTGGTTTGTACTCTAACCTGTATGGTTTCTGGGAAGTGTTGAATGACAGACCGAGTTTGGCAAATGCTGTTACAGTAGAACCTCGCTAATCTGGACCCCTTTCAGTAGTCCGAAACCTCACAAATCCGGACAAAATGGCAAACTGAAAAAGAGGAGGGCTGTCAGCAGAATAGACTACTACGCATGCGCACTCTAACTTGCTTTGCTGAATCAGCAATAAATCTGTTAATAAAATGCTCAATACCTCGCTCAATACAATGAACTGCAAAGAAAACGAAGAGAGCTTACTGTATTGGAGAGATAAAAGACTATTTCTAGCTAGCAGTCCCTTCCGGCCACAGTAATATCATAATACATGTACACAAGTGTCTTTGTTAATGTCACTTAATGACATCTGTTAATTCGGAAATTTCATGTATTCGGATGGGGTCTGGTCAGGCTCTATTCGGATTAGCGAAGTTCTACTGTTCGATGTCTTATATACTCTACTCTTATATACAAGCTGTAGGATAAATATGTGGCAAAGGTAAAAAAATCTACCATTGGATGATTTTTTGATTACTCTTAGTAAGGCCACTCCAAGTGATACTCTGGTTTCTGGTCCTCCGCCCGCATCAGATTTTATTCTTGGATTTATTTCTACTACACATACGCAGAATGGTCCATGTAGTACAAAATAGTGTGATAATGATATTCATTTGCAAAATAATGAGTTCATAAGGTGAAATTGATAATGAAATAATGAGAAAAGCCGCCTGCCCGTATGCAATCAGGACCAGAAACCAGAGTGTCACTTGGAGTGGCCTAACTATCAGTAAGCAAAAAGAGTTGTAAATTGCTTTCCTTCAGTAGTGAGATATTTCAGTGTTATACCAAGGGCGTATAAAGAAGAGAGGGCATGCAACTCCGGGCGGATGAATGTGAATGACTGTGCATGAAATGCTAAAAATCGAAATTTCTATTTTTAGCACTTCATGCAAATGCACACATTCCTCCGCCCACGTTTAAACTCTGCTAGGTACTGATAGTGATAGTGCAGTTGCATGCCCTCTCTTCTTTTATACGCCCTTGGTTATACTGAATACACTTTCACTCACCATGCTTCCGAGCACCATAGCAGGTATCGTGCAGGCAAGGGACCACCAGCAGCCACAGAAGAACAGAATGAACGTGACCACTATGGCAAAGATGAAAGCTGATTGATCATTTCTCGCCACAAGTACTCTGGTAGGCACTGTAGTGGGCTGAGAATTCACTACCACCACATTGCTGCTGCTTTGTTGCTGGACAACCTGTTAAACATGACACCAATATTCATGCATGTTATAGCAACACTCTCCAGGCTATTATAATTATAGTGGAATTTGACGATATTTTTTTACGCAAATCTTAAGAGAGTTCAATTTCATATACTCACTGGTGGTTGAGCATACATTGGTTGTTGCTGATGAGAAGGATATGGTTGGTATGGTGGTAGATTTCCACCTGCAAAAAATCCATGCATGCATTAATTTTTTCTTTTGCAGTTATTAATGCATGCATCATTATATACTGATATCATTTCTACTAACCTGCTGGCACTCCTGGTCCCATTTGTTGTTTGTTGGGGTCGTAGGCAGTCATTCCAGGATCAGCTGGTGGGTAGCCAGGGTAAGGTTGAGGAGGTGGTGGCTGGTTATAGTTAGGGGCAACTGTTGGGTTAGGGTAGGCAGCATTAGCTTGAGGGGGTGGCTGGTTAGGGTGGACTGTTGGATTAGGGTAGGCAGCATTGCCTGGGTACACCTCAGCATTCTCGCTCGTCATGTCTGTTGAAAGTATTAACATTGCATGATCAGGGACAAACCATTAACAAACCTGCATGAAAATATACTAACTTTCTGATGTTCAATCTTTGCAAGCTATTCTATATAGTTTACTGAGCTGGCTTCAACTTCAATACAATTTTTTTGCAGCACAAATACTATAGACTGACTACACTATAGTTTCCTTCCTTTTTATATCTGTACCAGGTTATTAGGGGAATTTCCCATTTAATTGAAAGTTGTGGGCACAAACACACTTCTTGCATGTGCGGCTGTCTGTAATCAGTGGACCGGACTATACTACTGGACTGGACTGGACTACTGGACTGGACTGGACTTTGACCTGACTATTGCAACACCTCCTTTTCCTCATAACAAGACCACAATGACAAATGATTGTAAAAACTTAACACATGTTCACCTAGCTACATTAATGCTTGTCTTTAGGTTTGCATGGTGATGGAAGAGCATGTTTAGCTTTCTGTATAGGAGGACAGGTAACTGGCCTAGCTGGTTGAGACCATGATGCATTCTTGCTTAATTGAACCACAATTGGAGCATCTATATATAGAACTGTTGTTTTTAGGCTCAAACGTAGGTTAAATTTAAAATGGTACATTGATTGTAAACACTTTCGATAAAGCGTGTCTGCTTCTCTGTTGAGCCGTGGAGAGTGAATATTTGCCATTTTTCATACGAAGATCGAGTCTATGTGCATGCTCTGTGTGCATACTCCTGTCGTACTTTCCATGAAGCCGTTGCACATACATGCACACTTATAAACCACAAACAAGACGGATGAGCATCCCCCCCGCTATTTGTATCAGATCCGGTCGTAGTAGATACAAAGGATGTTCCTGTACAAGGAAAATCACTTGAAAAATTAAGGTGCTATTTCAGGAAGGATTTGAAAAAAGGGCATGAATGTTTAAAGACACACTTGGGAACTGTTTACTCACTGTAGATCTATACCTGTAACGTTTCCCGTGTTTGTGTAATTTCCCCTACTTTGAGCCTATAAACAACAGTGTTTACAATCATTTGTCATTGTGGTCTTGTTATGAGGAAAAGGAATGTAATTGGTGTTGCAACAGTCCAGTCCAGTCCAGTCCAGTCCAGTAGTCAGTCCACTGATTACAGACAGCCAGTTTTTGTGCTTATATATACAGGTAATAAATAATACGTGCATGCATGTATGTGTTTCCTAAAAAATTATCCTGCAGTATACATGACATTGTACAGATAAAGTTCGTCAGCTCATAAATTAATATTCCCAAAAAATGTGTTGGGACAACTTTGACACCTTTATTGAACTGTTTTCAAATCAATATACATAACTATATGGATCTAGCTATAAATGTACACAGTGTCTGCTGCCTTTGGCTCAGGGTGAGTGTATGCAGTGAGCTGTCTACATAGCTTTCTTTGGGAGGATGATCAATCAACATGCCGCAGTGCATGCATGCATGGCTGTAATAAGCAGGTTGAAGTACATCAGTGCAGATACTTTGAAGTTAGCTATATATATAGAAGGGATGGCTCAGGCAGGATAAGACCACAACTTGGCCAGCTATATTATACAAAGGGTCCATGTTGTTAGCAGATTGAACAGTCAAAACTATTCTGTATTTAGGGGGGGGGGGGGGGACAATTATAATGTTATGCCCCATGCAATGAAACTGAACAGGAGCCCATAAGATAAGGGATAATAGGATATTTACAGCTCCTCATACCTTATGACAACCTCCCACACTATAGGGTATGCCCTCAGGGAATATAATAATTACATGCATGTTCTTGACCAACCACATACAGTGGATTGCAGTGCACTTGCAACAGAGAATTGCCAAACAGCAAAACCACAATCAGATAAATTATTATGAATATCATTATCAGTTTTCTGAAGATTACAGGTAGAAAACATAGAGCATAGAACAGGTAGAAAGCATAGAGCCAACTGAAAGTAACCAATTTTCAGCAGACACTCATTGAACCTCTCTAGGCATGCCCCCTCCCCCCCAAAGAACGTAATTTACATGCATGACATTTGTACACTGTAGTCAGTCAAGCATTCTTGAAATGTATTTCATGCATTTCTAGTCTACTTAAGCTTTTCAAGAGTGCTATCATAAAGTATCCATTCTGTAGGTATCTATGAGTGAGACTAATAGGAGTGCCCTGAGAATATCTGTATAATCGCATGGAGGTGTATGACTGAGCACCTTTTTAGGATTTAATCCCCTGGGCCCAGCTTGTAGATTCAATTTGCTCATACCTGTATATGTTTAGGAATAAGCAGATGTTCAATGAGATTCTGCTAATTGTAATAAAAATGCAAGCTGAGCTTAGAATTACTATTGGTAATGAAATTCATATCTGGTGGTTTTGCTGTTTGGCAATTTTCTGTTGCAAGTGTACAGCAATCCACTGTATTTGTATAGCTTGTAGTTCTACCATAGATAGAGTATAGTCAATCTATGGTTCTACACTGCAGGAGAGATTCTACTGCACCATATGAATGGAGATTACTCACAAAACCATAGAAACCATATCTGTATGCACTCTTGTTGCATAGTAATAATAATTGTGGGTTGACTAATTCTTGCAGCCTAGATACTATCAGTAGAAACAGGAAACAGGCTCAGAATAGAACTTCAGTATATGCACAAGGGTCTTCCTACAATGTAACACCAGTTACCATTGTGTTGCAGGTAGGAAGGAACACTTACATACTTATAGCTAGAAATGGCATGCTTTCTAGTACATTATACAGCTGCCAGTACCATGCAGGCTTATAGTCTGGGGCCACAGTACCAGTGCTTATATATAGTCAATGTGCACTGGGGCCACAATATACCAGTGCTTATATAGTCAATGTGCACTGGGGCCACAGTATACCAGTGCTTATAGTCAATGTGCACTGCATGGGGTGGATATAACATAGCAGCTTATTCAATAAGCATGCAGGTCATGCACTCTTAGATTGTCAAGATAAAAATACACTTCTATTAGCTACACTGAGAAAATCTTTATTATGAAAATTCGTACTGAGGCTGTTTTTTTGCTGTAGGTGAGATCTGTCATGGCTGCTTATTTTGTGTGTAATGTATGCTGTGACTACAAAAGTAAATTTTGGTTTGTTATGCATTCAATAGGACATTTTATAGACTCTACAATAACTTGAGGGTATAATCAACAGTAAGTAAGCTGGTGCTAAAATTGAATTACCTTATCTATTTCAGTTTTAATTATACCTAATTACATTCCACTCACACCAAGCACACAGCACAGACAACCAGAATGAGCATGACCACTGCATCACCATGTACATGTATAGGGAATCTTGCAGGTCAATCTTTGGTCACATGTACTGTAGTAGGCACTGCACTGCAGTGGACTGAGAATTCACTACTGTAACACATGCATGTATATGAAGTGTACGTATATAGGGATAGTATAATTATTGTTGGCACAATAATAAATAAACCCCCCATGGAAGTATAGGAAGTATTTTGCAGAACAATCTGGCTTAATATCTGCAAATTTGTCAAATTGCTTGTAGAGAAAATATGTATAGCTACATATACATGTATAACTCATCATTCTCACACAGCAATGTACACAACTGTACGTAGGAATAAGGGATGGGAGGGGGCCCCGGGGAATACAACTCACTGATTTTAAAGACAGCTAAGTTGTATACATGCACTGACTCGTTAATTGGTATAATTATTTTATATATACAGCCTACGTGCTTTAATAAGTGGGTGGATCAAGGCGTGGTTTATATCTATTCGATTAACCGGTTATTCGGCCTGCCTCTGGAACCAAGGTGTCCGGATAATCGAGGTTCTACGTAACTGTACCCTATATATATATTCAGCTATAGTACATGATTGAATACTATATGAAGAGGCTACTAATTAAGTATACAGGTGAGGTGGTAGAGATCTTGATTTACATATATATATAGCTTTGCAATAATAATTATAATAATATACAGAGGATTTCAGGTTGGTTGGCAGAAATTACAAGTTGAAGTGAACCAACCTGTAATCAGATCTAGAGGTTTTCAGGTAGGTCCGTTGAGGGAATGCTTCAGAGTGTCATCAAAAGTTCATTATAGATTACAATGTCATGTACAGTGCAACAACCAAAGAGAGTAGATTTTTTTTTTTGGTACACATTTTTTACATTTTGTGGCATATCTTCTAAAGTAAAAGTGATATGATCTATTTGAGTGCAGGTACTGAAAGTTCAACTATTGGCGCTTCCATTGGACCACCACCTGTTACATCACATGACATCATCAGTATAAAATGGCTGTCTGAAGATGTGTACTTCCGAAAATATGTTAGGAATAGAAGTAGCTTATTTGTTTGAGTTAAGATCTGAAATTTGTTGTGCATGTACCTGAGTATATTGCTCATCTTTTGAGCTTCAACGGAAGTCTGGGCTACTAGTAAGTTCTGAGAAATACTGCATTTTGTTGTTTTTTGGTGGCAAATATGTTAGGAATACAACTTTCGATTTTATATTAGTTAAGGTCTGATTTTTGAGCAGCATGTACTACAATAGTGTACTTTTCATCTGTACTAACTTACAGGAGTTAGGCTAGCCTCTTCTTTGCTAGAGCGGCCCATCTTGTCAAAAACAGTGCTTTTTATGACTTTTGGGGCAATTTGGCTACGTAGTAAGCTCAATTACCACGCCCTGTGACACAGAATGACCAACACCAACTGTGTATTTGCAGGTAGACATCACATGACCTTTGGATGTAGCAAATAACAACAAGATGATTTGTGATGTCACAAATCAATGAATATCATTGCATACGTCAGCAAAAGTAGCAAAACGGAGCAAAATCACCATTTTTGACAAGAAGGGCTGCTCTAGCAAAGATGAGACTTGTCTAGCTCCTGTAAGTTAGTACAGATGAATTCTATGCTATTGTAGTACATGCTCCTCAAAAATCAGACCTTAACTAGCATAAAATCAAAAGTTGTATTCCTAACATATTTGCCACCAAAAAACAACAAAATTCAGTATTTCTCAGAACTTACTAGCAGCCCAGACTTCCGTTGAAGCTCAAAAGATGAGCAATATAGTCAGGTACATACACAATAAATTTCAGATCTTAACTCAAACAAATAAGCTACTTCTATTCCTAACATATTTTCAGAGGTACACATCTTCAGACAGCCATTTCATAGTGATGATGTCATATGATGTAACAGGTGGTGGTCCAATGGAAGCGCCAATAATTGAACTTTCAGTACCTGCACTCAAATAGATCATATCACTTTTACTTCAGAAGATATGCCACAAAATGTGAAAAAAAATAATATAAAAAAAAATCTACTCTCTTTGGTTGTTGCACTGTACCTGTAATATAATACTTTATGCGGTGCAAAAATTTATTAAGTTTTAAACAGTTGTTCAAATAGAACTATAAAGTATACAGCATAATTATAATAGTATCATAGTTTTGGGACAGTCTGCGACAATTACCATCATTCACTTTTGAATGATTGATTTAATTAAGTGGTATAAAAATAATCATAATTATCACACCTACACTTAGTGTTTATATCTAGTATACACCTATACATGTATAGGTCTTGCTACTGCAGACAATCCAAGTCTAATTATTCTTAGCCTGAATTATAATAGTAATATGATGATGGTATGCTGCTAGACAATCTCGCCACACTTGCCACAGAACTTCCTATGATGATGATGGGGCCAATGACTTGGAAGATGATACCAGCCACTATGAGTACCCCGGAGATTTGGTCGTACTTCTTCTTGGTTACTTTGTCTCCATTCCTGCCAGCAGCTGCAGCCTGCATGCCATAGATTGGGTAAGTTGAATGGAACATGTATACCGTTGAATCATGCGACCAGAATTTTGTATAGTTATACACATGATTAATGTGCCCACGTACACATGCATGCACGTGAACACTAATGACATTGAATCTTTACATGCAGACTCATTAACCTGAAGCAAAATTAAATGAACTGCATGGAAGCCTGCCAATTATAGTATAAAGAGCTCACCATGTGTCCCACCACAGCCCCTGGGATGGTGCAGACCAGAGACCACCAGCAGAGACAGAAGACTGCCACCACAGAAACCACAACACCAAATATGAAGGAGGACTGATCATTGCTGGTCACATACACTGTGGAGGACATCGCTGAGGGTTGGGAGTTGACCACCACCACATTGCTGCTGGTCTGTTGCTGGGCAATCTGGAATGTATATACATGTATATGAAGTTGTGTGTAACTATAGGCCACCATAATTATAGGAAGCCTCAGAAAAATGAAACTGAATATTGCAATCACATTGTTGTTAAAAGCCTGCTAAGAGATTGGCATCACCATGCACCATTAATTTTTGTAGCAGCTTATCATGTTATGTCAAGGTTTATTGTCGCATGTCTTATATTATAGCCATGACTGTGTCTTATATTATATATTAGTCATGTGTCTTCTCAATATAGAATTAGAGTATAGATAACAGTGTACTTTTATATGAGAATAATAGGCACATGTTTAAAGAATTAATGGGAATTATCAGGCCTATACTTTTTACTTGGAAAAATTGGCCTCAGAATACATAGCCTACATAATTATAGTGTGCATTACAAGGGTGTCTAATAGTTTGTGTGCATGTCACAGAAGTGAATGGAATTCATCTCCTGAGAGCACTTTATTGTCTTATCATATCATCAGATTAGAGCAGACCCTCCCACATCTGGCTGTATTTTGTCTAATGTCAGTACAAATCCATCAATATTGTACTATAGGTGACAATTCTTATACAGTTTGAGCTCCCCTACTTTATACATAGCAGGAAATTTTAGAAGTTCTTTTCACCTGCACAAACTCAAACTTTGCCATGAGAAAGTCTTATCTACTAGCTAGTTGCTACAGACACCAGCATTGATACCATGCAGTATCAATAGTGCAGAGATGATTGCCTCAGATATAGGGTGAAAGTTCACTGATGAGGCTACTATATTTGAGAGCGGCTTCTATTGCACTGAAGATGGGCTGTATATAGAGAGGCTACTATTTGAGTGCGGCCTTTATATAAAAACGGCCTCTGCATGATCACGCTGATAGGCGCTGTATACAGCTCAAGCAATTACCCTTCGATTGAAACACTAATTATCCGCCCACATACAATGTTATTGCTGTGTCCAGGCTGTTTTTTCTCTAATTGAATGGCACAGCAATAACGCTGTACGCCTGTCGTACCTTCTCTGCTGTGACATGCACACAAACAACACCACACCCCCAACTATTGGCATTTACAATGCCTATATGTTTTGCATTTCAAGTGAGTTGAAAAAGGTTGACACTGATCGATGTGTACAGCATAATTTTATAGTTCCTAATGTGATATTGAGATGAACACATGCACTCACTGGTTGAGGTGGCCATGCTCCAGGTGGTGGCTGAGAATTGGGATAGTAGGGAGGGGCACCATATCCTGGTGGTGGCTGAGAGTTGGGATTGGGATAATAGGGAGAGGCACCCTTTCCTGGTGGTGGCTGAGAGTTGGGGTTGGGATAGTAGGGAGGGGCACCATTTCCTGGTGGTGGCTGAGAGTTGGGATTGGGATAGTAGGGAGAGGCACCATTTCCTGGTGGTGGCTGAGAGTTGGGGTTAGGGTAGTAGGGAGGGGCACCATTTCCTGCATTCACATGAAACCATAAGAAAATGCTTGACATTATACATATCATTTTTACAATGCCGGTATACAAGAGAACTTCACAATGCATGTTACCGGGGCTGCAGTATATATAATTATAATCTAGTGTCTAATTATAGGTTTCACAAGCAACACTTGGTCTAACCATAGATTGAAGAGAAAGGGATTCCAGGCAACGGAGGCAGTTCACGTGATGCTTTTGCATAGAGTGTAGACAGATGGGCCTGAAACCATTTGTGTTTCGCCCTAAAACTCCTGCGAAAACCCGGGAAACTTATTGTGTCTAATGCCTACTTCTCAAAGACCCCTCCAACACTTAAAAACACATGCCCCCTGATGGTAGGTATCATTTGGAAATGAATAAAAAATAATCTTGATTTTCGTGCCAATCCCTTTCTCTTCAATCTATGAACATGCATGTATATTGAAGGGGCGGGGAGGGGGACCCATTAAATAACTTTTTGGCTCTAAGTCAGATTTCAAGAAACCACAGCCAATTCTTTCACCCATCCCAGATTCTACAAAACCATTTGTAAATACTGTTTACACACTTTATATATAATCTACATCAACCTGCATGTAAAGAATGTATTAAATGTGTGCGTGTGTGCTAGTGTTATTACATTTGCTAACTCAATACTACATGTATACATTTCCAAACATAGTTAACTACTCGTTGCAGTGTTTCTTGCAAATGTTACAATTCTAGACTACTCTGTTTCCATTCAGTGCATGGACATATTTTATGGGACGACCAGTCTTTGTATAGTGAAGAGATAGTGCACATGCAGAAGTCAGATGGTACATCCACTGAAGAAAATGTTGCTATATATACTTTACTGTCATGATTGTGAATATTCTCAACCAGATTATGGAGTAAACATCTAGGCCACAAACCACTTAGCAAAACCACTTAGCAGGTATTAGACCCATCATTTGACCTCAGTAAACACATATTTTACATTTTAAAATCAAATCAAATTCATAGGGGTAATTGGATATACATGCATAGCCTCGATTCCAGGCCGCTTGAAAAAGGCGGCCTGGTATACCTTGTATGCGCATGCGTGTACATTACCCCAAAAAGGGGGTAATCCGTGTATTTGTGGATACTGTCAGTAAAATAAACCGTATACTATTTGTATTCTGATTTTACAGTCCGTTACATAGAAGTATTGTGCAAAGATGACTGAGTTCATATACGCCCTTTATTGCATCAAGCCTTAACGACACCCTACACTGTAAGGCTACAGGAAAGGCATGATGTGTTCCTGTGGGTCCCCTGATGAGGCTGTGGTAATATAGACCAGGCAAGTATTCTGCTACTAAATCTACTGATGTATTAAAGAGTCCACCACTCTTCCTAGCTGGCAGCTCTAGCTGTCTGGGAGGCTTTCTTGAACTGTCTCTTTGATAAACAGAGCTAGAAGAACTAACACTGCTGCAGCATAATTATTCTACTTTGATTAGTGTCTCTGAAAAAGCTGTCATTTTGGTCACATTGTCATACGTATTATTCCCTTTTGTAACTTTGTCCGTTTTTTTACAATTTGTATGATGGTCAATTATTTCGCGCATGCGCATACAAGGTATACCAGGCCGCCTTTTTCAAGCGGCCTGGAATCGAGGCTAATACATGCATGGAGTTATAATTTTTCTAGTCCACTAGGAGTATGCATTGTTTTATTCCCCTTAAAAAAATTATAAGCGTCTCTACAGTACTCCATGCAAGCATGTATGCTACAAGTTTAACCTGCAGGCATTGGCCCTGACTGTGCTGCTCCTACTCCCATTGGTTGTTTTGTGGGGTCGTAGGCAATTGTTCCAGGAGCACCTGGTAATGGAGGGTAGCCAAGGTAAGGTTGAGGAGGTGGTGGTTGGTTGGAGTACGTGTCTCCTGGGTGCACATCTGGTGTAGCTGAAATCTTTTCTGTAGTGGATTGCAAAAGATGTAACTAGTTTAATTCATAGTAAGATATACAACTTTTATATCTTACCCTCAGACATCTCAGTGACGAATCTACACAGTCTAGCTGGATCTTCAGTGCAATAGAACAAAGTCACACTCACTTAATGAAACAGTTTCACTTTCACACACCAGTAGGTAGCTAATAATCAATGGCTTTTTACAAATACACATAATTATACTGTATCCTGGTACAGGGTTTTGAACTTTTAATCGGTCTGCACATGCGCAGAGATCTGCCTTTGATCTCACCGCAGACTATTAGCTAAGGGTCAGTGCATGTGCGTGTGGAAATGAGTAAGGCAGCCTCAAAACTCTCTTTTCACATAATTATAACAGTGGAGGGTGATGTGTACAGAAATGATATTACGATGTAATTGGTGAGCCAGAGTACTCCAGCGTGGAAGTGTCTGAACCCCAAATTAATTTATTATAGTGATGTGCAGCATGAGTGTAATACATCAGCAGGAGTTAAAATTTGCAGAGGTTGCCATAGCCTTGTGTATTAAACTTCGAGCTTGCAACCAGTGGTGCCAGCTCTAACTCGTGGATGTTGTAGAATGTAGCAGAGTTCACTGTAGTGGGATTGACATCGTGGTCAAAACAATACATCCATGCATGAGTTCGAACCAATAGGAACTTGGTAGAAGAGGAAGCTTTAATACCCTAGTTTCGTAGTCGGACATGTAATATATCTTGCGGCCTTCTTTTAAGTTGGCCGTATCCTTATAAAGACTTCAATCGAATGGCAGTGTTTCAGCCTTGTAGGACCAATGACAGTGACAACACCATCCCAAGATAGACTGCCCACTTTTGATTTTACTACTTGCCTCAGCTAGCTACATAGTGATACAAGTCCTGGACTTCACTTTAGAATCCATTTTTACTGATCACATGGTGGCAGATCTCTACGCATGCGCAGACTGGTTAAAAGTTTATGTTGCAAGACTCTACCCCTGTAAAATAATATGGACTAGATGTAGCACGCATGCGCAAGACAGTGACGGTGGCCGAGGGGTCACCCACCTCCTCCGCCGACCGCCTTCTTTTACCGCCCACGGTGAGGGGTCCAAAACAGAAGTATCTCTGGTAAAGGTATATGTTTCTAATAAGAGCACACCTACGCTATTCTAATAAGAGCGCATATGGATTTCATCTGTAAGCCCTGGACAGGAGTACTATGGCATAGTACTCCAGAGCTTACAAATTAAATCCCTGTGAATAGTCTATGCTTTATGAAGGTCCTCTGGGATGTGTAATAATTTAAAAGCTCTCCACACAGATGCTGCAAACGTAAGATGCGCTCTTATTAGAATTTTGAGATATCTCGCGATTGTTACCGCTGGCGGCGAGGTTTTTGACGCGGCGGTCATAAAGTGGCCACCACAGTGAGGCGGTCGCTCTTTACCGCTCGCCGGTAGAGAATACGGCGACCCTTTACCGTGCGCGGCATAGGAGGGCAACAAGCAGAGGCGGACCCCTATCGGACACTAGGCCTTGCCCAATATGCTAGCATAATTTTGAGACTAATAGCATAGATAGTAGAGGAAGTAGCAAGGACGGTCCGTGTGAAATAGTGCTAATTGCCTGTGTTTCCAATCCCCCTTCCTCTACTATCTATGCTAATAGGTGCGGTGGAGCATTGAGCATTATCTCTTTCGTTGGCAATCTGTTGTAGAAATTACAACAACGGTAACGAATCGTTATGATGAATTAGATGAAGTTGTATGTGAGCTCCTCCCTGACAAACAAACTGTAGTCTAGGTAACGGCCTTATCAGTCAAGTAGGCTAAAAATCTGTGTCCTTTGATGTAAGCTTTGATGTCTCTTTGTGCATATGTACGTAGTTAAAAAAAAAAAAAAAAAAAAGAAACCTTTGACTAGCTAGGAAGAGTAGCAGTAGTAGTAGTAGGAAGAGTAACAGTAGTAGTAGCAGTGCAAGCAGGACTAGACTAGATTAAAAAGTTGGTGGAAAGAATAACTGACCGTTTGGACGTCACCTGGCTGCCAGACTTTCATCTCGACTCTTCCCCCTGAGTAGCTGGCCTTTCTCTAAGCCACAAAACTGAGCAAGAAGCTGAAGAAGCAGCTAGACAGAGACATGTACCTAGCCTTGAGAATTGGGAGGCGTGGCTCAACTAGTTAGCCCAGCCCAGAGGAATTGTTATTATTATTATTATGTGAACTTTACAGCATGACAAAAGAAATTAAGTGAAAATTATTGGGTGAGAGGAAATAGCTGACAGACTTACTCCAACATTGGAGCAGCTGATGTATATTATATAATCTATAGAGTGATAAGTATAGTTAACAGAGGATCCTATATATGACATTTAGAGCATGGGCAAACCATATGAAATGAACATAAGTTATTTGTGTCAAAGTTTTCTAGAAAATCTGACACTAAAAAGTCCGAAGTCTTTTTCTTGATTGTTCCTAGAGATGAATCTAGATTTATTAAATTCGACGGCAATTTATTCCATACTTTTGCAATTCTAATGAAGTAGAAGTGTCTTGAATAGTTATTTCTAGCAAATTTAATTTGAAGGGAATGGCCTGAGCAGCCTGCCCTGGTTTTTTTTGTTACCGTGGGTACTGAACAACCGTAGAAGTAGGGCTACCCCTGGCTTTACTGAATTAACTAGCTGTGTCTGCTGTCTAGTTGGACCAGATTTAGCTAGATAATGGGGTAGAGAATAGTTGAGCGGTGCTGTGTGTAGCTTGAACTGTACTGGCTGGCAAGAATCTAGTAAGCACCCTATGCACTGATAACTCGTCAGAATGGAGGGTATGTTCTAGGGATCTGGACAGCTGTACATCCAAAGGAGCCAAGGAGTGCCAATCATCTTCTCCCAGTCTCTGACACGCTAAACAAAACGAGCTAGAACTGGGAGTCCCAGCTAGAATTGCTAGCCGGATCTAGACTAATAGAATGACATGGAGGCGTGGTGAGGCCGGATCCACACTAATTGATCGACCTAAAGACGCTCCTGTTCCAGATTTCACGAATGGCAAGGAAGGGTTATGCAAGCCTAATAGGCAAAAAATATGAGCCTATTAGGCAATTTTTACCAAATTTTGGTAGAAAGTATGATTTTATAGAAGCACTATATATAGCCTCAATAGCAGAGTAATGCTAATACTGAGTATACATATGGAAGGTGCTATAGTAGTACTACTAGCCTCGAATCCACGCTGATTAAAATACGTATTTTAATCGGCGTGGATTTGAGGCTATAGTACTACTAGATCAGTTAACTCTTTTCTAAGATTTCTTTCACCAGTATAGCTCCTTAGAAGATTATATATATAGAAGCGTCTGTGGTGTTGCAGTATAATTAATTCTCGTTGATGATTTTTATCGAGAATAATGGGTAATAATTAGGTAATAATTAAAGACTAATAGGTACAATGCATGAGACTTGGAGACTAGGTAAAATTTTGAGCATAATTGGGCAAGGCCTACATCGGCCACCGTAGATGACACCATACAGAGCTCCAACCACGAATATTTTGCCCCACGAAAATTACACGCTATATGGTATGTAAACTATTATTTCAAGTGGTTTTTTGCATTTTACTATATATTTGACCAAAACTTCCAAGTGAGCTGCAAAGGTCAGCACTCTTGAATGTACCAATAACTGAAACTTCCACTACACAAGCCCAATCAAAGAGGCAATCTACTATTCTAGCATGCAATATTAGCCTGATCTCTCTAGTGCAATGATTATAGATTCTAGTTCTGGTTCAAAGGAAATACAATATTCTACTCTCCAAAGTCAAACACTAGTCCAGTGTCCTTGAGCTTTTCTCGACAGAGTTGGTCAATCTCAGCAGATTGCTCGGGTGACAAGTGGTTTCTCCAGTCACCCACATCCCCTTTTCTCAAGAATTGAGTCGAACCAGGATTATAACAAAAGTCAATGACTGAATAATTGGCAATTTCGTCTTTCTTCATTGAATCAAAAGATGTTTCAGCAACAATTTTGTCGACCACCTCCTCGGAAATGTCAGAACCAATGAACATTGCAATACGAGTGATGGCTGCTCGTGGGTCCTTCTTCATATCTTCAAACATGAGGAAGAGAACATTATCCTCGTTTCTGTGAGGCCACCAGCTCAGAACATGATCAAAAAAGTCCCCTAAGTCAACGTTTCCATAGATGAAGTTGCGGAAGAAGATATCCCAATCCAAGGTAGCGTCTTTCCTAACAGAGATCCGTACGTAGTGAAAAAAATAGGAGACTGCCACATCCTTTGGGTTACGAGCAACGTATATGTACTTACAATTAGTGGTGTTTGGTTTACCACAGGGCATTAAGTCGTACGTCAAGTGACTCTTGAAGGTACGAGGTTTCGGTAAAGTGGAGAGGTTGATTTTCAATCCGCTAAGATTACTGTTTGCTTCTGCCCATGGCACACTTAGCATTAATTGAACGCCATCTTTTTCTCCTTTGTTTCGGATCAGTTTCAAATGTTTTGTGTCCATGTTGTTCCAGACTTGGGGTAGGTAGCTATCCACACATCACTAGGGTCAACGGGGAGACTGGCTGCCTCTGCAATGCTCTCAGGAGTTACCATATAATTATGGTAAATTTAGTCCAGCATGAGTGAAGATGCTCTGACATTGAGGTACGTATAAGCACATGTTTAAATGCTTCCCAAGCGTCTTTTTTCTTAATTTATAGTATCTATAGTGGACATCTCTGCGTGCGAAAGGTGAATCCTAGCCTAGAATCCACGCCGATTAAAACACGGCCTGGTGTTCATTGCAGGGTGTTAGTGCACATGCGCTAAATTTATTGTTGATAATAAAACGGAAAATGAGAATACGTTATACCTTATGGTTCGTAGGAAAAATACATTAAAACAACAGAGCTAGAGATGGCTACCCAGGCCTCTCACAAGTGTCACTGGCAGCCCAACGAGTACTCGGCTCCGAGAAAGATATCCAAAGACACTAGTGGGGTAGGGGTTTCTCCACACACACACACACACACACACACACACACGTAGCAAGACCACCATTAGTCAGACCGTTGGAGCCGCTGGAAGGCGACTCTGTTTCTCCGTCCAGGACAAGAGTAATATAAAAACAGAGTAAGATGAGTTTCAAAAATTACTGCTAATTAATTTTGTTAGTCACTGCATGCTCCATGTGAACGAGACGTGCCGCTGAGGGATCGGAGCAACCTGTTGAGATTGCCAGTACTCAGCAACCCAATGGTAGATCTCTGTACCTGCAGAGTGTTATATAAAAAAAACAATAATTAATTATATAAGGAATTAGTGCACACTACAGACTACGAGTGCCAGCACTCCTACTGACAAACAGTCTGTCAATTGTACGGTAATAATCATGAGTCAAACACATAATTATGTACATTTATCACATTGTAAGTACATTAATTTAGGCTTGGGCCAGGCTAAACCACATCAATCAGCTATGAAGCGATATGAACAAAAAGATCAGTGAAGGACCAAAGTGCTAGACAAGTGGTTGAGTGAGGGGGCATTTGTAAAATCATTATACAAAACTGCGTAGACAGTAGAGCACATATAAAGGCACTATGTTTTAACGTACAATCGTCATGTATATTGTATCTTGTGTACATTTTTTAAGGAGACCCTCCAAATATGCAACACACTACATCTTAGGACATTATCAAAGTAGCACTTACTCAAGCTGTGTTGTTTTATATGTCGCGTCCTAGCCACTTAATGACTTATTGTAATACATGTAGTTCGTATTTTAAAGTGGCCTGGAATAATTAATTAAGGCTAGTGGATTCCCTACAAGGACTTTTAAAAATAATGTTTCTGCCTCAAAAAGTAGCCACCTCTGGCTCCCCGCTGTAATTATCGAAGTATCGTGCCATGAGAACGTCGTTATCCAAAACTTAATGTAATGATCTTTATCAAAAATGGACAGTGTTGCCCAAGACACCTAATTGGTGCTAAAATTGTTTTGAGCATAATATCAGGACCTATTCTGGGCTGATGGATTTCTATAAAATGTCACAAGATGTCTCTCTTATTTTGTGTAGATCATACCCCTCAAATTTAAAATCTTTCCTAGCTCCTCAATTGTTCGATGAATTGAGCCATTGTGAATGAGTGTGCATTGTGATAAAATCTATATGAGGCGTACTTTGGCAAGGACGCACATGCACGACAGTAATTAGCTAAAAATAGAGGTCAACACCTTTAAGTTAATTACTGGATTTCAAGATTGAGTTGATTAGAGGAGTTGACTATGAAAAGTTGATCTGTTAGAGTTGACCTCAGCATGCAAAATTGCTCTGATTACGTGGGAGTTGATCTGGTCTCTCGAAGGGGTGTACCTCGATTAGTGTTAATTGGCAACTCAATTTGGCCCCATTGGTAACCCAACCCAGCCACACCCAGAACCCTTGTCACAAACCCCTCCCCTTTTGCAAATAATGCCTCAAAGTACTGGTGGAACTGCAGGACGACACAAATAATGATGAGGTTACCAAACTAGCTGTAATGACATGCACCCTCGCCAAATGATGTCTCAGGGGTATTGAAACCTTAAAAGTGCCAGTACACTAGACGAGGGCCCCCATACATGTTTCTGTGGGGGGGGGACCCGAGCGAAAAATTTCGTTTAATTTTTAGCAATTATGTGGGATATTTTGTGATCATGATCAACTCCTCTCTTTAATATTATAATAACTGTGGAATTCAATTAATTCTGCATGCAATCAACAATAATAACGTAACAACATAACATGTAACATTATTACACTCCTGAGTGTAAGATGGCGAGAATGGAAGGAAGCATGCATTAATTACTTAGCACAGCACAGCACAGCACAGCTTGCAGCACTCGTTAATTATTACTATATATAGGACCACATGCATGCATATAATTATTATGCAGCATAAATAGAGAGTTGGAGCTTTAAAAATATTTGTTAAGCCACATGCATGCATGCAATATATATATATATATATAATTATATATATCCAAATATTTGCTCTTTTGAGTGAACCTCCCTATGCATGCAGCCACCAGAGCTATAGACAAAAAATTATAAGCTCGTGTCCTTAAAATTATATTCAAATTAAGGTTCAAGTGTATATAACCTTAAATTGATCGTCACTGGCACCCTATTATATATAGACATATACAACGAGTATATATAGACATTAATTTTCTTAGATAGACTAATAAGATCATTATTATCCACGAACAGCAAATCTGCATAGCAAACAAAAATTTGGTGGACATAACAAATAGTATAAATAAACCTAACTGAAACAGAAAGTACAATCAGGTACACGCAAACATGTATATACAAAATTAAGAAAACACGAGTCCTGAATCGAGGCAGAGTTCTGAAAATCAGGTCAGATGATGAATAGGCGACGGGAAGTTCATACTCTAAGCAATGTCTCTAAGTGGTTGGTCGTGTGGTAACGTCCCATCTCACACCGCACGTCAATACTGTGGGGAGAGTCACATGATAAAGTTGTACATCATGTACTGTTTGTTGTGTGTAGTACGTATACAGTGCATCCAGTCTAAAGAGTCGAATACCCAAAATGTGTGAGTAGTTGTACTTAAATGTAAATATCTTATGATTGGAACATTTCTAAGAAAATCTGCTGATACCATTGTGTAGGCGAATGAATAAGCTACATCACATCCAAAATTATTTCCATGACAACATAAGGTGGTGGGTTTGTGGTGATTAATAAAACAGTACCCAATTGTTATAGTGGGTAATCGGTTAGGGAGAGAAAAGGCCAACGGTTTCCGGTTAAGGTTTGGAACTTTGTCACAACATCTATAGATAGTTTGGCTATCTTATGAAAGATTCGATGTTACTTAAATATCTACACATCCTCCGCAGTGCTCAAAATTGCTAGTTTTTAGTGCCGTTTCGGTTAGGGAGAGATTTGAAGAAAACCTTACGGCTAAAGTCTATAAAATTACACAGAGTAAGCTTGAATAAATTGTCTAACTTTTGATAACAAATTTTTTTTCCAATTAGTTCCAGAGATAATTGATGTTACGTACATTTTTTTGCGACCACCCCTTTTATCACCTAAAATTATTTTCCACTACAACAACTTTTGGGGAAATATTTTTGAATCATGCTTATTCTTTTACCTATACAATGGACAATTTCTTAGAAATGTTCCAATCTTGAGATACATTTAAGTACAACTACTCACCTATTTTTGTATTCTACTCTCTAGACTGGATGCACTGTATTAGGCGAGAGGACATATTCATAGTTTGTAATCAACGTATATGCATGTACCACCTATATGCCTGGTACGTGTGAGTGTAAACTTAGGCTGGGGGTGAGGGTAGGTAATACAGTGACACCTGTCCATAGGGAGAATCAACAATGGCTGAAATAAAGAGGTGGCCTGCTATAACACAGGTTGAAACACATACTATATATAAAGACTTTTGGAGATTATTATAAATTTAGCTGTAGGACGACCACAATGAGAAGAGCTACAAAGAGCCCAGGTTGAATGCTTTGTATTTATGGCCAGATCAAAGACCATTCACACAAGGCCCACACCATACCAGTATGCCCCTCAGGGAATCATGTACAACTGATTACAACAAGGCCATTGTGGTGTTAGACATCACAGATCTATACAGCTGCATATTCATCTATAGTTAGTTCTGAAACTGCTATAGTTACACTGCATGTAGGAAGAGAGTCTATTACACGGAATACATGTATACTTTAACATGAAAAAAAAGCTTTGGGCCCAGGCTATAGCAAACAGACATGGAGTCAATTAAGGTCATGTGTTCCTGTGCCGTCAAAATGGTTGACCTCAAATTACTACTACACTACTGTAATGCTTCACCAAAACCATAGAAACCATACTTATGCTGTAGATGGTAACTTTGCCTGGAATATTGCAGTCACAGGTACATTTATAACTGTATAACATTGTGTATCTACATCATAGTGACATCACTGCATGGTGAAACGCAGTCATGATACCTAAACACAGCTCCCACAGGCTACAACAAACACCACATAGCGCGAAATTTTCAAGGGACTCCTGTTTTCGTGGGTTAGCAAACCTCCACAAAAATTAGGTCCACGAAATGCTAAGACACAACGTCATTTCACTAAATAGCGCGAAATTTATCCTTTTAGAAGCCATTCCATGATCGAAATTTAAGTGCCTCGAAAATTTCGCGCTATACGGTAGTATGTATCCTCCAAATAGTAACACCAGTGCAATGATACTGACCAGGTGTGTCGCAGGTAGGAACAGCTGCTATAGAACATTATGAAGCAAGTGGGACACGGAGAGTACCATCGCTTAGTCAATGTGCATTGGGGTAGAGGGGGTGTGGTTTAATCTATGCTTTAATCTATGCTTTAAGCGCACCCACTAACTGTTCCGCCGAGGCCTTCTCAGGCTCCCTGTGCTAAAATCAACTAGACATGGTCTTCCATATTCAGCACTATATACATGTAGACTAAAGAAATATATCATCTTCACAATAAATGGACTTACAAGCAGTAGCTCTGAGGGTCCAGCATCTCCTGTACGGTTGACTGTATCTTTTTCTTCTCAATACCAGCATAGACCCCCGTGTAGAAGACCTCCACCAGAACTCTCGGTTTGGAGACCAGCTTGTTCGGGTCGTTGCTATTGTGACACGTCACGAATTCACAGAACCGATCCACTTTTCCGGCATCGACTATCACTTCAAAGTCAGCTAGTTGCTGTGTGGTATGTAGAACGCAAAGTGACAAATTACTATTATAAGACTCTGGTTTAAGCATGGAAGACTGTAGGGGCTTAAAATGTGAGGGATCGATCTTAAAGAACTTTCAGCTTACTCATGCAGACATGGTAGAATTTAAACAATTGTAGGTGCTTAAAACGGACTGTGAGATAATATAGTGTTATGTGGAAAATAGCAACTGCCACCAGATAAAGCACATGTATAACGTACTATACAGAAAAAGGAAGCATATCCTTCAGTATCAAGAACGAAAGCTGTGGCAGCAAAAACTGAGGTAACAGTGAAGCCATTCACATTGCTACAATAAATAGCTTTTGGCCTCAGAAAATTACTATGACAACCATTCAATCACTCTCCTTTAGGGTACACAGAGCACATACCAAGGCAGTGAATAAATTGGCAAAGAAACAACAATTTTATTGAGCTGGCTGAGCTATTTGGAGTCACAAAGAACAGCTTGGTTACAAACCATAATAGACTAACGTGGCCTGCTCTACTCCACAATTAGGTTAGTGTGTAGGCCAGGCCACATCAAAAAAGGTTATCCAGCACCTGGCAAATGAGCAGTTGTAGGGACAGTATAATTATTCAGTATTAGCCAAAGAATGCCACTAAGAACAGTTAGTGAATAAGTATGTTTTGCAATACAGTTGACTGTTTAGGAGGAATAATCACTTACATACACTTTTATTCATGTGACAGGAACTATTGACAACCATCTTGGACAAGCAACAAGCTAATCGCAACAGAGCTATTGTCACCATCATGATAATGATAATACAATCACAATTGGGAAAATCTGAAAATCTAATTTATGCACAAATAGATCTACATTAAGTCTTATTGTAGTGCGTCCAATTGCTGATTTAACAACAAAACAATTTGGCAATAACTAGTCAAACAGCAATAGGCAAACATCAATTTCCTAATATATACAAACAGCAATTTACAACCATGTTGACAGAGTGTTTTTGTAGTCTTTAGGCTTTGATGTGCACTTATATCACAACCTTAGCCAATGGGATGCTAAATGTTACAGGAATAGTTACATAATCACTTGCACTGTACCCGAGACAATAATAATTATGTGCCAATGCTATCTTCCTATACTACACTCTCTATATAAAGCGAGGTTCCCCAATAAACGTGCATAGCTAGGCCTACGTACGTACGTACATAGGTACGTATTAAACAGACAGATCGAATACACCAAAAAATGCATGTTTTATAATTACCACACGACTTTCAGGTTTCATTAATTTACAGTGCACATGCTATATATGCTAGGCATATCAAATTTCCATAAGCTTATTCACATTAGCATGCAGATAGACCATGCATGCAGCTAGACTAGCAAGCTGTACATACATGCACTAGCTCGATATGTACAAGAACCCGGCCTAGCTCCACATTCATACCTCCTGCAGTGCCATCAGCAGCTCCCTAAACTGACTGTCGTTGAATGCAACCCCTTCGTATCCAATCACAGAGTTAGGATAGGAGATGATTATATATACCCTGCCCTTAGCGATGGCCCTGGCCATTGTGGAGTTGCCAGCTGCACCATCCGTCTGCTCAACATCGACATTAGAGTGCTTGCTTCCTTTGCTCCCCATTTTCTCTCTCTATTATATAGACCTAGCAAAAATTATTATACTTCGTCTTCAAGTATTATCCCAGCGCTAGCTAGCTAGCTAAAGATCCAAGAATGCATTCATTCTGATGACGTATTGTCAATTTATGACTATCAAAACCACAAATTAATCTAGTTAAAATTTTAATAATTAAGGTAATAAATGAGAATTAAATGTGTTTTGGTTCATGTGTGTTCATTTTGACTGTTCTGCAGGCTTTGTGCTAGCTGTACTTGTCTGTGGTGCAGGTGTGTTTGGTTTAGCCATCGACTTCGCAGCAGCTGCAGCTTGCTGCAACGCCAAAACCTGTTGAAACTGAGCAGCCGTGACTTGCTGTACAGAAGTAGTTCCACCTCCAATGGTAGACACCTTAGCTTGAGCGACAGTAGCTGGCACTAGCTTAATAGACTGTGTTTTCTGAGTGGCTGCTAGGGCCCTACTCGCATCAATCATCTCTACTTTGATTTGGTTAGCGCCCTCAGAAGTAGCCGAAGTGGTTCGATTGATCAGCTTGGCTGTCTCGCCCTGCAAGATGGCTGCCGAAAGTTGTTGTTTTACAGTCTTAGCCGTTCCTTCTGGCCTCAGTTGGATCTGAGCAATTGCAGTTGTCGGGTCTCTTGGGTGGATCTGAGCAGTTCCTGCAGCTGTCTTGTATTGCTGAGTAGCGGCCATTCTAAGTGATTGTTGCTTTAAGAGAGCTAACACTTCTTCAGTTTGCAAAGCTCGTCCTGCCGCTCCTGTCAACCCTCTCAGTGTTGCAGCTGCACTTGTAACTCCGCTGGTTGGCACGATACCAGAGAATCGTTGAAGAGGCAAAGCCATCGAAGCCACTGAGCTGACAGAGGTCCGTAGCTGTTCAATCCCAGTGGGGATGATCTTGGTAGCCTTTGCGGATTGGGTCTGTGGTACCTGTGTGATTGTGGGTGAAACGAGAGAGGCAGCTGCTGCTTGTTGTTGTTGATGTTGAATTGTTTGTTGTCTCAAGAGGAGGAGTTGCTGATGTGTTAGGCCACTCCTGGCTATCAGCGTCTTGCCTGGGGGTGGGAACAGAATAGTTTAACTTCAGTAAACACTGCACGCAATGTACAGAGGAGAGATGGAATTACATGTAAGACCATGTCAAAATATTTACAAGACCTTCACAAAATAGAGACCATTAAATGTATCCTCCAAATAGTAACACCAGTGCAATGATACTGACAAGGTGTGTCGCAGGTAGGAACAGCTGCTATAGCACATTATAAAGCAAGTGGGACATGGAGAGTACCATCACTTAGTCAATGTGCATTGGGGTAGAGGGTTGAAGTGGGTGCGGTCTTTCTTAGCTATAGATGTACACACTTACTCAATACTCAAGCTCTCTGTGCGCTAAAAAAATACAAGCTCGTGCTAAAATGCATAGATTGATTCCAGAAAATGTTAACGACAACACCTAATCTTCATCTCCCACTCACCTAGTTCACTAACGCTGACTGGGACAGTGTAGGTGGTCTTCCCCACGGTAGTGCTCATTATTGGTGTGACCCCAGTGACTGTATTGGTGGAGATGGGCGTGACCAGTGGGAGGGATATGGGCGTGGCTGCAGGCTGAGAGGGAATAGGAATGAATTATGTGACCAGATCACACTTAATTTAACAAACTCATTCATACAGACAGTGTGGTAGCAGTGGAAAAAATTAGCAGTAAAAAATACACGGTAACCACAAAAGTGTACACTTCACACACACTCAGGAGAGTAAGAACACAAGAACAAAAATTAAATAACTACTACAATGTCATGGAAATTGACCACAAGTGAAACTAAAAGTGACCAAATTAAACAAATTGAGAGAATGATAGTTCAAAGTACTCCAACATTATTAGTACTACCATTAACAGCTAAGCAACAAACGCCACACTAAAGCAACATGAATATACATGTACACAACTTAACCTGAAGTAGACACGGTAGTCTCACCATAGTTTCAGTAGAAAATCCACTAAAACAACATTGTACCAAAACTGATCACAGAAAGATAGATCTACCCACGGTATACTCACTAGTTTTGAGGGAGAGGCGACTGTTGGCGTGGTGACAGAGGGGAACTTTTGACTGGTCCCAGCGACAGTCACTGTCGGTCTAGGGACATTGTATCCAGCCTTCGCAAGGTCTGGGAAAGAGTGATATAGAAGTAGTAAGAATTCATAGGAAGATTCATATAACTGTTAATCAACTATACTAGTGCGACAAATGTCACAAACGAAGAGTTAAGTGATCATGCTTTTGTACAAGCAATAACTCTTATCATTGAGGAATACTTTGCGAGTACAGACCTGCGGCATTCTTGAACTGTACAGTGCCGGGCGTCCCCGAATGGTAGCTGCCTCTATTTACCTGTGGGAGGGGCAACCACTCATTAGTCAAAGAGTTGCAAAGCGTAACCATAGCAATTTAAGCCACCAGTTAAACTCTAACCTGTATCCTATCAGTTCTTAGTTGGGCCACTTGCATTGGAGAATGCACCGTATCCACGACAATACCACTGCAACAAAAGAAAAGGTGGAATCAAATGGAGTCACTGTCAGGAGGGTATGGACTCACTATTCCTTGAGGAGGTCAGTGTGCATGGATGGTTTCTGACTCGACTCCCACCTGAGTGGAGAAAACAAAGTCAGCTAGATGAGAACAATTCTTAACAGAGTGTAACCTGCACTATCACCCCTTAATCTGTGTGTATATACACTCTGTACACTCAACAAAATACACGCTGCACCATTATTTTCACTTATGAACATGTATGTATTGCGTAGTGAGGTCACCCCTTGAGGAAATCACTGCTGTTATAATTAGCCCTGCTAACACAGATCAAAAGTTTAAACACATGCTATACTATAGAGACTTTGAAGCCCATTACACTGGCTGTAGTATAGAGGGTGATCTGTTTATAGAGTGATCACAATAGAGACAGAGTACAGAGTACCTAAGACTAGTGCTACACAGTATACGGTGCTTACGTGAACTTAGGAGCCTGCTTTCTCTTAGCACTGGACTGCTGTATCCAGTCGAAGCACGTGGAGTAGAGGCGACCCTGCTCCTTCCCTCCATCGTTCACCACCAGGCTCTTGGTACGCTGTTCTCTGCGACCTTTAGTCTGTACAAACAACACACATGACACTTACAGCCTGAGGGTTGAAATAACAAGCGGCCAGTGTTTACTCGCATGTACATGGTATGCATAGAAATGTACGCAACAAGCACTTGCATTTGTGTATATAACGCTTAGTACAGTATTATCAGTACAGAAAGGTGAAAACAATAGGATATGGACTATTTCTCATACAGATTTCTATTCTATTTTGGCATGTGTGGGAAACATGTAGAGCACTTATTACGGCTACTTGTACTGTGGCTACTTGTACTGTGGTGCTCTATTTAAAATCTCCCTATATACTCTCGTGTACATGCACATATGCCATGTACCCTGGCCTGGCCTTGACTGCAACATTCTATGTACACATGCAGGTGTATGACTTCCTATAAAGTACAGGATGTGTACACAGCAAGATCAAAGGATGACTGTGGTTATATATCATAGTACAAGACACCTGTGCCATGGCTAGTTGTACTCTGAGGGCACCCTAGCTAGCAACTATTATATGTACCTTTTTAGTTATCCCATCTCTAGACTTTATCTTCTTGGTGCTACCTTCATGTTCGTCATGCTGGAGAGAGAAGCAACCAACATAACGATCAGTGTGTACACACGAGGTGGGCGTTACCTTGAGGGTGTGGTCTTCTCTAGGAATCACCACGTTCATCAGATGCTCACGACACTGGAGGCACACACAATACCAGTTTATTTACTGCACTAACGACCGTATTTTCTAGAGGGCGGCCTTAAAGCGAGGTGTGTACCTACCTGTAGAGGTGACCTTCTGATTCGGCTGAGAGAGGAAGTGATGTCAGCGACTACACTCCAGTTGGGTGTCTGGGCTGGTACGGTGATCGTCAGGGAGAGTGGGAACTCGAGCACCACTGTCACACTCTGCACAGGGGGTGGGGTAAAGACATGCAAACCCCTTGTTTGCTACTACAAACATATACGGCTGGATTATGGGGAGAGAGCAGAACACATTGTACATAATTATGGTCAGATTGGTGAACAATTTTGGGGGGATATCAGATATACCACTTGCTCCTTTACTGTACGTATGGGAAATAGTTCTGCAGAGTAGGACTGCTTGTGATACTAATGCTCTAACCTTTAGCAATGCCCAGTCTTCGTAGAACATCCAGTCAGGGCCCTCCTGAGGAGAGAATCGAGAGACCATAATTGACACTTGGTGCAATTAAATAGAGCACATCATGACATTTAATTTTTAGGATTGAAATCTGCCTTTTTAGGGGCTATCAGAATGCTATCAGATCAGATGGGCTAGAAACCTTCAATCGAACTTTCTATCTACTTTCTTCAATCGTATAAGTTGAAAATTTGGGGTTTAACAACTTGGGTATGTCACAGAGGGTGACCTAGCTGCTTATAGGGTGATCACAATAGACAGGTTTCACTGTACTGTACAGGAATCTAAGAATTAATGTCATGGGAACAGCTGGCAACAGCTGGCTACAGTAACTGATAAGCAGTGCCACTCACCGGATGCTGCTCCAGTAGAGGAGTGAACTGGTCTTTGGCCTTGAGTTTCTTCTGATGTGACGCCAATTTCTTAAGTTTTGTGGACAGAGCATCTGCAGCTGGTCGCCTCCAGAACAGAGATGGTGGGACATTCAAATGCTCCCTGAGGAAGGAGAGGAGTTTAAAAGTACTGTCGCTATGGTGACTAGTAATTGATCAGTATACTGTTGTCTATGACATAATTATTTCAACATCAGTCCTTCAGGTTGTACTGTAAACTGTTAACAGCAAAATATGATGTGCATGCTTCAAACAACTTGGATTAAAATCCTTTAGACTCACTTTTGCTGCTTGATATTAGACCTCTGTGACTTCTTGACAATATCTACGAAATGGACCGGACAAATTGTAAAGTGTAGTATACACACTGGGTTGTTGTTAGCACTCACCGTACTGAGTGGTCTTCTTGCTCAGTCCAAACACATCGTAGTCCTCCTCACTGAAAACGTGAACAGGAGATATGCATATTAACCCAATTAACCCAATCCTCGTACAATGGAGCCTCATAAAGTCTATTACTGTTCCAATAAACGCCAAACCTTAATCTATACACATACCTATCCTTGACATGGTAGCAATTATCAACCTAATAAAGGGCTAAGTGGCTGCAACAAAGTGCTCACTATTCAAGAGTCTATTATTTCATCAATGGACAATACAAATCTCCAAAAAAAGGGTCAAAGTTCTTGCAAATTATAAACATTGTGCTAGCTGTTCACTTGCCTGAATGGAGCAATGGCAGCCAGGATGGCCGGGCTGATGGTGGTATGAGTGTCATACGACATGTCCATAACGAGATCCACATAGCGGTCATTGTTATCATCAGCAGGAGGGGTAGGAGGTAGCCACACCTACAAAACATATCAAAACATAACTGTAAAGAGGGCTTCGTATGAACCAGTAAAACTAAGCCAGGTGTAAGTTTTCAAGGGGGAGGACCATGTACGTAGCTAAACGTACCAATGGATGAAAACACAAACTACGTGTAGAACAAAATTAGAATCTGGCCCAAGTGAATATGAATTAGATGGCTGCTTTACATATGTTCAACTTACGGGCATCTCTTCTCCACTTGGTTCATCAAAGTAGACCTGGTCACGTGCACGGAGTAATCATAGCACAGAGTAATGACAGAACATGTGATCAGTCACTCATTAATAGTAAATGACAAACTATAGAGTGACCCTCTATACTCACATTTATACGTGCAAAAATAACGTTTACAAACACATTCACCATAAACTACACCACTCTCTTAGATACCAGCCGTATCAACTACATTGTTTAGAGAAGAAATGTACCTTCAATTGTTTGGTTCACATACATGCACATGCAGGAGTAAAGGAAACGCCTCAGTCTAGTGTGGTCAACCTAAAAGCTGGTCACCCTCTATAATACAGACATGTAGGTTAATGGGCCCTAAACTCTCCAAAGCATAATGTTAGCAGGCTATATATTTAGCTACAGCTAGTCTGCCCAAGGGTGACCTTTATCCATTATATAAACTTGTGTATATATAAATGTAGCTATAATATATACAGTGTACGTATACGCAGTATTCCACAAGCATACACTTAATTAGTCAGCAGGGCGATGCCAATCACTCAGTGGGCGCATGCAGCTGCTCCTCAAACCAATGCCAGTTTATTGGGAAGCTATCACATGCATGGTAATTGTGCTGGTGCAGTGAGCAAGTATTGGTGTCAATAAGGCCTTCAGTTAATAACGGTAGTAGTCTACACATGTAGAAGCAACCTCTCGAATATACTGTTAAATAAAAGCAGTAAACAAATGGTGTACTCAACTGCACCAATCACAATTCAGAGGAAAACAAAAGGAGCTCTATCACCCACTGAGTGACTGACACCAATACCTGCTCTCAGACTAAGGTAGTCTACTGCAACCAACTATTACCATGCAAGCACTTCACAGTTGTCAGTAATAAATAGAAATTTTTAGATAGTGAGAATAGCACAAATAACTCAGTCTTGCATATAAAAGACTAGAAAGATTTGGTCTAAAGGTGCCAGCTGCCATATATAAATCACTTGGAAGAAATACAGCATGATAATTCTGGTGTTCATAGCAAATTGGTGAAAATGATTGTGCTCAGTTAATTGTTAGTACCTGTTGATTTGTGCCTAGTAGAATATTTATGATTCAAAGGAGATCGCAACTTGTCGGGACTTCTATGTACTAGCTTGAGAGCTGGAATGCAATCATCAGAAGATGATCTAGAAATCAGAGAGAGCATTGGAGCAAGAGAGGCCTGGCCAAGACTAGCGGAGAGGTGGCGATGACGTGTTCTTGCACCAATGAAGTCCTCATCTCTGGAGCTACTCACGCTTCCTTCAGGTGTGGTAGAAGAGTTCCTTGCAGTGGGTTGTGATTTAGAGTTTGGAGAAAAAGTGCCAAGATGAGATTCTTTTTTAGCGCTTTTGATTAGTGCTTGTTTCTTTGGTGACCTAGATACTGGGCTAGTGGTATTGTTCACAGCAGAACCAGGACTTCTTTTGGAAATTGAGATGATTTTTTTAATAGAAACGGGGCTAGTTTTCGAAGAAGTTGGACTCTTTTTCGGAGGAGTCGGAGGAGTAATAGGGAGACGAATAGTGACCGAGCTTTCGGGACTGTTGGAAGCCTTCACAATTGTTGTTGTTTTCTTGATAGCACGATCACATTTTCTCTGATTGTACATAGAAGGCTTATAGTCGGGATCGGTAGCTTGTCGTAGCCTGAGACTAGACCGAAGACTTGGAGTCTTTGGGGAAGTGATTGATGCCTTCATAGACCTGAGCAAGCGCTGTTCACTAGTAGAAACATCAATCAGAGAATCAGCCGAAGAGTTAGCAGTTGAGCAGAAAGACTGAGAATCTATAGAGAAGCTAAGATTTCTACTAACATGCTTCCTATTGCTAGTGTGGGGAGGGCTAGAGCTACTGAGTTTTGGTGGCGTGTTTGTTGGAGTGGTTTGGTTTGAGGAACATATCTGCCAAGTGCCCACGGAGGTTTTTTTCAGGGTCACCTTGTTACTGTTATCTGGGCGATCATAGGACAGGAGGATGTCCTCTGTCGTGTCCTCATCGGCCAGACGCTCCTCTTCTTGACGAAGGGATTTGAGGTGACCTAGTTCCCACTCCTTTTTGGCGTGCTCAATACTCTCCTGTCGTGTGGTGTGTAATCAAAATGATGTTGGAAAAAGCTACAATGTATAACGATGCTAGAAGCTCATTCGCTATTGACATAAATTCTACTTCTGTATGTACATATACATGTACCATGTAGTTTTCTAAATGTTTAAACATACATTCGTATAATACATGTACTGTACGTAGCTGTAACATGCTTTAATGAGACATACATTACTGGACAAAAACTCATTGTTTAAACATGCCCATGCATGTACACATGTACAAACGTACACAATCAATATGCTGGCCAATGTATACAAAACTAATAAACCAAATACACACACCTCTGCCTGCTTGAGCTGTTCGGCGGCCACCCCAGCATTCTCCTCCTCCAGATACCTCATGGCGTATCGTTCCACATGGTTGAGCTGCTCATCAATGGCTGCAAACTCAGAGCGTATCTTCTCCCCCTCACCATCCTTGACACTCTCCTGCAGATAAGGGTGTGGAAATAAGGCATAAACTTGGCGGGTATCTACGGCACAGAAGCAGTGTTCCTGATACATTACGACTATATACTGTACATTACAATAGTCTTCAGAGGACACTGCCTTACAAATGGAAAATATTACAGTCGTGCAGGATGAGTGGAGAACTACTGTCTAATGCTTTAAACCTGCATCAGAACACTTACATGTAATAAATAAACAAATAATATACATAATTATCATTTGCAAACAAATTTGAGTTATTTCAATATTCCAATCTCTCACCTGACTGCCGTCATTGTGAGCAGCATAAGCCTCATCAAACTCGGCCAATTCTGCCGCTTGTTCTGCACGAGCCTCAGCAGCTGCCTGTGCATCACCCTCGTCTTCTGCTGACATCAGTATCTGAGGGAGGAAGCAAACGACAATATGAAGAACTCACCAGATATTTAAAGTCACCCCATAATAGTAATAATTTGTAATTTTTTTTTATAGACGAGTCACTACTTGAAGACATAACGAGGGGAATAGACATTGAAAATGTAATTGTTTGTATGTACGTACACTCAAAATGCACATGGCAAATTGACCGGTCACGTGCACTAAAAGGGCCGACTGCAATAGTACCTCTTCCACTTGTTTCTCTGATATAGCTGACTGGTCTTCAATGGAGGGGCTCTTAGGGGGTGTGGTTTCATGGCTTTTGACTTTAAACAGCTCTCGAAGAGACTCCTGAAAAATTCATTTAAACACCTCAAGAATCGACATTCAATTACGCAGAAATGTGCCTGGTGCACGGTGCTACATGTACAGTATGTGTAGATAATTACAAAGCTTAAAAGCATGCCAATCCACGCCCTGTGTACTATTGTATAAATAGAAATGTGTGTGTGACATGGTCTACTGTACATGTATGCACCTGTTTAAAGAAGTCGGTGGTGAACCCTCCTCCTTCTATGGCTATTTGGCCTAGCATCTTCTTCTGGTTAGCCTTCTTCAGAATGTTCTCCTCGACAGTGCTCGTGCAAATAAGTCTGTGCATGTATAATATAACATACTGATACTGGCTATCCTTACAGTGTCACTAATGTTTTAGTGACCCTTAATGACCCTTTACCTCTAATGAACAGCACTAAGGTTTTACCTTTTAGCTCTAATGACCCTTTACCTCTAATGAACAGCACTAAGGTTTTACCTTTTAGCTCTAATGACCCTTTACCTCTAATGAACAGCACTAAGGTTTTACCTTTTAGCTCTAATGACCCTTTACCTCTAATGAACAGCACTAAGGTTTTACCTTTTAGCTCTAATGACCCTTTACCTCTAATGAACAGCACTAAGGTTTTACCTTTTAGCTCTAATGACCCTTTACCTTTAATGAACAGCACTAAGGTTTTACCTTTTAGCTCTAATGACCCTTTACCTCTAATGAACAGCACTAAGGTTTTTATCTTTTAGCTTTAATGACCCTTTACTTTTATGCATAAGCACTAGCTTTAATGACTCTAAGCTAACGTTTTAGCCTTTCACCTCTAATGTATGTGACAATAGCATATCAGTCTAAACTACCTACCATTGATCCTTCCCCATTAACTTACACGAATGTTCACACTAGAAACACTCCTACCCCACCTGTAAATATGGACGTCCCGTGTCTGACCAATCCGATGACAGCGATCTTGCGCCTGTGCATCCATTGTGGGGTTCCAGTCCGAGTCGTAGAAGATGACTGTGTCTGCTCCGGTCAGGTTAACCCCCAGACCACCACTGCGTGTCGACAGGATGAAACAGAATACCCGTTCGTCACGGTTGAATCGCTCCATCAGTTGCTGGAGAGAGGATAATGTATAAACGTGGCATATAGTTTTGATACATACATTACATCATAAACATCATAACCTGAGCGCTCAGGACAACACATCAAATACATACATAATAATATAATTATGTAGCCGTTGGCTAGTTCAGTTAATTTCTGTACACTTCCAAGCTTTGTAGCTAAATATATACACAGGGACTGGGTAATAGTTGTCTAGAGGTGGGTGGTTAGTACAGACACAGAACTTAAAAATTTAAGCAACTCATGCGCTCTATTGAACAAGTCATACACTTTGCATCAGACCTATGTAAGATTCTATACATAATTATAATTATGATACAGCTATGTGCCAGTAACATTATAAATGTAACAGCAACTACTAATATATACTTAGTAAACACACCTGTCTCTTAATGACGGGGGTGGAGCCATCCAGTCGTAAGTAGGTGTGGCCATGATAGTTGAGGAAGATCTCAAGCACGTCCAGAACACGACCCATCTGAGTGAATATCAACGCCCTGGGGGGGGGGGGGGGGGGGGGGTATGTATGCTCATTTGACGTACTCAAGCTAGCTACATGTACATGTACACGTACGTATTCATTGTACATGTATTCATAATAATGGTTTTCTGTAAATAGATTCACCTGTGACTCCCAGTCTTAAGTCTCTGCAGGAGGAGGTGCAACGTCTGCAGCTTACCTGGAGACATAAACACTGATATGACAAATGGTTCAAGCACCCTGGTGCAAAATACATGTACTTCGGGGCATGTTTGTTTCATTCAAGAGTGTACAAAATTGACTAATTTAATGCATGGCCCTTCTAACGAAGTAGCTTCCAGGCAGTTTAAAGAGCCACTGGAAGCTAATGGGCAGGCAGTTTAAAGAGCCACCGGAAACTAGTGGAAGCTAGTGGGCACACGCAGTTTAAAGAGGCAGTTTGAAGAGGCATGGAAGCTAGTGGGCACGCAGTTTAAAGAGCCACCGGAAGCTTAGTGGAATGTTGTTGAAAGGCCAGAGGCACTGAAAGCTGAATTCCATCCACAAAAAGCTATGGTCCTGAACAGGGTCACTGGCTATGATACGATATCAATGTGTGAATGATCACAGACTATTGCATCACCTACACATGGTAGGTAACAATTATTTTTCCTTCTTGGTTGCCTCCCTTCCTTCCCACAAAAACTATATCATTAAATTTGTGGAATACCCAACTTAGTAGGTTAGAAAGTGTATATAAATAGTTAGTCGGACTGATGTGTGCATACACAGAGATATATCTATAGACTGAACGAATAAAGAAATTGCATTTCCAAACAAGAGGCAACAACCGAGAACAAGATGTCCTTTCCTTCAGCTGATGCTGAGTATCGAATGTTCCCAAGACAATGGGTCAATAAACACGCTTACATGGAAAACAACCCAGAAGGCAATATCAGAGGACTCCAAAACCCTCCAGGACAACAGGGAGACTTTGTTTTCACGCCAATCCTAAATTACGATGGTGTCTTCAAAATATCGGTGAAAACGTGGCCTAATTGGTTTTTGTACATGGAATAAAAAAATCAGAATGTCAGAGGGTGCGAAGGAGATCCCGGTCGTAAAGGATATTGGCGTGTTAGTCAAGTACACGACATGGCATATACTGTAGAGATAGCACTCTTCAAAGAAGAGGAATACAACATATACATGCAAAGCAATAGTACTGGTAACGTAGCATGCATGCATGGATGGCCTGGTGATGAAGGGCGCTGGGTTCTTGTGGCTCATTCATAATGTGACGTCAAAAAGGAATCAACAGAACTAACTATATATTAACTCTGTAGTAGCTTAGGTGTACACATTGATCCAGGCTGATATTAATGTTTGTGTTGATGAAAGTAAGTGAACTTTTTATTATGCATGCATGCAAGCAATGCATATAATATGAAGTGTGTATATAGTGCACATGTACATGTGTATGAAGCTCTATAATGTTTCCTCATGCAGCAACAATTTGTGCCAAAGTGTTTGCTGGTGCATCGTGTCAACCAAGTTTGTTGGCATACCCCATCCCCATTAATGTCCCTATAGCTACATCTGGAGAAACAGCTCCAATCACACTGATGATTGACCTACTTGGAAGTAATCCATGTGTGAGCATTAATTTGAACGATAGGTTCCCGAATTGTTGAAACAACTAAAAGAAAAGAACAGCACTGTAGACGAACGATTAGGCAGCTGCTAGATTTAGAGTGACTTAGAAAGTTAGCGTACTATATAAAAGGGTACAACTATAATTGTAATTAGACGTCACACTGTTTTGTATAATTACTACGATTTTGAATGCATGCATGGTTATGGCCAAGAGTTCATTAGGAAAATAGGCAACTCCAATGGACTGCACACAGACTGTAGTTAGCTAGCTACCAACGTGCAAGTTCAAACTTCTTAGATTTGCTCTTTGACAATGAAGCTTTAACATCAAAATCTGCCATTAATAACTTATTGTGTGAAGGCAAACACAGTGATATATGACAAGTAAGCAGACTCACACAGTACAAACGAAACGACTACTATAACCCGTGGTAACGTAAGTTTGACACATGTATAATAGGATGTTGTATACATGTGTAGGTATAGGCCACCTATTATTTACAGTGCCGACTTTTGATACAATTACATATGTTACTGCATATTATTATACAGCTGCTTAATTACACAAAATGTGGACGGTGGATACTCACCACAGTCGTACTGTATCAGTCTCGTTTCCGGAAACTGGAAACACATAGCAGTGGAGGTCTGGTGGAGCACCCTCAGTGGGCGTGACAACCCTGTCGTTAGCGTCTTGTTAACGAGTTGCTCGTGGGTGATATACGCTAGTGGTGGGTGGTAGGTGTGGAACTTGATGGAGGGGGCGGTCACTCGGGGCACCGTGATCACAAACCTGATAAATAAATGGTAATGAACGCTTGTGAGCAACCAGCCAAGAACATGTAGCTATTACTACAGGCAAGAGGTTAACTAGCAAGAAAAGAGTACATGTATGTACGTAGGTATGATGATGAGACTAACTGTGCCAGTTCTCTAACCTCTTGATGACCTCGCTCAGTTGGTCCAGCCTCTCCTCCAGAGTGGGTAGTGCAGCTGCTAGTAGAGTGGACTGCTCTGTCCAGGACAGGGACGAGGTCTGGTGACGCAGACAGGCAGAGTGACCACTCCATCGCCAGTCCAGGGTGGGAGGTTGTGACGAGGTTTTCCATGAGCTGAGAGTGGTAAATGTGCTCAATTTAGTCCCTTAAAAAATAATATGGTTGTTTGAAAGTATACAGTCAACTCAAATTCTTGAGTTCTGAGAATTTATTTTCCAAATATAGAAGCTACGCAAACTAACCAGCTGCTCCTGGGGTGACAGACACCTCTCACTGCTTCCACAAGGTCTCTCCCATATACCGGCTGTCTCTTGCATCGTCGACTGTTCACCTCACACATCTGGCGACGTCTCGACAAAGTGAACTCCTCTATCTTCGCTTGAAGGGTAGGCTGTGAGAGAAGAAGTTGGAATCACATGCACGGCATCACATGTTATGGAGCACATACATGTACATGTAATTAACCCAAGGCTTATAATATATGTATATGTAGTAGTCTGTTGGTTTGTTTGTCTGTCTGTGTATTCTGAGTCTACTCACCTGGATGCCATAGCACTGCGTTTACAGCATGGATAGCCTCCACACAACAAGACTAGTTATAGTTTCAATAGTGGCAGATTTTGATGTTAAGCTTCGTTGTCGAATAAAACCGAGCAAAAGCTAACTTGCTATGTTGGGTGCAGGGCTAAAATGACACGACTTTTATTAGAGGCACTTATTTCACTGAAGTGATCCTGTACCAAGAAGAATGGAAAAGGTCACTAAAGTAGAAAGCTAGAATTACGATTGTGATTATGTTGCCTCGAAGGCTTCTTTGCTTATCCTAATGTAAGCCTCAAAAACATATCGGGAGGTATAATTGTTTCTTTGCTGTGATATCTTAGTCCACAGTGCATGTCTTGTTCTATTAGTCAACAGCTGAGCTAGGGTTTAGCACTTTAGTTGCAAAAAGGATTGGCTTCTCAACACACCAAGGAAACGAGAGAGAGAGGATAGCTTATCTGCGCACAACTTCACACATTACACTTAACACAAACATAATAACTTAACCTGAACAGTTGATTAGTCCTTGCTATATTATTATACATAAGGACTAATCAACTGTTCAGCAATAGATATACATGTAGCGTAGACCAAGTGTTGTATGAAATATACAGGCACCCGCCTAAGGGAGAGTTGCCTGTGTAATTGTACACAACACGAAGGTTCTCATATATGTGCTTTATATAACGACGACCCTTACCAAATTATGCCTCGAGGCTACAGTGTACGTGACGGCATAAAACTGAAGGGACTGTATGCTTTAATTACACGCTTTTTACCTTAATGAGTGATATAAAAATGTGTACAATGTACTACAATAACAGGTAGTCTTCATAATGCAGAGGTTAGTCCACTCACCAAGTGGAGGTCCTCAAGGTAGCCCTCCCCCTCCCTGTCGTCACCAGAGTCACATCCCTCACTCTCCACCACTCCCTGTGGGTGGGTGGGGTCCAGGATGAGTAGGCGTGGTGCTTGCAGCTGTCGAGAACGGTAGGCCACAAACGCATCTGTGGTGACTTCGTAGTCGGCCAGTTGAAGGTTGAGGAAATCCAAACTAACATTCTGAAAAGAAAATGATCACTTTCAAATTTTGACAGATTACATTAAAGAACACAGCGTTCGGATAATTTCCCAAGGCAAAATGGAAATACCTACATGTACATGTAGCTCAATGGTCATGAATTTTCTGTAGACACACACTAAATCAACTACCATGCAGTACCTGGAATGGCTGTGAGGAGGTGGTCTGTAGAACAAGAGAGGCAGTGTAGTACTCCAGCGCCAGTAGTCTTAGCGGAGAGACAATGGGGCGGAGCTCAAACAGGTCAGGGTGGTTGCACACCTAAAGAGGAGGGAGGCAGGGTGGAGTAAACAGCATTATGATAAAATTCACTTGTAACATATTGTGGACCATGTGACTTCATTTCCCTGGATATCGTCAAAGCAATGGTATTTGTGGATTATAGCACATCTCTATAAGGCACATACCAGACCTCCTATAGTATGATCACCATACAAGTAAGATCATTCAAAATCTGAGGTATACCAATGTCACAGCCTATCTGCCGAGTACATGTTCTAGGTATACCAATGTCACAGCCTATCTGCCGAGTACATGTTCTAGGTATACCAATGTCACAGCCTATCTGCCGAGTACATGTTCTACGCCTTCCCCACAAACATACCTTTCTGAGTTGCATGAGAATATTGATAACGCTGAGGTAGTTCCCACTAGCCAAAGAGTCTTTGGTCCTGGGAGAAAATTAAAATTGCTCACAATTGGCATTATACGTATCAATAGAGTACATGATGCTTAATGTCATATTGTACACTAGTTATGTCATTTTACCTTGTGTTTACCAGAGGAGGAATGCCAAGGTTAAAAGGTAACTAATTAAAACACCAAGTGGCCTTATGTTTTACATGTAAACTGAGTTCTCCCTCGCGCCCCTGGGTTTATACACAACCATTAGCTTGATCCTCTTTATAACACAACAGAAATCGGTTGAGCTATCACGCCCCAAACAAACCAGCTTGAGAGAAGAGATCTCAATTTAAATACAACCTTTGACCGTTTTTTACATTCTTTGATTTTCCACAAGATATGGAAATGAGCCTTCTGCAGGTAGGGTATACAATGTACATGTACATTTTGATGTACTGGCTTGCTACACAAGTAACAAGTAAGGAACAAGAATGCTCAATCTTTCATTAAACGTGACCCTATTGACCCTGGCATTCCTCCTCTGAGTGTACCCTGTGTTCAGTGGTTTAGTGTGCAATAGCATTACTCTTTCAATTATTTGTGTGGTCACCCTCTTCAATACAGTGACATAAATAAGCAACAACAGCTTCTTTGCATAAATCAAAAGCAAATAATAAAAAAAATGGCGCTCCCCCTCCCCCCACACACACACACATCTCACTTTGCTTTGGATATGTTAATTGTTCAAGTACTACCAGTTACCCAGCAGTGATACCCCTCGCCATACCACTCACTTTGCTCTGGACATGTAATCGTCATAGAGGAACCGCTGTCTCTTTGAGAGCTGACACGGAATCAAGTGCTCATACTTCTGAGGCATCTGCTTCTCCACCTCCATCTTACGTCGGTGCAGGAGGAACGGCCGCAGGACCTGTGGGAGGGAGGGGAACGAAGGATGACTTTGTCGTACATACGTACTACTAACTAGTGTGCACATGCATGACCAAGGTTTCAGATATTTATTTCCACACTGTCACTAGTACTAGTACGTACAGTACATCCATTCAGTTTTGATACCAAGGATTCATTTATTTCTATGCTGTATAATTAGCTCTACATGTAGCTCTCTCTCTGCTTAACTGAATAATACAGAGTTAAAACTACTACAGTAACTTCAATATAATTATCTCCCAAGCCAGGGTGTCATACAGGATTTTGAAGTAGAGGGGGGAAATGAGAAAAGTAACCAGAAATGAAATGTTGCTAAAAAAAGGTCAACTGTTATTTCAAAGCAATGGATACTCAGTCATAATTGAAAGGCGGGGGAAATTGGAGCTAGGGGGGGATATCCCCTTCCCCCCCTGTATGACACCCTGCAAGCACCCGCCTCACCCCCTCTTCACACACACACACACGTACCTGATGGAGCCTCTTGACAATGGAGGCGTTGTACTCCTGGCTCCCCTCCACCATCCCAGTGAGAGGGTTGGAGAACCACTCCTTAAAGTCAGAGTGAGAAGAGAAGACAGCTGGCATAAGGAAATGCATGAGTGACCACAGCTCCATGAGGTTGTTCTGGAGGGGTGTGCCCGTGAGGAGCAGTCTACGCTGACTGTTAAAGTTGAGTAGGGTCTGCCATCGCTGGCTCTTGAAGTTCTTGATGTGTTGGGCCTAGAGGAGGGTTAAGTAGACGTTGCGTATAAAATCATGTGACTACAGGGTTTAGTTAGAGAAGTTAAGTAGACGTTGCGTATAAAATCATGTGACTACAGGGTTCAGTTAGAGAAGTTAAGCTCTAGCTGTTCCAATAATTATGTTTAAATGTATATTCTGGCCAGTAATTGTTTCCTTTGTTTTTTCTTTGTTTTTTCAGTGACGATAAAAAAAAGAGCAGAACGAACTGTAACCTGTAATCTAAACACTCTCCTACATATAAAGAGAAGAGCTCCCAAGATATCCGCTTCATGCTCACCATAGCAACATAGTGATATTCGAGAAAACAATAGACGAACAATTATATGCGTTCATGGTGTTAAGCACTGTACCTTACATGTACATTCAGAGTCTTAATTAACTCACCTCGTCTAGAATGATATACTTCCATTTCTTTTGCTTAAAAGATCTGTGATCGGTCACTGCTATGTTATAGGAGGTGACACACACATGGAATGCGTTCTTCTTTGACCATCCCTACAGAAACGGAAGAGAAATATTAGTGAAATGGAGCTGAAAACGAAAAGGTAAAAATGACGTATGTAAACTGTACATGTATACCCAACTACTCAAAGGGAAGAACAAGGAGGTCGGTCACCCTAACACGTGGATGGCAACTTTTAGCTTAGCCTCGATTCCAGGCCGCTAAGAGAGGGCCTGGTATCGACTGTTTGCGCATGCGCCACCTATTACCCAGAAAGTGGGTAATTCGGATACCATTGTATTTTGCTCAGTAAAACAATGACGTCACAACGAACGGAAGTGGATTGAAGAAAGTGGGATAGAAGTGTGATTGTAGCCCGTGTGATAGCATTCTAATAGCTACCCTTAGCCTACTATGTTAACAAAAGACTCACAGCCTGCAACAGTGTGGATAACAATCCTCTGAACGGAGGGGAAGGCTGACAATAGCCTATATGGATAGGCCACGCCCATCTGACACTAACCTTGGTGAAAGTCGACTCTATCAGAAAGAAATTGCTGCTGTAACCAATACAGCTCTGTCTCTAGCTAGCTAGCTATATAGCTCTGTGTCTGACTTTATGAAGAGTATTCTTTGTCTGTATATGTTATTCAGGATATAATTCGGGTAAAATTCAGTTTAATGGGAAACATTACGGGAATATTATCCAATAATTTTGCACATGCGCAAGCAGTCAGTAGCAGGCCTAATTGTTTAGGCCTTGTGAAGGAGGCTACTTTTAGCTGTGAAGTACTCAACACAATCAGGAGTAGAAATCTTTATTATCAATCTTATGGCCTAGGCTACAATGAAGTGGTGGCCTATATTCATAGACCCAGGGAATCCCAATAAAAAGCAGACCATATTTGAACACCCACACACACACTGCACATGTGACAAACAGATCTACTTGATACTAGTACTGGCCCCAAGAGTTCAGAACAAAGAGTTTGAGAGAGCTACTGTGACTGTATTCTATTGAAGAAGCCAAATACTATCATGGGTAACCAGATAGTGTAGTTTCAGATAGTTTAATTGTATGCATGTTTATAATAGCTGTACAAATCTGATGTTTTTTGTATGCCCACTGCACTGCTAGGAGATACTGTTCAAGTGGGTATTGGTTCCTGGGGTACTGGTTGTTTTGTCAACATGACGTATATCTCTCCAACGGCACCAACCCGGACTGGGCTCAACTTCATGTGTGGGCAGGACTATGTGTTCCATTGCAACCCCCGCTACGATGAAGGGGTAACTATGCCTGTGCAAACACACACACGTAGCCAGTACCCTAGCCTAAAGCAGCAGCTTAACAGCTTACATTGACAAACCCTAGCAGCACTACCAGCGTGACCTTTACTGAAACCACACAATTGTAGCGTTGTGTTATGACTGTACACACTTAGATATGTTCTTCTGCATGTCTACAGGCTCTTGTCCTGAACACGATGGCCAACCACCAATGGCAAGGAGAGGAGAGGCCCCCTAACTTCCCCTTAGGGTATGGGCAGCCCACACAGATTACTACAGCTGTCAATGACCAGACTGTCGACGTCTTTGCCAACAAGAGACAGTTCTCTTATTCTTATCGCCATCGCTACGATATCAGCAAGGTCAACCAGATCCTATGCCACGGAGTAGGCAGACCCATAAAGGTGTTCATTGGAAAGGTGAGAATTAGCAGCAGCTGCACATAGTTAGGGCATGTCGATGTAAAATAGCTTGTGGGCACAAAATCTGATCAACTACTTATTCACAGGCTCTACCTGACTTTGAAGTGGGTAAAATTGTCTACATCAAGGGGAAGGCTCCAGCGGGTAATGGCTTCTCTGTGGACCTTGTACCCTCTCTTCCCTACGACTACAAGTCAGAGACCTTTGCTTTTCATTTTAGTGCCAGGTTCAACGAAAATGTGGTTGTCCGTAACCACAAAATCAACGACGTTTGGGCAAATGAAGAGAGAGGCGGAGGAATGCCATTTGTGAGAGGAGAGGTGAGTTAAAAAATAAACTAGTTTAGAAACCCCTGCCATAGTTCTTACAACTGTTAAAAAGGTGAACATTACAACAGCTGTCTAGAAAATGTACAGAAATTATTGAATCTGTGTAATCCACACATGCAGTCTTTCTCAATGACGATTGTGGCTCAGAAGCACGGGTTTGAAGTGGGTGTGAATGGAAGTCACTTCTGCTTCTTCAAACATCGAGTTCCTCTTACCAAGGAGATGTCTGTGGAGGTCATTCATTTACCCTTCATTGAGAAGATTGAGTACTGTTAGGATTTGTAGCTAGTGAGTACTGTTAGGATTTGTAGCTAGATAGTTATAGAACTTTGTGTGAAAAACTCCTAATTATGTGATCTACTTCACTTCTATGTCAGTGCATATCCGAGATATTGTTGTGGGCACTTGAGATTATCTTTTCTAGAGACAATAGTCATGATTGTGAATCAACAACATTGATTTTAGATTCTGTTTTGCATGTTGGGGTGCAAACTGTGAACTGAAACTGTCTAACCACAAGCAAAATAAACAATAATTGACCTCTCTTGCATATTGAAGATCAAAGGTCAAGGTGGGATATAATTAGAAAGTTCAACTCCTACCTTAGACAGCATGGGCAACTACAAATCAGTCCCACTAGGTAAGCTAGAACACCATGCTGGGTTTAGTATACCACATATGTAGCAAAGTAAGAGGTGTATTATTGTGTCAATGTATTAGCATTTTAGGCTGCATGCATGCCATACCAATAATACACCAGCTAGTACAGTGTACTGCTGGGCTTCAGCATGCTGAAGCCCTCCCTGGCCCTATAAATACATACTGATAGTTATTTGTTTGAGACCAGAGACTATTAAAGCTGATGATTAATATGTAATCATCAAGTGGAGGAACCTATGGTTTGGGGGGCTGAAGCTTCCCTCCAATATTTGAAGAGACATACACTACTGACAGTTCATTCATTAAATTTTGTCAGATAATTAACATAGATAATTAACATAATAATACTTGCTTTTGCACTGCAATTAACCTATATCCACGAACATCGTACAGTTCCCAGTGCCACAATTCGCTGCGACCAGTTTGAGCCCGGTATGTTTGTCAACCTCCTCATAAACTCAACAGAAAAAGGGGCATTCAATATCTTCCTAAATGACAATGAAAACAACCACTTATTAGAAGTTACTCCGGACTACACTACATCAGTGAGTTCATTACATATGTACGTTTTGGTACCCTAATTAGTGTAACAGCATTGAATAGCATCTGAAGACTTTGAAGACTTGCAGGCTACGCTGAACAGGGCCACATTTTCCTAAATTGCCAGAAATGATCTCTGGAACTAGCCTGTAGTGGGGACATGTACATGTATATAGTGTTTTGTAGCTAATGTGTAAGCCACGTGGTTACTAACCGACACACACACGCACGCACGCACACACACGCACGCACGCACACACACACACACACACACAGAGCTTGGTGCTAGGTAGCACACTGGGTCACAAAAAACACAAGGAGAAACCAACATCCATTCCTTTGGAAAAAGGGAAGGACTTTCAACTGACTATTTCTGCTGAAGCTAACTCTTTCGACATATTTATCGAGAAGAAGAAGTACTACTCTTACCAGTACAGGGAGGATGTGACGAAAGTAAAGAAGATAGTGTTTGAGGGGAATGGAAGCATGGCTTCTCTATCCATTGGGAAGGTGATACCATACGGTACACATAATTTATGTCCCAAAAGTGGTCATACTATAGCTACACCTACATGTACATGTACATGTATACAACCATCTGTTTTTAACTACAAGAACAACCAAACATCAATTACCAAAAGCTTTAAGATACCATTTATAAATCAATTGTTCTATCTCTTTCACAAAAGCACAATACGATTACCCCCCCCCCTAACCACACACACGCACACACACAGTGCCTACTTGGTCGAAGCTGGTCCGATATAAAGGTAGTCTACATACAAGGAAAGGCTCCGAATTGTGACAAGTTTGCCATTGACTTTGCCTCTTCGTTCCAGCCTAATTATATCCGTGACAACCTCCCTTTTCACATGAGTGTACGCCTAAACGATGGACGTGTCATTAGAAATGCCAAAATCAGTGAGACATGGAAGGACGAAGAAGCGGACGGTGGGATGCCCTTCAAAGCGGGGGAAGACTTCTCAGTGACTGTGTTTGCTCAAGTAGGAACATTTGAAGTTGCAGTCAACTCAAATCACTTCACGAAGTTCAGATATAGAATGCCACTGCCAGGGGACATGTCAGTACAGCTTAGAAATGTATCACACCTCAAAAAGATAGAATATCATTGAACTTTAATTACAACACACGAAATTCATTGTAGCTCAATAATTATTTTTGCAGACTAAACTAACATCTGACTAACATGAAACCCAGAGGAGGTAGGACAGGTCTCAATAGGTCGCTATAAAAGAGCGTACAAGGGTCTTCATTGTATTTTTGCATGTGATTCCTCTAGTTAGAAGTGATTACAAGCGAATTCGTCTCCAACAGAGCTAGCTAGAGATTAGTCAGCTCTAGTACTAACAGTGGGGCCAAATGCTAGTCGTTTGCTCAAAGTCGGTTTCGAGAGGTGCAAGTGTGCCTACTGGACAGTTTATTCCAAGGCTGCTGTTTTCGGCCCGTTAGAGACCCACAATCTCTCTTCTAAGACTTACATATTGTAGACTCAGTCAAAGCTAATCTCTAGCTAGCTCTGTTTGAGACTGTTCACTTCTAACCTAGAGCATGTGGCTGTCGCACGTAAGCAAACACTGACATTATGTGCAGCAATTAAGACCCTAGTACGATACCCTCATTAGCGACCTAATGAGACCTGTCCTACCTCCTCTGCATGAAACCACTGTTGTGATTGATTGATTGACCACACTGATAGTGGAACCAACTGCTGTAGCTCTAGAGGTTAAAGTTGAACAGTGGGAGCTATTTAGAACATATGCCACAGTCTAGTCCAGTCCAGCATACAGTACAGTACAGATGCAATAATGGGTAAGCACAGTACATAATTATGTCCTTACCTAACAATACACCTATGTTAATATTCTATATGTGTACCTGCATAACTGTACAGGCCACTAGCTAAATACACAATAGTGCACGTAGTACTGCACATGTCAACGTAACCATGCATACACAATTCTTCAGAGATAGTGTGTGATGAATTCAAAGGAGACATGTTCACCCATTTGGAGTATACCTCTCCACAAGAAAATGGTTCACTAAAGGTCACCTTTTTTGAGTGCTCATCACAGAACTACCTTCTACAACTGTCTATACCGTACAGCAAACAGAGTGTATGTAAACTAATTCAACACACACACACACACAACAATTGCAGGAATGCTCACTGAAACATAGCATGCTTTAGAAGCATTATGCTTATCTTAATACAAGCTCCCACTTCACTTCACGTAAGCTTTCCTTTGGGGACTGGTATAAATGTAAGCTAGTGTGTTTAGTCCGGGATGGGGGGGGGGGCTAACTAGTTGAGATATATCCCTTTACCTCCTATTGTCCTACATGAACTTTACACAGCAAGACGTGACACTAACAAGGAGAACTGCTACACAAGGCAACATATCAGAGACTTGTCCCAAGAACTTTCCTCTGGACAAAGGAAAGGCCACACAGCTGACAATATGGGGAGAGTCGGAGAAAATGGAGTTTCAAATCTACACAGATCAGCAGAAGTGGCACACACTTCAGCACAAGTTAAACTATGATAGAGTCGACGGCGTGGCCATTACACTGGACAAGAAGGGGATCACAGATATGAATATGATCTTTGGCATGGTAATGTCCTAGGGGCAATAAACCTGCATGTACACTATAATATACACCTGCCACCCATATATATGTGTAATCACAGGCTTTTACTGCAATAGATAGGTATTCGTTGCAGAAATGTACATGTACAAATAGCAGTACAGTATTGCATAAAATAACTATCTGAGTGTATATAAACTTTAGGAACGACCACTATCTTCCTCCCACACACACACACACACACACACACACACACACACACACTACAGTACCTCCCCAGTTACAGCGTCGGCAGGGTGGTGTACGTACATGCCGTGGCTCCTAGCAACGGGATATTCTCTATTGACCTCGTCTCTTCGGCCCCCGACAAATACGACCTCAACAACATCCCTCTCAGAATAGCAGTGGATTTGGACGAAAATCACGTCACTCTGAGCCACAAAGATAAAGACAACAAAGAGAAGGGGAGTGACCAGAAGGCGGGGTCGATGCCGTTTTGTGAAGGAGAGGCTTTCAGGATGATGTTGTTTGTACAGACGGAAGGATTCGAAATCGGAGTGAATGGAATGCATTTCGATTTCTTCAAATACCGAACTTGCACCTCTTTCAATAATATGTCAGTACAGCTGGTGAATGTGACAGCTATTCAGAAAATTGACTATTACTAGCTCAAATCATTTTGTTGTTGACAAAATACATTTATTAGAGTGAACATGATAATTGTTTACGCAGTGATTAGGTACAACATTATTCATGCAGCAAAAGACGTCAATTGTTAGCTACAGATACGTACGTAAAACTGATCAATGAATACACTAGTTACCACGCTAGTAGGGTACACTAGTAGTGCGTGTAAGACGTGATTAATATTTATATGTAAGTATTTGAAAACGTAGAGTACACTCAGGCCATAATTAATTCCAGCTATGATTATCGCACAGCTCTGTCCAGGGACATGACCGTCATGATGACGTGACGAATGTGCTCAACATTGAGAAGATCGAGTACTACTACAGTGCATAACTATAGATTTGTTAGCACTAGAAACTGTACAGTAATTTCAGAATTGAGAACACACTATACACAGAGGTATGATTATCCCTAATTGTTTGTAAGCATATAAAATTATTCATGTAGCAACATACGTCAATCATTAGCTAAAGATACGTAAAACTGAACAATGAATATACACTTGCTTACTACACTGTTCCAGTGCAAGACACAACATCATAATCAATTTTTATGACCAGAAATGAAATACGTATGTCATATAATAAATGAATAATGGTGTAAGATATAAGAAAATAAACGTCACTAATTTAGCTAGTCAAGCCTAAGTATAATTATATAGAACAAGAACTATGCAGTACACCTTGGTCACTATTATCACAGCTGTACTAATCTGTACGGGTATCCATGGTAAGTTACGTAGGGGGAATTATGCTTAGAAATAACTGGGATCAATAATACATACATGTAGGGGGCCAATATCTAGAATGCCACAAATATAGTAATAACTGGACACATCACCATCTCTAATTTGGTACCCATTAACTGTCACATAATTAATTGCACAGCAATTTCTATTCAAAACTTTGGACCTGGAATGACTGTGTTTTGTAAGCACAAGGAAGGGACTGAACTAGTGTTGACTAACTACCCAAACGTACTATTAGTGGTGTTTCATCGATCAAATGTAAGTTGCAAAAACATAATGCTCGAGAATTGAGTATCAAGTGCAATTAAAATTACATTACTCAAGATAGCATACATGCAGGAGCGGCTACAATTTGCATTCAGGTACTAGTTGTATGGCTAAGTATGCAAAGGCGACCCTAAAACCCACCAGAATTCACGTACCTAAGACCACCTAATTAACAAACATTTTCCAGGGGGGCATGCTCCTGAGTTCCCCTAGCCGGTGACACACTCCACGTGCCTTATTTCCCCCCCTCTACTTCAAAACACCCTGAGTCATGTATACTAAATGGAAGGGGTATGTACAATGTATATGAACGAATGTATAGTAACAGTCCTTTTCCATAGCATATTATAATTTAGATCCCACTTGTGTGTGTTTAGCAGGGAATTATGAGCCATAATCTCATAGTTTCCCAGGGAATTATAAGCTTGAGGGTATAAAGTACAAGTATAATTTTTTTGAATGCACAGAAATGATAACAAAGCTGTAGCTAGCTGCATGATAATTAGCTATGGCTGTTCAGTTTTTTCACTACCAGTTTCTATAGCGTTTGCTGGGTTGATGGTAGGGTTCACCAGTATCTTTTCTTGTCTCTATGAGGAACACTAAGAGCCAATGATTATAACAGTTCTGGGTCCATTGTCACAAGCATGAAAGCATGTCTTCAACTTGTAGCATTTGTCAACTTCGTCCTCCTGACTTCTGTTTCTATCCTGCAGCCATGTTTCAAACAGTAGACTCCTGTGTCTTTTTGGGAACGATAGTGCACTGTAGCATTGCTGCAAGCTGTTCCTTGCTAGCTAGCCGTACATATCAGAACAGTTTACTGAGCTGGGGGTGGGGCTTGAGTGCAGAGAAAAGAGGAGGCTGGGCTCATTTGTTGCAGAGTGCTTCCTGCACAAGGTTGGAGTCGCTAGTTTTCCATTCCAATGTTGAAGAAGGCCAATGAAAGGTTATTTAGCAGAGAAGCAGAAATCATCTAGCTTGTCAAAACAGGACATTTTCAAAAATAAAGCTGTTGCTAAGGCTTGCTGCTTTTATAGATAAAACTTCTTGCCTGAGGCAGCCAATGAAAAGTGGGATCTAAATCAGTTAGCACATGTGCATTCGGTATCTATGTCTAAATTACATATTCAATTTTATACTATAGCATGTTAGAATGAACACAAAGCTAGGGGGGATATGGCAAACTGAAGTGGTGCTCTCTAACCTAAACCCCTCCCAAACGGAATGGACCACAGTGGTTGAAGTTAAACAAAATGGATACGATGTCTACGTCAATGGAAAACACCACCTATTTGCACATCGACAACCTGTTACAAGTGTAAACAACATTACATGTGGGAATGATCAATTCAGTGTAGGAAAAGTAAGTTGTGTGACAACCTACGCTAACATACAATACATAGTCATCACTTAATTGCAAGCAAAGGGTCTACCTTGTCGCTTTATGATGTAACACCAGCTGGAAAGGCCAGTTTGCCATTCGTTAATTAAAAGCCCACAATACATGCATCTCACTAGAACTCATGTTGTGACTTGTGATCAGGTGGGGTCTTTCCCAAGGTACAGTAATGATTATTATATAAACTTCTGTACAGGTACTCAGAGATTTCTCTATGGGCAGAGTGGTCTACATAAAGGCTACTGCTCCGAGCAGTGGAGATTTCAAGATAGACCTCCTCCCAATGCTCCCCCGAGAGATGAACTGTCAGTGGAATAAAGTTAGCCTAGTCCTCCACGCCAAATTCAGTTCCAACCCTCAGGCAGTCACCAGGAATACGTACGGGCCGTTATGTAATGGGGTGGAGCTTGGAGAGACGAGTGGGGGTATGCCGTTCATAGCTGGAGAGCCATTTGAGATGCTGATAGTGGCACAACAGTTTGGGTTTGAGATTGGAGTGAATGGGAGTCACTTTGCCAGCTATGATTATCGCACAGCTCTGTCCAGAGACATGACCATCATGCTGACAAATGTGCTCAACATTGAGAATATCGAGTATTACTAGACTGCACAACAGTGAACTATAGATTTGTTAGCACTAGAAACTGTAGAGAAACACAACTACATGTACATTGTATATAGATGTGTTAGCACTAGAGGCTGACTGTACAGTAATTTCAGCACTGCATGAACACACGTACAATATACATGAGTCGATCCTACACTGTAAAAGTTATATCTTTCAGAACAACCTTTTTTTTGTAGTATTGTTAAAAATTATTATACGTAACTGAGGATCTTTTTTTGTCAGTTGACTATTAAACAATTGATGATCGAAACATAATTATTACAGTGTACATGTAAATATAAACAAAGTAAAAAATCACGGCTGAAAGGGGTGGAGCCAGACGTCATCATCAGCACAGGCCAATTCCAGAAGGCAAGGGATGGAATACCATACACTGCACACTAGTAGTAATCGAACTTTGTTTGAACCCACATGTACTATTGTAGTACAACCTCTCCGCATTATGATCGATATACACGTTGTATTAATACATGTACATGTGAGTGGGTGAGTGAATAACGTATAGTGCGAAATTTTCGAGGGGCTTAATTTTTCACGGATTTCGTGGGTAGCAATCCTACACGAAAATTAAGTCCATGAAAATTGTTCTTTAATTAGCTGTAACGTGCAAAGATTTAAGGCGTGGCTTCCGGTAAGCAGTCATTCTGCAAACATTGTGCAACGAAAATGCTTTTAGAGGCCAATCCACGAAATATAAGTACCTCGAAAATTTCGCGCTATACGGTATAAAACAACATGAATCGCATTAGTACCAAAAATCAAAACAGTACACCTCATGATAAAAAATTTACCAACCGTACATGTACACGTATTTCCTTAAAATACTGAACACTTGGTCGCCAGTGACGGTAGCCTAAACACCACACCCTGGGAACCTCAGGAAATATACACTCTCCCACAGCGTTTAATCAAGGAAATACAGTACGTATTCAACATAAAAATAAAGCAGAAGATGGTGTGGACAGCTGCCTAGTACATGTACTGTAGCTATATCCAGACCATTCTCTACTAGTGTGTAGACTCACCACTCTCTTCTGTTTCCTCTCCTTGAGGGTGCCGAAGTAGGTGAGTATTTTGAAGGCAGGACTCCATTTCTTGAGTTCTAGTTCCCAGTTGAGCATGACGGAGGTGGGCACTATAATGAGATGTGGTCCCCAGTTGCCCTTCTCACACGCCAGGTGGGCGAGGAGAGCGATCGTCTGGATCGTCTTGCCTGTGGGGTTTATCGTGTATGTACATGTACATGTAGCAATAGCCTCAAGTGTTCAGTGTTTCTACCTCCTACATGTACAAGTAAGTTATAATTATGAGACAGTGAAAGTGAACTGCATGTACTGTAGTTACTGAATCTTCAAGCTCACGAATACGGCATAATTAATTATGTTGCGTATATGTACATGTACTACAAACAATTGCCCAATCGAACTGTTTCGCTGAGAACCATTGCACAGCACGCATACAGCAACATGCAGTACTAATGACAAATGTTTCAGTGAATATATGGACATGATCTGGGCCAGGTGAAATAGCACAAAGACATACATTTTGTATACACAATCTATGTGCTTTGGATGATGGCCCTCCCGCTAGACACAAACCACGCCTACTCACCGAGCCCCATCTCGTCAGCCAGGATCCCATTGAGTTTCCTGTCGTGCATGGCAACCAACCAGTCTAGTCCGATGTGCTGATACTCCCTCAGTGTGTGACGGAGGAGGAACGGTACTGGTGTCTTCACCTCCGTTGTTGCCAAGGTAATGCCCTTGGGCTGAAACTGCTTGGCCACGGCAGCCACGTCAGAGAGACCAGCCTCAGTCTGAAACGCCTGTGGGGGGATGCAAGATATATTAATGGGTCATTATGCAGCTACTGAAACACTCATGCGGGCTAGAATCGAGGCTACGGAAACTCTTATTCCGAAAATTGACTTTTTGAAACTGAATACTAGTCAGTAGTGTAAATACATGGTAGATGTAGATATTCTACACTATTACTAACTTCCTCGAGGCTTTTCCCTGATACCAACAGCTCCAGTCCAGCCTCCTCTTCTTCTGACTCCGCCCCCTCTTCCTCGGACGCACTTCCTGAGGTATCCATTGGACTAGTGCCTGCACAAATAAGATACATGTAGGGATCAATGGCAAGACATAATCATAGTACTCGTAGGGAATGTTTGGTTCCTCCACAAGTGCATGTACGAATTGTCTAGTTACATTGGACGTTAGTGTCATTTAAATGTTTACCTTCACTTGGCTCCTCCACATCGGTTTCCGGTGTGTCAGACTGTCTCTGCAGGTTGTACCTGGCCAACAGGTCTTCCAGCGGAAGCTCACCTGAGCAGAGGGTCAATTTACCATTTGAGTTTCAGATGTTACAACAAAACCTGGTCACTCTATAAGCAGGTCATCTTCTACAATACAGATCCTTTGCTTCGAAGTTCTTGCACAAAGGGTATTTTGGCACGGTACATGTACATGTAGGCTAATTATTGCACATCACTGCACGGGAAAACCCATGGTACACACGGTGTACTCACGTACAGTGGATACCCACATAATTACATGTATAAGTTACTGTACATGTACATTGTACATGTATCACATGTGTTCCTCCACTATACCTTCCTTAGCCAGGTCGTCCATCTCTGTCCGGTGGTCCTGCTCTCCCTCGTGATCCTCCTGCTCCGATATGGTCCCCTCCTCATCACACTCGTCACCACTAGCACGGTACTCCTCCGCATCACCACCCTCACGACTGGCACTACTCTCACTACCCTCACCAGAAGTAACACCTACACGCTCACAAGGGTCACTGGTAACACTAGCGTCACCAACATTGCTATCAGCAGCTTTGTCGTCATCACCAGCTGGCTCTTTCTCCAACAAAGACTCTTCGGGGGGGCTGAAATACAAAAACAACAGGTATAAATAATGCACATGGCTAAAAAAATTTATTAAGGGCTCCCCAATAAATAAAATACCTTGTTGGTTTCTCGACAGTTGCATCATCAGCAGGAAGAGCCTCTACTTCCATTGCTTCATCACTAACACTGGGAGTGGGGGTGGGGAAATCCCCACTGGCCAGCATCTCCGGGGGAAGACTGTCCAGGAGTTGGTCCAGTGGTATATCTGCCTCGTTCTGCAGCTGTCTCAGCTCCGAGCCGTAGTCCACACCCTCCTGGAGATGGGCAGGCATGGGTGCGTGGGTTAACAATGTACATGCAGGGTTTCATACAGAGGGGGGGCGCCCTGAGATTTCCCCCCCTAGAAATCTGAAAATTTATGATGTCATAATAAAAATGTATGACTTTTCTCCTTAAAAATGTCTACAATCTCATCAATAAACTATAGACTAGTAACAATGTATGGTTTGAAGCACACAAAAAACCCAAATTGCACCTCAGATACCCATTCCTCAAAAAATTTCCGGGAGAGGACCCCCAGACCCCCCTCAATTAAACGTTTCCCCCTCCCAGCTAAAAATCCTGTATGAAACCCTGACATGTACAAGTCATGTATGTACACGTAAGCAAAGAATAACTACACGTAAGAAGTGATTGCTTTATAGGACTTCCAACTCCGCATCATCTAGAACATACATGTAAGGAAAGGGAGAAGGAGGACACAAAATTGACAAAATGTTGAGACAAGGAGTATCTTTGAATCAGGCTATACACATAATCAGGAGTGCACTCCTGACATAATTTATGACGAGTTTAGATGGCGAAATATTTGTTTAGATACAGTAAGCAAATGCAGCTGTAGAGACGCACTGTACATTGTGTACCTGGTTGAGTGCTTCTTCTTCCCTGTCGATGGTCTCCTCGTTATCGCTTTCTTCCATTCCAGCCACAAAATCATCCGACTCTGCAGCGTGAATATCACACACTAATGTGTAAACATGGTGAACTATACAATGTAGACCGTGTACAAGTAGAGTACGTACATTGTACATGTACAGTGATTACTGCAGCATAATTTTGAGTCAGTGGACATCTAGATCTAGATAAGGATATTCATTCTATGAAAGGATATCTCCTAAACAAAGGAATAGTGCTTCTGGTCCCTCAAACACAACATATACAAGTAGTCCTATAAAACGTTCAAATACAACTGTCACGAATGCAACCAAAATTAGCCAGAGGTTGTCATTGTAACAGTTACAGTTAACTGCATGCTCACACAAAAGGTAAAAAGTCTAACGAATCAATGATGTACATTAACGACGTGCAATTACTGCCTTGACGACGTGTAGTTCACTCGCATAAATAGCATTTATTTAGTTTGGATCACGCATACATTTCTAGCACTACGGTACATGCATGCATGTATTACTGTTAAAGAAATACCACACCACTGCTGACTCACCATCTAGAGAGCTGCTAGCTGCACTTTGTAGTGAGGGCTCGGCTGAGCTAGTCGCGGAGGCCAGACCCTTCACCAGCCACTTGGAGTACTTGGTGGTCTGGTCAACAATGTAGTCCAGGTGTAGGTCCATGGCTCTCTTTCTCTTCTCCTCCAGCAGCACCTGCTGCTTGTGCTCAACCACCTGGGGGCACGGAAAATGAAGTTGGTTATCTCAAGTCTCAGATGAGATTAGTCTAAACACGTACATGTAGAACATACGCAACAGGACACATCTTTCTAGATCAGAAATTAGAAAAAAACGTACATGAATTCTTGGACAGAAGCAAATCTATTACAGCTTTGAGCAAACACCGTATTTGCATGAAGACACATGACAGAGTACTGGAAACAGCCACGGAATTACAAGTTATAGGCACATAACACGTTACACCCCGCTATTAATTTTAAAGATACGTACACTAACTGTATGTGCATCAGTCCTTATTATAACGGTCGGCAGTCGACCCTTTACCGACCATTTAGTGCAGTGATTGGTTGTGCTGACAAATTGGCTGGACAATGTTTTAGTGCTGGTACTAGTTCTGTAGCTGGTTCTTTAAGTCTAGTACTAGTTCTAGTTCTGATAGCTCTCTTAAGGCTAGAAGGAGCAAGCATCTAGTTAGTATTGCTACTTTTGAAAGGTGAAAACAGAAGAAATGACTGTGCCAAGCAGCATACAATGGTAAGAAGAACCATCTTGTTGAAAGAAAAAACGTTGTAAGCATTTTGATGGATGCTTATAATAAGCATGTAATACACATGCATCATTGTACAGTTTTCTGTGACACTCAACGAGTTTGGGCTATAGCCAGAGGGCATGGAACTACTCACTTTCTGAATAGAGTCCCAGAAGTGTTTGATCTCCTTGGCAATGGTAGAGGCAATCTTCTTGAGTTTCAATTGGTCCTCTTTCTCGGCTCTAGCATGTTGCATCTCCTTCTCCTGATGGTAGCGGGCTATACTGCGACTCAACTGGGAGGGAGGGAGGGAGGGGGATACAGTAAAACCATGAGCATACGAAATGTATCTCTCTTAGTACATACATGTACTACTTGTAATATTGCGGTCACTCAATCTACATCTGTACATGGAATGTATATATAACACTACAATTCAAGTGCACATCGTCACCTCTATTCAGTAGATGCACACAACTCACCTTCTTTGCGGCATTAATCTTCCATCTCTTCTCATTCACAAAGTCAGTGGCTAGCCATTGCATCTCCTCCAACAGGTAGTCCCAATGAGTCTTCTTTCTCGATGGCTCCACCACCTTGGGCAGACGACAAGCCGACCAAAGGCCCTCTCTTCTCAACTCAGCGATGGCTTTCTTAACGTCAGCTTCGTGTCTTGCTCGCATAACAATGTCCTCGTGTGAGCTCTCATACACCGAACTGAACGAGGCTTGTGCGCGTGTTGACGGTCGCGGTGAGGGGGTCTGGAACGAGTTACCACTTTTAGGAGAGGCGGGGGTTAGTTGTTTGGGTGTCCCTATCTGAATACTGGCAGGAGAAACGGTTGAGAGTGGGATTTGAATCATGGTTGACAAAGAGTTAGTCGTAGGAGCTGTGCTGGGAGGAGTCTTGTATTTCTCCGGGCTCTTTGAGGCTTTTAGTGTACTCGGTTGTTTCAGTGGTTGCTTCAGTGGTTGCTTCAGTGATTCCTTGAGCAGTTCCTCTGCCGATGTTCGTCGAGGTGTGAAGCTCTGAGTCATGTCTTTGGGGGAGAGGAGTTGGTCTTGGTTTGTAGCAGCGCCTCCGGATTCTAGCTTATTTTTATCAAGATACTGATCTCGTAAGATGTTAGGCTTTTTCTTCCACGAAATAAATTCCATCAAATTACCGCCCCCTTCCAAAAAGAACTTTTCTTTTAGCTGCACCTCATGTTTCAGTTTCAATGTTGCAGATTTCCTCTTGAAGGCTTTCAATACTTTTGCTCGTTTATCCTTGATATTCATTTTTCCGTTTTCTTTCCCTTTGGATACAATGACAGTAGCTGTGGCAGCAGCTGACGTGCACACTGGTTGTCTGTTGCTATCAGAAGACGTCGCTACGGTTGACGTGACAACAGTAGGGCTAGCCGTGGTGGAGGAGGGAGTAGGTGTAGACTGAAGAGTAGCGGGGTGGTAAAGAAACTGCGAAGGTGACAGGCAACTGTTCTCGGCTTGTTCTTGCGGACTCTCACTGGCTGGTGGCATCACCATAGAAACGGAGTATGGAGGTGGGGGGATCAACGGAATGGGACTCGGAGTCATCACGCGTGTAGAGAGGAGGGGTCGTCTTTGAGGGGCTATGGTCGGACACATAATTGGAACGGTAGGGGATCCTATTCCAATTCTGGCACTGTATGAGGCGGGCACTCTCAGGGGTACTGGTGATGCTTGTAGAGGCAGCATCCCAGGCCTCATAACGGGGGCAATTGGGGGGACGACCCCTGTCGTTATGTTGACTAACGAGGTACGTGGGGCACCAGGCGGTCGGACAATGTGCTGCAAAGGAGGCCGTTGTGTAGGGACAAATGACTGGGGCGTGGGCAGAGACGAGGGTCTAATGGGAGGAGTTGCCGTCAGTCGAGGCTGCTTGAGGGCAGGGGGAGAGGACTCTAGGTCTTCAGACGCAGTTCGCTTGTGGGCCATAATTCAAATCTAAATACTGTGTGTGGTGTGTGTATGAAAATATGAATGATTTCCATTTAGTGCACATCACATTGCAGTGGCAAATTACAAAACATAAAATCGACACATTTGCAGCTACATACACATCCTTCACAAGACATGTGCACTGCGCAATAATAATATTGTTAAGTAGATGCACACACAATAAGGAAAGTCTAACCAGCAAAAATATGGGGCTTTGTCAAAAATTATGCAGTGCAAAAAATATCATCAATTCACTGACGCAAGGCTTTTTCAAAGCATACAGTATGTAGTATGCATGTAATCAAGCTTAAAAGCTTACCTGCAAATAAATCAGCAACAAAAATCCATAGCAATTAGTTTTGCCAATTTTTAAGCTCCAAATGTTGCTAAAAGTCAATGTCAATCACCATACGACATACAGAGTGCTCAAATATGCTCCAAACAGCCACTGGCGACCGATCCAAACGTCTTTGCGAGGAGATACACTGCAAAATGTCTTCTCATCACAGCAGTGGACCGTCCGCCATCTTAAATGAGAGCATGGTTTCGAAGGCTGGGTCTCATTGGTTAATGACATGCCTACCACCCACACACTTTCCTGCTAATTAGTATGCCCCTCCCGAGCTAGCTAGCTAGCTCCACACACAACCTCTCCTATCACGTACATGTGTATCATACAGTTACAGTTTACAGAGCCTAGCCTAGCCAGAGATGGAGTCTGCAGATAGAGCAACTGTGGAGAGAATATTGGAGTCTACTTTAGAGAAAATCGGTGAGTTCAGCATTTATCTATTATGAGGCTATGTGTACGTGTAATACCATAACAATAAAAGGCGTCCCATGTTAATGTTAATACAAAATAATTACGTTACTATATAAATTATTGGCAAAATTTCCAAGTGGCGCATATTTAGAATGGCATAACGTTTTGTTTCGAAGACGTACGTTAAGAAGCTAGCGAGTGTGCTGGTTTAGGATTACTTCATCTTCCTCTCGATCTCGTTCACAGATGCTGAGAGTCTTGACGATGATGAGGCCACTCTGTGCAGGTCGCTACTCTCAGCGCTGGACAAACACGTCGAACTGGCCGCCAAGATATGTGAAGTGTTTGCAACACTAGGAAGAAAAGGTAATTATTATTTGACTGCATATAATTATACATGTTAATTTGTTTTTACACTGAGCGTTTTGTATTAAAGTGGTAACATTTTTACTTTTTGCTTTGTACTCGGTTCAAGAAAACTTCTTGTAGGATAGGTCGTGTAACTTAAGTATAATCATAGTTTTAACAATCTGTTGTACTGTACATGTGAATGGTTCAGACTCCATTTGACTTATTATTTCCATGAAAGTGTGGGAAACTCAAACCCTGCACATTTAATGCTGGCTATAACTACTTAATTTTCGAAATGTAATAGCACGAAATGAATAGTGTCTTCTTTTCCTTAGCTGAGTTTCGAAGTGTTGCTGAGACGTGCACAGTGTTCCCATCGATCGTCCCTCTACTATCTTCCGATCAATCAGATGTGAGACTGCAGGCCATGAGAGCCGTGGGCAACCTTTGCATTGACCATGGTGAGTTGACGGTAGTAATAATAATAATTATACTTGTGTAATATACATGTAATTATTATTATTGGGCACCATTATGCATGTACATTGTCAAAGGTCGGTCAATACTCGGTGGCACTAGAAAGTGAGTAGCATAGTCATACTCGAAGCAATGAGCCAGAAACTAAGATTTATAGTCACAAACTTCCAGTTGTTGCTGCACTTTCCTTGTTTCTTTTACTCCTGTCTTAATACAGCAGGTACAGCAATGAAGTTTTTAAACTACTACGATTCATAATACTAAAAGGAAATGTAGTACAAACGCTCAAGAATGCAAGAGTGATATAAAAGTGCTTACTCAGCAGGTTGAAGGCAAATTCGAGGCCAACACTATCTGCAAAGCACGTTTCGCTGCGCTGTGTAAATCGTGATCAAACTCCTTTGATGCATTTAAAGTAACTGCATGAAATCTGTGCCTTTATTTTAGACTCCAACCGAGAGGCGGTTCTGGTCACTGGGGGATGCCCCTTCCTGATTGCTCAGCTGACAAGGTGTGCGGATACCACTACAGCTGACAGTCAGTCCGTCAAAGTCAAGTGTGTGACATGTGGATGCATCTTGAACCTCGCCAATGACAATGGTTAGTATGAGTTGAGCCTCTACCGTATATAGCAGGTTATTTTCGAGGCACTAAATGTTCGCAGATTGCAAACTAAACACTCTGCGCATTTAATTTCGAGGATAGAGGTTGAAATGACCACACGCCTATTATAGTAGAGAGGTCTTTCAATACAGAAGTAATAATGTGTCCTGAAAGCACGGAATGGGCCTGCTCATGAATATAACTTTGTAAAATTTGTAAACAATGATTCCCAAATGTTCGATATCTGGTCAATCTGCGAAAACCGCTAAAATTTGGAGCCTCGAAAATAATCTGCTATACGGTATTCTGTATTATAAGGGCAGCTTAATTTATAACTAGCATTATAGCTTTGTATCACACATCAGCAAAAATTTCTAGCACTAAAAAAGTCTATGTTATATGCTCTAATCTTAACCTCACTGAATTATTGTGAGGCCGTCTTTTCAAAAATCTTTCTGGCAACCCTTTAAAAGATTCTTGACAGTCTATTCAATTGAGAGCGTCCTTTCATAGTCACCTGTCTCCAGGAAGATATTGCTTATCCCCTCCTCCCCCCCGCCCCTAGAGAAGCTGCAGAATGAGTTAAACTCCCTGGATGCTCTGGCCGGTCTCTCCTCTGTGCTGTCCGTACCCGACCAGGAGGAGAGTGTACTGGACATGGCACTACAGGCTGTCTCCGTGCTACTCGAACAAGGTGAGCCTGCCTTGGTGCAGGTATTACAGTGTACACATTTGTAAAGGTTCAGCCATAATTATATTTGGGCAAACAACACTTTGGTTGACCATTAGCTAAAATTGATAGGACACACTATTAATTTTTTCAATCACCAAAGAACAACAAATCATTTGATCGTAAAAGTTAGTTAATAATAGTACACGTAGGCACAAAAAAACTGTCCCAGTTAGCAATTAAGTCATTTTCACCATGAGTTTTAATAGGCTCATCACTAGTACTAACCGTATCTGATGAACGTCACACACTTCAGTGCTCTAGTTTGTTTGTCTGTTTGTAATTTCTGAGTCTGCTTAGTCCCTGGATGCCATAGCACTGCGTTTACAGCTTTCACACAACACGTTATTGTTTTAATAGTTGTGTAGTTTTAATAGTGACAGAGTTAATTTGTTGTCGAATAAGCTTGAACTTGCATGTTGGCTGCATGGGATATTGCTAGTTGCTACACACGGCCTTTATTTACAGCTAAAGTGAACCCATACCAGGAACAATGGAAAAGGGTCACTAAAGTAGAAAGCTAGAATTATGATTGTGAAGTTGTTGCTTCTTTGCCCCTAGTCCCAGAACATACCAGGAGCCAAGTTTCTAGTGGTCCTATAGTCTACAGTGCATCTCAGAAGTTCAGCATGCCTCTTGTCTACTTTAATTGTATTTGCTACTGTTGCTTGCTGCTTGGCCAGCTTCCATGCGCTCATAATAGTTTAAGTTAGCTTACATACACTGTATCTCTATTATTATATATGGAGTAATATTTGTGATGGATGGTTCATGTACTTCCTCACGCAATGCAGCTGAACCGAGTGCTCCCTCCCATTGTTTGTTTGTCATAGATGTGACTATACGTACATAGTTGACAAAATTATAGTATACGCAGGGACTCACCCTATCCTGTAGCTATAATATATCCCACGCGGGGTCTGTATAATTATCATAGCAACTGGGTGAGGTTTAACTACCATAAACTCCGCATTCCTTATAAACTCCCTTGCCTTGAGGGCACACTATTTTATACTAGATCTATACACAGCCGAAAAGAAGCTACAGACACTAGTTGACAAAGGCAAGACATGCAGATGGGTGGGGCTCACTAAACACCAAGAAGGCTGGAAAAAGGGTGGGGCTCACTGCTTGGACAAGGACACAGTTTTAGTATGTACAGCAAGAAGTCTAGCACACTGGCTATACAAGGTATACCGACAAGCTTGCTGTTCGTTTCCAATAGTTGTTGAGATTGTTAGCTAGTTGTATCCAAGGTGAGGTAGCTTAGGTAACAAGCCGTTTTCATTCCAGTGGATACTGTATATGTGAAAATTTTTCTACAAACGACCCATTTGAATATAGTGGAGCCTCCGAATAAAGGACAGTTTGGGAGCAGAGCTTTGTCCTCCGGTGGGAGGTTCATTCAAACTACTATTTAGAGCCATAAAAATTATCTAGATATAGTATGTTCATAAAATTATGGTCTGTATTTCTAGTTCAAGAAGCTAAGGAACTGGCTTTCATTTTTTGCAGTATGCTAGTATAGCAGTATGATTAGCAATAACATTACAAACGACCTCTATACCATATTGGACATAAAATGTGGGTGTGATTTCCTGTTTGTCCGTTAAAATAGGCAGTTTTGCACAGAATTGGTCAATTGAGCACGAAGTCTGTCCTCTGTCCAGAATCAAGAAGGTCCGCTTGTGATAGTTTGCTTTTGTGTACTTACATGTAGATAGTGATTTCAATCCGTACCACAGCTAGGTTGTACTCTAGTAGGAGGGTTCGTTATGGGAGGTTCTACTGTATTTCGTATTTTTAATTTTCGTACAGCTCAGGATAGTGACGTCGAATCCACTGCGGTAGAAGGTAGAATAACCCTGTTTCCGTACGATGCTCTTTGATACAAATTATACGAAAATTTCCATCATACGAAAATAACCCGCTATAGGGTATAAATCACACCACTTACCGTTCCACTACATTGTACACCCGAATTTATGGTAACGTAAACCATTCTTGGCCTATAGATCTCAGAAAAAGCTTACACGTACATGTACTCAAATTGCCCAACCAGTAACAATTCCGGTGTGAGACTGAAGGTCGTTAACAAGGATACACCCCAGGAATGCCTAAATATGCACTCTGTATCTTATAAGCTCTGTATAGCTCTAAGAGAGACCAGTCTGTAGTTTTCATAACAAACTGTGTGTGCCACTTTTAGCTTCGTGCAGAGTCGATTGATATATTGATTGCTAGCATAATAATCAGTTAAAAAAGTCCTCATGCATGCATAAACTCATAATCGTCTACTATAGCTATAAAATAATGTCAATAAAATGTACATTAGTGTCAGTGCCAAGTGCGTATTACGGCCCAAAGTGCGTCACAGCAAGCCTTGGTACCGTCCTCACAGCAACGAACTGTTTCCATGTCTAACTCCTTAGCGATGTCTGCTGTATCTGTAAATTAGAACAAAGTCAGTTTCACTCTCTGCTTTAGAACGTCTTATGTATATGTATGTATGAGACATTTTGCAGTCAAACGTACTCCGTGTGTATAGTACTTGCAACTGCGTGAGTGGGGTTTAATACCCTACACTCACAGCAAAAACACTTATGCATGTTGTATGAGATGCATCATCGTATTTTAGTGTTAAAAATGGTAGAAATGTATGTTCAAAAGATGCGTTTTATTGAACATGTTTTATGGTACTGTAATGAATATGTTTTTACTGTGTTCCCTTGCCTTGAGGGTGAACTGTTTTTGTACTAGATCTACACTAGATCTACACAGCCAAAAAGAAGCTAGACACTTGTTAACAAGCTAGGGCACGACAGATGGATGGGGCTCACTGCTTTGACAAGTTTTAGTACGTACATGCAGCAAGAAGCTTATATAGCACTGGATACAATTAGCTATACCGACAAGTTTGCCGTTCGTTTTCAATAGTTTTGAGACTGTTAGCTATAGTTGTACCTAAAGTGAGGTAGCTTAGGTAACAAGCCATTTTCATTCCAGTGGATATATAACACGTATTGTCCCACACATTTTAATTTATGGCAACGTAAACCATCCTATTGGCCTATTTTAGCTACATCTCAGAAGAAGTCCATTAACCCTACATGTACATGTACTCAAATTTCCCAACCAGTAACAACTCTAGTGTGGGACTAAAGGTCGGTATTTAATAAGGATATATATGCATTGTACCTTAGGAATACCCATAAATACGTATTTTGTATCTTAGGTTCTGTATATAGCTCTAAGAGAGGCCAGTCTATATAGTTATGCCTCGGTGTGCATGCTCAAGCGAGATATACGGTAGTGTGTGTGTGTGTGTGTGTGTGTGTGTGTGTGTGTGTGTGTAGTCAGGCTGCTACAGCTGCTCAAGGATCAATGAAGTGGCAAGTAAGAGTTTCTATAGGCTTCTAGTCATGTTCTTTTGGATTTTTATTCGTGGATTTGCAAAATAAAGCTTCGTTCTCGAGTTATGCCTAGTTTTGCTTACTTGGAATGTCATTGCAGCCTTTTCAGAAGAGCACGTAGCCAAACTTGTTTACCGAATGTTGCTACTCTACTTAGTAGTTAGCTCTGCACTAGAACGCTAGCTATTGGTAGCTGCAAGAGTGAGAAGAGAGCTGCGAAGCTCTGCTGACTTGCAGCCATTAATTTTACACCTGAACTTTTGGCATAGATCGTTTTTAACACCAACCATCGTCGATCGTTACCCACTCTTTGAGTTTCCCTGTCGCAAAGTTCGCATAATTATGTTTGATACTTGCCAAACATTCTAATAATACGGTAGTTACTGTTGTATATCAGTAAGATGCATGTGCACTGTACCTTGACGGAGCAGTGTGTTGTCAGCTTCAACTTCTGCCGTTTCATCGCAACATGCCCAGCCATGACTACAACACTTTTGTTGAATCATGTTCACATACCTCTGTGATAGTGCATTTCCTGCAAATTCACAAATCATAAAAAAACACAAATCATGCTTACATACTAGTTTACGAACGTTATTTACCAGTACTGGTTTAGGTTTTGCGATTTTGTTTTACAAGTTCACAAAGTTCGAATACCGTATTTTATCGGACAGCAAAAAATAATTATTTTGGAAATTGTCCATGTATAATTGGAACAGAGCATGCGAAGTGTCCGGAATAATTAGAACAAACAAGCAGCTGCATGCGAGCTAGCTAAGTTTAATAGAACAGTGTGCGACTGAATAGTTGCACTAGCTATCTAAAACTAGCTACTCAAAGCTGTCTATAACTGCAGCACTCTTAAGTCGTACTTGCCGTCTTTGAATGTACCTCAACTTTTCAAGGTATTGTCCGGATATTTAGAACAAATGAAGCACTGGAGTGTCCGTTGTGTTAGAACAACGAAAATTGCCGAAATGAGTGTCCAGGGTAATTAGAAGTCCGATAAATTAGAAGATATACGGTAATTGTGTTTGATGCTCGCCAAACATTCTAATAATACGGTAGTTACTGTTGTATATCAGTAAGATGCATGTGCACTGTACCTTGGCGGAGCAGTGTGTTGACGGTCAGCTTCAACTTCTGCCGTTTCATCGCAACATGACCAGCCATGACTACAACACTTTTGTTGAATCAGGTTCACATACCTCTGTGATAGTGCCTTTTCTAAAAGTGTTAGTACATGCTACTCAAATCATGCTTACATGTACACTGTACATACTAGTTTACGAACATTATTTACCAATACTAGTTTAGATTTTGCGATTTCGTTTTTACAAAGTAATCAACGGTCGCAAAGTTCGTATAAGTATGTTTGATGCTCGCCAAACATTCTAGTAATACGGTAGTTACTGTTGTATATCAGTAAGATGCATGTGCACTGTACCTTGGCGGAGCAGTGTGTTGTCAGCTTCAACTTCTGCCGTTTCATCGCAACATGCCCAGCCATGACTACAACACTTTTGTTGAATCATGTTCACATACCTCTGTGATAGTGCCTTTCCTGCAAAAGTGTTAGTACATGCTACACAAATCATGCTTACATATATCTAGCTTACGGTCGTGCAGTGCAGCTGACACAAGGGTTGCCGCCACAATGATACCGAAGAGAATGAGAGTTGTCTTCATTTTTTTTTTATTCAAAGTTCAAGTGGATAATTTATACCTCATGTAGCTTGAGATCTTGTGTTTTATAGTTGCAAACTGTTTATCAGATCGTAACCACATACGTAGCCCGACAAACATTAAAATAGTATACTGTGTGGGATTCACCTCATCAAAGCTATAGTGCCATTA